>NC_140225.1:13820648-14557465 GCF_951802725.1 Rutilus rutilus
TGTTTCTACCATTAGTTCACAATAAAAAAAACACATTTAAACAATCTCTTATTCTTCATCAAGAGGAAAAAGGTCGAACCCCCGGCAATCTGATAGTTTGGTTGAAAAAAGAATAAACAAACTGCCAGCAACTTGAAAAACTGAATTTTAACACTTTGCAACACATTGTGACAAACTGCAAGAAAGTCAAAAGTGTCAAGAGAGACATTTCTACTTACAGCGATGTAGTAAACTTGGGCTTTCTCAACAAGCTTCCAGTTCTCCTCCAGATCGAGGTGTTTCTCTTTTTTGTAGCAATTTGCAGCAGCGAGATTCGCAACAAGAGACCTAACGGAACAAAAACACAAAACTACAGTAAATCTAACTTTCAGAGTACAGATTTGGGTCAATATTATAAACAAATCATTATTTTCCAGCAAAAAAGTGTGTTTGAATATTACCTACAGGATTTAATTAAGGGAAATATAATTTCCAGCTTCCAGGACTGGAAATTAAAAATCTTTTAAATTGTTGTACATTGTCTTTTGTAAAGAAAACATAACCTCAAATGTATACATTTTAATTTATATACACAGGACATAATCTAAATTAACTGTACATATTCTTATCATTTCTGACATGCACAAAAATGTGTGTCAATAACTAAAATATAATTAAAAAAATATATTATATGTATATTATGAATATTCTTATGTTTTGTAGTGGGGTCAGGTGAAACAGTGAAAACGTTGGTAGGCATAAAAAAAAAATACAGCAAGATAAATTGCCCAGCAAGATAAAAATTACTTGTTGAATACCTAAATAAAATGTTTCAGAAATATTTTTTTCTCCAGAAGGTTATGGAGAAAAACTGCATCTTCAAATTATCATCATTATATGTCCCAAAGGCACCATCTATTTCACATAACACCAATGCCCATTTCCTTCTCTTAAATGGCTTTATATGAAAGAAACCACATAATGCAGTAGAGAAACCAACTCTATCTTCAGGGTGATTGTGTAAATTATGTAGCTCCTTGAAAACGTGCTGCTGCTGCTGTAACTTTGTAAATTGCTGTAGGCGGAATACGCTAACATATGGACTACGGTTTTCTAAACAGCTGCTTTGTGTCAGCTCTGCCAGAATTAAATATCAACACACTTTTTTCTTTATTTCTCTTCTTTTTATTTAAGTGCAAATGCCTTACAAGACCTTTCCCATAAATAAATGAACAAACAAATCAATAATTCAGGAGAACTGCAAACGTCCACCGGGACTGCTGTTTCTCCATTAACCTCCCGGTGGTCCTCGTATCAACAAAAACAACTAATTCCACTTTGAAAAACAACCACTCTCATTATTCACTTGTTACAGAGAGGATGCGGTCCCAACAGGCCAGCCGCTACAATGAAGCAGCATTAGCCTTACAGAAGAAGCACTGCTATGCACAGTCAGGCCACAAATGAGAATCAATAGACCTGCGGTTATGGCTTTTGGAAGAAAAGTGAAGAGCATTGATAGAAATGGCAGAGACAGGGCATTTATGAACAGGTGCATGCTTGTTAAAAAGGGTTCAAAAGAATATAAATGTAAATCAAGTAACCAGAAATATGTACAGTACACACACACACACACACACACATTATATATATTACACTTGGTTTACATTTATAATCTTTTGAACCCTTTTTAACAAGCATGCACAATATCAAAATTTAAATTTCCTATCTATATTCAATATGTATTTGAAATGCACCAATATTAAAATTTCTGGTAAAATTCTAATAATTATTTTCATGCTGCTTATTTTCATGTAATGATGATTTTCATGGGGCCGATAAATGGCACATTATTTTAAAGGGTTCCTATTATGCTTTTTTACATTTTTCAACATGCTAATGTTGCTATTTGAGCATGAAAAAGGTCTAAGGAAAAAGCACAAAGTGCACTCCAAAGGGAGTTACTCCACTGTATATCTGTAAGCACGGTTTCAGAACGCCTCGATTGGAGTCTTCAGTTTTCTTCTGGGAATGTACAAGTCACAAATTTAAATAATTCCAGCCTAAGGCATAAACAAAAATTAAAAGGGGGACGAGGCTAGCTGCATTAGTACTGTGTTGTCGCAATGTCCAAGAGACACTGTATTTTCCACCCCTGCACAAGTCATGGTTACAAAGGTGGTTCGGGTTGATCCCCTCGACAAAAAAAGCAACTGATTGTAATTTTCACAGTGGAACATGCAAGATGCAGATCTGACACCCTTCCGCTTGATGTCATCGTGTTAATCAAAATCAAATCCATTAAGGCATAATAAGCATTTAGAGTAGCAGAGTCACGCTGATCTGACCAGGCAGATTGTGTCGGACTCTCCTCCACGCTATCATTACCGCTCACAGAGAGAAGCAGTGCTGAGAGGAAGGGCAGACCTCTCGCTGCAGGCTGTAGACCCTGTGACCTCTCCCTCCCCCCTCCCAAGCCAGTCTTTTAACACCGTTTCCCGTCTGGCCTGTCTCACCGGCGGCTGTGTACAGGTGCGCTGCATAGCTGCAGGGAGAAAGTATTGAGGAAGATATTGATCAAGCCGCTTTCAGGCCCTGAGCTGCAGGTCTGTGAATCTCCTGTAATGAAAGGGTCTGCTTTGACAGGTGAGGTGCTAATGAGAAGAGCCTCATAAGGCCAAGGCTGACAGCTATACAAGCCACTGCTCTTTAAAACTGTCTCTAATACATAGCCCTCTCACACTAACTCTATGACAGTCTAAACAATGAGACCAGTCCTCATAAATCTCCTTCTCGACTTTCATATATTCTCGGGCTACATGGGTCCTTTTAAACATACGTAACATGACCTTATGTCATGTTATGTCATAGGTGGTCTATGATACCTGGAGAAAGCTATCCGTTAGCATTTGCTTTTATCAAAACTCTCTTAACATCAACCCTTTTACAGCAAGAAAAATTTACAATAAAGCAACCAGAATGATCTAAAGGCCCTCTCTTTTGTCAGCTCGCCTCAGAAGGGACACACCTGTGAGCGGTTGCTCATGTACACACACACTTGCAATAGTTTTGTTAGCAGCTCTGATTAAAAGGCAATAGCATGGCTGACAACATGCAAAACAAATGCAGATCACCACCTGAACGATCACGACTGCCTCAGAGGTGCATCTATTATTCAGTTAATGTCACTGACACCGGTGCCCCTGCAAATGCATGCATTTTTTATTATTATTAAAGGAATAGTCCTCCCAGGAATGATCATTTCATAAGTAAAGTATACAAGTTTTTCAGTGTAACTCCTAAGAATACAAAAACATTTAGTGACCACGTCTCTCAAGCTCCAAAATACAGTGTTTCCTGCACTGCTACTAAGCAGCACATTTGTGAATATACAGCACAAAACATATTGATTCTTGAACAAATGACTCTTATGAGCCAGTTCATTTTAGAGAATCTTACTGAATAAATCTCAGTTACTAGACTCACTAACGGAACCGAAATGTATACATTTTCATTTTGTGCTTTCTGACTAATAAATACAAGTAGATAATACAATAATATAAATGCATATAAGTATATATATAAAATGTAAAAAAATAACTATAATTAAAAATATACGTAGCTATTATATAACATTTAATTCAAATTAATAATGAAATCAATTTAATCAAATTAATAAATTTTATAAAAAGCTAATTATATAACAATTTATATATAATGTATTATTTATTTCTGATTTGTCACATCGGTTCTGTTGAAATTCAAAATAATCTCAAACTTCTGAGTAAGTTCTTTTACTAAATATTTCTTACCAAGAGCTAAAATAATCATTAATAAAATCATTAAGGAACCAAAATCAATTAAACTCATTATTATTAAGCTCCCACACCTACTATCAATGGCATCAGAATTGTATATTTGATAATACATTTTCCTTTAAGATTATATGGGGATGGTCAAAGAATGAGACCGCGATCCATCAGTTTGAACCTGCTTTTCACTTGAACAAATCCCCAGAGTTTATACTAGGGCTGCATGATTTGGGGAAAGTGTCATATTGCGATTGCGATATGCGATATAATAAACAAATGGTTTCATGAGTCAACTTGCTTGGTTGACTCAAAAAAAATAAATGCACACACAGATTAGTGATAATCTGCCTAAAGAAAAAAGTTCTTTAGTCAAGAGCAGTGAGTGTTTTTCTCTGTTCCCTTTGTTCTTTGATTAACTTTAGCGACAGATATAATTAGTGGCTACTGTGTACTGTCCCTTTAAGACCAGCCGCTGCTGTCAGAGACGCGGATCTCACACGTGCCTCGTTCTCTCACGAGTCACAACTCTTCACGTTCATCATAAGACTACTCCTATGTTATGAAGATACTCGACAAAAAGACATTTTGGCATAATTGTGTGTGTTATTGTTCGTTCAAGCTCGAAAGAGAACTGTATTCTGGCATGCTGTTTTGTGCGCACGCACGATATCAGCGCGAGTCTTTCTGTGTGTCACAGTCAGGACATTCAGCGCGTTCATTTTGGCATAGGCTACATGTGTGTTGTTCGTTCTACAGCGAAAGAGAACTTGATACTGGCGCGCTGTCTGTACGATACTGGCGCGCATCTATCTGTGGGTCGTGTGTGTGTGTGCGTGTGTCAGGAGAACATTCACTGACAGCGCGTTCTTTTTTGTCTTATCGCGCATGAATGGTTTAAAAGCATTTGCATGAATAAGAGCGGGATCATGTAACACTAGCCAAAGGATGGCAAAAATTAACAGATGCTGCGTTAATTGCGTTAACAGCGCTAATTTGTTTATTTCATATAAAATCGAAGCATTTTGCGTCATATAATCGCGTAGGCTTGACATCGCGATTGCGATTGGATTAATCGTGCAGCACTAGTTTATACAAATTACAGATTTATACAATGATAAGTCAATAAGCTTAAATGGTTACAAGTCGCAAGCAGAGAAATAGTAAACAACACTTAAACACATCAAATGCTCAAATGTTCAAACGTGTAGGTAGCACATAATTTGGCCAAAGCAGTTTCACATATCTGCTCAGTCATGGAATCTAGCACCCTTCAGGGCCAAGTGATGCGGTGTATCAAAATACCTCTGTGCTGATCTAACCCCGGCGAATAAATAAATCAAGAGCTCTGGCGGAAAAGAGCAGAACAGCCGGCGAGGGAACAGTGAGTCCCAGTGCATAGTGAGGTGGGGTGTGTGAATGTGCACTGTGTGTGTGCAGGGGGGTGCTATCCTGAGGAAGCGATAAGGGCCCTCCCTAGAGGAAAGGGGTGGCTGACCTGTTGTCGCCAGTGATGCAGGCAGCGCAGGTCCCCGTGGGCTCCTCGCTCTGCTCGTAATAGCGGGCATCCACGTTGGCATCCTCTGCCTTTTCCTTCAGGATCTTCCCGAACTTATCCTTCCCGATGCAGCCAAAGAAGGTGCCAACTTTGTGCGGCTCCTGGATCATCCACTGAGAGGAAGGACAGATCGAGCGGGTGGGGAGCAAAAAGGAAAGAGAAAGGAGGAAAAGCGATTATTATAACACGTAAACACAGCTTCCATATCTGAGTGTTAAAAAAAAAGACTGGAAATCAAATATCCAGGAACTAGGAAGTTGTCTATACATTGACAATTCCTGGAAAGGCAAAATGGACCGTGGTAGAGAGGCCCCTGTGCGTGCAACTCTGCAAGAGAATAACTAGTGAAAACAGGAAGTAATAGCAAACTGATAAGGAGAAAAAACAAATACATTTTCTCGAATTCAGGGTTAAAAAGTGGTAAAGGAAGGGAACAATGAGTGAGTCATTCTTTAGGCATTTCAATATAATGCAGTGTTTGTTAGAAAATGACAGCAATGATCAATGATGAAAACTCAATTGTGTGACTACAACAGCTTCAAATTCAAAACATTAAATTTTTCCTAAGCCTTATTTGAACATTTTCTATTTTTTACACTTACTTTCAATTTTGTTTTATTTTTTACCATGTTTTAGTATTAATAATTTGAACACAATGTATTTTAATGTCGTGCTATTGTTATATACTTCTAACAAATATATAAAGTATGTACACGGACAAGCAATTAGGAAAATAAAATATTTATATTTTGAATATTATATATAGATTACATTTAGATTACATATCTAATCTACATATGTAGATTACAAGTAGAAAAAAATACAGTACAAATATAGTATAGGCCTAGAGTTTAAATAAATACATTCTTATGGAGAACTTTCTTTTATATAGGCTAAATGGGAAATTATTACTTTCAAAATATATTAAAAAAATAAACCAAAAAAAGTGCATTGCATTAAAATTATTTGTATTTGTATTGAGCATCGCAAATATTGCACACATATTTGTAGACCTAGTCATTTTTTCAGCACTGAAAGGGCTGGCGCTATTCAGATTGCATTGAATTCTGGTCTTATAAAAGCCTCTGAATATAAAGTGATCAAGTCTGATGGAGCAAAACCTTCACAAAACTGATGGAATAATGAAATGAGACACAGGGTGTCTGTCTGTAGGCTGTGTTAAACTAGATTACAGGGGAGCACTGATTCCAGCATCCTGGACGGTGGCTCACCACAAACACTGTGACATTGCCACTTTTATGGGGATGATGAAAAGGTCTTTCTAGGTTTTTAGTGCTGTGGGGTTTAACCTCCGAAGATTTATTAGAGTACACGGTGCTACGTTTGCTGCTTTTATTGCAACCTTGCAATGTCTGTTGATGGGGCCCCTTGTGAATGAGATGCTCTGCCTGAGAGATGACCTGTATACATGAGAAATTAATCACTCCAAACAAAGAGTTGTGTCTGTCTGTGGAGCAATACTCCTCTGTTTACAGTGTGGAAGTAGTTATGTACTGTCTGTTTAATGTAAGACTAAAAATACGTAAAGAGTCTAAATTGTTGACGGGGCAAATGATGCAGTGGGCACCCCAGGTTCTTTGAAATCAACATTAAACAGTGTTTACAACCCATTTTACTTGAAAAACTGGACATATTTCTGGTCAATCTGTCAATCAAAACTTTTGATTTGCAGCTGTACTACACTTCCAATTTCTTAATTAGGGTATTACTCCAACAGGTATTCAATGACTTGGAAATCTTCTTGTATCCATCCTCAGCTTTGTGCCTTTTAATTACTTTTTCACGGAGTTGACTGAAGCCTTCATGTTCATGGTGTAAGTTCTGCCACAATATTGACTTGCCAAATTGAACCTTCCAGATGGCGTATTTATACTAAAATCAATCAAAATCCCTTAACTGCACACAAGTAATCTCCATTTAAATATTGATGTGTATAAAATCAATTGGCCGCACTTGTAATGTTTGAAAAGTTGAAAAGTGAATACTTAAAAGAATAGTTCACCAAAAAGAAACAAATTTTGTCATCAATTAATCCCTTATAGCAATCAAAACCCATAGGACTTTCATTTATCTTTAAAACATGTATGAAGATTTTTTATGAAATCTGAGAGATTTCTGTCCCTCCATTATATTACTGACATTTAAAAAAGTTCATAAAGACAATGTAAACTTAATCCATATGAATCGAGCAGTTTAATCCAAGTCTTCTGAAGAGACACAATGATTTTAACAAAAGTCTAATGAGTTTGGAATGACAAGTTAATTATGACGTTTCATTATATAACAACATATTAAGATATATCATTTTCACTTTTATTCAATGAAATTATATCTAAATAATTAATTTATAATGATTTTTCATTTTTGGGTGAAAGTAAGTCTAACATAATTCAGTACTGCAAAACATCAAACATGAAAGTCCAAGGGTGGTAAATACTTTTTACAAACAAGCACTAAAAGACCATGAACGTGCATTAAGAACCAAACGCACCACCCTTTCTGAATCTAACATTTCCTGAGGTCATCTCCCATCATTCCTGCTGCTACTGTTTACAGACCCAACACTTGCACATGACATGCTGCGTTGCATTTTAACTGCACCTGGTGAGTGTTTTTCCAGCAGGTGCAGTTACTTGACAGTAAACTTTGGAGGGGGGTTTGTAAAAAACACATCTAAACATATACATGCCAGTATTGTGATTCAAACGGTACATGCGTACATCTTTGATTGTACTGGAGACAGAAGAGCTCCAATGATTAGGAAGGACCGGGTCGGGGCGGGCCTCTAAAAACAGCTTGGCACAGCACACACCTTTGTTCCGACTCTCATAATCAAAGCCAGCCAAAAACTGCAGCCAATCAAAGAGGTCCGCTGTGAAACACCAGTCTATTCGTCTCCATCTACTGCAATAACCCCCCTCCTGCTGACAATTACTTTCAAATGGAGATCTAAATAAAAGATGATATGTCCATTAAGACAAAGAGCTATCTGCAGGGTCGTGGGGAGGTCGGTCTGCGGCAGGCGTAAGGGATATTCATGCTCAGTCACATCCCAATTACCCGCCAGCAGCACTGGCAGGGTGTGAGCAAACGTGCGTGAGGGAAGCTTCATTACGGAGGGGGATGAAGTGCTGAAATTAAACAGCAGTGTCTCCCGCTGCGTTGAGCCCCCCGGCCTAGAGCATGCAGCCTGGCTCTGACATAATGTGGCTGCACGTGGTCACGTGAGCGAAGACTCTCACACACACACACACGCTGTACTGTACGCAACAATACATTAGGGTTGTTTGGAAAGTGAAGAGAAACATGCAAACAAAAACAAATAAATTATGCAAAATGCTGATGTTCCCTCAAAATTTGCTGATCGCATGGAAAAGACTGTGAGTGGGGTTCTTTTACATTAAGACTACAACACAGCAGGTAGAGCCAATTAGGCCATTATGGGAATAAAACATATATCAGGACATGCATGCATGTCAGAGTAAACAAAAATCTTCCCATATCCCAAAACTGTCCATGCAGCTTGGTGGGCACTCGTGCAGTCATAAGTATCTTTTACTTTTTATAAACCTAGATTTAAAACTTATGTGCACTAATGGGTCTATGGATGGGAAGTTAGAACTGGCTCATATTCCGCATCAAAACAATCAGTGTAGTCAGTTTACTGAACAAAGGACTCTTTATGAGCAGTTCGTTTTAAAACAAACAAATACAACTGAGTTAATGAAACACACATTACAAATTTTGTCAGCAGTATTTTAAACAAATAAATTAAATATACACTACCATTCAAAAGTTTATGGTTAGTAAGATTTTTAGAAAAAAATAAGAAAAAAAGAAAATCATTCTTTTATTCATCAAGGATGCATTAAATTGATCAAAAGTGACAGTAAAGACATTTATAATGTTAAAAAAGATTTATATTTCTAATAAATGCAGTCCATTTGCTGAACCAGTGGGGTGGGGGGGGGGGATGATTTCACATGATTTCTGAAGGATCATGTGACAATGACTACTTACATTTAAAATATATTAAAAATAAATAAAAATCTAATATTTCACATTACTGTTTTTACTTTATTTTCAATACAAATAAATGCAGCCTTGGTGAGTATAAGAGACTTCTTTAGAAAACATTTAAAAAAATCTTACCATCAGTTTACCAACTTTTAAACTGTAGGGAATATTGCTACATTTATATATTGTTATTCATAGTTAAGATATATTATTGGTTTGCATATATGCTGCCTCTAAAAAAAAGTTTGTGTCAGATTTTATTAATAAATCTATTTATTTATCAAAAATCTCATTGTTTGGAAATGGAATTGCATTTTAAAATATTTCTTCCTCAAAAGTACCAAAATGAATCGTTAATGAACAACAATGATTAAATTCCTTACAATTCCCATTTCTAATTACATCCCAAACAAGATATTCCTCTAAATGTCCGAGGGGCATTAATTGTTACAGAAGTGAGGGTTTTTTCACAGGGAGGTGACCCAGCACGTATCCCAGCATCCACCAGCTGCCACTCCTCTTTGTCACATGCTTGCTGCAGTTATCACTCAATTGCCAGAGGACAATCAGAGCATCCGCTGACGGCCCATTGCGCAGCACAGCCAAATACTGGGCTCCATAACAGAGGCCCATCAAGGTTCTGACGTATCAAAGCACATGGGGAAAAAAACCCTAAGAGCCTAGACTGAAGTGATCCGTTTCATAATCACGGCTTCTCTTTTGATCTATACCACAAAGAGGCCGACTACCAACTACAGCAGAGCCGTGAAAACCTAACAAACTGCACTATAATTCAGGTAAAAGAGCGACATAACCTAATTTTGAACTATAATCCTTAGAAAATCCCAATGTACCTCATGCCAGGGGGCTTAAAAAGGAGGTTTGAATACAATGCCTTATTAGGGTTGACTGTTTGGCAGAGCTACGGAAAGGCAAAATTAGATTAATTTGCTTTTGACACACTGTAATAATCTAATAGCATTTAGCTCAGTGAACCCAGGTTTAAACAATGCCAATGAATGCTCTTTAACCTGAAAAGCTCCAGAACCCAGCCAACACGTCTCAGGATTAAAAGCCCTCTGTAACCTGATGGATGCAACTCCAATTACAGGCTTATCAAACTGGCAAAAACCGCAGCGCGACTATTTATAGACCGAACTGAAATAGCCAGCGCCTGCCTCCCAAAAGTGGTCATGAGGCAATCTGGCCCACAAAAGCCCCCTGCATCAAGCGATTCCTCCACCCGAAAGTTGACGAGTACCCTCTTTGTGCTGATGTGGGCCACTGGATGTGACTGATGCGTGTTGTGCGTTCGCATGTCAGTTTTGAAGCTAACTGAAAGCAGCACTTGACAGAGAAGAGAGAATGATGTTAGCAGAGAGAAAGAGAGAAATGAAAATGAGTCATATCTCTAAGGACGCAGACAGAGAGGAGAGCTGTGCACAGGCACGGCTGTCACTGGCCGCAGACACATGAATAAATAAAGGCATTATAATGAAGACAACTCGCCGTCTGCCCATCAGAGCCTGCCCAGCCTGGCACCAAAGCTCAGGAGGTAGAGAGGGAAGAGAAAACGAATTAAAAAAAAATAAGAAAGAGCGAGAGACAGAACAAGGCAGGGGAGGAAGAGAGAGCGGCACATCACCATGATTGACAATGATGAGCACTGTCTGCTTCTATTAAATCAGTCATTGCTATAGGACTCAAGTCTCAGCTCTCTCAATAGGCTAACAAGCTCAGGACTTCACCGTTTCCATCAGCCGTTTACTCTCGCGTCCCCCCCCCCGCAGAGCGAAACATCTGGTCAGTTTCTCTTATCTGCTTTATTTCACGCTCAGGTGGCTTAGTGAGGTGTTGTGTGCCATTTCCCCCGTGTGCCCAGTGCCAATGGTGTCATATTTGGACTGCTGTCTGTGACATTCTCTTTCACACCTCCCAATGCTGGGCTGTTTCCATGTGACATCCTCACCATAGCGACAGGGCCGGAGGAGGAAGACAGCCGGCGACTCGGCGAGGCATGATCAGATGCGTGTGGGCCTGTCAGGAGTCTTCCTCGCTCTGTCCAGACTAGGAATAGGTCATGCTGGTTGAGTCATTCAAGAACCAACAAGTCGATTAGTGAGATTGACTAGTTTATCTGGAGCTTTCTTTTTCGTACTATCAAGTTCAGGGGTGTAAATCTCAGCTCCTGGAGGGCTATAGCCCTGCAGAGTTTAGCTTCAACCCTAATTAAACACACTTGATCCAGCTAATCAAGTCATTCAGGCTTATTGGAAAACTACAGGTGTGTGTGTGTGTGTGTGTGTGTGTGTGTGTGTGTGTGGAAGCAGGGTTGGAATTAAACTCTGCAGGGCTATCCAACTATACTGAATCTATTAAGGATGTCAACACATAAGTATCCAATTACATTACGTAATTTGTAAATTAGCGGCAAATTGTTTGAACTGATAAATGTACAATAAAACCGCTAAAATTGAAACGATGATGAACCCTTTCATTTACAAGAACTACTGTATGAACTAACCGACAACATTTCATATGAAAAGACCATTTTAGAAAGAAAGGACTTTTAAAATTAATTGGAATTTCCAATGTTACAGAGAGAAATACAGACAGATAAATGGATCGATAACACAGGGCTTTCTAGAGACTGACTAGTTAACTAGTATTTCATGCAACCCACTGACTACTTGATTTTGAAAATATGGAATTTCGCACATCCCTCCCTACCCCAGACAAACAGATCTGGCGACAAGTTGAACATACAGATCTGTAGAGATCTCATCTTTTCCCAGCCACAGCCCGGGGAGCAACAAACACGCAGCCACGCTTCCCTGTAATCCCAGGCATTTCTGAACCATCTAATTTTCTCAGAGTGTAGGCAGACAGAGATGGAGGGGGAAAGTGAGAGGGAAAAAAAATGTCTCATTACATAAGCTGCTTGTGCGACTGCAGTGCCCACACCATCCCAATAAGTGGCAGTTTTAGAGCAATCTAACGTAACAATCAAGGGACACACAAACACACACAAGCACAGAGCTGCTGGGTTACGTGCAGGAACGTTTTTATACTGTGTTTGACAATTTGTTCAGAACCAGAGTTTCAGTTCCCCACTCCAGGTCTCTTAAGATCTGGTTCTGAACTGAATTATGATTGTGTCATCATGACATCAAGAGAAGCAGCAAATTCTGCAGGCAATTTTACACAATAAAAAGAAGCATTTTCCACACATGCTAAGTTCTCTGAGAAAAACAAGATTTTGTTTCATTTTATAAGAAATTAACAACAAAAAATTTACAGGTCATTTTTTTTATACTACCACCATCTTTTTCATATCGCTGTCTTTGAATTCACACTATATAGTAATATTCAAATATATTAATATTTTTACTTTGTTGTACAGTATGTATTTTTTGGGATAATGGTTAATATTAAAATATTATTTATATACTTTTATAATATTTATTTCAAATCGTATTCAAGCTTCTGTAATAGCGGCGGCAACACAATATGCTGACTTTTTGCATTAATTCAACATTATGATTATTCTTTTTCACTATAAAATCTGTTAACAGTACAATTACATTGGCACGTTTTATTTTTTTACACGAAGAGATTGATTTCTAGCAGTCTGATAAGATAAGACAAAATAAGATATATTAAAATAAATCTAAAGTAAAAACTAAACTAAAAATACAAATCCAATGAATAAATAAATTCATCTGAAGTACAGACAATGGCTTTCAACCCAACCAAACAAACCAAAGTCAGGCCTTCACCAAAAGCACCAGTGTGAAAGTGTCCTCAGAGAGGAGAGAGCAGGAGGTGTTCGGGTCTCTGTGAGAGCCTGTGAATGCCACTTCCCCTCTTGGCCAGGGCGGCGGCCTCCAGTGTGACTGTGCGGTGTCTTGTTTCGGACAAGGGCTTGGGAGAGAGAATGGAGTTACCAATGTCTTTGAACACTGCGGTAGCACAGTGTAAATGACACCATCCGGTCTGACTCTCTCCTTTTCTATGCAACTCACACATACTTGTAAGGAATCACCAGGTGCTATCTGCTGAGAGATCAGATCAGAGGCACCAACGAAGGCCCATTTCCCAGACTAACCTTTCAGACGCGGCCGAACAGAATGCTTGCGCATCAAGGCCATGCAGAGTTTATCTGACAAACATACTGGTTTTCCCTATCCAACTGGTTAAACATACAGTACAGGCCTCTGTTGTTTAGTGCTGGAGAGGCCTGCTGAATTATTCATAAGACAAACAAGCCCGTGCTGCCGGGGCTGACGCACAATGATCCGTCACAATGGACTCTTTCTATTGGGTGTCCTGCAAGTTGGCGCGCTCAATGGGGGCATAGTCTGGGAGACTAGGTTCTCTCTCAATCTCACATTAATATGAGAGAGAGAGGTTGTGAAACCCACCGGTCAATTTATGGCTAGAGTTTATCTGGTCGTAAAATGGTGCTTTGCGCTTCTCGGTCCAGGACCATGATGCATGGGAGGTTAATCCAGTCTGTGGGGTGAGGGGGGTTAGAAAGGGGAAATAGTGTGTGAGCGACAGAAACTTCCCCTACCCAGACGGAGCTGCAGGTGAATTGTTTTTGCCCCTGAACCTTAAGTTGACACTGCGCTTTGATCTCCCGCACATGCCAGACGCCCATAGGGAAAAGATCAGTGGCGTACTGGGACAAATATGTTGGGGGTTGGGGGGGGGGGCACTGGAGTGTGAGAAAGAGAGGATGTGAGAAACGGGGGGAGGGGTAGACAGAGAAGTGAATGAGAATGTGTCCTAAAAGGCTAGTTCACCACAAAAATGACAGTTGCTTAGTTGTTTACTCACCCTCACTTAGATCCGTGACTTTCTACCATGGAACACAAAAGGAGATGTTAGGCAGAATGTTCACGGTGCTCTTTTTCCAGTGAAAAGTCAACGAGAACTCCAAATATGACAAATAAGCAACATAAACTTGTGCACTATATTCAAAGTCTTCAAAAGAGAGTTTTAAGAAACAGATTACATTTAAGATGAGATATTTAAGTCATTCAAGTTCAGAACAGCATAAGATCAGGCAAATTATAAATTATATAAAGTACAACAAATATTAAAAGGTAAGTACTAATGTGCATAAGGGCTGGGTGATATTGAAATATCCACAATTTTACGCTTTTATGCCTTCTTGTTTGGCCATTAGGTTCCCTAAAGACCATCATTAGTAGTCAGTAAATTTGATTTATTTCATGAATCAGTGTAAATAGTCAATGAATCGATCCAAAAGTCAGGTTTAATTTGTCATCAGTCTCTTCATGGCTTTTTAAATAAATGAAAAAATAATAAACGTAAAAAAAATAAAAAAACTTCTCGCATTACACATTTCAAATATAATTGCCAACAACAGCTAATTGTTAAAATAATGTTTTTTTTATCATTTGTGGAAGTAAAATAACTAAAAATCACTGTTTTAAACCATTTCAAGTAAATACATTTTTTAATAAGATACATGTTAAATAAATGCACACCATCAAAAAGCCGAAAGATAATGATATGTACATTCTTGTATTGATATATTGTCCAACCCTAATATATAGTATTCTGCATAATATATAGCAGATTATACAATAGTATTACTAAGTACTATTAAAATATATTAACACTGATCTCCATAATGTGATTTGTATTCATGCATGCATCATGCTTATTAATGCTGTGACCGAGGCCACTCACTTACTGGGTGGTATGTGTGTGTGTGTGTGTGTGTGTGTGTGTGTTTCTCTGTGTGTCTGCATCAAACTGGATGTTAACTGACAGCAAATAAACTACGGTAAAAGGTTTCAAAAATTGTTTGTGTATGATGGTATTAGTGGCTCGAGGCTTGAACACCAAACAGATTCATTGAGCTACTGTTTGTCTTTCCCAAGCCCTGCAGCTTGATTCTGAAACAGAAGACCAGGAGCCACTCCAGTGCAATTCATGGTGTGTTAATAAACTCCCCTGTTTGACAGGGCTGTTCATTGCTCTGTTGCATTGTGTTCTTTTATCGGCACAAATTGACCCCCCCCCCCTCCCTCCCCCTCCCTCCCCCTCGCCCTTCTCCGAGAAAGAAAGAACCTTTCAAATGCTGCAGGCAGCTCTCCATTCAAACTGAGCTACGGGATCAGAGGCATTGCCGAGTGACCTTTGACCCCACAGTGCCGCAAGGGTTTGCAAAGCAACAAAAGCCAGTTTTACACCCCACACAGCCTGACAAGAACATGACAGGAAATTATCAATTTATCCAGAGAATGAAAACAAGCCAGGAGAAAAATGAAAGCCCAAGTTAATTAAAACTTTTTTTTTTAAATGCACACATGGCAATATTTTATGCAATGGTGAATATGAGTCCTGTTTTTATATTGTTCACCATTAAACGCCTAATTGAATGCTGAATTGACAAGAGAGGACCTTGGGTTTCTTGGGAACAGGTAGAGACATACAAGGAGGAATAATGATTAAAGGAATAATAATTCTCAATGACACAGATGTGGTACAATTTTTTTAAATAAAAATAAATAAATAAACAAAACTTAAAACAGATGAATTGATTACATACATTTTGACAACTTCAAAATAGATGACAGACAGAAGGTTATAGCAGTTTTTTTTTATAATCGATAATAATAGATAATAGATACAAGGAACCCTAAGAGGAGAAGTGTGTGAGTGTGGAACGGTGTAAAAATAAAGTGTTGAGCAGCTACAACATTAAGAAACGACTAGCAGCTGTGTGTATGCGATTACATGTCTCTGCTGTGAGCAACATAATCTTACCCCCCGCTCGACCCCCCCTGCCAGGCCTGGAAACATCTGTGGGAGTTTAATGGAGAGCAGTAAGACTCATATCTGGCGGCTGAGATGACTGTTTGAGACATGAGTGAGCGCGGAGTGCCTGATTTACGAGACCGACAGCACTCCAGATTCCTCACTCCACTACAGCAGAGCAGGCCCAACTCTTCTTCATTAATCTCCATAAATACTGGCCTGATAAATAAAAAAGCCTCACTCCTGTGAAAAATAAGGGTGCCATTACCAAACCATAAAGCAAGCTGTCTCGATTGCCCCGTTTAAGTGTGACAGTATGGGCAGAGCCTGCACACAGCATGCCCTGATGCTCTGGAGTATGGTTACTGTGTTAAACGGGACAATCTATAAGAGCTCCATACAAACAGTATATATATCATCATATAATTATTTCTGCTGGAAGGTTTCCATTGGTAAAATATTTTACTTTTTTATTTCACTAGTCCCACCAAATAAGTAATAATTAAATTTAATTATATTGCGTTTGACCCATGCAATCTTACATATGATTATTTATTTATTTTTACTCAAAATCATTTATAATATAATAATAATAATAATAATAATAATAAATAAATAAATAAATAAAAAATAATAATAATAAAAAATAGGCCTATATGATTTACTTTAATGCGGTGAAAATTAATAATATTTATATAAGTATAATATAATATAATATAATATAATATAATGACAGAAAGAAGAATTTATTGCTGCATTGTAGTTATAATTCTAATAAAATCAAAACAGGTATGCATTCTAGAAAATGAAGTGTCCTTTCACCTTATTAATAACGATGACAACGAAACAAATTTCTACAAATATTTCACACTAGGGCTGGGCGATAAAATGATAACGATAATTATCGTCATATAATTTCTCGATAAAACGATAACAACAGTTTGATAAATGTTCGATATAAATGTTTATTCACCAAAAGCGGAAAGAAACTGCGCTACTCATTTGGACCGCGCCACATGGACCATTTATCCGCTCGGCTCAAAGTTCAAACTGCAGCGCGAGCTTACTAGAGCAGATGCGTTTACTCGCTGATCGTCTTGGTCACGTGACCACTGACCACCTAACAGTGCTGTGAGATCCAGTGAGAAGCATTTGAATTCAGTGAAGAACACAAATGTTTCTGTGATTTAAACTAGCCAGATGAAACAGCACTGACAAACAGAAAATGCAAATTTACATCTGCATCCTAACAACTACTGTCAACTACTACTACTGTCAACTCAAGCTGCTGTCAAATGTGCATTTCTAAGAGACAAAACATGTAATATTAATATTGCAGCCTGCACTGCAAACTGTTCTTAAGATGTCAAAGTCAGGCAACACAAACCTGTTTCATGACATGAAACAATATCATCCGTTAGCACATGCAGAAACAAAGAAATACATTTTTCTATTAGGATATTTATTTTGTTGAGAAAAAATTAAAAGTGTAAAGAATTTCTTTTTAAAAAGTGAAGTGTTTGTGATGTTCTGACAGTAAAGAGTAGTTTAAAACCACAATTAACGGTCTGGTTTCTACAACTTTCACTTAGGGGCTAAAAATGTGCCTTCAAACTTGAAATATCGACTGAAATGAAAAATGTTATTATGAAAATGTTTTTGGGCATATCACCCAGCCATATTTCAAACCATATGCATTTATCCGTGCTTCTATCACTGATGTGAATTTATTTGAATTTCAAATCATTTTAATTATACTTTCCTGCATTTAAATTGCAATTGCAATTCTGTACCCTGTTTGCTATCACAATTCAAATTCAGGAACTGAATTGGAATTTAAAAATAATTCTCAGTTCAATTCCAAATGACGTGTTAACACCTCAGACGTGCATGGCAGGATGTCGATATATTGGTGGCATTCTAAATTTAAAGATTGAAAAGCAGACTATTCTTGTTTAGCTCTTGATGTTGGTTTTTAAAAATCGCTCAACGGATATACTGCAGTATAAATGCTATAGCTGAATCTATTTGAAAACACTTATGTACCACCACCTTCACCACAGACTGTCAATTCAATGCTCACTGGAATGGATAAAAACAATTACACAGCATTCAGTATGGAAAAGCTTGGTCATTTTTTTTCCTCAAACTGTGAATTTAATTAAACAAGCTAGAATTCTCAAGGCTGAATGTATTCATACATGCAGTGGTGCACCTCAACATTGTGCGCATTGATAACTGAAGCAATCAGTGCTCCCTTATTTCCTTTCAAACAATAACTTCTCAGCGTTAAAAAGATCTTGATCGAGAAGAGGCCGTGATTTGTGACCTTCTTAGACAAACCTTGTTATGTGCTACGAAATCCTATAAAAACATGATTTTATCTCCACTAATTTGTACTGATAGCAATGCAAACCTCAAAAACGTAGCCAACCCCGTCATTAAGGTTTGTGGTTCCCTTGGAGGCTTCGTAGCCAGAAGCAAGGGTTCAAAATCTCGAAAGGGTCTCACACGCTATACGATTTGGAACGGAGGGCAAGTGGGTTGTTTTACTCTGCGTTGTGCGCCATAAATCTAATCAAGATGATAAATCAAGGCCATTCTGACTGGGCAGACTGTAACTGTATTGTAACAGAACCTGAGGAGAACAGCCAGGGCTGGGAACTAGGCTATTAGGTCCTCTCAATCCCCAGCTTTGGGTAGGGTTTCTCTAAGCATGTAGTTAACTACACTCAGGAAATGATTCCTCTCCAGACCATTAATGCACTATAGAATAATAGACACACTAAGGACCGTGGCAGATGTATTTCTGCGCCTATAAAGCCGTCTCTCAAAAGCCCTCTTCGCTTGCCAAACGCAACACCTCTTGCTCCAGAGCAGCGACGGAGCCTGTAAAGGTTGGCCCACTCTACGCGTTCCCAGACAAGGCAGAATGTTAACAGGGTCAGCGCTGGGGACTGAGCCCTACAGTTAAATCCATTTGAAAATGCAAAAATGTGAGTTCTGCTTTATAATGGCTCCCGCAGGTCCCGGCGTTACGGGCCAAAAGAAGCTTCCCTGAAGCCAACTGCTGGATCCGATTTCAGCCCTTCCACCCCACCCAGCAAAAGGAAAAAAGAAGAAAAAAGCAGAAAGAAAGACAGGCAGACAGAGGAGGAGAGACATTTAACGCACATTTCACTTCAGGACAACCATACCAAAACATTTCAATTATCCCATCGTCCTTGGGGCCCAAAACTGATTTATTGAGCCGTGGCACCTGAGATGCAGATCATTCCAGGTCTACATTCTCTCTCACTTGACTCTACATCTACCCCCCCATTCGCCCTGTCTCTCAGACCCCTGGGTTCGTGTTTAAAAACCTGAGCGAGAGGTCCAGGAAGAGAGGGGCCAGGCCCTGACAGCCCTGCCTGAGATTATGACGAGAAGGTAGTCTTTGAATGAAAAGCTCGTTTATCCGAGTTAACGCTGGCAAATTTGCCTCTCCACATCCAGCCCCTGTTAGCTTTGGCAAGTCGAGTGAAACGCAGCGGTAGCGCTGCGTAAACACCGACGGGGCTGTGCTGCTCCACTCTTCTTTTCTCTTTTCGACACTTTTGGGAGCTGGAAAAATGATCCCGGACACCTGGGAATGGCGAAGCCGATCGCCGTCCAACTTTTAACTACTTGAGCCGACTGGCAGATACTTTAAAACCTGGGTAACTAATTCTTCTTGAATCTGGCACTTGTACACAGAAATCAATATTATTCTCATGAGCACTCAATGAGCACAAAAAAACCTATTAGTTTTAAGACGTCTGTCTGCTAAAACGCATTCAAACAATGACAGTGAAGCATAACAAAGGAAGTGAATAAAAAGGAGAAGTTTGATATTTTCAAAGTAATAGTTATGCTACACGCTTTACTGATAGCTGCATTTATGAAGGTCATACTTTCAATAGCCCATGAAAATTCTTTGTATTCAATTTATTCCATTGTACTGTTGAATGTAATTTACGTGGCCTAGACTGAAAATTAAAATCGAAGACTGTCTGTGAAAAAAACAAACAAATTCTCCTCAGATTCAAAGACAAAATGAAGAGACACAGCTGCAGCAATACAACTACTTGTTTAATATTATTTCAATAATGACCTTGTGGGTCATCATTTCTTGTCAGGCCAAATTTTACTTCTGCAAATTTTGACAGCCCATCATGAAATATTCATCTGAGTAGCCTCCCGCTCCACAGCACAATTCGGACCAGTAATGAACAATACGGAGTCAAAGGGGGATACGATTTCACAAACAAACAAAGAAAATTACCAAGCGTCTTGAATCCCCCTGCTGAGCGACTATCCTAGTCAATTAAAATGATTTCACTGTTGCTTTTCTTCAATGGATGTTTTTTTCCTTTTGTCCTCTTTTTTAGCACACTGCGCATTCAACACGAATCAAGGTCAGGATTAATTACGGAGTCGAATCCCATCACTTTTATTTCTCAGTCAAAAGCATGATGTACTGTGTTTACCAGTGGCAAATCCTGCTACGAGCGGCCCCTTCTCAGCGTGGCGGCAGCCTTGGGGCGCTGCCCAACAACACCGCTTCTTCAAATCCCCAGCCCGAATTTACTACTCTGCACTGTACCGCTAATGTAAGATATAATCAAGGGGTCTCATTCATTAATACTGCTTAAGAAAAGAAGCAAGCAAATCTCTAATGATTTAATCTCCCTCGTGCTCTCATACACAACCACACCAGAGTATTTGTGTTAGGCTAATGTGCTAATGATTAGAGCCCACATCTCGACCTCCTGTCGCTCCTTAAAGAGCAGTACAGAAGAATAACAAACAGCTGTCCACCGCAGGAATCCACGGCTGCTCCACCAGCACTCATGATTGGCATGAAGAAACTACACCCACCTCCAACAAATACACACGCTACCTGCTGAATAATCAGATTAGCTGTCACAATCACTACGGAGATCACAAATGATTAGTAGATTGCTCTTACAAATAATACTCTTAAAAACAGTTCAGTATGTCAATTTTAACAATTTCAAAAGTAAAGCACTTGACTGTCGAACACAGTTATAGGAAGCCATAACGAATAACAGAATCATGGGCCAATCTAAAGGTTATTTTGGTCCTAGTTTTTACTGAGGTCATTATGAACAGGGGTTAATTAACTGGAAGCTTCAGCACAAAGCAGATGCACAGACAGTGCTTGAAGTGGGGTTTACTCAGCTGTATGCAGTATTATAATAATATATTCAGTATTTTCATTTGTCCTTGCTAGAGAAGACCGTCTGTCCTGTCACTCCGACCAGACAAAGACTAACAAGCCAAGTCTGTATGTCTCAAACAAAATCCTCCAATATCCTTCAAAGATTTTATGCCACTAGTTCTGATTGTTCACTATAGTAGCTCTGCATCTAAACAAACCACTATTTCCTGGCAAAAATGAATAAATAAAATATATACAAAAGGCCCAGATACTATTTCTATCTTTAACAGATTCAGAAAAATGCTGTTTAACATAGTACATACAGTACCATATAGATGCAGTAAATAAAACAAACAGGTGTCACCTAATTGTAAGTGTAAATATTATCCCAGTGCATAATACTTAATAGTATCCTTAATTTAACAACTGTAGAATACATTTACACAGCAATTTGACTATATATACACACATATATGTTGAGGTATATTATATATTCGTCTGTTCCTCATTTTCCCATTCATGTATTTTGGTCCTATTTCATTTCATTTTATTTATTTACTTGCCACTTTATTTTAATTTTACTACAACACAATGATTGTTCTTAATTGCTGTGGGCATTGTTAAAATGCCAAACACACACAAAATATAGTGTTATTGTATAGAATTAAAATAAAGACTATAAATTAGAAATTTTGCAGTTAGTGATTAATGTTAAAGTGATTAATAGTGATTTGCTGAAATGTGCCTCTACACATTTCATTCAGTTTACTGCATTTAATTACTCTTTAGGAAATAAAAGGTTACAGCACAGATCGCTGCTCATATTCAAACTAGTTGAAATTTAGGACCATTTGAAAATGACAAAGAACAGTTTGAATTGGAAAAAAGAGTTAAATAAATTTAAAATGAAATCAATATACCTCATTTATTTTTATGTTTGTAGCCTTATTGTGTTTCTATGCAATCCTTAATCAAAAAGTAATAATTTGCTGTTCCTCTGTAGCAACTTTTCAGTCATTCAGACTTTGCGAGGTATTGGATTTAGCGTTTAATAGCGTTATTTAACAACCAAACAAAAGGTCTATTTTCACCATCCAACCAATTCTTGATTGATAAAATCCTTCTCACTTGTTTCACCTTGAAACGTGTAGGATTACAGAAGTAAAATGGGTTGTCATCAGCAATTTACATTGACTTTAACTACTTGCATTTAACTCTTAATCGTCACTCATTTAATACATTATTAAAATTAAGTCATCTTGGCAGCCCTAAAACATTCGCAAACCTATTTTTTCCTACTTCGAGTATTGCACATAACATGCTAAAAAAAGGCAATCACTCAACAAGCCTGGACCGAGACCCTCAGACCCTTACAAGCAACTAAACAGGAGCTCTTGCGGGAGGCAAAGCAGGTACAGAAGTAGCTCTGTACAGCAAAGGCAATACATCAAAACAACGAGACAACACAGTAACACCTGTTCAGGGTACATGCTACCATTTCTCTTTCTCACACACTCCCTTTTTAAAGACAAATATAGTTGCAATTGCAGCTTGTCATGGGGTGACCTGCTTCCTCAGCAGACCTCCTGTGGGTCTCTAGAGATGTTCTAGAGACCCACAGGTCTCAGCACAGCTGCACCTCACCAATCTCATCCGCCAATCAAAATATGACCTTCCTTTTCTTTTCAAGAGCATGCAGGAGATGCTCCTGTGTTCGCACACAACTACAGCTATTGCAATGCTAATTCCCGCCTAATTTCTGGCCCCCCTTCTCTCCCTCCTCCTGTCACTTAGACAAACACAGGTCGTCAAATATCCCAGAAAGCATGGCAGGCTCTCCCCGAGCGGCGTGCCGATTTTTATGAATTATGGAGAGCGCTGTAAAGTGTACTGCCTTCACTTTAATTAGCTTTGAGTGTGGCGGGCCGTCTCTATGGGAAGCCAGAAGCAGCATGTAAGACAACTCCTCCTCTGTACTGTAAAATCCCTGGGTACGCACGTCCACGCTACACTGTACGCTGGGATGCCAACATCTACAAATCGAGTAAATGGCTAAGGAGAGAGCAATTCATTTGTCTGACCGTTTTTTCTTATTTCTAACAAGAAGTTGAAAAAAGAAGTACATTCTAGCATATTTTGGAAAGTTTGGTATCGGTTTCAATGACAGTCCATGAGTGACACCAACTGAAGGGTTTCTGAACCTAAACTTGACTTCAGCAGCAGATCAGTAATCTGAAAGCTAAGTAATTAATCAATCAATAAATTCTTTCCTTAATAACCATTAACAGTAATTAGAGAAGAGTAAAACACTAAGCATCATTCACAAGTCAAATTACTCTTAATCCAAATGGTATGTTAATGATGAGTCAGCGTTGTGAGCGAGACGTACCAGCCGACAGGTAAATCAGCATGACGTTAGCTGTGTTTATTAGTGCAAGCTAACAAGGCATGAATTTAACAGCACCACTATACTATAAACCGGCCTAGACAGACAAGCTGGGTGATTATAGATTTAAAAAAAAAACATTTATAAAAAAGCTAACAGTGGGATTTTAAACATCTAATTGGCAGTGGAAACTTAGCCTTTATTGCCTTGGATGATACCAATCAAAACAATGGCAGCACGGACCACTTCACAGGTTAATGGCATGCAGGAGCAACATTTCTATAAAACTTGCAATTACCTTGACAGTTTATGCTCTGAAGGAGGCTGAAGACTTTGGCATCCATCTTGTTTGCTGCTGCAAGCAGTCAGGTTGGAAAAATAAACTTTTTAAATGTCATATGGAAATAATATTTCTGGGATGAAATGTGGCTCATAATCTCCAATATATAACTCCTAAACCAGGCTTAAAGAGATAGTTCACCCACAATTCTGTTGCCATGTACTCACTCCTATGTTGTTCAAAAACTGTATGAATTTCTTTCTTCTGTGGAACACGGAAAAAGGACATTTTTGAATGTCAATGTTTTTTTTGTTTTTTTTAATGGGGTCCAATGTGGTTTGGACCCCACTCACTTTAATTATATGAAGAAAGTCATACCGGTTTAGAACGACATGAGGATGAGTACATGACAATTTTCACTTTTGGGGGGAACAATAGTTTCCTTTAAGATTTCAAAAGGTATAAATAGATATGGCAACTTAGCGCACAATGAAAGACTGATATTAGGCAATTAAAATGTTACAAAAGAACTAAAATTAGATATTTATAAATGCTGAAAAAGTTAATGTAACATGACAAATTTATCAATATCTGAGTCTGACACCAACTTTCCAAAAATGATGTGAGTGCAGACTGCCAAAGCTGTAAATCTCTGTGCACAGGTGTGTGCAGTAATTCTTGGAGATGTGAGGCATGTGACAGTGGACAGGCGGACGGTGACAGCAGAACAGACACTGGATGCTCATCTGAAGAAATACAGCCGTGGCTGGAGCCCAAAGCCATTACACAGCATGCTGTGAAGCAGTCACTCTCGACTCATACCGAAAAAACTGGCCAGGAAGTGCTTCACTTCAGGGATTCTGGTGTCGATGGAGATTTCTGAACATTCCTGTGGCTTCAAGATCATTCTTCAAAGCAAGGATAGATAGTCGAGATCTTCAGCCATTGGTGCCACTTTGTAAAAGATAGAGCCCTATTCAACAATGTGGAACAAAGTCAAGTTCCACATTCGCAATGGTCTCACATACGCAATGGTTCCCAGTGGTACAAAGGAAGTGAAATGTTTTATCTACATCAACACAAGGACTGTGGAACAAGAAAATATATGCAAGATATTTCTAAATAAGACTTTAAAGATCAGAAGAAAGAATATACTGTATATTTAAAAGAAAATATACAGTTTTAAGTATTAAAGGCCAGAGCGACAGCAGTATTAACAATGCAAAGACAAAGCGTAGACTGTTGTAAATATCCAAAAAGGCACAATGAATTTGCAAGAGCAATAAATGAATTGAAAGAAAATAAATTCATTATTAAATTATTCATTAATTCATTCATTATTATTAAATTACTAATGTTTTTAATTTTGTATATAATTCTTCAGAAATCATTACAATGCTGATTTATTGCTCAAGAATTGTTTATTATTATTATTATCATCATTGTCCTAAACAGTTGTGCTGCTTAATATTTTTGTGGATACTTTTATGAATAGGAAGTTCAAAAGAACCATTTATTTGGAAAAGTAAATCTTTTGTCTTTTGAAACAATGTAAAAGTCTTCAATATTGCTTTTGATCAATTTAATGCATCCCTATTAAATAAAAACTATTTCTTTAAAAAAAAAAAGAAGAAAAAAAAAAGTATACACACACACATACATATATACACACAATTTTTTATATAATATATATAATGTATATAACATTTTAAATGAGAGAGAAAGAGATGTTTTTTTCGGTAGGATTTTGTATAAAATAGATCATTATAAATAAAATAAAGTAGATGATTGCAAATGGATTCATCTATCTAGCTTTCTAGACAGGGAGACAGTGACTCACACAATCTAAACATTCTTTTGAGCCATCTCAAGTAAGGTCATCAGACATTTCTATATAAAAAAAACAGACCGAGTAATGTCACTAATGATGCGAACAAAATAAATAAATAAATAAAAATCAAGAGGAAAAACTCTACAGATTTGCGATTTGTTTGGGCACACTTAATGACAAGCAGAAACTGATCTGTAACAATGCAGCAGTAAATTGCAGCCTCCAGCCAGTTCTTTTACAGAGAATATTACGGCGATTAAAAACAGACTGAAAAATCCATCCCTGGTGGTCCTCTCAATAACATGGAGACATCGTGACTCTTGCCAGCTTTGCTCTTGGAACCTGCCTGCTTCTAATTTTGTTGTAAGAACAGCTCATTTCTGGACAGGCCAAATTCATTCTGTCTTTTTGGTGGGGAGGCACATTCTCCTGTCATCTTGGGAAAACGGGGGCCTCTGATGAACTTCTGAGCAAAGACTTTCCTTCATTTGCTACTCAACGGTCCAATGTTAAAATAAACATCCAAAGAGAACTTGCTTTAGAATCATATCTAAACAAGATAAAGGATTGCGTTTCTATTGTTCAGTTCACAATAATATTGTGCGTGACACAGTTTTACCTAACCTTATCCATCACTGTGCTCAAATTTATAGACAATAAGATAGAAAAGAGCTGAATCAGTCCATTAATCGTTACAAGCTGAGGTGTTATGAGTCAGACCTTCTCTTTGAACCTTTTGAATGCGACAACAACTTTAATGCCACTAAAGGTTGGTTTGGCATTTCAACCGTGACCTGACATGGGCAAAAGTGATCTAGGAACTATGAAACTGCAAAAACTGCCTTACAAACTAGAGTCAAGCTCTCAAAGGAAGAAAGTCATGCATTTAGGATATGAAAGAGGTTCACATTCCCGCACTTCTTAATGACCCAAATATTCCTGACATCACTGTGAAAGAACAAAAAGGACATTTTTCAGATCACAACTTCAGAACAGAAAAACAAAATGTTCTGGCTGGAAGGAGTGGAAAGATTTAGATTCCACACCATTTGGCAGACTTTTCTGGTTTAGTGGCATCCTATGAGCTCTACCATCCAAAAAGCCCAGCGCAGTAAGGCAGGCTGCAGCTCTGCAGGGAGCTTGAGCAAGCATGCAATGGTAAGAGGGAGAATGTTAGTATCTTGTCTGTCACCTGCTGTGTGTCACTAGGCTCCTGTCATTTCCCCCCATTCATTTTTCACAGTCACTCAACACTTAGACTCTCCATCTTCTCTATATACTCCTCCAATACTGTCGTTTTGGGAAGTGAAAAAGATCAAGAAAAGACTAGTACTGACACTACCAGATACAAGGATGTGTTCGTCATCTAAAATGTATATAACCTGTATTTATCTGCCCTGCTTCAGCTGTTAAAAAAATAACTAAAATCTATCTATCAGTAGCGAGCGGTGACTTCTTAAACTGGTTATGTGGCGTGCTAAAATAATATAATATATTATACTTCTATTATAAATATAGTAAAATATAATCAATATGAAATATAAGTAGCCTATTATAAACAAAATACAAGTAAAACTATTTTTTTAACGTGAAGGCAAAGATGCACCCGAGTGGTTGCCTCCACGGAGTGCATTCAAATAGTTTAATGCACAGCTAGCCGTGGATTATCACGCTAATACCATGGTCATTTGCCAGCATTGAAAATGTAAAACTGTTATTGATGTTTGCAGTGCAATATTTGACGGTTATTTTGAGAGAGAGAGAGGTGTGTGTGTGTGAATTACTTGAGTCTGTTCAGCGTCTCTCTCTATTAACTACGAAGTTTACTTCAAAAGCAGAGATGTTACCCCCTCATTGCTTAGAAATATAATGTAGCGATTCACTAGCAAAGATATTTTATAAAAAAAAGTCGCAGGGCAGCGGTGATTAGTATAGATGCACTGATTGCTATTTTCTTGTCCGATTCTCAATTTTTTTGTAAGTGTGACCTGCCAATACAGATTGGAGAGAAGAGAGCGAGAACGCGCAGCTGACATTATTGCCTGTGCCGCTGGCAACAAAACAGACTGGCTCAGAATCGGAAAGTCGCAAAACGGACTTCCGGTACCTGGCCGGTAAATCGGTGCATCTCTAGTGATAAGTGTTTCTGTGCACCTGAATGTTTGTGTGTGTGCGCACTGCGCAGCACAGTCTCGATCTCTGTGTGTTTCGATAGAAACAGCACAACAATGGAACTACCTGCGTGTTAAACGGTTTTATAGCCCACCTTACAGCCAATCAGAATTGATTATTTAGACAGACCATGGTATAAATACATATATACACACACAACAAAAATACAGTAAAATACGTAATACTGTGAAATATTATTAAAATGTAATTTATTCCTACGATGCCAAAGCTGAATTTTTAGCAGCCAGTTTAATGCATCCTTGCTGAATAATTTGTGAAAGTCTTTCTTTTTAAATAATAATAAAAATAAAGTTGTATATAAAATCCTGGTCATCTGGTCATTTTTTACTCTATAACTATGTATTTAAATAAACGCAACAACTTTGAGAAGTATACAAGAATGACAAAGACCTTGAGACTTTACTTTTCCAACCGTTCGCAGTAAGTGGATACGATTTTTTTTTTAATCATTTGTAAATGCATTGTGATTACACTCACAAAGTGCAATTTCTCAGTAACAAAATATCTTTGAGCTGAGTAGAACTAGAACAATTTATATTCAACAGAGATTTCAATTTTAATTTTCCATTTCCAGGCCTGGAAACCATAATACTAAAATTCCCTGATATTTCCAGGTTTTCCATGACCACAATAACCCTGCATTATTCATAAACGCCACAGGTGTCAACCTGAATCACTCACAGATTACTCATCATTTCACGAAATTTCAACTTCATTCAGATTCAAACATGACTGAAAGTGATGTCCAAGTTAGTGAGTTGTTTACAATCCACTGGGTTATTAACAGCGGTCCATTTCAAACAGTTTCACCCATTTGTGCAGATTGCCTGTTGCCACCTCAAGATGCAACAATCTCAAGAGAGATGCCTCATGTTGTTTTATTTTTGTACCGTTGATTATTTTCTCTTCAAACTTTTTTTTAAGTGATGCACTGCCTCCCTTGCCTCCCTGGAGAAAACGTCTTTGCTCCAGACTATGAAACATTAAAATAAGCAAGTAAAAGACAGTAAGACAGAAGACACCCGGGGAAAAGAGGATGACGACCCTAAAATATGACTTTCCATGTAATTGCTGTTTTTTCTCCTGGTTACATCTGTCATCGATTTTTATCTGGAGGCTTCCTCAGGACCGCATTAAGACTCCAGCAGAGCAAATATAAACAAGAGAGTGAATCAGGGGCTGGCGGGAAATGAACAGAAGCTTAAAAGGCCAAAGCATCTTTTCTTGTAGTCCAGCTAGCCTTTGCACTACTGCCCGAGATCTTTCGCATGACTTAAGGGGCTTTTGGATGGATCTGGGAAGTCTGACGTGCTTCTTTTACTTACCAGTACAGTTGCTCAGAACCAAGATCCCAAAACACAGTTATTGGACTAATGGGCATGTAAATAAAGGCCATGGTTAAGCTGCAATGATGCTAGGGGAAAAACATAATACTACTTTACTTTTCAGATGTTCATCAATAAAAGGACACTGGTGTTGTGCTCCATTATAGACAAATAAACTGGAAGGAAGTGACTAATTTCCTGGACCAAGTCCTAAGTTAGAAAGAAAAGAAAAACAACGCTGATAATAGGATTTGCTGAGAGAGAAACACTAAGCGAGAGCTCTGTCTGTTCTATATCAGAAGCGGGTGATGATGCCAAATGAACAGCTTTGTTAGTGCTCCAGTTATGAGACGGACCAGGGGCCCAGTGTTCAGCAAAGTGGCGTGTCATGAATACTGAGCGGACGGCTACAAAGCGCCTCATCCTCCAGGATAGGCCGATGCTAAATGACAGTCAGGACCAGGCTGTGCTCTCTGTAAGCTTTGTCCTCAAAGAAATCTGTAACAATTTAGCTAGCAAATGACTAAATCAGCCAAAAATAAAAGCGGGCACAAAGTGCACGGATGTCGAGTGCGTTTGTTTGAGAATGAGAAGTTTTGTATTTCACCCTCAGACCCTTAAACACACAGTTTATGTCCATATGTCTCATTCGATCTAAATTGTTCAGAGGTTCGTGCCTCAAATGAATTTCTGACGTCTCCCTGGAGTATATAACATTAATCAACAAGCTTACTTACGAGGCACTATCCACACTGTTAAACCCCCGCCAGCTTATGACACTCTGTAAGAGCAAATTAAGCAATATGGAAATCCATACAGCCCACAGCTTGTGAACTGTATCCCGCATATTATCGGTGGTTTAGTCAAGACATTGATTTTATATGTAGGCACATGATATGGAGCTGATTGTGTAACCACACAAGAAACCGCACGGTTTTAGTACTGAATGAATGAGTGCTTTAATTAAGACCTGAGAAAGCTGCAGTCAATTTAATTCAGGGAGCGGTGAGAATTACAACCAAGCCACCAGTAAAGCCATTGACTAAATCCACTGACTGATTCCTAAGAAGCTCATGTTGAAGAAAAACAGGATCTGATTTTAAATCAAAGCCTATTGGATTTTGTTAATAAATCTGTCATTTAAACACTACAAAGGTTTTTTTTAAGCTCCAGGCACGTCAACTTAAACAACCTATTATTTTTATTTACGGTAGTCTATCAGTGCAGTTCCTAACCAGTGGTATGTGTACACCAGAGGTTTTTTTTAACAGGACAGTTCAACCAAAAATAAAACTTCTGTCATTGGTTACTCGCCTTCATTTTGTTCCAAACCTGTATTATGATACATGGAACACAAATTCAGAAATCAGGCCGTATTTAAAAGCTATTGTTTTTTACTCACAATGAAAGCAGCTAGTGATTTACACACACACAAAAAACACACGTCTCTTATAATTATAAATAATTTGTTACATTTATATAGCACTTTTCTGGGTACTCAAAGCGCTTTACATAGAAGGGGGGAAAATCTCCTCAACCACCACCAATGTGCATTAGGCCTATATCTTACATTATATTCCAAATCATACAAGTTCCAATGACAGATTTATGTGAGGTAAAAACCAAAATTTAAGTTATTCGCAACAAGATCGTTGAGATGGATCTGTTTAACTCATGTCAACTCATGTTAACTCATTACCTCGGTTTAAATCATTCAGACCAATGTAAAGCGATTCATTGAAAATATTCAGATTGAACGAGTCGCTCACAAAACACGTCACTACCTCTGTCAAGAATGCAACAAGTAGAAGTAAACAAGTGTAAAATACCAAATTACACTTCAAAACTCATGCATCAGATTTTTAATCAACAAAAAAAAAATTTGTATATATATATATATATATATATATATATATATATATATATATATATATATATATATATATATATATATATATATATATATATATATATATATATATATAGGGAATGATAAACAATTATTCGATTTTTAAAGGATACGAAGCTAAATGATTTCCAGTATAATGCAAATTTTAAAAAAAAAGGGTTTGAAGTTCTTGAGCATTACTGGAAAAATGTGGTCTATCGCATAACTCCAACATTTTCATGCTTCATTTAGTCTTTTTTGCCAACATGGCAGGACGCTGCAGTAAACCATAAACCACACGCCTCAGCTGCATCATTTATAGCCCATTAATGCTAAGTGAGATCTTCATATAACTTTAGATTATAAACATTGATTAACAATATCCATCGCTCTGCAAAACATTAGCAAGGCAGCTGCTCAATGCCATTTCTCACACACAAACTAAACGTATGTTTTTCATTAATTCCAAGGCCATGTGCTTACGAAAGGTCAACCATATTCTGAACGCGCTTCTGTGGGTGTGTGTGTACATGCAAATGCTCACGCACAGTATGGCTTTGTTAGTAACAGTGAGAAAAGGTATTTTTTCTGCCATATCCCACATGCCTCATTGCTTCCTCCTACAGTCTGAGCCCCTACTTTAGTGTGATAGCAAGCGAATGAACAAAAGACAGAGTCTATTTATATCTCTCCCCACCAAGCCCTTCTTGGCGGTTGCCTGCAGTTAATCATTATTCATAATGCGGGGGAAGCGTCACCTTCACTATGTCACGTAACACTAAGTGCTGGAAGGATCTAAGAGTTCTGTGTTCATCACCATTTGTCACATCTGAACGCCTGCATCTATAAATACACGTGGCGTCTATGCATGTGCCACTCACTTTGACCTTTCCACAATGTCCCCAGGCTTGACTCATCTCTGCTGCCTTTGTAACAACACCATGCTATATCGTGTAACAAATGTCATACGATTACACGGAATGCGGAACCAGTGGCAGTAAATGGCAGCCTGTCACAATGCTATCCAGGGTCTAATTCCAAGGTCATGACAAGTGTCATCCTGAACCACTAAATCAGAGGTCGGTAACCTTGGGCACACGTGCCACCATTGGCATGCAAAAATGTAATCACTGAAGCAAAAGCTGATTTATTTTGGTTGTTTATTTGGGAAATTAACTGTTAGAGTGCATCAGTTTACATCTTTGTGTTGTATCTGGGATGTACAAAACAACATTTTCTAAATCACCTAGCAAGTAGGTTGCTTGAACAACTAGTCGAATGATTAGATTCAGAACGGAGACTAAGTGCAATAGGATAGGAAAGAACGCAGTTAGTTCTTTTAAAAGTTTAACTTTTTTTATTTGACATGCTGCCTTAAGACACAAAATTCATGTCAGAAAACGTAAAAAAAAGTAGCAAAATGGAACAGTCAAATGTCTCTTCCAAAAGGGTTTTTAACAGGGCCGCACACGTGTGTGTGTGTGTGTGTGTGTTGTGTGTGTGTGTGTGTGTGTGTGTGTGTGTATACACATATGTATGTATGTATGCATGTACAATTGTATGCAATTTTGACTAATATATACACACACACATTATCTATTTGTGATTTGTTTACATGTTTTTGAAAGAATGTTCTTTCACGGTCACATTTACTTGATTAAAAATACAGTAAAACAGTAATATTTTGAAATATTATTACAATTTTAAATAACTGTTTTCTATTAGTGCATATCAAAATGTTCTTTATTCCTGTGACAGCAAAGCATCATTACTCCAGCCGACTGTGTTACATGATCCTTCAGAAAGCTCAAGTGCTGTATTTATTTACTAATCTATTAGTGACAAATATTAATAATAATATTTTTACATTGAACTGGTTTTACAGCTATTTGATGAACAGAAATGTTTCTGAACAAATGGGACTGTTATAAACACACACGAATAAAAGAAAAAAGAAAAACTAGATAACCTACCATGTCACTCAATTGACTAGCTGACCTTTATGACCCTTGGCTATTTCGCATGCGTGTGTATTACTTGTCGTGAGCGTAAGACAAGGTGTATCTTTTTTTTCTTAAGTGAAACCATGCTGAATGGATTTATAGGTCACATAAATAAAGTCCAAGATAGAGAACCGTGTGGGAAACAGTGTATCACCTACCCTTTTAGATTATGAGGTCTTGAGATAAGACAAGAGCACTCTGATAAACGAGAGCGCCTGAAGAGAATTGGGAGCCCCTGCTGGGAGGCCAGTGGACTGATCAAACCAAAGATTAGAGCTGTTATGATCTGCTCTGCTCTCCAACTCCCTATGAGGCACAAATGATGAAATATTAGCTAAGACACAGCACATGTGCTCCAGCCACAGACAGGGCAGTCAACAACGGTACAGTCTAGAGTTTCCACCCCTTCACATTTGCAGTAAACAACATTTGGGTGGAAGGAAAGGTGTGATTTAACAAGAATCCTGCTAAAGCTCACCGTCAGCATTTGGGTGTAACCTCTAACTGCTCTGACCTTACGAGAAATGCATCGCTTCCTGCACAATACGGAAATGGATGCCAGTCTGCTGCTCTCCAGGAATGTAAAGGTGAGTCTGTTACTCTTTTCTTTTTCAGGGCGCCTAATTGGCTGTGACCCTTCATCAACTCAGGAAGGAAATAAACTGTTCTTGGCAGCGCAGTTGTCTGAGAAGTTGGCACTTTTGGATGTTAACATTCAATTAAACTTCTGTAGAGAAATGGAGGAGCAAGCTTAATGATGGGACTGTTTTTGGCTTCTCACTGCACATCATCTTCAAAACCTACAGGTATTTAGCAATCATTAATCAGACAACCTCTCTGTCCACAAAGTATATTAAACATTCCCTCTGCAGAGATCCAGAACAAAAAAGAGAATTTCACACTCACACATATCTAAATCCTCAATCGCATACAGTGAGGTATTGAGACATCCTTCTACTTCCATTCTCTCCATTTCGAATATCGGACACAGATGTTGCGCCCATTCACCATGGAGAGTTTAGTGTTCCCTGGTATGTGTCTTGTTAATCTCATGAGCCTTCAGAGCTTTCAAACTTTCCTTTCTTTTTAACTGAAATTTCCTTTCGTCCAAATGTTTCCCCCTGCCAAGTTTGATACACGTGTAACATTTGCCATTTTCCTCCCCTTTCCCCTGAGACTAGCTCTTCCATGAAAGACAAAAAAATATATTAACTCTTTATCGAGAAAGGTCAGATGGACACGAGAGACTTTTTTTTCCAAAGGAAAGCAAAGTAGTAAGTCAAGTCAAACATGAGGTCATGGAACGTTTCGTCTTCTAGTCTGATGTCTGGTTCTAGGCACCAGCTTTTCCCCAATTTAAGTTTCCATGCAAAAAATATGAACTGGGAAAGGCCTTTGTGTGCTGAAAAGAGCTAAGTGATTTTCTTCACAGAGGAGTTCCAACTACAGAGTGCACATGTGTTTCCAATAAAAGAGTCCAGTTTGAGTCCAAGGTTGGGCCCCCTCACCACTTTGAAAAAAAGAGTCTGTGAAGGCATCATGGGCCAGCGACAAATGGAAAAAAGAACAGAAGTTGAGGAAAAAAAGGTTGCAGAAGTAAAGATATCTTTTTGCTTTTGTTCACCCAAAAATGAATATTCTGTCATCATTTACTTACGCTCATGTAATTCCAAACCTGTATGACTTTCTTCTATGGAACACAACAGGAGACATTTTGAAGAATATTAGTAACCACAGTTTTAGTGACCATTGTCTTCCATTGTATGGAGATGTATAAATAGAATGTTCTTGTGTTCCACAGGATAAAGGATGTCATTTAGATTTGGAAAGATGTAAATGTTTTGACTTAAACACCAACAAAATTACTCCTAAGATGTTAGAATTTGCTCTGAAAAACATCACGTTTCAGACTATCAGCCTCATTAAGATTCTCAATATCTTCCTGCAACAATATGCATGTGCTTAAAAGTGGCAACTGTTCAAAGCTGTAGGCCTACTGAGCTCTAGAGGAGTAATTTAACCTCCCAATGGAGGCAGCACCTAACAACTGCTCTCTCTGTTGGTAAGTGTCAGCCTCTTCCCCTCTCAAACTCTCCGTTGCTCAAGGGGCCACACCAGGGGTGCACATGTAATGGAGCCGAGTCTTGGATCACAGTGCAGAAGAATGCTTGGGGAACATTGTATATACAGTGGAGCAGAGTGTGATTCTCTGCCCCGGCTTTGATGTCTGGGGCTGTAGAGCAGTGCTGGTTCGTTCTCTTTGCAGTGCTATATAAAGAGAATGGAAGATCGTTACTTTCTGCAGGTGAGAGTCTTCATCTGTGAAAATCCTGTGGGGCAGAATGGTGCCTGTCAGACTAAGACTATATGTCTCCTGCACAAATTTACCAATTCAGACACATCAAAAGAACCATCCGGGGAGGCTTAGAGCTGAACCATTAATAGATTTATATTGACGTCCTAGGCTTTATAGAAGGATGAGGAATGTATGTGGTAACAGAATGAAATGCCTTAAAGGGATAGTTCACACAAAATAAATATTCTGTCATAATGTATTCCCCCGTATGCTGTTCCAAACACAAATTACTTTCTTCTGTGCAAAACAAAAAGAGAAATTGTGAAGAATGTGCTTGTTGCTCTTTTCCATGCAGTTGCAATAAGGTTTCAAATAGGATGTAAAAACATCATACAATTATAATTTCAAGTTTCATTCCTATATTTTCCAAAGCCATTTGATAGCTTTGTGTGACAAACAGTTGAAAGGTGGTAGTTGTAAATCACTGATAACTAGCTGATTCATCATCAGTATTAACCATTGTAATCATTGACTTAAAGGGATAGTTCACCCAAAAATTAAAATTGTGTCATCATTTACTCACCCTCATGTTGTTCCAAACCTGTATGAGTCTCATTCTTCTGTTGAACACAAAAGAAAATATTTTAAGGAATGTTGGTAACCAGACAGTTGACGGCACCCATTGACATCAATAGTATTTATTTTCCTACTATGGAAGTCAATGGGTCCCGTCAACTGTCTGGTTACCAACATTCTTTTAAATATATTCTTTATTCATACAGGTTTGGAACAACTTGAAGGTGAGTAAGTAATGACAAAATTTAAATGATTGGGTGAACTATCCCTTTAAACTGGATCATTCTGGTTTGGGTTTTGAGAGCTGAATCAACCAATTTACTGAAAAGATCTAAATAATTCGTAATTGTCAAAAAAAAAAAAAAAAAAAAAAATTCAGAAGCCTCTAATAGTCTCATCAACTGTTGTGAAGGAGATCTAGGCCGGTTTTGATTTTCAATGAATATACTGCACAAATCTTTTTGTCATTTTGAAGCTTGACAGTGCCAGTATTCCAACTTTAGTTTTCACAGAGGTCATACATGAAGGCAAGTAAATGATGACAGACTTTTCATTTATAGGTGAACTATGAGTGACTGAGCGTTTAAGAAAGATGCTTTGGGGAATGTGTTTTTGCTATGTATGTTTTGTACAACTGAAAGGATGAGAAAGGAGAAAAGATAAGTAAGCAAAAAAATGGTGATCTGTTTGATTTCATGGTCTCAGGAAAAGCAGGGGAGAAGAGAGAAAAGGTGATGCAGAGGGAGCAAGATAGCTCTGCCTCTCCAATGATTGGTTGTTCCTGTGTAAATGGTCTACCTATCTTGGTCAGGTATTGGGAGCGGAACATGCTCCCTCCCACGTCTGCCAAGCAGTGCCTGAGGCCGAGAACAGCCTCCGATTGGAGCACCTCATCTGCACATGGGTGCTTTGATGTACGCACACAAGGCAGCCCATGTCATTGCATTTGAAAGCTCTCGTTTTCAACGACATCGACACAGGTTGCATTGCTCCTGGCGTTCCAGGTGCTGCCATGTGTTAATCTCAGAGGCCTGGTTCCGCATCAAGCTTCCCTTCTTAAGCGAGCCAGCTTTGAAGAGCTGTCTGATCAAACTGCTGCTTAACAACCCACATATCACTGGGAGCCTCCGTAACTACCGTTGCTTAAAATGGGCACAACTTTAACCGCCCTGACTCTGTTATCTGCAACTGCAGGTGAAGAGCTGGAAGATAGTGCAGACATCCTCACAAGGACGTTTACAGCAAATCCTGTTAAGCAAAATAAATGTTGGAACACAGCAGAAAAAGAAAGACTTATATGAAGAATCATTTCTGTAAGTCCTTTCGGGATGCATCCGGGTCATAACAAATGTGCCCGACAACACAAGGAGTCAGACGCTTAAGTAATGAAATCACATTTGCTTGCACTGGCAGATTCCCAAATGATTATCCACGGTCTTACCTCATCACACACCGAGGTCTGTATTTCATGGTGATAGATGCACTGCGTGTGAAAGCCTCTGCAGCCTAATGCATCTGTGGATTTGGATGCTGTGCATCATCTGGAGATCATCAGAAAATTCCATATGTGTATTTAGATAATATATATCTAAATAACTCCTGTATCTGAGGTCTTAAAAGTGTTGATGTCTGCAGACACCTGCAAAAGTATACAGCGGTACTGGACATGTGCTGGAGGAATCAAACTCAGTCTAGTTGGGCCCTGAGGGCAACAAGGCAATTTGAGCAGATCTCATTCTCTGCTGTGACAGCACCCAACTGGACCATCGGGGACTTCAGATTATTTCTGTTGTTACCCTTAAACAATATCACACAAATAAAATATCCCACTCAGACTTGAAGCATCATTTCTTGGGAATACTAGGAACGAGTTTGAAAAAAGGAAAAACAATATTTAGACTTTCTGGAAACGCTCTAACCCAAGAATGGCTGCAAACTAGGCCAGCAAAAGTGAAGGGCTGAAAAGATCTTAAGATATCTGTTTCTCTGCTGGGCTATAAATCAGGAAGATGCATCCAACATTAAATCTTGCTGTGCCTGATGTAACAAATATAAACCTGCAAAACTAGAGTAAAAAAAAAAAAAAAAGGATAAATACACTGCATGCAGCAAGTTTTTAAAAGTTAAGCTGTGAAATAATTATTGTGCACAAATCTTACCCCTGACATTATTCTCACAAAAATTTGATGGTTTTATGGTACCTTACTTGTGCATGGGCATACAGGCCAGAAATGAACCAGAGCTCAAGTTAAAACTCCACCAAAAGTGACAAAATGTACACATTTCAAACATGTTTCTAGGGGTGTAACGATACACTCAGGTCATGAGTCAATACAAATCGCGTTACCGAACTCACGATACGGTCGCAATATTTTAAGCCAAAATTTGTTATTACTACTTTATTATTAAAATAATAATATTATTTTATAATTATCAGGACCCACAAATATTACCCTACTGCCTTATTATACATTATATTCAACATTATATATAGTAGTTTTATGTAGTAAACAAAAAGTTAATATTTTTGTCTCATGCAGTACTCGCACTTTCAATGCAAGCTTTTTTGATGAACGGTTAGTTCATCCAGCATTTACTCACTCTCATTTTTAGATGCTTTTGTTTTCGCGCGTCATGCAAGCATTTGAACGTCTATGTTAAGGCTACTACAGTATGCATGTCATTGTAAATCTGTTCATCATATAAAACCATTGCGTCTCTTCAGAAGACTTAGATTTGGATTAGACCATTCGATAGTTCTTTTTACAATGACTTCATGACATTTTTGACTTCATGACTTTAAATGGAGGGACAGACATATCTCAGATTTCATAAAAAATATCTTCATTTGTGTTTGGAAGTTGAATGAAAATCTAGGTTTGAAAGAGGGTGAGTACATGATGACAGTTTACATTTTTGGGTGAATTATACTTTATAAATACAGTAAGCTGAGCCTTGAATAAAATTAACTATGTCACGAATCATATTGTTTACATCAACGATGAGTCACATTTTTATACCGCAATCTCTCAATATAACAGTGTATTGTTACACCCCTATGTTTCATCATTTTCTATTATAGGCCTCTGTTTACTTAGTTGAACTTACTCTCACTGCAGAACCAAAGTGACCAATAGCTCTCAGGAATCTTAGCTGTCTTATATGCGAGTGTGAACGCTTGTAGCTAACAAAGTGGTTTATTTCAAAATAAAAAAATAAATCGATGAATTAAAACAAATTGTATTTAATAAATAATAATGAATAAATAAACACTGAATTTAAATATAACACTCCCAAAATTTGTTTTTAAAAAGTAACAGAAATTTAAACACATCCAAATCTACCGAGGAAGTAGATTTTAGATAGTTAAAAAGATGTTTTGTGTTTGTTGTGATCTTATGCATTATTTACAGCCAAAAAATATTCAATTTTAGGTACACCCATTTGTTCCTGTCCACCTGTGGGAGCAGTGCATGATGCATTTGGCAGATGTTTTTTTTTTTTTTTTTTTTAAACAGCAACATTGCATTGAAGCTATACATTTTATCTGTTCATGCATTTCATGGGTATTCATGACCTTGTCGTTGCTAGCATTGCATGCAATAAATACTGGCTGTAGCTTTGAGCACCAACCTGTGCGACTTTTACAGAGTTTTGAGAGGCACCTCCAGCGTGATATTCAACCTTGAATTTCTTGACCATCTCTTCAAACCTAAAGTACAAAAGAGAGGAAAAAAGCTTACATAAGACAATGCACGTACACATAGAATATACATACATATATATATATATATATATATATATATATATATATAGTACATAATACATATAGTACACATGTTATATTTTAGGATGTTCACTGTTTTAAGAAAAAATAGACTTCATTCAAGATACACTACAATACTACAATTTTGAGGTCAGTAAAAACATTTATAGTGTGACAAAAGATTTCTATTTCAAATAAATGCTGTTTTTAACTTTCATTCAAAGAATTATGAATAAAAATATCATGGTTTCCACTGAAATAGCAGCACAACTGTTTTCAACATCATAGGAATAAATTACAATTTAAACAAAATAGACATAAATGGGCAGATTTTTGATGAAACAAGGGTGTTTTATTTTTAACACAGGCCTTGTCCAGAGTACAATCGCAAGATCACCCAGTGGAGATGCATCGAGAACAGGAAACCTCAGACACTGTAAACAGGAAATGGGGGACTTGAAGCCTTGTGCCGCAGGGCAGTAAGCCTTCTGAGAAAGTGTTGTACTTCTGAAGTACTGTACTTCTGCACGCATCTCTCAGCATGTAGAGACATGCTCGCGCACACACACACACACACACACACAAACAAACAAAAAGACACAAACAAAGGCAACAAGCAACCTACCCCCTTGTCTGGACATTATTACAGAGAAAAGCATCCTCCCCAAACCGGTGTGCAACAGATTTTAACAGCATGCAAATAGTCTGAATCACTGAGGGATATGACCTCCCGCGGCCTCTGCAGTACAAACACGAACATGAAAACCACACACACCAAGCTCCTCTCCATACAACACTGATGTCTGAGACTGATATCTGCCAACATATCCTTCTTGTTTCTGCTGATACGGATGCTTGCAGCATTTTAGTCCTGCTAGACATTAGCGCTGCTTTTGACACTATATGTCATATCCTCCTTGACAGGTTGCATGTTTTGTTAGGCATCTCTGGTGTTGTGTTTCAATGGTTTGAATCATACCTAACTGATCGTTTTCAGTATGTTTGTCTGGGGAAAAACAAATCTGAGGCAACATTAGTTCAGCAGGTAGTCCCGCAGGGGTCAGTACTTGGACCTACTTTGTTCTGCATATGTTGCCGCTTGGTGACATTATTAGAAAGTACGGTCTGGGGTTTCATTGTTATGCTGATGGCATGCAGATCTATGTTAGCACACTTCTGGATCCTAATCTCGGAATCACTGCTCTTACTGAATGTCTGGAAGAAATAAAGGTATGGATGCACGACAATTATCTTAAACTTAATTTGTTTTGACACTGTCGACACATTTGACACTCTCGATCACAACATACTTCTTGACAGGCTGGAAAACTGGGTGGGGCTTTCTGGGATAGTCCTAAAATGGTTCAGGTCATACTTAGATGGGAGAGGTTATTATGTGAGTATAGGAGACCATAAGTCTGAGTGGACATCCATGACATGCGGAGTCCCTCAAGGCTCAATTCTTGCGCCAATCCTGTTCAACCTGTATATGCTCCCAATGAGCCAAATAATGAGAAAGAACCAAATTGCTTACCACAGCTATGCAGACGACACACAGCTCTACTTAGCCCTATCACCTAACGATTACAGCCCCATTGACTCCTTGTGCCAATGCATCGATGAAGTAAACAGTTGGATGTGTCAAAACTTTCTTCAGTTAAACAAAGACAAAACTGAAGTCATTGCGTTTGGAAACAAAGATGAAGTTCTCAAGGTGAACGCATACCTTCACTCTAGGGGTCAAACAACTAAACATCAAGTCAGGAATCTTGGTGTGACACTAGAGTCAGACCTCAGTTTCAGTAGTCATGTTAAAGCAATAACTAAATCAGCATACTATCATCTGAAAAATATTGCAAGAATTAGATGCTTTGTTTCCAGACAAGACTTAGAGAAACTTGTGCATGCTTTCATCACCAGCAGGGTGGATTATTGTAATGGACTCCTCACTGGCCTTCCCAAAAAGACCATAAGACAGTTGCAGCTCATACAGAACGCTGCCGCCAGGATTCTGAGCAGAACCAGAAAATATGAACATATCACACCAGTCCTCAGGTCTTTACACTGGCTCCCAGTTAGATTTAGGATTGATTTTAAAGTATTATTACTGGTATATAAATCATTCAATGGCCTAGGACCTCAATACATTGCAGATATGCTCACCGAATATAAGCCCAACAGATCACTCAGATCATTAGGATCATATCAGCTAGAAATACCAAGGGTTCACTCTAAGCATGGCGAGTCTGCTTTTAGCTATTATGCCAGCCACAGCTGGAACCAGCTTCCAGAGGAGATCAGATGTGCTCCTACAGTAGTCACTTTCAAATCCAGACTCAAAACACATCTGTTTAGCTATGCATTTACTGAATGAGCACTGTCCCAATGTTCGTCCGACTGTTTGTACTGTACTGTATTTTTTTTTTTTTTTTTTACTTTTTTTATTATTTTAATTTCTTCTATGTAAAGCACTTTGAATTGCCATTGTGTATGAAATGTGCTATATAAATAAACTTGCCTTGCCTTGCCTAATGAATCAAAAACGGAACTGTTACTTGTTGGTATGCCGGCAGCTTTGCACAAACATAACTGTCTAAATCTGTTCACTGATTCTGAGTTATTGGCTCCAGCATCACAGGTGAGAAATCTAGGTGTTATCTTTGATTCACATTTGTCATTCGATGCCCATATCAAATTAATTTCAAAATCTGCATTTTTTCATAAAAAAAATATTGCCAGAATTCGATCTTCTTTATCCCTGCCAGATGTGGAAAGGCTTATCCATGCATTCATTACGTCGAGACTAGATTATTGTAATGCACTTTACTCGGCTCTCCCTGATAAGTATATTAAGAAATTACAGTATATTCAAAACTCGGCCACACGTGTATTGACACACACAACTGTTCTGCAGCATATTTCCCCTGTTCTTTATGAACTCCATTGGCTTCCAGTATCGGCACATTGATTTTAAAATCTTGATTTTAACATATAAAGCCATTCATGGGATAGCGCCGGCATATCTCTGTAATCTAGTTGCTCCTTACACTCCAATTCGTTCTCTCCGCTCTTCCGACTCTTCTACTCTTCAGCAGCCCACATTTAAATTGAAATCGATGGCTGGTCATTCTTTCTCTGCTACAGCTCCCCGGTTGTGGAATAAACTTCCTCTAATGATTAAAAATTCTCCAACACTGGACTGTTTTAAGAAGTCTCTAAAGACCTATCTTTTAAAAAATGCTTGTTTCTGAAGTGTACATTCATTAACTTCTGTAATGTTTAATTGTTTTTTTGTTTTTTTCTCTTTTTAAATATTGGTAGGCTACTGTATATTGTTTTGTGTAGCGCTTTGGGTTGGAGAAAAGCGTAATATAAATAAAATGTATCATCATATAAACCTCACATGCATACATATATACATACATACATACATACATACGTCACCCTTTTTAGGGTCTCATCTTCCTGTTTTTGGTTCATTTACACGTCTTTGGTCCGTGTTGCGTTCATATATCATTCGAACCACACCAGTTCATTTGGAAAAGAGACCCACCTTTTCAGCAGTCTCAACCCGCTTGTTTGGTGCGCACCAGGGTTTCGGATGGCAGCGTTCACACTTATTCAAATTAACCGCACTAACAGAGCAATCGCACCAGGGTTCATTTTAATCGAACCAAACATGCCAAGTGTGAAGACATCCTTAGCAATTGACTTCAGTAACTTTCTTTCTTAAAAGTCGCATTGGTACAGAATTTGTGACAGATCTTTTCTTCTGTATTGTGATGCTGTGATCAGAGTGTAAAAGATTATCAAAAACAAAAACTAAAATCTGGGGAGGGATTTGGTCCAATTCATCAACACCATGCATTTTTCAAAACAAATTTCATGACAACGCTAACTTAATACTTACTGTTGGCCATCTATAATCAGTGTAACAAAAATCCAAAAATAAATCCAAAGTAATTTTATCTGACTGGATTCACTGTCATTAACAAGGTCTAGTTGTTGTTTTCACACATTCCAGCCAAGAAAGCCATGGAAGGTAACCTTAACTAGGTGTGGTTCTCAATTACACAATTTATGTTCCCATGAACTCAGAGCAAGGCGATGACGGCACTGATGTACCGAGCCCACAGAGACATGGGCGCACAAAAGCAGCACTGCACAGTGCCTCATGAAAAGCTTATCATGTTCCATTAGAAGAGAGTGGCCTTTGGGCACTGAATGGGCCACCCCTGGCTCCCAGCACTTCCTCTGGGAGGTGGGTCAGCTCTCCCACGGATCTGTCACTCCTCTTGTGACACTGTCAGAGGGGAAAAGCCCATCAAGCAACACTTCATTTTCAGCCAAGGAGCAGGAAGAAGCAGCAGGGGGCTGGCTTCAGTGAGGAGGGATCTCACATAACTACACATTTAAGTACTTCCTTTAGCAACAGGAGCTCTGCACGCTTGGCAACAAAAGGCTCAGGCTGGAGATGGCTGGCATGTTGAGGCTCTTCGAGATGCTGCCCGACAACAAATGCACCAGTTTCTCACTCCAGCTCGTCTTGAGCCTTTTGAAGCTTTTGTAAACAGTGGAGTGACACCTCCTTGAGAGCATAATCACGTGCATCTTCCTTGTGAGTGCCTGTGAGAGATGCCTCTTAAAGGGACCGCTCACCTAACAATGAAAATTGTCATTTAAATCACCTTCATGCCATTCCGTTTTTTTATGAACACTATAATCACGAGACAGAAGGTCCAAGCAGATCTTTTCTATAAAATCCAAGTGGATGGTGATTTATAATGCCAAGCTCCAAATAACAAACGCATTTTATGCATAAAAACAAATATTTGAAACTTGTGTACTATACACCACTTGTATAGTGTTGTCCTTGTACACCACTATACAAGGAACACCTTATATGCAGTCCAAATAAGCTGCATATGCTCTGCATCCCCAAGCCATTCGTTGACTCGCTGATTACTATTAACACTATAAATTACTATAAATCCCCTTGTTTGAGGTGTCCCATAAAGCTTACATGATAAAATGTTGGCACTACATATGTAACTATAATTTATTTATTTGCCAAACGACTGTAATTTTCTTCAAATCTGCATCATCACTGTCCCGCGTTCTCATTGATTTGCTGGAAAATGGGGGATTTCACGCACAGGGAAAGCTGTCCGCGAATCGCTCGCCCAAGAGGAAAAATGTTTCAACACATTGTATTTGATACAGAACTAACTAGACTAAATCAAGTGAAAAAAAGTCATAACTGAAACTATTTTCATAGTATTTTGTTTTCTCCATTAAGGAAATTTATTTTTTAACAAAAACGTAACTGTAAGCAGACCTACTGTAACTATCCGAGGCTGTTAATCGATAGTCTAAGCGTTTGTTAAAGTCATCAATTTGCATTATTTCAACTTATTCTTAAAGAATAGTTATACTTTCTTATACTTACATTTATTCTAATTAGATTTTACTTATATTTTATTTAATTTATAACAGGCTACTAACATTTATTATATTACACTTATTTTTAATTCTTAATAAATAAATAAAAAACACTTCTGGCATACATTAAAATTGACACCAGCCATGGTGTTTCTTATTTGTCGTCACTCGTCTCTGATTTAGATGTGTGTCCCCAGCCGACGCCGTTTAAAGTAGAAGAATGTAGTTTCTGCGACACTATACGGACACCTAGCGGAATTACAAATATGCAGCATATTTTGCAATCGGCCCTTTCGCGCGTTGCGCCTGACTCAACTCAACACGCTTTTACGGGTGCTTGTGAAGGCATACTTTAGCTGTGTTGCTATGTGTCATGAGAGTAAGCAACTGAGCAGAGTGAACATGAGCGTCTCTTATAATAAACCATCTGCACCAGGTGCATTTTTGACATAACGCACCATCCAGCATCAGTGTTGCCAACTATTTTCACAGGAAAGTAGCTAACGCCTTCCCTAAAAGTCGCTAGATGACGTCATACGTCAATTAGCATATTCATGACGTAATCGCTTCGTACTTGCGTTCTGCCTGCCTAATGTGTTTTCTCTCTAAATTAATCCTCACATACTGTATTTAGTCATTTTTTTATTAGCCTGGAAATCCAGACCTAAATCTAAAAGATTAATGGTCTGGCGTCGACTAATGAAAATCGCCCAGCTCGAGGGGCGGCACCAAGCATGCATTTGAAAATCTCACTGCACGCAATTGGATAACACTACGACCAATCACAACGATGAACCCCATACGCTTAGCTACCAGCACAGCACACTGGTAGATTATACTCTTACCGTATCTGGTTGGCAAAACAGCAAAAACATCCTTCTTGCAAAGGAACGATTCGAGCGGCGTCTTCTGTTCCTGTTTTAGATAAAAAGCCAAGTCTAACTCGTTCATTGTAGCGGCCAAAGCCGTTTCAAACAACTGGTGTTCATCCATGGCCATCATGCAATGTTTACTAATGACTTCGACGTCACAGCGCTTTCGTCATCTGTTTAGCTCGCCTCTGGCCCGCCTATATCAGATAACCCAATGTGATTGGTGCAGCTCAGATCGAGGGGCATATTTAATGAGCATCATTATTCGACACCAGAGTAACTCGCTGAGCAAATTCAGCTTGTGCTCTCGCGAGAACTCTGGATTACCAGGGTAATTTTTTATAGGCCTATGTGGAAAATTACCTGAATTGAGAGAGTTCGGGAACTGGATGAACTAAAGCTCTGTGATAGTGAGTATTACAAGTATTAAGCACAAGAAAAGAAAGGAAATTAAAATGGTCAAACTAAATTCTTTAAATATAAAACAAAAGAAAAGCAGATAAGAGATAAGTCCATGGAAAAACACTACTCATTCACATCTGTCAGCAGCCATGCGCTCAGATGAACTGTTGCTCCTCTCGGCCATTCACTGAACAAGGTAGACGCAGCTAGAGAGAGTGACAGCGGGGACCTCGCGCTCGCAGGACAGTATTGGCAACATTTAAAGGTTACTGAGGTTTGTCCAAAAAGTCGCTAGATTTGTCGCTAGTCGCTTTTTTGAATTTTTTTTGCTAAAGGGGTCTGAAATGTCGCTGAATATATCGACAAAGTCGCTAAGTTGGCAACACTGCCCAGCATACCCGGTAAAAAAAATTTTTTATAATAATAATAATAATAATAATAATTTACCGCTGGCCACTGCTATACACTAGCTCGTCTCACTCGTCACGAGACAAATGAAATCTGACTCCTGCTGCTGATCTGTGATGCGACTCTTGTTCGGCTGAATAGAATATGCAGACATTTTTTAATTGTAGGTCCTGTTCTCTAACTGAATTAAATTATTTTTATTACTATAAAAAAAATCTAAACACCGGTGGGGGGTGGTGCCAAAATGGGCAAGTGATGTAATCGGTGTGCGGCTGAACACAGTGTAACACTGGTAACACAGACTATTGCAGCAAGCCTAAACACAATAGCTTTGTGTGAGGAACAGATCAAAATATTGGTCATTATTCACATAAAAACTAGCAAACAAGTAAATGTTGTTTTTTAAACTTTCTATTCATCAAAGAATCCAAAAAAAAAAAAAAAAAATGTATCACAGTTTCCACAAAAATATTAAGCAGCACAACTGTTTTCAACATTGATAATAAATTACAAATGTTTCTTGAGCACCAAATCAGAATTTTACCATGATTTATGGAGGACCATGTGACACTGAAGACTAGAGATAATGGCTGCTGAAAATTCAGCTTTGCCAACTATATTAAAAAAAGAAAAGAGTTATTTTAAATTGTAAAATGGATCTTGCCATTATACTCCACTTTCATTGTAGAGAAACATTCTGCTGAACATCACATTTTTGGTTTCATGGAAGAAAGAAAGGTTTGGAAAAAAAGACTTTAAGGCATGAAAAAATTGGGATAAAAAAAAAAAAAAAGCGATTAAAAGTTTGACAGAATAGAACCAAATAGAGATTTCGGTTTCACATGGCAAACACAGTTCACTGAAGTTTACTTAACCATGCTGTCCGTTTACAAACATCTTGGTATCATAAAGCGTTTTTCCAACATTCCCGTGCTGCCTGGGTCAGAGCTGAGTGCAGAGGCCGCGAGTGCCCCCTGTCTGGAGCACGGGACCCTGAACTCTTCATAGCGTGGGAACAATATACACACTTCCTCGGCCTACAGAAAAAAAAATACTAACCATTCTGACCACAGTGCGTGGGACTGAGCTAAGCAAGTCAAACCACGAGCATACGCACACACAAACACATTACCCTTTACACACAAATGCATGCATGAAAAAAACCTCTTGCACTCTGTGCCCAGTGCTCAACTGCAGAACACATCTTAGTTATGGTCTGAAATGGGTCAAGATCAGAACTGTGGATGGGAGATCTGCCAGAGCACCTCAGTGTAGGGTTACAGAGCACACACAAAGAAAAACTAAACACACATGCATTGAGAAAACTCACAATAAGAATAATAAAAGCAGAAAGTAACATACATGTGAGTATTATTGATTGAAAAAGGCGCTATTCAGAGCTCTTTACAACCACAGCAAAGGAAAAAAGCAGTCTACCTCACAGCAAGGAGCAACAGCACCGATGCTCAATATTGACGGCGGGTTTATTTACTGTATAGTAGCTTGACTGGAAGCAGCTGATGTGGCTACATAGGCAATTCACACAAACAAACAGTGAGCCTGTGGGGAGAGGCAGGGACTGTTCATCAATGGCCACAGGCAAACACTGCTCTACACACAGCCTTGTGTCTAGGCACTCCACAAACAACATCAAAGCAGCACTCCAGTCAGATTGTGGAAAACACAATCAATTGTGAGAAGCCTTTTATTTCAGAAATGTAAATTGGGTGTCTGTAGAGTAGTGACAAAGCAAGTAAGTAGTACAGCGGGAGGTGGTGTGAATCTATGGGCATTAATGGGTTTGAAGTTAGACAGTTGTTGCACCTAGGAGAGAATGTTATATTAAAAGAGTATATAACATTCTGAATATACTATATGAATATATCTGGTACCTTGCATTGTATATATTTAGAGAGAGAGAGAGAGAGAGAGAGAGAGAGAGAGAGAGAGAGAGAGAGAGAGAGAGAGAGAGAGAGAGAGAGAGAGAGAGAGAGAGAGAGAGAGAGAGAGAGAGAGAGAGAGAGAGAGAGAGAGAGAGAGTTTGTGGTATTTAACAGTCCACAGTAAAATGTACTGAATTTGTATATCAAATGAAAAAAAAAAAAAAAACCTTTACAGACACATTACCGACAGATATCAAATTTGAACTCAGCCAAATTTTGACAGATATCATTTATTTTATTATAAATCGTTTAAGCATAGAAAAATAGTTAAAGCATTTTTATGCATATTAGCTTTAATAATGAATTAATGAACACACGATTTAAAAAAAATTTAAAAAAAATTGAGCAGTGGTTCACTTACCGCCCCCATCAAATAAAATGTTGTCTAATTGTCTTCTCTGAATATTAATGTTGATTATTACTCTGTGTTTATTATAATTAGGCCCATTATTATATTTACACTACCATTCAAATATTTGGGGTCACTTTCATCAATGTGAAACCACATTTATGATACAGTTGTTGTTAGATTTCATTAGTGATTTCAAATATGAATTTAAACCGAATTTAAAACTTGGTGAAATGCTTTGGAGAATTTGATGTTTTCCCTTTCAAAGAGATAGGAGCATGACTGAAATAGCTGCCCAAGAGGCGTTTCAAAGATGGCTGCCGAGTGAAATGACTCGTCTTAAAGGGACTTTGACTTCAGAAATGTCATTCTGTAATAGCTTTTGACCTAAATGAGGTCCTAGCTGAAATTTCGTCTATCGTTCTTACTACTTTGAGTAATGATAAAGGATGGAGCAAGATTTTGGTCTGCAAACTGTAATATTACATCAGTCATTCACATTAGTGCTCTGCTAACGTACCGTTATTAATACGGTTAACGATATAGTTCAGCGCTGAAATTCAGATATGGTAATGGACATTTCATTTCTGACACGCGCTGTAAGTGGTAGACCATAGATAACAGACGGGGCCATCTGACCAATCAGAGCAGAGTAGGCTCGAGGAAAAGAGGGGCTTATAGAGACTTTAAAATAGCATTATATGGGCACTTTATGGCTGTAATATGTGTAATATATATTACGGCTGTAATATGTGATTGATTGATTGATTGATTGATTGATTGATTGACTGACTGATTGAATGATTGATTGATTTATTTTAGGGCTGTCAACTTTAACGCATGTGATTAAATCAAAATCCTTAACGTAAAAAAAACGCAGAAAAATGAATGAAGTGTGCAAAATTGCGTCATTAACAATTTACGTCACATAGAAGAGCTTGGCAGTCGAGAGTTTATCAAACTGACTGAGTATCTACAATGATGCGAACACCTGTAACCCTGGTAGGTGGAAATTTCTATTCTAACCCCTTAAACCGACTTCATTTCTGTTTGAGATAATTCTGTGATTGTTTCTGAAGAGCGTGAGCCCTCACGCATCGCACTGTGTGAAATACAGACGGAACGGAACATTAAAACTTATGAGTTTTTAAATATATTCAAATAGAATTTAAATTAATTTTACACACTTAAAGCAATTCCATATCACGTTACTTAACGAGTTATCACATATCGCTTTTTTTTTTCAATATCGTGCAGCCGTACAGAATTAAAAAAAATACAGCTTTGTGAGAATCTGATAGATTACTTTTAGCAAATGACAAAATAAAAGTGTTAAACAAGATATGCTTAATCTAAACTTATTCTTTTTACATTATTTATTTATATATATATATATATATATATATATATATATATATATATATATATATATATATATATATATATATATATATATATATATATATATATATATATATATATATATATATATTCATTCTTCTGCTCATCAAGCAGTCATTTGTTTGATCAAAAATACAGAAAAAAATGTAATTGGAAAAATTGGTTTTCAATTTATTATACTTTAAATTATCATTTATTTCTGTGATGCAAAGCTGAATTTTCAGTATCATTACTCCAGTCTATCACATGATCCTTTAGAAATCATTCTAATATGATGATTCATTATCAAAGTTGGAAACAGTTCTGCTGCTTAATATTTTTTCATAACCTGTGATAACTTTTTTAGGATACTTTGATGAATAAAATAAATAAATAAAAAAAGCAGCAATTTTTTTAAAAATAGAAATCTTTTGTAACAACAATATACACTACTGGTCAGTAATTTGGGGTCAGCAATTTTTTTTTATTTTTTTTTTTTTATAAATCAATACTTTTATTCAGCAAGGATGTGTTAAATTGATAAAAAGTGATAGTAAAGAAGATTTTTATTAGTAGAAAATATATTTTTTATTTTGAATAAATGCAGTTCTTTTTAACCTTTTATTCATCATATATATATATATATATATATATATATATATATATATATATATATATATATATATATATATATATATATATATATATATATATATATATATATATATATATATATATATATATATATATATATATATATTATATTTATTAGGCAGCAGAACTGTTTCCAACACTCATAATAAATCAGAATATTAGAATGATTTCTAAAGGATCATGTGATAGACTGGATGTCATGTGACACTGAAGACTGGAGTAATGATGCTGAAAATTCAGCTTTGCATCACAGGAATAAATAATTTTTTAAAGTATATTCAAATAGAAAACTATTATTTTAGGTTGTAATAATATTTCACAATATTACTGTTTTTTGTTTTTTTTTATCAAATAAACGCAGCCTTGATAAGCATTAGAGACATTTCTACGGTTAATTTAAAAAAAAAAAATTCATTCATGGTATGCAGCCATGAAGTGCCAAGTAAATATAACCCACAGGACCAATGATGGAGTCGAGCGCTCCAATGATGGAGTTATGATGTAAAAAAATACAGTTTTGTGAGAATCATTCTTCAATCTGATAGTTTACTTTGCCAGACATAGCAAATGAAGACAAAATAAAACTGTTTAACAAGATAAATGATGTATGCTTAATTTAAAACTTATTTAAAAAAATAAATAAAAAAATACATTTCTATGGTTAATAAAAAAAAAGTAAAAAAAAAATATCATGGTATGCAGCCATGAAGTGCCAAGTAAATATAACCCACAGGACCAATGATGGATCTTAAGCACGGCTGGGCAGCAAACCATTTAATTCAAGTGAAGCACGAGGACCACATTTAGTTCTTTTTTTTTGCAAGCACCAAATGTTCACTTATGAAGAGAGGGGGCACAGTGAGGAACGTCAGATTGCACTCTTTGAAATGCCTCGCCGCAAATGTTACAAGATCTGAAAAGAATGCGCTTAAACTTCAGATTGATAAAACCAGAGGCAACATGTCTAGCATATGCTTGTGGTTAGCAAGATGAGAGCTGAGTGTCTTTCCAGGATGGCGATACAACTGATTTTTCAGACAGCTAATGAGAAAAAGACACTATTTAGATTTTTTTTTTTTTTCTTTTTTTTAGTCTTAGGAAGCTGAAGCAAAATATAGGTGCAAAAAATAAATTAATAATAAATAAAAATAAAAATAGAGAAAAGCAAAGAGGTGGAGGGGGAAGAGAGCACAATGCAATGATGCTAAACAAAACCAGGTCAAGTCTTCAGAATTCTTTCAGATGGAGCTTTGAAGCACAACAATCTAGTTAATTAGATCCAGAATATCCACCTCCACTCCAATAACATTGTTTTTGTCAATAGAACTGGATACAATTAAACAAGAACAATGAGACAGCTTACTCTAAACGCTGAAGTGAGACGCTTTGCTCTGCCAGTGACATTGTTTGCAGAGAAGACCTCTAATGAAGGAAGAATAAAGCACTTTACTAATGCAGGCCATATTCTAAACAGAACTGACAGCTTCTCACAGAACTGCTGCCTTGATGACAGCCGACACCACACACGTTATCATACAGAACTAACAATAACAAGCACTTAAATACTCATTAGCAGGCCGATATAAAACACCCTGCCAGAGCCGTGTCCAGATAGCGAGAGATATAGTCAAGAATTTTGAAGGATAACAGAGTGAAAGGGCTGTAAATAAAACAAGCCAAGCGGTGTGTGTGTGAGTCTACGTCTGAGCTCACAGCTCCTCAATGATTCATGGAGATCCTTCAGAATGCCTTATGATGAACCGTTCAGTAGTGGTTTGGGAGAGTGCTGGTTAACGGAGCCGAGATCCGATGCACCGAATCCACAATTCCTCATAGATGCCAATATGACCCCAGCTGTTTTACACTAGAGAGGACAACTGACAAATAAATAAGCCTTTGTCTGTAAACATGGGTTTGTGTAAGTCCAAAGTTCCATGAGGGATGGCTGGAAAACACTCAAGGGTGATGCAGAGGAGATCATTAAAGAGCAGAAACACTTTACTAGGAACAGTTTGTTTTGTGAGTAATCACGCCACTGAATAATAAACTGAAGTGCGTGTTGAAGTTCATGCCAAATTGTTAAGATGCGGTGAGCTCTGCAATAGCTATTGTAGTGACACTTTTAGTGGAAAGTTACATCTAATTTTTTTAATCAAATGAGAAATGATGCTGACAGCAAATGTGATTATTTTTTTCCACAGTAACACAAAAGGGAAATTTTGAAGAATGCCCTGGTCGCTCTTTTCCATGCAATTAAAATGAGTGGGACTTTAAGAAAGCACACAAAAGCACCTTAAAAGCACACACACATTAAACTTTCTATTCATCGAAGAATCATAAAAAATAAATAAAAAAAATCATGGTTTTCACAAAAATATTTAGTAGCACAACAGTTGTTGATAACATTGAAATGTTTCTTGAGCACCAAATCAGCATATTAGAATGATTTCTGAAAACGTAATGGCTGCTGAAAATTCAGCTTTGCCATCACAGAAATAAAATCAGGGCTCAACAATAAGGTCTTCCCGGTGGAAAGATGCTTGGAACAGTTGAAGGACATGTCACTTGCCCGATCGGATCAGTGCTGCACCGTTACTAAAGTTTATCATTTGCACATTTAAATATTCACATGCAAGAAGATGTGAAAGAACTCAATTCTGTTTTGTGCATGTACAAGTCTGAAGCACACACCCAGAAAGCCACTCAGACAGCGCACAAATACTGAATCGAGTTCTCTTTCACATAGTCTTGAGCTTGACGGGACAAATTCATACAAAATTATGTAAAAATGCTCGTCTTGTAGAGTATCCTCGTAAACAAAGTTAGTTATGTCTTAAGTGAGCATAAACAGTTGAGAAATAAAATGCATGTGTAACAGTAAATTTGATCCGGGCATTCGGGCTTAAAGTGACAGCAACCTAATAATAAATCTGCTGCTGTCTGTGTCATTAAAGTTAATCAAACAACAATGGACAAAGAAAAAAGAAAAAACAATCACTTCTTATTGCTCTTGACAAAATAACTTTTACAACTTTAATAAGGATCAATCTATATTTCATTTATACAGTGAAGACTATGCAGTCAGGCATTTTGCGAATTTTTTCCTGCCAGTGTGACTAAATTTGTTAGTTACCACCACATTGCCCAACTGATAAGAGCTGCCATTTCTGTTGCATATGAGAAACATCAAATGGCGTGTAACAAAGTGGAACAAAACAGCGCTACTCATTTGAGCTGCGGATGCATGGACCGTTTATTTGCCCAGAGCAATAAAAGCGCAGTGCGAGCTCAGAACAGGTACTCGCATTCTGCATTCAGTTTTTTACGAGCTGCCATGGCTGCGCGGCTCAAACGTACTCTCTGCACCCGTTTACAAAGCATTAAATGCTGTTGTTGGTTATTTAAAAATATCTAATGGATGAATTCACGACGATTCATTTATTTAATTATGGGCTGTTAATCGTTGTAAAACTTCACCGTTTGTGGGACATCAATTGTTTTATCAAATAAACGCAGCCTTGGTGAGCATACAATACTTTAATAACGTTAAAAATGACTCAAATTAAAGTCATTCACTAATAATCCCTTTCAGAGAACTGTAAATCATCTGCTAGCAGTGGATGCATTTTGTGAACCAAACCAAACGATTGACTGAAAAGATACAACTCGAAAAGAATGATTAATTCATAGATTTGGCAACCCTACCTCTCTGGTGAACTCTCATGACTGAGCATTTTCAGGGAATCAATTAAATATCAGTCTGTTCCTCACACACAACTACTGAATAGATTCCGAATAATTCAGAACACAATATTTAAAATATTTTCTCCTATTATGTTTCACTGGACAAAAAAAAAAAAAAAAAAATATCCAGTGTAAATTATCCCAAAATGTTATTTTTTTTAGGTAAGTAAATGCAGTGAATGTCAGATATGTTGTATTCATCCAAAAGTGCTCAAGAGAGACCGTCTGGACTGGGATGCACATAGGTGCATGTCTATACAGCACTGAGCGTTCTATTAAAGATTTATATAGCATCTGTTAGAACTATTGACATACAACCATGACCTCAGAAAGAGCTGGCTTGTTTTCCCATTTGAAATCATGGCAAGCGTTTTCTTCTCTTTGTCGAACTAATTCTGCAGAGGCTGAATCAGGAGTGAGCCAACACATGTCCACACGTATACATGAATACAGACACTTATACATATAGGCTATAGAAAGAAAAAAAACACATGCACACACACACACACACACAGTCAGGATTAATGGCAGGGAACAAATTTAACCTGCTGTTGGGTGGTCGTGAAAAGTCTGGATAAACTTTTGACTGCCGAGCATATCTGAATTATGAAGTGAAATAGATGGGTTCATTTATTTGGAAATGCACATACCAGGTGGCAAGAGCGTGGGACATTATTAATGTAGCTGTCATGTAAATTCCACATAAACACAGGAACAGAGAGGAAATGTACAATTTACAAGCATCTCACTGACCGAAGCCACAAAGCAGCCATTCATTCGCCAGGGCTGCACGTTTAAATAGAAACAAGGTGGTCAAATGGTTTCACGTCATCGTTAGCCTTTCAATAAACAAGTGAATTATACAGGTCTGTCACAAAACTGACTCAAGGTTTTAATTTAACACAGGAAATGTATACTTTGGAGAAAAAAAAAAAAAAAAAAAAGTCACCTTTTACATTTAATGCAGTCACATTTGCTATAAAAAGTGCATGGAACTTGTGTGATAATGCTTGAACCTCAGCAGAATTTGCGTTCAAATTATAGAGAACAAATCTGAGATGTATAAATTGAAGCTCAAGCACCGCGGGCTGGTGCGTGACGATCCAGAGCAGAGTGCAGCTTTTGTCGGCGGCTGGGCAGCGGCCTCTCTCTCTCTCTCTCTCTCTCTCTCTCCCCAGATGAGTCATTAACAGGCAGGCAGAACCAAGTGTCCTGACTTTAAATGCCATCCTCTAAAAATAAACCCCCAACTGCAGCCTGACTAATGTCTCCATCAGTATTCTCTGTTCCTGGCCTGCATGCTAGCTTAAACGCTAACCTGCACGAGTACTTTTTCCACAGGAGGGGGGACCACCATCTTGCCCTCTCTCAGTGTTAATCATAACACGCTTGGAAATTTACGCCTTCTTTTACACATTTCTCTGAGGGTGTTCTTTACACATACCTAGTAGGGAGGGGGATCTGCTTCCTCACATAGTCATAAGTTTTGAAAAAGCTGTAACAGCTATGAAAGGTGTAGAAAGCCTTGTGTTCTACAGTATATATGGGTGTTTCTTCAACTACTAGCATTTTAATGTCCCAGGGGTTGATTTGAATTAAAATGAAAAGATTTTAACATTTCTGGTTTTGTGAAAGTCACATTAATACTCACTTGGAAACTTTTTACCATGCCTTCATTATTTTTGTAGAGAATTTTAATGTAGAGTTTAATGTTTTACCATTGTCCAAGGCCCAGATTTTTTATCTAAAAAAGTCTATCATAAAACATGAATCATTACGTTTTAAAAAAACATGATTAACTAAACAAGAGAGTAAAATAATCGAACTTTATTTCTAGTGTGGAAATAATTTTCACATTAGCACATTTTTACACGAACTGTGGTGTGATTACATCCTAAAGTTTTGCCCTTAATAAAGTTTTATGAAAAGTTAGTCTTGAAAAGCATGCTTGAAATGAAATGAGACATGACAAAAATTAAGTCAAATATCATTTGTGAAAAGCAGTTTCCAATTACACTATAATAAAAAAAAAAAAAAGTATAAAAAACTATGTAATTAACCTTAGAAAGACAAAGTAGTCATTTATTTCCATAAATCAGGGATTCTTAAACATAGTCAGCCGCTCCCCATTGATGTGAAATACCCCTAGAGTTAATATTTCTAAAACATTAACACCACATTGGCATGGTCATGCTTCTCTGATGCTGGTTATTGGTCAATAACATGCGGATGCCAGCAAATAAATAAGTCTTTTGTGCTTTATTTAGACTGCTTTTATTTTAAAATATTCATTTCATATTTACATTGTAATGATTAGGGGTGCTCGATTATGGAAAAAAAATCATAATCACGATTATTTTGGTCAGTATTGAAATCATGATTATGCAACACGATTATTTCACATGACTTTGGGAGCGTGCTGCATTTATTAAAAAGACGCCTTTAAACAATTCTTAAATTGAAATTTGAACATTTATTGTACTTTTTGAACTATTAAAATAAATAATAACAGATAATACTTCAAGTATTTTAATTTTCCCGCAGGTCTACCACTTATAATGCGGGAAATTCCCCCACAAACATTGATTCACTTTAGCAAGTAGATTGTATGAGTATAGCCTAAATTAATCAACACAGTTATAAAATCAAATCTATCATTTTAAAACTTTCGCAAAGACGCAATTTCACAAAATGTTCAGCGGTGCTGCGTCTTCTCTCTCTGTCTCTCAAAATGGGTTGACAATGCAAGCGTCGAAACTACACTCTCGCGTTTAGGAGTCGGAACATGGCGGAATGGTCACTTGCACAATCGGGCCAGTATTGCATCGTAACTAAAGGTGATCATTTTCACTTCTTTAAGTCTTATCAGTTTAAACATTCAAGCTGAGAGAGTTTACGGCTTCGGGAGGGGCGGAAGTGCGCGTGTCATTCAGAACACAAGACAAAATAAGTGTGTTCTTGCAAAACAGAACATGGCAAAATAATCGTTTTTACTCGATTGTACTATTTTGGTGATCGTTGGGAGACGAAATCGAAATCGTAATTCAATTAATTGCACAGCCCTAGTAATGATGCAATTAATTATTTGCTTTTCTTAAACTCGCAACCCCCTTTAGTTCCTTCACAAACCCCAGTTTTGGGAAACCCTTCCATAAATGATTGAAATGTCATTTTGTAGAGGGTCCACAGGTCCAAAAATACCCATAGTTCAAGAAACACCTATAAAACATGACACCCTGAATATTCAATAATCCTCAGAGGACTTTCATTCTTTTAAAGAGCAACAAAAGGCAACTCAGCAAAGAAAAACCAAACATGCAAGATTGATGTAGAATAAAGATGGGTCTCATGTTGAGGTGAAAGAGGAGGGGAGGTTCCTCTGGGCAGAGGACGATAAGAACCCTCCATTCAAATAAGGTTACATAAGACATGAAACAGTGCGGTTAAGCCAGCCCTTATGTGGAATGCAGTGGTTGACGTGCATGCCTACATGGCCCTTTACATCTGAATCGCAGACAGACAGAGTGTCTACGGCCTCCTGTGAGGGCCTCTTCCCCACCGGACCACATTCACCATGTTAATGGAGAGAGATGGAGAGGACTTAATAAAGCTTGGTGGGACACCTGCTCCTAGTCATCCACATTGGGGAATCTGAGCAGACTGGGTGTTTATTTCACACAAGGGGACTCCAACGGATTGGAATCGAACGCACACACACACAGGGGCTCACAGGATTTGGGCTTGAATAACTGTTTTTCAGCACCTTGGAGCACAGACGGCGAGGGGCCCTGCTCTCAGAGGGCTTAAGGAGTCCTGCTCAAAAGCAGCAGCTGCCTCGGGACCTTTCCCCCCTCGCAGGGGCCCAGGGGATCACGTGGCTCGGCTACAATCAAGAGCCTTTTAACCATTTAATCATTTAGCGGAGAGCACACACATATCATTCTCCACCCTAAACAGCTGTCATGGGCCATCCTGAGCCGCTGAAACCAGAGGACGTCATTAACCGCCATAAAACGTGCTCTGAAACAAGTTAGTATTTTATATCTGACACAAAGTTATCCCATGGGATGCTACTCAATCAATGTCAGGACGTCCTGGGTAAAGATCTTTTGATGTGTACAACTGATAAATTGCAGTCTGCAAAAAAAACAAGGCTGTGTGAGCTGCAACGCAAGTTCGTTTAAATAAATATCCAACAGCAACTAATGGGTAGTTGACTTTTGGAAAGCTGTACTGTGGTATGATGTGTTATACTTCATTTAAAACAATCAGCATTATGCTTTTTTAATTAATAATAATGTCAATTGTATCATTAAACATTTTAAGAATATTAAAAAGAATTAAGAATATTTATATACACAAACACACATACTTGACATCCACAATTTTTCTTCACACAGTACCTACATGTGTGCCTGGGCGTTAAAATGGTATCTGTATTTATCAACGGTATACATTTTTCAATAACAACAAGAAAAAATGTCCGATGTAACGCTCAATATTTTATCTTAAATGCATTTAAATGTAAATAGACATGAAAAAACATTACAAATTTGGTTGTATGAACAACCCTCAAGCGTGCGCCATACCTGGATCATAAACAGCATATGCCTTGATAATGTAGCGTGCTATGAGTGACAAGCAAAAGCCAATCATTTTACAAGTTGCGTTGCTGTGGGGTACGGTTGCGTCATCGCCATGTGACATCAGAACACTTGAACAGAACACATGCGAAAATGAGTGCAGCGTCTGCCGCCGATGAGGAGATTTTGAATAAAAAAGGACATGGATTAATCTAACAGCCTATCACACAGCAGAAATAAATGCGACTCAATAAATTGAATGTCGCTATAAGTCTGCGTGTTCTTCGTGTTTCTGTGAGCATGAGTGCCGTAGTTGCGTCTGATACACAAACTCAAACACACGTGACACTCGGCTTCACTGACGCTTTTCAATATATGAGGACATGAACACATGAACTTCATCTCCAGAGCTGCTACTGTGAGTCACTTCACAAGCTTTTCATTTGAGAGAAACTACCGTCAAATACACGCTAAAACTAGAACTAAAAGATCTTAACCACAAAACATCAAAATAAAAGCCCAGTTTAACTTGAAGACATTATGACAGAAATATATTACCATTGTATATTCTTAAAGTAATTATAATAATATTATTTATATATTACATTTTTTATTTTATATAATTTATATAAAAATGTATATCATACAACCAAGATATTTTTTCACATTTTAATTTATACCAATTATGTCATTTTGCAGCATCTTATATGACAAAAAATGTGGCAAATTAATTGTTATATGTTAACTACTACATTTTAAAAGATTGATTAAATTGTAAAAGTTGTATTAATTAATTTAATTAGACACTGTTTTTGATAAATTTGTGTTAAATCATAAAACACAAAATCCAGAAAAAATTATAATAAAAAACAAAAATCAGAAAACACAGATTGAATAAAATGGATTTCATGGGCCCTAAATAAAAAGGTGCCTTACTCTGTGGAGTTTCGTTGTGAACAAACAAGATATATTTACATTCATACTCAAGGTCTATGTAATCAAATTAAAACTAACAAAAAATTATTGAATTTACAGACCACAGTAACATCTAAAATGTACAACACTCAGAAATCAGGACTTCAAAAACTCTACAAAACTAAGGGAAGATCTGAAAGACAAGCGTTTGCTCCACATGAATTCTCTGTCGAAATCACTCGAGAGGACAGTTTTCCATTTGATTGGCACTGGAGGCTATATTTAGACAAACAGCTAACAGACGCACTGGGATGCGCTCAAACAATGCAGGACGACACCGAATGTAAAAGCGCCCGTCAATCCTCGTTTCAACAGAGTCATCTGGTGCGGCAATTCTTCCAGACCTTCAGGAATTAGAAGCGTGATCAATGGATATATTTCCCCCTCTTTTCTCCCTCTCTTGGGTGAGGCCACTAATCAGCAACACCAAGCTTTGCAACATGGTTTGTTTAATTATTCTGGCAGTTTACAAGGAGACTGAGGACTTCATGGGAAAAAAAAAAAAAAAGTGGGGAGGGAGCGGATGGGTGCGAAAAATGGTAATAAATATTGCTGTTCCAGCCCTAATTAAATTGTTCAGTAATTTCTCAACACAAAAGAGAACACAGTTTATCTGTTTAAAATCAATAGCCCATTTCACGGTGAGCCACGTCCCTGCAAGACGACAGTGTCATTACTTATTCTGTTCTCTAAGCTTCCACTGTGCTTGTTCTCCCAAGGTTGAATCTGTTATTTTTCCCCTTGTTTAAGGAGAGTGAGAGAGTGGGAAAGAGAGAAAAAGAGAGAGAACGAGAGAGAGGGGGGGGGGGGGGGGGGCAGAGTCAATAATAATTCCTCTTTTATAAATGGATGGATTTGGCTGTCAGGGGACAGCTTTTCAAATGCAGTGTCTCAGCTCTCTCAATGACTCTCAAGTAATGTCTACAGAGCCACTCACGCACAAATAAGATCATTAAAAGCACTGATTACCTCTGAGCCTTCACCACTCATCTTTAAAATATTCTTTACTCTGACAAGTGGAAAGCCAATTTAAACTGAGATGTTAAAATGAGCCGAATGTGATGTGCTGCAGAGGACACCGTCTTCCAAAACAATTCCGAGGCGGCCCGATGACTGATTACCCAACCGCTTATTTGTTTTGAAACAATTACTGGTAATCATATTGATGTTTATGCGCGGTGCCCTTTCTGAGAAGTAAAACTCTGCTTTGTAATTACATCACTGGAATCTAATCAAGAGGAGATAAACCTTCACCTATGCTAACAACATATTAAAATGCAAATCAGCGCAGTTGCGGATTCGTGCGCACTCGTGGGCCTAATTATCCCGTGATGTCACAGACGCGGTCCTTGTGTTCTGTTTCCTTGGCAATCTATCAATCTGAATCTGCTCATTAACTTTACAAATATTAACGATGAGACGTACAAATCAGAAATAATCGTTTTTTGATGAGCGGCACAGGTGCAGACGAAGCTCGGTGGAAACATGACATCATCGTCGCCCTTTCAGACAGACAAAATTGAGTCCTGAAGCCGAGTAGGACTCGCATTACCAGATCGCCCTGAGGTAACGCTACTGAGGTCAGAAGGCACGACCCCTCGCACACCGTTGTGACTTAGACCCTTGGTCTACCCGGAGAGGATGTGTATGTGGTGGCAGTCTAGGTTTCAATTAGACTGAGAGTTTGAAAGCAGACAGATGGTGTGAGAAAGACAGTCCTCTGCTCTTCAAACCTGAAGTAAAAAAGACTGCCCTTGGCTGATCTCTAAGGAGACACATGGGATGATCTGTTGAGCTATGATGTTCCATGTCAATAATTCATATCCATGCAGAGAACACCACACAGCCTAATGTGAACCATCTACAAGCGCATGACAGCAGTGTTTCATCAGTAATAAAGAAAAAAGGCATTGAAGAATTTTCTAGTCCAATTTACTCCCACAAAATGGCTGTAGGATCTTGGTTTCTGTAAAAGTATGCTCATTTAAGAAACTTTTGGCTGTGAATCAGTCAGAGATAAATGAGGGTAATTACACACATGGCCCAACTGTTTAAATTAGGTTACAAGTTGGGCTATAATACTTTTAACTGCTGGGCTAAAACCCAATGCTGAAACTGCTGATTTCCCCTTGCAAAATACATGGGCTGTGTTTTTTGTTTGTTTGTTTGTTTGTTCTTAATAAAAATTTAAATGCTGCACCTCTGATCAACTCCCTAAAAACAAGATAATAAATCAGACAATAAACAGGACAGAACAATACAGTAGATATAAAATCAGTTGTCATTCCAAACATGTATGACTTAATTTTGTCCATTGAACCCAAAAAGAGAAGTTTTGAAGAATGTTCAAGCTGCTCTCTTCCATACAATAAAAGCGTATCGTGAAAAACAAGTAATTCAAATGACTTGTGTACTATATTCCAAGTCTTCTGAAGTATGATAGCTTTGTGGAAGGAAAGGAAAAATGTTTTATTTGATAGAATACAGTAAATGTGAATGGTGCTATGTTGAAAAGTGAAGCTTAGACATTATACTATCTCTGAAATAAATCATAAGAGATTGGCATAAAGGTGCATAAATGGCAGAATTTTAATCTGAGCAAACTATTTATTTGTGATAATAATAATAATAATAATATTTTAAACATTATATAATATTGAATATATAGTAGAACATTTTTATTTGATCAAACTGTGATGATGATAATAATAATAATAATAATAATAATAATAATAATTTAAACAACATGTTAACAATTTTTATATAAAATTAGATAACATTTATAGAAAGTATAATGTTAGTTGTACAAGTATTCATCTAGAATGGTTTTGCCGAAACTGCAGGAGATGACAGTCATCATCACAGCTATTAAAATCTTAAGAATCGTTGAACAATACCACATTAGGAAAAACTTATTCCTCTACAACACACCCGGCACAATACTTCATTACACACCCAGCATATTTTCCATGATGATAGCTGGCTGACGCTCAAGAGCGCTGTGAGTTACAGCTCCACCTGCAGGAGGACACACAGTGCGTTTCAGCAAAACTACAAGCAAGCCAGGACTAGGGGGCAATAGAGTGCAAATAATCATTCAGCTCTGTTGGTAATGAGGTGCTAGGGAGCAGGTCTGAGGTCAGTTTTATAGAGTGATTCGAGATGATTAAAGTCAAAGCTGGGGTTTGTGGCCGTTCAAAACCTGACAGCTCAGTGTACAGAACCAAACACTTAACCAGGAGTGAAGAGGGAACGGCATCTGAATGCTGTCGTAAACATGGCAGGCACGCATGCTTGTAAGGAGAGCGTGGAGCGGGACCAGCCCACTGCCATCAGGCCAGCATTTAGTGCAGCAGGAAAACAGACGGCCTGGCTGGGCTCCATGGCGGCCCACAGCTTAGCAATTAGAGACCTTCCAGCTTTGACTGGAGAACAAACAGTCTTTAAAAAAAAAAAAAAAACACACTCTACCTGACTCCCTGTAACACTTGGCTACAACCCGCCTAATGCATCTCAGCAGAAAAAGATCTATGTTCCCACCTGAGAGGGCAAAGACCAATGGAAAATCCCATAGTGGCCATAAAAGCCAATGTTGCGTTTCTACGCTGGGCCGCAGTGTACGGTCTGGAGTTTTCCTGGCAGTCAGCTTACTGCCGCCGTAATTCACAGCACATAAATCTAAACAGTCATAACGTACAGCAGAGCTTCAACGATGATGAAGACTGAGAAGAAAGGACGGGAGAGAGAGAGAGTGACAGACGATATCCTCTCTCTCCTTCCTCAAGATGATTCGAGCAGCGACTGGGCAGAAGTGGATGCAGAGCTGAGAGTTAAGAGGTTACCGCTCGGACATCGAGCCATTAGGGGAAATCACTTAGAGGACTGGCTGCGAAGGGACGGCTGATGGGAAATGAATCAGGCAGGAGCCAGAGTTGGAGTTGGAGCCACAAGGGACCATTGATTCCGAGTCGGACGAGATTCTGGATCCTGTAGACAAACCACCTGCTTTAACCCTCCAGCTTTTTCTCTAAGGTTGAGGTAAGGTCACCGGCCTGACCCCTGGAACACGATCCCGAGGTGTGGCGCTTTATTCGTGCTTCCAGCCAAAGCTGGACGAGCACTGATGCGTGTCTGCCAATGGGAAGGCAGAGTAGGGACGGCTCACACAGGGATAAACTAACAGGGACATACAGTACAGGTTTGTGGCTCATTTAAGTGAACAGTATTTTTTTTATCCGAGCGTATAGCTCTCGACAGAAGTGTCAGGAACGCAGTTCCGATGATTAATTGTAGCGGTCTCCTCCAACTCTAAGAGTTAAGCATCCCTGCCAATCTATTTTTTCCCTTTCTTTAATGTTGACAAAGCTTTTTGCCCCAAACACTGCTGAGTAAATGTTCATACTGCAAGCGTGCGCAATTTGCAAACAGTTTGTCCCCCTCAAATATACTATTTCCCCCAATCCTCTGTGCACCTGCAATTTAGCTTTCAGTGTGCAACAGCTCTTTTTCCTGCCCGCTCTCAAATAAAGAACAGCGCACTCATCAAAACCAGCTCCATCTGAGACACAGGAAACAGTCAGACTCAGCTCTCTCCGGGGGGAGGCAGATTGCCCACGGGCTGCACAGCGCTAGGACAATCCACAGAACAAAAGGACACAGATCAGAGCCAGTGTGTTCTGAGATTGTCTGGGCATTTATGAAATCAAAGCGATGTGTTCCCAATAATTATTTTAATATATACACAATTGACTCCATTCAAGAATTTCAAAACAAATAACTTTAGTCAAGCTTTGCCTTTCAGCCTGGGAAGCAACTCAATTGTCCGTCCCTTGCTAAACAAAACTAATCTGAAATCGGATAAGACTTCCTGTTGTGCACGAGCAAAAGCCACCCTGCGGCATGATGCTGTGTAAAAGTAATACAATGCTTGAGCGTATGCCTCCACCTGCTGGCTGCCCGTGGTGCTGCACCTGCTGTACAGACCAGAGTCAGCTGCTCCATACTTTAAAACAATGTCTGGCACACATTTAGTCACCTCTTAAAACAGAAGTGTATATTGACAGAGCTATATACAGCTAGCATTTTGTGTCCAGATATTTGAACATCACAGGTAAAAATAAGATAACTAAAATAAAAAATATATATATTAAAAAAACTTTTAAAAAAAGCTACAATAAAGAAAGTCTATCTTTGTCACAAGATGGCAGTCTGAGTTTAAACCTCCTGGTTTATGTAGTGATCAAGTTGTTTTCTGGTAAGCATGGCTCATTCCCTTATCCCCTGCTTGGTAAATGGTAACAATGCAATCTCGCACAATTTTTTTTTTTTTAAATTAGCAGTGTATTCTGACTAATACATATAGTGGATTGTTGTTCTAAACACACATACACATACACATACACATACACATACACATACACATACACATACACATACACATACACATACACATACACATACACATACACATACACATACACATACACATACACATATATATATTCCATGAACATAGACAAAACCGGCAGATGGAAAGGTCAGTAAATGCACACCATACTCTGGCTATAGAAAATAAACTACTGCATATGAACATCAAACCCCATCTGTAGACTGCCATAACAGAAGTACAGTGATCGGTGATTACGCTCTGCTGCCTCAGGGCCTTGGAAATCACACAGGGACCGATGAATGCCAACTTATGCCCAGGCCGTCTACAGCAAAATGTCAGAGCATCTGTCTGTGGTAAAAAAACTCAAGCGCTGTTCAGTCCAAATGACCCAGAATGTAAATGAACAGCATTATGCAATGCAATATTTCAGCAGTAAGCTCTGACTGAGAGCTTGTGCAATACTGTGAATTGTAGTCATGGCTAAAGGCCGATGTTTAGCACAACGCACTGCAAGCCCTTAAACTCTGACTAGTATATTCACAAAATAAAGTGCCTTATTTGACCAAGCAGTAGAAACAAAAGCAAAATTTATCACTACAATTAGGGATGCATATTTTTTTAATTCTATACTAGAATTCTCATTCTGGCTGACACCAGCCAATAATTATTTTTATGATTTGGCCAATAATAATAAAAAAAAATTACAAAACAAAAAAAAATATTTCTTTTATATTTATTATAAACCATTTACACGACACAGTTTTTCAACTGAAAACAGAAACATTTTCATTCGTTCTGGTCATTCATTGAAACGACAATGTGTTTTGGTGGCCTGAACGCACACTTTGAATTAGGTTTCAAAGTGCAAGTTTTTGAAAAAGGGTTGTGAAAGCAATACCGTTATCATCTCTGTGTAAACGTAAATCTGTGAAAACGGTGACAGCATGCACATGTGTATTTACAACATGTACAGAAAGAAATATGGATATTAATTTGATGATTTGCACTGAAAAAATTTCATTGAACAGTGTCAATAAATTGCTACTTTTTTGTTATATGAAAGCAAAGGTAATCTAAATGTAAAAAAGGAAACGGTCATGCAAAAATCTGAACAGTTCTACAATCAACAACAAAAAAAAGATTACACTATTGATCTTAGTGTGGGTCAAAGAAAAACAACTGGACAGAGGTTTTGAGATCAAGTTAAATATGCTTTAAATGCACAGGCGAATCATATATAGAAGGTTTATCAAGTGTCGTGATTATGAAGAGCATGTCTGGCCTCTCCACCTGTCCCTTGCTGGCTGTTTGCCTTCGTGTCAGTCAGGCCAACATCTCTGATAAGGACAATGAAAAACAACGGAACGGGAAAGGATTCAAAACAGTGCAGAGTCACCAAATCAGACCATTTCAACTTGAAGCAGTCGCAAATAAAAAAATAAAAAAACACATTGTTGTACATACTGTACATGAAATACATGCAAGTGGTTAAAAAAACAGCGCAATGAATCGACTGTTAAGGTCATTCAGAGCAGCCACAACAATAGGCGCTTTGGATCAAATCCTTGAAGGTTTAGTGGTTGATATACGCCTCCGCACTGCTTTAGACAGATTATAGGTCTTTTCTAACTTTTGTGTGTTTTTTTGAGTCGGCTTGGACCATTTTAAGCATCTTTGAATTCTTTAAACACAGTGGGGTGTCAGGTGGTCCTTGCTTTCTCTCAGTGATAAGCCACATTCATTTCTCTTCATACAAGGCCAATGAAGAGAGGCCTACAGCTTCAAACATAATACTCGGTGAGAAGTGCTTTAGTTCCCACCAGAATCACCACAAGCAACCTACATTAGATATCTCAAGACAGCAAAGCAACATTTTATGACCGAATCAATCATTTAGCATGGTTTGAAGTTACTGGCCCACAAGAGATAATCATTAGCAAACTTAATATCTCACAGGCATAAGCCAGGAAGGAACAGCCCAATGAGTTACAGACAATATTCGATATTGTTTCAAGAGTGATGAACGGCCCTCTCGTGATCATATGTTTTACATTGTGCATGCTGAAGTGATGCATTGTTGAGGTTTGCACACAGAGAGAGGAAGAGCACAGCGCAGCTGAGTAAACCAATAGAGGGGCAAAAGGTCTCCGTCTGATCCATGTCGTTCAGCTCAATCTCGACTTAAACACTAAAATCTATGAATCCAAACAAAAACAACCCTACAACCTTTGGAAAGCATTTCTGAGAACTTGTTACACACAAACAGAGTCTGATCTGGACAGCCAAACATTTCCTAATATGACCGTAGTGTTTTGGAAAACATAAAAAAACTGAAATGCAAGTCATCATGTGCTCCATGTTTATGTTTAACATTTACATAATAGTTACCATAGATACAAATCAAACAAATAGTGGATAAGAAAAAAATGGCATGCTTTTTTTTTTAACTTGACACTTGTAAGTGAATGTTCACCAAATAAATAAATAAAATATGTTATTAACCTTTATGTTGTTCTCATATGACTTATGACATTATGGTGACACTTGACTTTACAGTAAGATACTTATTCATCTTGGTTAATGCTAATTTCTTCACATAATTCTACATAGATAATACACATTTGTATTTCAGTTAATTAATAAACAAATAACTAATATTAATTACAATAAACTAATTACAAAATTAAACAGTTAATTTTAAGTTTAATAGTTAATAAATGCCATAAAAAAAAAATCCTGTTCATTGTCAGTTCATGATGCTTAGTGCATTAACTAATGTAACCATAACCAGCTTTCTTTTGTGGAGCACAAGAAATGTTAAAATGTCTTTTTTCCAATGAACAACCATATACAGTGGCCAAGAGTGGTGAAGCTCCAAAAAGTCAAAATGTCCTTGTATTCCACAGAAGACATCCAGCCATACTGGTTTGAAACGACATGAGGGTGAGAAAATTACAGAATTTTCGGTCTTTTTTGCCTTTAAAACTCCAACAATAAATGTTAGCATTGTATGAGGATGTGTCAGGCTGAATTAATCTATGAAATATGTTCTACTTTTGCAATAGCAATAAGCCTACTTTCAGGCTTATTAGGCTACGTTTAAGCTCTGTTCATTCCAGCATCCACTTGCCGTTGCCGCCTTCTGACCAAACATAATTGGACATCAACAATTTCCAAACTTAGATGACTGAGGAGGAGTATACTGGGTAAAAATGAAGTTCTCAAAACTAACTACACTGAAGGAAAACAAGTTAAATATATCACAAATTGCATGCAATTACTTGCAGTAAACAATACATCCGTTCTACTTAAGGCTTTCAAGCTGACTCTTAAGATCATTACCAAAAGCAGGACATACTGTCTATCAAGTAAAAGCACTCTAGCCACTCAGAAATGGCAGCGGAATCAAGTGCAGATCTGAGCTGGATTGTGCTAAAGCAGCAGAATGGTGCAAATCAGCCTTTTAGGATGCAACTATGACATCAAGATGTTCAGACAAAAGTGCCTGTTCCCCTTAAAGCTACTGCAAGTTTCTGATTCTGAAAATCACATACTGAATCACTATCTATGAGGGTCTAATCATTATGGGACACTGCTGAGTCCAAAGAGTACAATTTCAGGCTCATCAAATAGCAGCCTTCACACATGATTAGTTCAAGGAAAGAGGGATCAGATGAATCCAGCCGTCTGAACATTATTCAAAGTTGTCAGTATCCTACTAATGCGCTAAACATCCTTCTAATCTTCGCATTAAAGAGAATCAATCATTTAGATCAGAAGCTAATCAACATGGTGTAACATCAATACACAAGATGGCAACACAACTACAGTGGTGCTTTGTAATGCATTGTACAAGCACTTCCCTCCTGAGGAGATCTCACATCCTCTAAAGATGAAGCATATGTTGGTATACAGGCATGTGAACAGAATAATTAAACACATGCATGGTCCTAAACAAGGAATTACTCTAGAAAAGTAGATTAGGCCACATGCCAGTATGAAAGCTATTCTCATGTAGGGATGGGCCAGTATGAAAATTTGACCAAAATTATCGTGATTATCAATATTATCACGGTTTTGTAGATGAAAGTGTTCAAAAATAACTGATGCTCACACTGAAAACATTTCAACAAGTTTTATATTTGAAAATCAACAAACAACATAAAACAAGCAGCTCTATGCACTTTTTTTTAAGCAAGATTATATTCTGTGGCATTTCCTTCCTTCAAATGACCGTCGTCAATAACAACGCATTATGACAGCGCACATGTATCACAACGGACGCGCACGCGCTCTCTCGTTTCATTCAAATACAACTTGCCGTCTTGCGTCTCCGTTTTCGATTGTATTGAAAATGAAATCAGAGTTGATTTATTGTTTACTGAGTTGATAATATTTTTGTGATCATGTAAGATTTAAAACATTAATCTGCCTTCCGCCATTCCTTCTCGAATAAAAAAAAACAACAACATTGCGCGCTGCGCCTGCGTCAGAGCTGTTGCTGGCTGGACAGTATTTACAGTGAGTTATTAAAATCGCGATAATCAAACAGTTTTAATGATAATTAAATTTTAAATAATAATACTAACCGTCAGTACATTTTATCGTGGTTTACTGTGAAACCGGTAATCGTCCCATGCCATCCCTATTCTCATGAACACTAGACTCCACATCACATGATGTAAAAAGTAAAAAAAAAAAAATTTCTTCATTTGAAGGGATGATGGCCTATAATCAGTCGTCAATATCATTGAACATACCAAAATGTCAAAAACAAACACTGGGTCTCATTCACTAAGCATGAGTATGCACAAATTTGTGCGTGAAATGTGCGTACAGGCGATTTTAAGAGCAAATCACGATTCACCAAAAGTTTTGTAATAAATATGGATTCTAAATTTACGAAAAAATATAGGAACAACTGAAATCACACGTATGCAAAAAGCACTTAATCTGTACGACCATTTAATCGTGTTAAGTTATATTTCATCCTAACTAGAGATGCACCGATTACAATTTTCTAGGCCGATTCCGATTTCCGATTTTTCATTGAGTTTGACCTGCCGATACCGATTTTAGCCGATTCCGATTAAAAAAAATTCTAACCACTTTACAGCACACACAAATATTTATTTTCGATCTTTTCTTTAACCCTTTCACGCGTAGGGCCTAAGTTTAAAAATTCTAACTGACACCCCCACTCCCAGAGTGAGTTTTTTCAAGGTGAACGTTCCCTTTAATGTTTCCATGGGGACGCGTCACGCGATACACCGCAGCCACAATAATACTGTATGATAGGTGTGTCGCTTTTATTTCGCTTTTCCTTTTTTATTCAAAATATTATAATATAACAAACTTGCTTACCATGTCATCAACTAGCCTATCTGATATTCCGATTCTCAAATACGTGTAAGTGAGTGTGTTTGGTCGTTTAAAAACCTTTATAAATAATCTTGATCTATAACATGAGATGGGTGCCGCAATGTTGTCCTGTCAGTCGGATTTAAAGCACACGAATTCGTCAGTTTCTCCCGAAATAAATGCAAGAAAGTGGCCGGTGAACTGAGAAGAATAGAGTAAACACTGCTTAGTTGTGATATATGACAGCGCTGAACGCGTCTGGCTCAGCGCCAGCCAACGCGCGAAAGCACAGTTTGAATCTGGCAGTTATGCGACGTCACTGAACATTCTAAATGTGGCACCGTAACGTTACTCACAGGGGCACAGAAATAAAAATCCCATATATGAGACCATACCTCTCAAAAGGTTAATCATGCGGCGCCCGAGTGCATTTGACCGGCATAAAATCGGCATTATGTCAGACTGACCGGCCGGTCGCCGGTCATGGCCGATCACGTGAAAATCGGCCAATTCCGGTCACCAGCCGATCAATCGGTGCATCTCTAATCCTAACACAACTATAATTATATTGAAATGTTGCATTATTTGTATTATATAATCCATATATAAAATTATATGATAAAATCTAATTTCATCTTTAATACATTTCATCATATAGGCTCCAGTTAAAGAGTAAGATAAGCTACGTTATAGCTTCAGCTGCAAGGTTTCTCTGAATGACGCAGATATAGTACGAGACGAGTGTGTAGTACAGCTGGCTACTGAGAAGTCTGTTATGGGTCTGTATAAAAGGTGTTTATTGTGTTTGAACTGGTGAGAATGGCACACATGGCAATGCTTGAGGATCAGACAAGAGCGCATCTGCAAACAGCGACAAGTTTGACGAGAGTAACGAAAGACTGAGGAAAGCGTGTGCGGAAAGCCCTTATATGGAGATGGTTTGGGCGTGTTTTATGCAAATGACTAACCTCGTGCACACGGTTCGCTCATTTAGAATACTCCAAATTCACTAACATCAGAACAATGTTAAGAACAAATTCATGTGCGCACGAACATGTTGTGAATTAAGAATTTCTCCTGTGCGTACAAATAAGAAACAATCCACGCAATTATAAGTGAATGAGACCTACTAAAGACACTTATATGAGATAAAAGACACTTACATTTCCTTGTGTTTCTCCTCTGCTAAAATCTGGTCATTTGGCTTAAGTCCATACCTGTGAGACACACAAAGAAAATGCATTTTTGTAACTGCAGATTTACTCATCAAGAACAGGAAAATAAATAGCTTTAATTTTTCTAGGTTAAAAATTCTGATGTTAATTCCATTCAGTGACATTAGTGGCATAATCATTATGGTCAAAATATGAGTCATGTTTTGTTTTCACTATTCACAATGAACAGCTAAACATCTTGAAATTTACTCTCAAACCATCAATGAACAATCTACACAGAACAGATCTGTCCGCCCATGAGATGAAGGCAAGCACATGTGACAGCTTATTTTACTAAGAAGCCTGTAGGTGAAGGCCTTAGGCCTAAGCCAAAATAAAGCTTCTTTTGTTGAGCCATAATCACCTCATCAACTTAAAACATCATTAACCCTCTGGGATCTAAGGTGTTTTTGGGGTCCTTGAGATGTTTTGACATGCCCTGACATTTGTGCTTTTTTCAGTTGCTTATAAACATATTAATTGCAAAGGTGTCATTACACTATTTAGCACAAACAGGGCTACCATAATATGTGAGAAACATGTATGTATATGTTTGTATTTTTGAGAGAATAATGTTTATGCATGGTTATAAAAAAAAAAAAAAAAAAAGTTTCTGAAATCAGGCCACAAAACACATACTAAATATGTGCCCACAAGACTTTTGACTAGTGGATGTTGTCACCTAGAGTTTTTGCTTCAAAATTTTCTGAAAATCATCCTGCCTAATCATTCACATAAAACAATACATTGATTTAAATTTTGTAAGACGCTTTTTGTTTGGAAAGGCAATATGCGTGGGCGTGAATGATCATGAATAATCATGAATAATGCTGTGATTCACACCTGAGAATGACCCGCATAATGAGCGGGTGTGTCACTGAGAGGGTACCACAAGAAAGAATGTGAGGACAAAAGAAAAAGAAAAAAAGAAGAAAAAAACTATATAATTTATAAAATATATATATAATTTTATGCACATCTAGGCTACTTAAGAGGCTGGATGAGCTGATCACCTGGGCCAGGATGAAGTTCAAGCCACAGAAGTCAAGGAGCCTCTCATTGCGAAAGGGGGAGAGAAATGACAGACTCACCTTCACCATCAGTGGGGAAGACATCCCCCGCATTGTGGATCAGCCCATCCGAAGCCTAGGGAGGCGTTATACATCTAGTCTCTCGGACAAGGATATGGGGAAAATCATCCTTCTGCAGCTGTCAGAAGGCCTATCCAAGATTGACGCAAGCCAGTTACCAGGAAAGTACAAGGTGTGGTGTTATCACTTCACCCTGTACCCAAGGGTGATGTGGCCTCTGAAGCTGTGCGAAGTCACCTCATCAGCCGTAAGCCGGATGGAGGCAAAAGCCAACTCCTTCATCCGTAAATGGCTTGGCCTACCACGGTGCTTTTCAGCTACTGGCCTGTATGGATTGAACTCACTTCAGCTACCCCTGAAATCCATCACCCTGGGCTATAGGCAGGAGAAAGCAAGGCTGGTAATGGAATTAAGGGACTCTTCCGACAGGACAGTGGCTGATGCAAATGCCAGAGTTGAGACTGGAAGGAAGTGGAGGGCCAAGGAGGAGGTGCAGAAGGTGATGGTAAGACTGCAACACCAGCAAGTCGTGGGCATGGTCCAGACAGGGCGGGCAGGCCTTGGATGGAGCAAGCCACCCATCCCATGGTCCAAGGCAAGTAGGAAGGAGAGGAAGGACCTTGTTGTTGCAGAGGTCACCAGGATTGAGCAGGAGGAGATCAGAGTGAGGTCTGTGGTACAGGGGCAGCAGGGGCGGTGGACAACCTGGGAGGGTGTTGCGAGCCGAGCAATCAGCTGGGCAGAGTTCTGGAAACTGCCACAGGCTCGGCTCAGCTTCCTTATTAGGGCAACGTACGACACCCTCCCGAGCCCAAAAAACCTCCACCAATGGCTTGGAACAGAGCAATCCTGCGATCTCTGCGGGACCATCAATGCCTCACTCCAGCATATTCTGTCGGGCTGTAAAACAGCACTGACACAGGGTCGGCTCAGATGGCGGCACGACCAAGTGCTCAGGAAGCTGGCAGAGGTGCTGGAGGAAAGTCGACAGGAGGCAAACAACCAGAGTCTACCAGGGAGCCAATGCAGGATCCACTTCATTAGGCAGGGGGAACACGCAATGCATACCACCAAGAGACAACCCACCAAGCTGTTAACACCAGGGTCGGTGTGGAAGATGGAAGTAGACTTGGGAAGGCAGCTCCAGTTCCCACAGGAGATATGCAGCACTACCCTAAGACCAGACGTGGTGCTGTGGTCTGCAGCCGCGAAGTCAGTGATATTGATCGAGCTGACAGTGCCATGGGAGGAGGGACTGGAAGCTGCCTATGAAAGAAAGAAGGCAAAGTATGCAGATCTGGTTGCGGAGTGCAGGGAAAGTGGATGGAGTGTGAGGCTGTACCCGGTGGAGGTGGGAGCTAGAGGCTTTGTGGGCAGATCAACATCACGTCTGCTCAAGGACCTGGGACTACGGGGAGCCAAACTGAGCAGATCCACCAAAGAGCTCTCTGAGGAAGCTGAGAAAGCAAGCCACTGGCTCTGGCTGAAGCGACAAGATAAGGCTTGGGGTGTAAGATCTAATTAGGGTTTGCTGCAGGGGGTGTCAGGGAGACGTCCCTGTTCACTGCCCCCCCACCATGAGACGTTCTGGGTTAAGGGGCGAAACGTCAATGAGCGGTGGTCCCCAGCTGAAGACCCTGTAGCAAACCCTTGTGGTATGCGGACAGGTTTAGGCCTGCCTCAGAGAAGAGGACGCCTCTGCCATGCATAGTCCATCAAAGGCACCGTTGGAGGTGCGACAGGCCTAAGGCCCAGCAGAAAGACCATCTCGCTGTAATGAATAATAATATAACAGAATTGGTTCAAAGTTAGAGTTGGAAACATCTTGAATTTTTTTTCTTTTTCCACAAATTTTGTATGCATGCAAATTGTATAATATCCAAGGTAAACATTTCTAGTAATTTTGCAGTTATTACTATATTACTGTATTTTCAGAAAGTTTTGGAATATGTATCCTCTCCCCAAATTTGTCACTAATAAAACACAATAAAAATAATTTAATGAGAAGGCTTATATTTACCGATTTAGATTTTGTTTTGATGTAAAAAATATTTGATTAGGAAAAATATTTAAACTCTTTGGTCATTTTGAAAGAAATGCTACTGGACTCGTCTGAATCAATGATCTATGCTAAGCTATGCTAAAAGTGGTACCGTCAGACCCGGAGTTCGGCTGAATGGATTCTAAAACGGTAAAACTCAACTGTTTAACTCTGGGGGAGTTGTAAAATGAGCATATTTCCGAAAAAAGTGGAGTATCCCTTTAAGCAAGATTATATTATGCGGCTTTTCCTTCCTTATAATGACCGTCGTCAATAGCAACGCATTATAACACAGCGCACATCACAACGGACGCGCACGCGCTCTCTCTCGTTTCATTCAAATACAACTTGCCGTCTTGCGTCTCCGTTTTCGATTGTATTGAAAATGAAATCAGAGTTGATTTATTGTTTACTGAGTTTGATAATATTTAGATTTTGTTTTGATTTACCTTGTAAATATATTTTTTCTATAAATAGGTTACAATTACAACAACAATTTTAACAATATTTCAAGTGTCTTTCTTTGTAAAAAGTATTCATTTTATCATACGTATTTCAAAGTTAAGGATTCATTAGTTTGAATATTGGAACAAACGCTATAACATCTTAGTTGATAATTCAATATACCTACTTTATTTTTAACAAAACCTCCCATACTATATATTTAACATGAGCAGAAATTGGCGAACAAAAGCTTATCTGATGTGGCAGTAGTCTTTTTTAGAGTAATCTATCCAAAACTAATCAACGAAATAGTCTAAACATTCATATTTCGTCTGTAACATATCGTTTTTATGATATATTAGCATATAAATGTTAATTTGAAGTTTAATACGTTGCTTATCAAATACAAAGACATTTTATTTCAACATATTTCAGTCGATTTATACTTATCTCAGTATAGCAATATAGTTTGGTAAAAGCTAAACTAGTAGATGTGTTTAGGGATGGGACGGTATGAAAATTTCATATCACGATAATAGTGACCAAAATTATCGTGATTATCAATATTATCACGAAGTTAAGTTAGAAGTTTTATATTTGAAAATCAACAAACAACAAATAAAACAAGCTCTATGCACTTTAAAGGGATACTCCACTTTTTTCGGAAATATGCTCATTTTACAACTCCCCCAGAGTTAAACAGATGAGTTTTACCGTTTTAGAATCCATTCAGCCGAACTCCGGGTCTGACGGTACCACTTTTAGCATAGCTTAGCATAGATCATTGATTCAGACGAGTCCAGTAGCATTTCTTTCAAAATGACCAAAGAGTTTCAATATTTTTCCTATTTAAAACTTGACTCTTCTGTAGTTAAACCGTGTACTAAGATCGACGGAAAATGAAAAGTTGCGATTTTCTAAGCCTATATGGCTAGGAACTACTCTCATTCCGGCGTAATAATCAAGGAACTGTGCGGCCGTACCATGGGTGCAGCAGGCGTAGTGATATGACGCAGCGCCTAAAAATAGTCCCCAGCTCGGTAACTTCTTCCAACGTGACCGGGACTAAGTTTGTCTAACCTATTAGACCTATTTTCAGGCGCTGCGTCATATCACTACGCCTGCTGCACCCATGGTACGGCCGCACAGTTCCTTGATTATTACGCCGGAATGAGAGTAGTTCCTAGCCATATAGGCTTAGAAAATCGCAACTTTTCATTTTCCGTCGATCTTAGTACACGGTTTAACTACAGAAGAGTCAAGTTTTAAATAGGAAAAATATTGAAACTCTTTGGTCATTTTGAAAGAAATGCTACTGGACTCGTCTGAATCAATGATCTATGCTAAGCTATGCTAAAAGTGGTACCGTCAGACCCGGAGTTCGGCTGAATGGATTCTAAAACGGTAAACCTCAACTGTTTAACTCTGGGGGAGTTGTAAAATGAGCATATTTCCGAAAAAAGTGGAGTATCCCTTTAAGCAAGATTATATTATGCGGCTTTTCCTTCCTTATAATGACCGTCGTCAATAGCAACGCATTATAACACAGCGCACATCACAACGGACGCGCACGCGCTCTCTCTCGTTTCATTCAAATACAACTTGCCGTCTTGCGTCTCCGTTTTCGATTGTATTGAAAATGAAATCAGAGTTGATTTATTGTTTACTGAGTTTGATAATATTTTTGTGATCATGTAAGATTTAAAACATTAATCTGCCTTCCGCCATTCCTTCTTGAATAAAAAAAAAAAAAACATTGCACGCTGCGCCTGCGTCAGCCTGTTGCTGGCTGGACAGTATTTACAGTGAGTTATTAAAATCGCGATAATCAAACACGTTTTTAATGATAATTCAATTTTAAACGATAATACTAACCGTCAGTACATTTTAACGTGGTTTATAGAGAAACCGGTAATCGTCCCATCCCTAGATGTGTTCATGTAAAAATAACGTTTACTAATGTAAGTGCAAGTGTGAATGAACGGCACAAATGAAGTAAACAACAGCGTGCATCTGTGCCGTTCATTCATTCACACATGGACACGCGATTCATATTTAAACAGTCTTTTTGCGGTTTACAGACACTATTCCATATCGCGATTAGAACAAAGCACTTAAGAATAAAGAACTTAACATTCACAATCCTCAGCTGCATCCGTTGCGCCTCGAAGTGAAACTAAACCGTCACTTCTGAGGTAAATTTCCCAGGATTATTACAACAATAGTATTATTCCTCACAGCGTAGCAAGACGAAGTAAAGTACATTAAGCTGATTAAACTTGGTGCGTTTTATCGAGTTGATGTGGGCGTTCACAGGTTTGCCTCAGATCATTTGCGTTTGAATAGCGCACGCACTCCGTGGGCATGTTCACATTAGCAGATAATGAGCTGAACTGAGAACGACTGACATCTCTCTTTTCATACAGATTACATAAACAGAGAATAATTGTTTTTTTATATAAATTACTTCATTTAAAAGAAGAGAATTCAAGCTTTATAAAGCCTGTGTGACTGAGTATTCGCTGAGTAACAGTTAATTTTTGGACGCGTTTCAGAGTGGACTTCACTGACAGAGAGAAGGCAGAACTCGCATCATGTTTATTTTTCTTTTGGCGAAAAGCACAATACTTTGCTTTTATTGTGAGTACACACAAAAAAAAATAGACACTTAATAGGATCGAATGATGTACAACACTTATATGTAAGCTCAAAATCAGAGTACTTTGAGTCTCTTTTGCACTGATAAGAAAAAAAGCGAGCTGGTATCGCCGGCGCGACCACCAACCCCAGGGGGTTAAGTGAGTCCATTTATGTGCCTGCTTCATTTTAAACTGAACTCTGTGTCTGATTCCATCCAAGAACTGCATTTACAAAACATGGTCAAATATGAGTCATTCGTAATAGAAGAAATAGAACTTGGTGTACATTTAAAAATTAAAATCATCTGACGGCTCTCTGAAGTCTGTGTTTGTAGTACAAATGTTCAAAACAGTTAATCTAATAAGGTGCAATTTTACATCTGAAAAGAATTATGGAACAAGACATTGACTCATCACAACTACTGGAGGCCTTATTGAGATCACATGACTAGGAAGGACTTGTCCCAGACTCAGAGTGCCTTCATTTACCCAAGAGTATGAAGCAACAGTAAAATTGCTTGGAGACAAAAGCCAAAAAAAGACTTTTGAGTATCACTTACACTACCGTTCAAAAGTTGGCCTCGGCAAGATTTTCTTCTTCTTTAAGAAATTAATGCTTTTAATTAGCAAGGACTCATTAGGTGGATCAAAGATGATTTTTACAAGTAAATGCTTTCACAAAGTTACAAAAGATTTCTGTTTTTGAACTTTCTATTTATCAAAGATGAATCCTGTATCCTGAATGAATCGTGAATCAAATATCCTGTATCATGGTTTTCACAAAACAAATATTAAACAGCACAACTGTTTTCAACATTGATGATAATAAGAAAAGTTTAATGAGCACTAAATCAGCGTATTAGAATGATTTCTGAAGGATCATGTGACACTGAAGACCGGAGTAATGATGCTGAAATTTCAGCTTTGCCATCACAGGAATAAATTACATTTTAAAATATAAAACAGTTATCTTAAACTGCAATAATATTTCAGTCTTACTGTTGTTACTCTATTTTTGATCAAATAAATGCAGCCTTGGTGAGCGTACAAGATTTATTTTAAAAACATTTTCAAAATCTTACCGACCTTTAACTTTTGAAGGGTAGGGTATGCATGTAAACTAGTGGGATCTAGGTAGTGATTTTCTCACAAATGAAAAGAAAGGTTGACAAATTAACCAGATAGTCAAACCTTAATTTGACAGCAAAAAATATATATTTAAGAGAACATAAGTGACCAAGTGACATTACTGAGATTTAGTTGATGGAGCAATTTTATTTCAGTTTCTCATAGACCAATCAAATTGCTCAAGTCGCTAAAACAATTTTCTATTGACTTGAAAGTCTTTTTTGTGTTTGGTCAATCATGTGCTGGGCCAATTTCTAATCATTAAAAAGGCAGCTTACTGATCTCTCTTAATGCATCTTAGTCATCTATTCTTTGACTCTGCCCTGCAAACATCAGGTCATGCAACTAAACAAACTGCTCTACACTTGGAATAAATCAAATGGAAATCATTACAAAGTCTGCCACAGGTCCAGCTGTTCTGTCTGAAACAGCAGTTTTAAGATTATTACCCAACCTGTTTGCAAAAGTGTTGCCAGTTAAGATACAACGAGCTGTAGTTTGACCATTTAAGGAACCTCTATATATTTATAGACAAATGTATGTCTAGGTAAATTATATAACATCCAGCATATGAGAATTTAAATTTAAGCGCCTCATACCTTTTTCGCATTATGTATTGCACGGATCTTGTTAAATTGAGGTTTAGGATTATTTTTGTTTCAAACAGAGATCATGATTCTTCCATGATTCTGAACAGACAACTAAGCCAAATAAATAGATACTAGGACAAATAACTTCAATTTCGGTCAGTTGATAATGTCGAAATTGACATACAAAGTCATGATTAAATAAGACAAAAAAGTTGAAAGTATGACAAAAGGTTGCAGTTGAGCCGTAATAGAGTCAAAAATAACAGGTTCTGGCAAAGTTTAAAATGTTTAATTAATCTGAATGGATTAAAAAAAGGGTTTGAAAGAAAGATTCAATGACTCATAAATACTTCACTTGTTTCATCAGTGGATGGATCAGCGTTTTTGAACGGATATCTAGAATGATTCAATGACACATACATTTTAACAGTCACTTGTCACCACCACCTGGTGATGTAACGATGTAATCGATACAATTGTTATTTGAAGCACCAAGTTATGCCGAGTTCACGCTGAATGATTTTAAGCCCGATTTTTGCTCGCTGACAGGTTTTGGGAGATCGCCGACAAATGCCCGAAATCATAGGCAAATCTTTTTCAAGTGAGTGACAATCACACAATGTGAATTATCAAAGACGCGATCTGAGAGAATTCAACGAACGATTCAAAATCCTGCTGAGTGAATGTGTTTTGACTGAAAACTACATTGCGATGACCTGCAGCCAATGAGAGAGCAAGATACAGGGCAGCGGGAGGAGTTATAGACTAGAATATCAGTATTTTAATAGATATATTTACAGCTAGGCTATATAAAACAGAAACAAAACAAACATTTGCTTGACCAGCAGCAACAGCAGTACATTGCAAAATGATTTATTTACCCCCAACTCTCTTTGCAGAACACACAACAGAACTCATAATAAGCTTTTTTTTCTTCTCTCCTTTTCGCTGCAAATCAGCACACAGGCAATTTGGATCACAAGCTTCTTGCGGGCTATCATTTTTAATAACAATTTCAGTCTTGTGCGAGAACTTGCGTTATTTCCTCCTCACTTCTTCTTTCCTATCACTTCTCGTGTGTGTAAACACGTAGTTTGCGGACCAGACAGAAGTTGTCGGTGGCTCTTTCTTTTGTAAAGTCATGCAGTGTGAAACCTCCTGTCGCCGCTCCATCGTGCAGCAACTGATTGTTACCCCAGATAGCCGTACAGTGTGAAAAGAACAGTGACCCGACTAGTTTGAAAATCATGCAGTGTGAACTCATTACTTTCAGAAGGTGATCTGCCGTAGACATTAGTGTTTACAGTATATCCAAACCAGCGTTGTCATTTAGGAATGATATTGAGTGGATGTTTGAATCGAGATTGTGATCTTTTAACAATTAATCGTGCAGCTCTATATTGCACAATAAAACACAGATTAAACCAGTTTAACCTGCACATTTTAAATGGTGATGAAAGGTCAAATTCAGTTGCTCACTACTGAAAATATCTGCTTAGTAAAAGCTCTCTAAGTGTGCCACCTCACGGTCATGGTAAGGACATTAATGGCAAGACGGGCACTGCCAGTGTGTTTGAGGTTATGTAATGGAGGGGGTGAGTGGGCAGAGGGGTATTGTTTTATGACTAGTATTGGAATGAGTCAAACAGGAGATTTCCTCTCAGGCGCAGTGTCTGTGCCACTTTCCTCCTTAAAGAACAAGGAAACTTGGCCTAATAAACTATTATTTTTTTATTTTTTTTGCAAAGAAATTAAACCTACTATGAACCCAAAAGCTACTGGACTTCCAACATCTGTTCAATTCTAACTTGGGCTGACCAAAGATTAACCACCGAGTGACATCTTTATTAAAAGCAAAAAACAAGACAACAATGCAAATGTACAGCAGTGTCATGCCAGTGCCATGTTATCAAATTTTATCAGATTTTAAAGAACCACGTGGACTTACTTGTCTAGAAAGTCTTTGTCCACCACAGCGCAGATGTCAAGCAGGGGATTTCCCATCCCGAAAAGGGCATTTTGACTGCAAAAGAAAAGACATGTGTCTCCAGTTAAAACATTAAAAAAAAACAATCGAGTGATCCTGACAACAGACGCAAGCATAGTTACACTAAAAACATAGCCTAGGGCTTTTATGATTCACTTGCAGACTATTTTAAGCATTTTCACCAAAAATTCAAAAAATGTGCATTACTCAAGTATTTTTCTCTTGAGGGGTAAACCTGAACCCAACAGAAATTCAGCATAAAAACATGGAAGATTCAGTCAAGCATAAACTGCAGAACATTACATAATAAAAAAAAAAAAAAAAGTTCTCAGTACTTTTTCCAAGAAATCCATATTTGAGCTTCAAGCAAGATGATGTTTTGTCTACGAGTTTCAGACAGAAAGGCATGTCATAAATGATTTAAAATAGGGACTAAAACATTTAAGAGAGCATTAGACAGTCACTACATCCAACAAACCAAGAATTCAAGCACGTGGCTGAGTGAGTGACTGACCGTTCATTCACCCTGGATGAGACATGTGGTGGAGACCCTAAGATTAAAACGTTGCCTCTAAACTATTGTTGACAGACGTGATAAAATTACTCATTTTGCAATGTGTAATGAATGATAAAAGACGATATATTATTCTATATTATTAAATGTAAAGAAATAAGGGAGCACTGACAAATACTAGAAACAAAGAGACATGAATGTTCTAACATGAATGAACAGGCAACAAAATTCTTCTAAATGATCTCCATTCGTGCTCCTACATTCAAAGAAACACAATTTAGTACAAGTTATGAGAAACTTGTGAATAATCACAGATGTGTCAGTGTGGGAGTTTGTGAAGCTTCGTGTGCTCTAAAACAGATGTTTAGGGGGTGCTATTCAACGTAAAAAGAAGTTGAAGTGAATAAAATCATTTCTGTACTGCTAAAAGTTAAAAACAGCAACCTCAGCAACAAGGTAAATAAGAAAACTATGCAGAAAAGAAACAATATAACACCACATTTTATGAGCTTCCATTTGCCAAAACATATAAAACACCAAATTCTCTTCAAAACGCACGTTATTTGAGTGTAAAAATATATATTTTTGTTTAAATTATGGAATGACAAGAGTAGAAAATGTATAAAAATCCTCAAATAGCTGAATACATGTTTAGCCCTACCTGGCTGCAGGCATGAGGATGCTTGAGGTGATGCTCACTGGAGTTTAATGACAGTCAGACAGCGCTCTGCAAAGTTAGTACTCAGGCGCAAGAGCACCTCGCTGCTGATTGGCTGAACGAAAACAGCAGCATCGACTGCTGATTGGCCGAGACAGGAGGAGCTTTCGTTGTCCCGTTTACGCTTTTTGGCTTAAAATATTTAGGCGCCAAGCATATAAAATAAACCTAAATGTAAATATTAAACGCAAATACTACATTTACCATCCATTATGTAAATACAAACAATAATGACCAATAATCCAGATGTGAGCTGACATGACAACGCTTGCACACTAGTAGTATACTATCACCTTATCTTACTAGCCATTAACTTTACCTGAATAACCTACGACACATTTTTCATCATGTCTGAAACTTAATCATGACAGCACGGCTAAAACCACCGCCTGGTGAAGCCTGGTGTCAATAGTTTTGGGACAGAAATACAAACCGGAAAGTGACCTACACAACTTGCAAACAATTATGTGTGCATGCAGTAAACGGACACGTCCATTGTGTACAGATACATCATACATGTACTGATGTTATATATGCATGCGTGTTTATTAATGTTGTGATAATTTACGGCGGGAAGACTTTTTGTGCAGCAGAGACCGACAGCATAACAAAAGACACGTGGAGCCGAGGGGACGCACTCCAGTGGTCTATATAAAACACTCAAGGACAACGGAAGCATTAATCATACATAGACAACAACACGGGAACATCATTCGTTCATGTAGAAGTAAATTGATTGTGGAACGATTTGGATATGGTCACTCCTAAAAATGACACATGATCACGAGTTTGCCTATTAAGCTTGGCAGCAAATGCTTCTGCACTCATCGGCATTGCTCATAGCTAATTGGAAAATGCCCGATACATTCTTTTCCAGTGCAATAACAATGTGCTTTTGAGAGAAAACACTGAATTGGCAGCACATGGACTTTTAGTGAGGCGCAGACTACTAACGTTAAACCTCTGACCCAAAAGTAGCCACAAAGAAACCGCCCCATGTTTAAAAAAAATACTCATCACACGATTGACTCTATCATTCTACACTCATCAACCGATGCTTGTGTTTACTGTACCTGAGCTGTTTTTCCTCAAGTTTAATCCTTTTGGCTTTAGGTTCATCGGACGCCATGCTGCAGTGTGAAAGTGCTCTATCAAATACGCTCCAGAGACACCTTGTAGAGCGAATGAAGCATCTGGGAGAGCCGAATCATTTTAATGAATTGATTCACAAAACTGTTCGTTCACGAATCCAAATGAAACGGAGCAAGCGGTTCTCGTGAACTCATTCAATCGATAATCGTCTCTTTCGATCATTTCTGATTCATAATGAGCTGAGGATGGGACAGGTGAGTGAGCTGCTAATAAAAGCATTCGATTCTCGGTTCAGTGAGTCAGTAAAAAGCAAGTGAACCAAAGATTGCACTGTCTGTGCGAAAGTTACTTTAATAGCAGAATAGCAGAAATTATATATTTAAAAAAAAAGGTTTAAATTGAAGTCTTTGCATTACATTTGTATAGCATTTAAATGTACAAGTTTCTAAACTGGATAAAGCATTGCACACTGAACTGGGAAACATGAAATTACAATAAACTCCCATTTTAATAAACTTTAATAAAATAAAATAAAAACGTAATCAAAACAATATGTTCCTAAATGTCACTTGATGATTCAAAGAACCAATGCATCTGTCCATTCAACCGTTTTTTTAAAGAGCTGCTCAAAAGAACCGATTCGAAATGAATCTATCCGTGGAGGGAAAAAATACCACAGACGTATAGCTGTCCCTGTGTTTTGCCGGGGCAACAAATACATTTCTGAACTATTATAAACTTGAATCAATCACATGCTTTGCAGAAATATCGTTTAACATATCTGAAATTACGCTTTGTTTCACAAGGATCGACTGTTTGTGTTTTAAATCAACTTTCATTTAAATTCGCGCCAGGCGTATATTTGGACGCATGAACGGGGAAGTAGGAGTGACACATCTGCCACATTTACAAGCGAAGGATATTGCCTGAAAACATTAATCAAGACAGTTGTCAATAGGTAAGGTTTATTTAAAAATAAGTTTAGATATGTGTAGTTATGAAAAGCTGACATCCTGTATTTTGCTCGCATGAACATTATAGCCTCACGTAATCGGTAGACACAGGATATCCTCTAACTCTTCTTTCAGGAAACATAACTTTTATGCTTTTGTTTTCAGTGTTTTCTGAGGGATGAATGTTTTTTTTTTTTTTTTTTTTTACTAACAATCACACAGTCCGACATTATTTAGTATCTTTGTTTGCATACCGCGAAAATATAGTATAAGTAATGATCGGTAAAAAAAAAAAGATATGTTCTTAAGTTTTAAAACTAGACATTTATTGGTAGATGTCACAAACATGTTTGTCTCATATTGTGTATCATAATAAAGTGGTTGCATGCACTGAGCTAAAGGACATGAAACTAGTGGTGGTCAATAGAATTTCTTGTTTAAAATGTTTATTTTTATTATTTAAATGATTATAAAAGGAGTAACATGCTTTCATTTTACATACATATTATATGTATTTTAAAAAAGAGCATCTTTCATCGTATTTTGACAAGTCTTCTATGGTATATTTACCTTAAATTGGCAATTATACTTTCTCTAGCTCTATCTTAGCCATGTCTTTGTAATCTGCTTTAAAGCCACTATCCATATTACTTTAAGTTATAGAAATTTAGTTTTATTTCTTATATAGTATTTAACTTGGATATTTACCGTAAAGTAGATTACAAAGACATGGTTTAAAACAATAAGAAATAAATTAGTGGGCGAGTTTAAGTAGCATGAGGTTCTCATGAATCAGCCACTCCCTTTTATATTTAGTTTGTATAGGCAGTGTTATAAAAAATAAAAAAAAACTTAAAATGTGTAAATTCCATGCACATATTCTCTGCACTGGAATAACAGTAGCTCATACCTGTTAGCACCACAACTTCCATTCTCATCGTCCTGTTTTCATTCCATTGACTTTCCAGCCCTCACCATGATTCACAGCTTGTTCCTGATAAACAATGGTGGAGATTTATTCCTGGAGAAACACTGGAAGAGTGTCATAAGCCGCTCTGTCTGCGATTATTTTTTCGAAGCACGAGAGAAAGCGGTGGAACCTGACAATGTGCCTCCTGTCATCCGCACCCCTCATCACTATCTCATAAACATCTACCGTGAGAAGATCTTCTTTGTTTCTGTCATCCAAACAGAAGTGCCTCCGCTTTTTGTAATAGAATTTTTGCATCGAATCGCAGAGACATTTCAGGTACATTAAAAAAAAACTACTGACAATGCGTTGTAGAAAATATATCTAAACATAGATTACTATTCAAAAGTTTGGGGTCAGTAAGATTTCTTAATACTTTTATTCAGCAAGGACACAGTAAATTGGATCAAAAGTGACAGTAAAAAGTGTACAATGTTACAAAAGTTTTCTGTTTCAAAATAAATGCTGTTCTTTTGAACTTTCTATTCATCAAATAATAATAAAAATGATCATTTTCAACATTGATAATAATCAGAAATGTTTTTGAGCAGCAAATCAGCACATTAGAATAATTTCTGAAGGATCACGTGACACTGAAGACTGGAGTAATGATGCTGAAAATTCAGCTTTGCCGTCACAGGAATAAATTACATTTTAAAGTATTTTCAATTAGAAAACTTGTTTAAAAAAAAAAAAATCATATCAACCTCAAATTTAGTGTACATTTTATTTTTGATGTCTTGAATAGAATGTGTGTTAATTAATGTTTTTTCTATAATCATTTATGCAGGATTATTTTGGAGAATGTTCTGAGACCACTATCAAGGACAATGTGGTCATAGTCTATGAGCTCTTGGAGGAAATGTTGGACAACGGCTTCCCCCTCGCCACAGAATCCAACATCTTGAAGGAACTTATCAGACCTCCCACAATCCTGCGGTCGATGGTCAACACCATCACAGGTAAGACGACCATAAGCCTGAGTATTTTATTCATGGCCATATGATGTTGAGAATCTTAACTGATTCGCAATCTTCAGGCAGCAGTAATGTTGGGGAGACCCTCCCTACCGGTCAGCTCTCAACTATCCCATGGAGAAGAGCAGGTGTTAAATATACCAATAATGAAGCTTATTTTGATGTGGTGGAAGAAATCGATGCCATCCTGGATAAGTCTGGTGAGTCCGAATTTCCGTCGATTTTCCAGTTAGATTGTGCATGTGAATGCAAGAGTTGTATTTCCTTTCAAGGTAAATGCTGGTGTACTCTTCTGTTTCAGGAACTACAGTTTTTGCAGAAATCCAGGGAGTTATTGATGCTTGTGTCAAACTGTCTGGAATGCCAGACCTTACTCTCTCATTTATGGTGAGAGCATTTAATCATCTGGCTTTCTTTCTTTTTGTATATAATTTATTGTCCTGTGTCATCAACTATATTTCATTTTCACTGCTTCTTTGAAATTTCTTGTCCATATCTGTGCTCTTATTTAACGCTTATCCAACAAAAGTGTCGCCACTGGGCACCTTTAGTTGACCTGAGGATTGAGTATCTTGGTTATGGACAAAAGACAAAGCATTACACTCCATCTGAAACTATTTTAAACAGCATTTTGCGAATTCTTTGTGAAAACTGAACTGGAGAATGAAAATGTGTGTATGATTTCCATCCACAGAACCCCAGACTCCTGGACGACGTGAGCTTTCATCCGTGTGTCCGTTATAAAAGATGGGAAAGTGAGAGAGTTATCTCCTTCATTCCCCCCGATGGAAACTTTCAGCTCATGTCATATCACATCAGTGCGCAGAAGTATGTGGAGAAAATGGTTAAGGAATAAACCTAAAACATTTATTAAAGATATTTAGCTTTTTATCTGTTTTTGCAGCCTTGTAGCAATCCCGGTATATGTGAAGCAGAACATCAGTTTCTTTGAGACTGGATCTTCAGGAAGACTGGACATCACTGTGGGTCCTAAGCAGACCATGGGAAAGACTGTGGAGTGTTTGGTAGTGACCGTACACATGCCCAAAGTGGTTCTCAGTGCCAACCTCAATGCGACTCAGGGAACCTATAACTATGACCCAGTCACAAAGGTCACACACTTTTTTTTTTCCAGTATTCATTGTATTTAGCAGAGTCATTCTAGTAATGACACTACACATTTTGCTCAGATGGTGACTAATAATTCTTACTGTTGTCTTGTAGATTTTGTTGTGGGACATAGGGAAACTAAATCCCCAGAAGCTTCCCAATCTGAAAGGAAGTATAAGTCTGCAGTCTGGAGCTCCTAAACCAGAGGAGAACCCAAGTCTGAACATTGACCTGAAAATCCAGCAGTTGGCCATCTCAGGTAGGCTAGGGCCCTTTTATCAGCTTTGGTCGTTATTCATTGCCAGCAGGACCTTGTGATAAAGCACTGTTGTAATTAACAAGCACAATAAACTGCCATAACCCTACTTAATTTAGAAAGAAAAAGAAAAATATAGAACAAATAATAAAGTTATTATCTCCCTCCACATGTTTGTATGTGTATGCTGACATACACTAACATTCAAAGGTTTGGGGTCATTTAGATAAATAAATAAAAATAAATTAATAATTTTATTTAGCAGGGATGTATTGAAATGATTTTAAATAAATGCTGTTTTGAACTTTCAATTCTTCAATTCAGCTTAACCATAAATTAAATAAAAAAATAAAATGCTGTTATTATAAGCTATTTAGTTATTTGATTAATGACCTACGCTGTAAAACTTTAGACACCTCAAATATCCAAGTTGTCACTTAGTACAATTCACATTTCAAGTTAACTAAACTTAACATTTTAAGGCAGCACAAACGCTTACTTTAAGTTGAAACTACTTTTTTTTTTTTACAGTGTAGAAATAGTGCATAATCTTATTAATTTTACATGTCAAAACTTTCAAAATCCTAATAAAGAAATAAAGCACCTTTAAAATGTGCTATATAAATACAGGTATGCTTACTTCACTCTCTCTTCTGCTTCACAGGATTGAAAGTGAATCGTCTAGACATGTACGGAGAGAAATATAAACCATTCAAGGGTGTGAAATATGTGACCAAAGCTGGGAAGTTCCAGGTCAGGACATGAGGCCGTCTGAGTATCACAGTGATATGCCAAAAGTTTAATAGAGGTGCCATTTTCTAAGTGACAAATCATACAGAATTAAATCTGTGCACAATCACTCTTATTTCTTTATAACATCGAAGTTACATTTATTATTGCAATATTTATCTTTCTTTGTTTTGTGGGAAGTAACTGGCAATTTGCAAGAAGTGAACATCTTTCCACTGCAGAAAATTGGGAGATTTTTTTTTCTTTGTGAATCTTTATCTTCATATCAATAACATTCCATTAATGTATTAAAACTGCATAATGTTGGATTTAAGGTACAGTACATCTCTGCCAGAAACGCTTAGTTTTGTGCCATCAAAAACAAGGATTCTTCTTGTTACAGTAACACTGCATTCACATGTTATCACAGAAACCATCTGTTTTAGGTAGTGGAATATGAGAATGAGTGATACAAGCTATTTTCTAAATCACATTACTGTGCTACAATCTTTGATATTGGTACAAAACAATACCTGAGAGTTTCTGCACATATACACAGTCCTTATTTTACATAAGCAGTATATGCCATGTCATTTATTTTAGGCCAGTGGCCTTTGACTGGAAAAAATGGCCTTTTTTTAAAAGCACAGCCATGCTTACAGCAGGACATATTTACAACGATGCTCTACTTCTCTACTACACAAGCACATCACTGCTCAGAGGTGAATGGCACTTGTACCTGCTGAAAAGAGAATTTACTCTGACACTTAAAGTTTGCCAAATACAAGCACTATGGAGCCATTGTGAGCACACGTGATAAAATCTGTTGTTGCACTGACCCGCAGTGACACTAGATATGCAGGTCTGCCACCTTAATGTAGCTTTGAGGATTTACACAATTGCATTCTTTTATAAAATGTCAAGGGAACTGCTTAACTGCATTTTAAGATATGTATTTAAACCAAAAGCCTTCAGATTTATAAAGTTTCCAAACAAAATGTGGTATTTTTTGCGTGTCTGACTAATAAATGTTTATTTTAGCTTCATGTGAATATGCTTGAAAACAATTAACAATGAATGTCTCAGAAGTTAATATCTAACGAGTCCTTTAATCTCTGTGTGGTTATTGAAGTGCAGTACCTTTAACAAATGAGACAGGAACTTGTCCCTTTATTGACACAAGTTTTCAAACGAAACACCTAACAGAACATTTTTATCAATCTGAGGCACATAAGATGTTTTTTTCTATGTGACACTGACAAAAAGTCAACATTAGTGTCATATACATTCACAAAGCAGTATTATCACTCTTTAGAAAGAAATGTTAAATGTCATCAGAACCCAAAACATGCTATTACACATACAAATACAGCCCTGTAAACGTTCACAACGAGGCACTATATTGGGGGCTGAAAAGGTAATCTTTCAAATGTATATGTTATAGATAGAGTTTTAAGTGAATGCAAGGCAGTGAAGCATCATGATAGTTTAACTGTTGCTGTACAGAGAATTCAGAGTGCATCTTCAGCTAAAGGTGATGAGCTTGTGCTACTGAGCTTTCCACACTAGAATTGCACGATTTCCACACATTTGATTTTGTACAGTCACTAAAATGATAGATCACCCAAAAATGTAAAAAATAATAATTATACTTATTAATTATTATAAATATTTACCCAAATGTCATTCCAAACCTGTATGACTTACTTTCTTCTGTGGATTTTGAAAATATTTTCAAAAACATTTTTGTCCATACATTGAAAGTCAATGGGGTCCAAAACAACATGTTTAGACCCCACTGACTTTCATTGCAAATGTTTTTGAAAATATTTTCTGTTTTAGAATGAAATGAGGGTGAGTAAATGATGAAAGTATTTTCACTTTGGGGTAAACTGTCCATTTAAGCATCTCCAGAGTCCAAACACATAGGTATCAACAAGCCACCTGGGTCTTGTTACCCATTCTATCCAAATGGAAGATACATTTAGACAGCTCCATCATCAATATACTACAATTGAAAACAATCACACTGAGAGAAATATCAAAATTACAGCTGTAAACTAAAAAGACTAAGCTAAGAGAGAACAGTTCAACTGTTGTGAGGATTGTGCTTTTCTTTTGAAAGGAGTTTAAGAAATCTCAAAAAACATTCACACTCTCACAAGCACAAACAGAAAGAGTGAAGTGTGAAAGGAAAAATAATTTCATTGTTAACTATCCAAGCTTTCACATGTCTGTAGTTTTACATTATAGACGCGTTTATTTGATAGCTTGTGGATATTAAGTTTAAAAAACAAAATCTTTGGCATCAACCGTGCCATGCAAAATACATCTCTGTAATGGCATGGCCTATCAAAAAAGGCATTATCCTGTTTAATAAATAGTTAAGCAAAAGTTCATTATAAATATGAGCTAAGAAACGTTCATTATAGTGAATTATAACTTAAAACAGCCAGCCGTAAAACCTTTTTTTTTTTTTATCAAAGTAAAGCTTACAACACTATTTGTTGTATATTTGTGACTAAAACATGATCTGTGATAATGATCTGATGAAATATAAGTATAAATATATACAATTTCAATAAGAAAATTTAATTGTCAAAAACTAATTTAAAGTAAATTTCATCATGAACTCCAACACTGTTCGAGAGAGGCATTTAAGTCATCGTGCCATATTTCTCCAATATAAAATAGAAAACTTCTTCATGCAAAAAATATATATACCTGGAATTTGGAAACCCAACATACCAAAAAATATATATTTAAAAAATATGCTTCCTGTGTACTCCTACACTATACCTCCGTAGTGTGAGATAAAGGTAACTACAGCAAACTTTCAGGACAAAAATAGCCTCCGTAAAGACAAAATAAGTGTACTAAGTACAAATACCAGCAAGTAAATAAAAATAAGTAATACCAGTCACCCCGAAACTAGAACCGAACGCTAATGTCCCAAAAGTTTAAGGATCAGGTCCTTTCCTCTTGCCACCCTTTATCAGACTTCGGACGTTTGAAAAGGCAAGGATGCGAATTGCTGATGGAGAACGACTAGTCCTCAGTTTACTGGTACCAGGGGGTCTTTCGGACCCAGCGAAGAGTGAACCCTGCGTCTGTGCGGATCTTGATGGAGGCGGCTTCTGCTTCTCTGACCGTCTCCTTCACGGACTGCATGAGGTTCTGCGCATTGTGCACGAGCATCTCAGTGGCCTTTAAAGACAAACACAATCAATTAAGTTCTGATCAAATGCAATAAATCCTTCATTTAAGATGGCTGTGAATGTGCCTTGCCCTCACCTGCTCAGATTCTTCCTCGCTGATGTTTGTACGTCCCAGCATAGTGGCCTTGACTGTGGACAGGATCTTCAGCTGAGTGCTGATAGTTGGGATACGCTCACAAACCTGGAATAAACATTCCGGAGTTTTTTGGAGTGACAAATAAACCAATTTGCAAATACTCATCTGTCTGTGCTGGAAGAGAGCTGATGATATTTGCGCCACTGACCTGCAACAGGTTTGTGCGAATCCGTTTGTCGGTGCATTGCTTGGCTACCTCTTTAGCCAGCCGCGTGACCTCATCGGAGGCCTTGGCGATGTCCTTGGCACACTGAATAAGGGCACGTTTATTTCCGCTGCCTCCACGCACCAGGCGAGACATCTCTGCCATTAGCAAGGCCATGCGCTTCGCTGCTCCAATGATGTCATTACCCTAAGAGCACAAGGACTTTAAATGAGGGTTTGATTACAGACAAACAGGTAAAATGTCAAAAGTTACTACAAACATACAACTGTTCCTACAGTCACAGACTGATCATGTAGATAATTTTGGCCTGTTGTTAATATGTGATCGTTGGTAAATAGCTATAACTATCTAATTTCAATCTATAACCTTTTTAAATGTCAGTTAGACAAACAAATAGTGTTTAGAATCACTTCATGTTCATCCAGTGCACATCAATCATGCCTTTTTAAAATTAGTATAGGTTCATGTCTCTTGAGACAAAGACTGATTATATGATTTTTCCTATATTTGGGAAACATCACGCTATGTAAAAATAAATTAGCATAAAAATGTAGCGAGACTTTTTGACAACACAGAATGACGGAGCCACTAACAAACCTGACTTTTTGCGCACATAAGAAACGAGAAACGTTTTTACATATCTAATTCCCGTACGCACGGCAGGTACGCACGGCAGGTACGCACTAAATTCATATTTGCAGGATGCATATGGGGGAAATTTCCTGGTGTGCATGAGAACGTCTCAGGACATTTTTTTTCAGCAAACGTAACTTAGTGGCTCCGTAGAAACTGATGTTTTTTTTCTCAAACTTGTCAACAATATGGTGCCCGTCTAATTACATGTCAAAAATAACCAACATTTGATCAGTATACCTTGAGTAGAATTCTGCATTTTCCTTTAGTGAGGCAATTATTTTTGTACACAGGCATGCAGAGTTTCAGTGTGTTAAAATGTATCATCCTACGATGGCTTGGACATGGTTCATTTAAATGGTTAGAAAAAGAGTGCACAACAAACAAACAGGCATGTGACATGACTTCAACGTGTAATTCTGAAGTCATTGGGAAACTGTCATCCATGGCTTCACAGGTTGGCAAAAGCAGAGTGTTTGGCAGCAGCGGTTGAGTGAATGGTTCCTTGTTCAAAACCGAGGCACAGAGGTATGACACTATCAGAAATGAGCAGGGAAGTGACTTGTGAAGCCAGTATCAGTTTGTCCAAAAAATGCACAACAAACTTGCCATTCCAGTCGCGGTCATTGGCCACCCCAGCAGCAAAAAAACCACACCGGACCCAAGTGTGAAGCAATAACAGCAGCAGCAGCAGCTATCTGGTTTCAGCATTCCCACAATAATATCTGGATGCAGAAGGGATGCTGCGGCCCGCCGAGGCCGGAAAAAAGGAGTACCTTACTGGACCACTTGCGAGCCTCCTGATGCAAAGACTGCGCAGCGGCCAGAATGGGCTGGTTAACTGGCTGATTGGAAGACATTAAGAGCAGCTCTGGCTCATAATCATCCTCGTTGTCTGTGAATTCATCCTCATCGTCTATATCTACCTCCGCCTCAGCGGCCTCAAAACCCTCGTCTGTCACCTCAGGCTGGGGAGGGGGAGGGGGGGACCAGCATGGAGAAAGAAGGACAGAGTTAGTACGAGAGGCACTGGATGAAGAGTCCCAGGACATGGTTGTGGGAACGGCTGGGTTTAGGATGGCTGGGAGAGGAAGCATTCTGGGTCCTGCTGGGTAACGCCTGCCACAAGGTTTATAATGTCAACTGAAAACTGTGTAACTGATCTATTCTCATTTAAAATTGAGGTAAACTGGGTGGTTAATTTGGACAGAGAGCAAACAAGCAAAGCCCCCAACAAGACATGATGCTATAAAAAAGCAACTTTTAAGACTTGTGGAGATTAAATGGTTTTGAATTTGGGCTTGAACGGTACTTAGTTCACCCAAAAATTACAATTTATTTTGTCATTACTTGCCCTCAAATTGTTCCAAACCTGAATGAGTTTCATTGTTCTGTTGAACACAAAAGAAGATATTTTGAAGAATGTTGGGAATGTTGACGGCAGCCATTGACTTCCATAGTATTTTTTTCATAGTTCCATAGTTCTTCATACCAACATTCTTAAAAATATCTTCTTTTGTGTTCAACAGAGGAAAGAAACTTGAACATGTTTGGAACAACATAAGAGTAAGTAATGACAACATTTTTATTTTTGGGTGAACTATGCTTTAACCAATGACTGGATTTTATTTATTTATTTTAATTTGGCTATGCTATAGAGATTGTCCTTAAAAATATTTTGTCATTAGAACAATTATTTAAAAAAAGGATTTTCATTTATTTAGAGACAAAAAAGCCATTTATAGCTGCTAAAATATATTATAGATGACTATAACTAGAATATTTTCTATTTTTCTTTCAAAAGTTGGGGTCAGTAAGGTTTTTAGGAAATTGCTACTTTTATTCAGCAAGGATGCATTAACTTGATCAAAAGTGACAGTTAAAGACATTTATAATTTTATGACATTGTTTGAATGTTCAGATCTAAGAATCCTGAACAATGTATCACCGTTTCCACTCAAATATTAAGTAGTACATAGATAATAAGAAATGTTTTTTGAGCAGCAAATCAGCGTATTAGAATGATTTCTGAAGGGTCATGTGACACTGAAGACTGGAGTAATAATGCTGAAAATTCAGCTTTGCTGTCACAGGAATAAATTACACTTTACAAACAGTTCTTTTAAATTGTAATAATATTTCACAATATTTCTTTTACTGTATTTTTGATTAAATAAATGCAGTCTTGGTGCATATAAAAGACTTTTAAAAGCATTTAAAAAAAAATCATAACTAACCCAAACTTTTGATCTGCACTATATCATCATCCTATTAATCCATTTATTTCTAATTTTTACACTGTATTAAATTGAGAGGATTATCATAACTGAACAAGCAATAAACATGGGGCTGCGTGCAGATACAGACAGGGAAAGACCATGTTAACACGCAAAAGGACAAATAGTTTTCACAAGGACCAAGACAAAGCTAATAAAGTACTGTTGAACTATGATAGAAGTAGAGGAAAAAGCACACAAACATCCACAGAAGGACAAACACACAAAGTGGGCTCTCACTATGGTCACCTGATTGGGTTTTATTAAGTTATGATTGGGTTTTATAAGTATTTTTGCTTACATCACCTTCTATCACCTACAAGAGCCTTTGCAATAAGCTTGTATCAGCTCCGTGCTAGTTCCCGTTGATATCGCATCCTCTGAGGAAGTTATTTCCCATTAGTTAAAAGTTAACTCGGGTAGTCCTGTCTGTCTCGTTTCATAGCAGATGCTCTTTTGGGGTACAGCTGCGAAGAAAAATCATGTATTGCTCCATCACTATGGTAAAAAAAAATGAGTAAATCTACTTGTTAAAAACGTTAGAGATCAAGCATGCAAACACGTCTTTCATAGATGACAGTTTCCGTTCATTTTTTCCCCCCTGAAACTGGAATCATTGCAGAGATTTCCACATTTCAGGTTAAAGACAACATATACACTCAGATTTGTAAAGAAGCAACATTTCACAATCATAAAGAGCAGTACACAAAAGCGCAAACACATCTCGGTTTCCCTCTCCATTTAGGACTCTTGACAGGCTTTTTGAGTTTCACCCTTTCATTTAAAAATATAATTCTTTAAAGTTATTTATTATTGTATATAAATGTATATTATCATTTAAAAGTATGGGGTCGGTGTTGGTTTTTTTTTTTTTTTGAAAGAACTCTCTTATGCTCACCAAGACTGCATTTATTTGATCAAAAATATAGTAAAAACTGTAATGTTTTCTGTTAATATATTTTAAAATGTAATTTATCCCTGTGATGACAAAGCTGAATTTTCTTTTCTTTTTTTTATGAATAGAATGTTTCAAAGAACAGCCTTAATTTGAAATAGAAATCTTTTCCAACAATGTAAAAGTCTTTACCGTCACTTTTGATCAATTTTAAGCATCCATGCTCAAGTAATCATTTCTTTCAAAAATAAATCTTACTGACCCCAAACTTTTGAACAGTAGTGCATATGTAACGAAATACGAGAAATGATTGTGTGCCTAAAATAAAGTAGATCCACTCACTTTGCTGGACCATTTACGGGCCTCGTCGTGCAGTTGCCTGGCCGCCACCATCATCGGCTCGCTCACCATCTCGCCGGCTTTCTGCTCAGGGAACTCTTCATCTTTCTCCTCTGGGGGTGGAGGTCTCGGGGGAGGAACCTCTCCCTCAGGGAGGGGCGGTTTGGGAGGAGCCTGATCATCATTGACCTGACAGAGTCATATGGGTTTATAATGACACAGGGTGAGTAAATGATGACAGAACTGTTCCTTTAAAGGGATAGTTCACCCAAAAAATGAAAATTAGCCCATGATTTACTAAACACCCTCAAGTCATCCTAAGGTGTATATTCTTCATTCAGACAAATACAATCGGAGTTAAGGCCGAAACTGAGTCCAAAATTTTCGCACTTTAAAAAATAAAGACGACCTCACGTTATGTCAATCACGCTTGCACACTGCCTCCGAAAAAAAATCTGATCGGGTTCGATTTTCTGCGTTTTTCACATCTGTAGCAAGCATTTTGAATGGTGTTTTGACAATTCAGAGCCACCAAATCACGAATACGAAAAAAAGCATACGAAAATTTCGGACTCAAGGGCCTTTATATTTAAAAATGTTTGGTTCTTTGAAAGCTAGAGCATTTTACTTTGTAACGTGTTAAATATAAAATGTTTCTTTGCTTCAGAAGGCCTTTATTAACCCCCCGGAGCCGTGTGGAGCACTTTTATGATGGATGGATGCACTTTTATGGACTTCAAAACAGAAACGGACATTCACTGCCATTATAAAGCTTGGAAGAGCCAGGACATTTTTCAATATAACTCAGATTGAATTCGTCTGAAAGAAGAATGTCATATACACCTAGGATGGCTTGAGGGTGAGTAAATCATGGGCTAATTTTCATTTTTGGGTGAACTATCCCTTTAAGACCTGAATTGGTGTAGAGTAGCAGCACTTACATGCAGCTGATCAAGGTCTGGAGGTGGAGGTGGAAATTCAGGCTCCTGAGGCTGGAAGGCTTCCCTGACTTTCCCAACAGCAGCCAAGATCCTGTAGCCAGAGTCCAGGAAGCTCTTTTGCAAACCTGCTCAAAAGGGAAAAAAAGATTTTTGTCAGTAACAGCAGTAATAGGTTTTCTACAAATGTATTCAGAACATTTACAAAAAAGACCTGGATCCTGGATGTTTCCAGCTACAGCTTTAGCAGCCATGACCATGGGTGAGATGGTTCTACCAAGATCATCTGAGGCAGCTTTGACTAGTTCTCTGAATTTAGGGTCCTCTGAGTTTTCCACTTCCCGCTTGGCCACCAGAAGTACCCTGTTAGCCCGCCGGGCAATGCTCGTAGCCCCTGCAACCAACATCTGGGGCTGAACATTAGCCATTGCCACCCGGCATTTATCAATGTCTTTCTTAATGGCCTCCTCTGAAGCATCCAAGAGGGATTTCGTGTCAATGGCTTCATCCACAAGACCTGAAATGAAGATTTAAAAAATATTTGATGTGGTAATTTTCTTTTTGATGCATTCTGCTGATGGAAAGAATGAGCTTTTACTGGTCATTTTCTCAATGTTGTCAATCCATTGGTTCTTCATGGTCTCGAAGTGCTCATACGCAGCCTGGTTGCCAGGGTTCTTCAGCAAAATGCGTGCAGCAGAAGTGACCTGCTCATGAGAACAGCAAAACACAGATATACACATCAAACAAACAAATTAGATCACAACCATCTTTATAGTTCCCATTCTGGGAGCTTTATTAGTAAAATGATGAATAAAAAGCTTTACAACAATATATCATCATAAATCTATAAAAAAATTAAGAGAAAAAGGCTAATTACTTTTTAGTGCGGTCCAACTTAACATGTAAAGTCCTTTTTAACAGTAATAAATAAAAAAAAATTAAAAAGTTTTATATATCCTTTACAATTAATGTTTTTGAAAGAAATCATTTAGTTGATCAAAAATACAGTAAGAACAGTAATATTGTGAAATGTTATTACAATTTAAAATAACTGTTTTCCAATTATTTTGTTCTATAATTTATTCCTGTGACGGCAAAGCTGAATTTTCAGCATCATTACCCCAGTCTTCAGTGTCACATGATCCTTCAGAAATCATTCTAATATGCTAATTTGGTGCTCAAGAAACATTTCTTATCATTATTAATGCTGAAAACAGATTTTTTTTTTCAGGATTCCTTGATGAATAATAAAGTTCAAAAGTAAAACATTTATTAGAAATATAAATCATTATACTAAAAAATATAAAAATATAATAGAAAACATTACAAATGTATTTACTGTCATTTTTTATCAAGTTATTGCATCCTTGCTGAATAAAAGCATTCATTTAATTCATGAATTTCTTTAAAATATTTTCCTGATAATGTTTTAATAAATTGTTTTTACTTTAATACAGATTTTTTTTAAACGTCTTTATAATTGATCTCTCAGTACTGTTCTCACACGTTTATTTTAAGAATGAGGTCTTGCTCAAGGGTATCTATCATCATGTTTGGTGGTCTTCGGAATCAAAAAGTTTGAATACCCCTGGAGACTTGAATTTGTGGCTGATGTCCAAGAACACCATTGTGTGCCCTTAAATTAGCTCTGGCATAAGCACAGAGTTGGGCGTCCTCACAAACAGTACACACACATACATACATGCATATCTAAGCTGCATACCTGAGGTGTTAGACCTCTGGCTGATTTCACGGCCGCCTGAATGCCTTCAACTGTGCTCTTATTGGCTGTTCCCACAGCGGCGGCCTTCTCCGCTGTAGCACCCAGTCTGCTGGCATGATTCTCAAAGTTAGACGCCCTTTCTTCAAAGACCTAGAGGAAACATAAGTATGTTTGAGTGCATTTCAAACCTAGCTATACTTACAAAGCTAAATTTAGCAAGCTAAATTTGTAAATAATTTTGGGGATGCATTTGATATAAAAAAAAGCGCTAAAATAAATGTTTCTTCTACAAATTGCAAAAGTCTTTTTACGATTAGGTTTAGGGTTTGCGATACTGTGTTTGATATGACACTGAAAAGCATCTGTTTAAAAGAGCCTGACCTCCTCTCTGTTGGGGGCTTCAAGAGGTGCTGTTGCTGCTACAGCCAGGAGTTTAATTGGTGTGGTTGTATCACTGAAAACATCAGACACCTCCTTGGTCATTGCCTCCTGCATCTTTGCCTTCAGATCCTTGAAGGAAAAATATGATACAGGTTATTTAAGTGTACAGTTAACATACACTACCGGTAAAAACTTGGAATAAAAAGTTTTGTATGCTCACCAAGGCTGCTTGTATTTAATCAAAAATACAGGGAAACAATTCAAAAGAACTGTTTTCAATCTTACAAACTGTATATATTTTGGGATTATTATATATTGTTATTTTTAATTATTATATTACTTAATATATATTAAAATGACATTTCTTCCTGTGATTCCAAAGTTAAATTTTCACCAGTCATTACTCCAGTCTTCAGTGTCACATGATCCTCCAGAAATCATTCTAATATGCTGATTTGATCCTCAAGAAACATTTATTATTATTATTATCAATTTGGAAAACAGTTGTACTGTTTAATATCTTTGAGGAAAGTAAGTTTTAAAAAATGAAAGAAAAATGAATACTTTTATTCAGCAAGGACACATTCAAAAGTAACAGCAAAGACATTCATAATGTTACAAAAGCTTTCCATTTCAAATAAGTGCTTTTCTTTCTACTTTTCTATTGAACTTTCTATTCATCAAAGAGCCAAAGAAAACATGTATCACTGCCAAAACTGTTTTTAACATTGATAATAATGAGTACCAATATTAATACTTGAGCACCAATAATAATTGATAATATCGAGCAATCAGCATATTAGAATGATTTCTGAAGGATCATGTGATTGAAAAATGGAGTAGTGATGCTGAAAATTCAGCTTTCCCATAACAGAAATAAATGAGATTTTAAAATACAATCAAATAGAGAACAGTTCTTTTAAATTATAATACTATTTCACAATATTACTGTTTTTCAAAAACATAAAAAAAAAAATCTTAATTATTATAATCATTATAATAATTATTTCTAACTAGTTAGTGTAATTTGATGGAAATAGCGTAGGAATGAATATATTGCAATGCAAATATTTTCCAGCAGAGGGTATCATTTGCTTATGTATTATCTTGAGCGCCTGTTGTGTACTGCACTACTCTAAGGCCAGCATATTTGACCTCTGCACTTCCCATTTGAGAAGATCTAAGCATCTGATTATGCTTCACCCACACCTGCTGTGAGAAAGATACTGGGATCTTTTAATAGAAAAAGGGGGACACGATGCCTTACTTTAATTGCCTCCAGCAGATGAGCGGCCACAGCGCGCGCCTGAGGACTCTCTCCCTCTCCCCGCGAGGCCAGATCTGCCAACTGCATCATCAGCTGCTCCACTCGCTCACACATTGCTAGCAGCTCCTGTCTGTACGGCCCTGGTAGAGAGTTCGCCAGTCGACGGCCCTCAGCTATCAGTCCCCGTATGGCAGCCTGGCCTACAGACAGAGAGATAACAGGCTCCCACTCAGGCTGGTGCACCTAGGTCCTAGACAATGTTATGAGGTCTGTGTATATAAAACAAGCTATCCATCCTGTGCACTAGGAACACAAACAAAATGTTTGTAATTTAATAATGAAATGTGTCATTTCTAGCAGAAAGGATCAAACTGGTTTCCCAAACACTCCCGACTCCAGTCTCCCATTGTTTGGACAAACAGACAGTCTCTTAAGGGAAATTAACTGCTTATAGTTGATACATGAAACACACTTTAAATTTAAGCAAAAACAAAAATCATATTAGATACATTATACTGAAACATTTCATGTCTCAAGACAGACCGAAAGTCATTTATTTCCAATGGAGAGTAGTACGGGAGTTCCGGCCATATGCGTATGTGGAATTTTCAGCTCCGATTTGAGCTTGAAATGTGTTTAAATAAACGGCCAATCAGATGTATTCTAATCAACTGAGTTTGAGGTGAGAATTACCAATCTAATTGCACTAAAACATCAATTTTTAAACACTGTTTCTGTTAAATGGGCAGTTGTGAATAATTACATACAAAGTTATTTTTATTTTTGATTAGCCCTCAAAATCTACTATGATTTTCTAGCAAACTTATTGGCGGTCATTTGTTTTGTGTGGATAAATTCAAACATTTATTATTTATTCATTTTACCATAGTGAATAAGCAGAATTAATTTGAAATTAATGTGCAACTGCCATTCACTGAGTAGGGTTAGGTTAGGGTTAGGGTTAGGTTAGGTTCAAAATAAGGTCTAATAAGTTAGCATTACTTAAATTAGCAGTATTGGGAATTTTTATTAAAACATTTTGATGCGTTACAACATTGCGTTACTCCCTTAAAAAGTAACTAATTGTGTTAGTTACTTTTTGGGAAATGTATGCATTACATTACTTTTGTGTTACTTTTTCTCACCTGGGCAGGGCTTGCTTGTTTTTTTAATAACAAAAATAGCTACATTTGCTATTTTGGCAAATGTAAAGGACCTTTCACACCAAAAGTGAAATGAATAAGCCTCTGGCTGAAGGAAATGCAAATTCATGATTGTACAGTAGAGGGTGTAGCTCAAACAAACCTTTCAGCTGTGCTGCCTTTCTGGATTGCAGCAATAAAAACAAAAACAAAAATGAAACACAAATGTGATGTTCATCTGAAGTTATTTTTGCGTATTAGTATGGTTGAATTAGATCACTGAAGGTCAGCAGCAAAGGCATAATAAAATGAGATTAAATACATAAAGTATATTTGTGTTATTTAAAATTTAATTATTGCAGGTTGGCATAATATTCTGTTTTACTATTATTATTATTTTTATATTTTGATTCATTTTGAGGAATACTGAATCTGTTTTTGTGCAAGTAAGATGAGTAAATGCATTCTCACATTTAGTCTAAAACTGCAATCACCATCGTGTTTACACAGCGCACATAACACCTTATTTGAAAAAGTAACTCAGATATTTTGTTGTAACTTTAAAAGTAATGTGTTACTTTACAAGTTACTTGAAAAAAGTAATCTGATTACTGATTATGTGATTCGCATTACCAGTAATGCGTTACCCCCAGATAGATTAGTATCTCTATTTGCTAGTTTAAAAAAAAAAAAAAAAAAAAAAAAAAAATATATATATATATATATTTTACATTTACTTCATTTGGAAGTACTATCGCACCACTTAAGTAGTATGGAAGATTAGAATCCAAGTACGCATCCAAAGTTAAAAGGGTAGATAGTATACTTTTTCTGATGGATTTTGAATTGAGTATCCGTGCATGATGTTTAGTGATTATTACCCACAATTCCTTGCAACATTTGGAGCTTGTGAAGACTCACTTTCAACTTTTTCAGTTGAAGAAATGTTCAGTGTTGCAAAGCTAAGCTGCCATATCAGTTTTTAAAGTTTAATAAGGTTAATTAACAATGAATTCTTATGTAATAAAGTTGGCAAGATGACAAGGGACCTGTGGTATCAAGATGCAATTATATGACGTGGTAGTATGTTTCAATACTGGTCTTGCTATACACTCGAAATCATGGATTTTCCCCATCACCAGCGAAGTACATACTTCACAGTCCCACCGCAGGAAAAGAAGATCTCCAGAAGCAGAACTGAACAGCTCTGGTCTAGAGTTACTCCAAGACTAAGTTAACCTGAAAGTAACATGACCTGCTGTGAATAGGACACGAAGCAGCTATTTACGGTTTGAAATATTTTAAGTATGAACATAAATACAACAGGGGCAGAGAAAATAGCCATCTGTCACATCACATAAAGGTCCAGAGTCAAGTGCCCAGTTCCATACATATGAATAAGTCATTCAATATGCCAGTGTCATCCTTTGGGGGAAAAGTAATTACCTCAGATGCCCAGATGAGGTTTTTACTTGACTGGATGCCCATTACGCTAATAACATAAACAGATTTTATAACTCCTACATGGTTTTGATATCTACAAATAGGTTGCCAGGCTGTTTTTTTTTTTTTGTCGGATTTAAATGGTAATGTTTTACTTCATCATGCCACCCACCAACTCCATGATCGTCCACTCCAGGGTTGTTGATCCAGCGCAAAGCCTGCTCCATTTTGCCCTCTAGGGTAACAGCAGCCTTGGCAGGTCTCATGTTGGCCACGGCACGGTTGGTCTTTGCCTGCAAGTTTTGCAAAGCTGTGCCAATCTGTTTGGCCAGCGATCTAGCCTCAGGAGTATCCCCTTTACCCCTGTGACACAAAAATGGACCAGAACATGAGATTCAACAACAACAAAAAACATTTATAACATAATTAGCATGAGAATAAAACAATAAATAAATAAAATAATCACATTATCAGACAGATATATTCCAGATCTGGAGTCACACTAGGCACATTATCTTGGTTACATAATGTGACCTAACCATAACCATGATAATGGTTTATCAAGTTCATATTTTTCAACATGGTCTGATCAAAGACAACATTTTCTAAACATGACAGACTGGCATGACTGATATGAAGCTGAAAACCGTCTGTCCTTTGAAAGTGGAAAGAACACTTAATGTTCTACACGCAATGTAGGCCTGTAATTACATTTTACGAAGTTCAACCAGTCTCGCAGTGAGTCCTGCGATCTCACTGATGGAGCGCAGAATGTCGTCTCTCTCTTTAGGGTCTTCACACAAGTCAGCGATGCGCTTGGCCTCTGCCAGAAGAGCACGGATGTTCTCTTCCCCCTCCGGACCACCGTTAGGATCAGCCAGCCAACTCTGTGCAGAAATGAACATTTAGTTAAAATAAATGTTTAAGAAGTAACTTATTATCAGAATGAACATACTAGAGTGACACTTGTCAACATTTCCTATGTTTTCAATTTGAAGGAATATTAACAGTCATAGGGCCCTATCTTGCACCCAGCGCAATTGACTTTGTACACCGTCAAAGTCTGGTCAATGTATCATTCCTATTTTGCACCCGACGCACAGCTGACTTTTCCCTCCACAGACGCACGTCGGTAAATTAGGGAATGAACTTGCGCTCCCAGGGGCGGTTCAGCGAAAAGAGGAGGCGTGTTCTGGCGCAAACGTTCCCTGGTGCTATTTTGCAGTTCCAGAAAACAATTACGCCACAGACCAGGAAAAACCTAGTCTAAAGTCAGTGGTTTTCAGTGGCGCGTTAAGATGCTATTTTAAGGGCGCATGCTTGGCCATAATGTAGCGTGTGGACAACGCGCATACACTTTGCTTCTCTCATCTACACAGTTGACATTTTTGCAAACCATACATAATTACAAGGAAAAATATTCCACATGAGGGAAATCATTGTGGTGTCCATGAAGATGTGAAAAAATAGGCATAAATCTAGCTTACACATTTACCCAAATTATTATATGCCTGTTTAACCGAAGCTAATTTGGGTGGGTTTCTCCCATCCCCATACAATGTCACTTCTCTGTCTTTTACGGCCCTGACGAGAACGTCGGTCTCCTCGGCTGTTAACCGCTCCTGCCGAGCGCCTGGCAAATCCGCCGTTATAATAGCAATCCGCCATGGAACAAGCCTGCTTTTTAAGGGAATGTGAGATGACACTCTGATTGGTTTATTTCACGTTACGCCCAAACCACACCTATGAGTAATGTAGCTACTTCAGACCAACCCATTTTAGATTTGCGCCGGGAACAAGAGTCATTTATCCCGCCGGTATAATAGCAACAGCGCCCGAGATCCGCCCACAAAGTTACTTGCGTTTCGCGTTTGATACTTGCGTTTCAGATTGTTAAAATAGGGCCCATTTTGTTATTCAGCATAAGGAATCAGTCTGTTATATAATCATATACTTTGCCGTTGTCTGAACTCATATGTGGTTTTCTGTCACTGCACCGACTACACAAAGTACAATGATTCCACCCTTTAAATACTTATGAGACAGCACATCTCCACTAAATAACATCAGTCAAGACAGATTTATGCAACAGCTATTTAGACGAGAACACGTCTGTAATTATGAGTACCCATTTTAAGTACCCACAGGTCCTCTGGGATGCATATTGTCTCTTCAAAAGTGTAACTATAACAAAATAAAAAATTTAATAAGATATTACAAATAAACAAAAAATAAACTGACTTATGAACGTTGAGGCTGGAGAAAACACTTGCCATATCTTTTGTTGTTGACATCAATGGTCATTTATTGACTCAAACTAGGTTAAAACTATCCAAGTTGTAATTTTATTTGGTTGATTAGGTATAAATGTTGGTACTCTGTTGAGTTGTCACTTGATGTTCAAAATTTGAGCCATGAAGCAAACAATAGACACACTAAACACACCAATCTTCATGCTTCTGTTTTACAATCTCAAGACTGACCTGGGCCGTGTCGATTCTCTTGGCGATGGCCTGTTTGGCATTGGTCAGGGCCTCCAGCTTTCGGGCAGCGTTCTCCACTTTCCCCACCAGAATATCCAAACCCTGGCCCACCTGCTGAGCTTTCTGCATACCCATAGGGGTGGCACCCTGACCTCTGAACAAGCAACATATTTTATTAATGGTAACAATTAACAATAAGGTCTCATTTGTTAACATTATTTAATGCATTAATTAACATGTACTAACAATGGGCAATATATTCTAACAGCACTTATTAACCATTGTTAATGTTATTTAATAAAAATGTTCATGTTCATGTTAATTCACTTCACAGTGCATTAAAGGTGCATTATGTAATATTGACAGCTAGTGGTTGAAATGGGTACTGCAGTCCAAATTCAAAATATTGGAGAGAGTTGTTTCCCCCGCCCTGTCCTTTCAGACTCAACAACACTCATTCAGGTTGCCAGATTCAGGACACGCAACAGGAATGAGCGCAATTGACAATGGAAAGCGATGAGCCTTACACTGTAAGTTGATCAACTAATGTATACGTTTTGAAATGTTTTAATTGCCGAGACTTTTTAGGTCAGGTAGAATCTACAATTTCTGACACAGTTCGTTTGCTTACTTCAATGGCTGCAGTACACTGTGTTTTCCACCAACTGGCAACCCCGGGTATCGAAATACTATTGGGTAAATTGGTAGTGGGCGGGATCACACAGACCAAAACAAAAACAGACATTACAACACGGAATAGCATTGCTCAGCACTGCTTTTCGGAGAAACAAGTATTTGAGTTTACCATGTTTCGTAAATCTCTGCTAACATATTATGGTGCTTTTATGCTTTAGTACAAAAGAAATGACATACAGCATCTTTCTTTAACTAATGTAATTGACTAATGTTAACAAATGAAAACGTATTGTAAAGTGTTAATGTAATGTTATAATTTACATGATCACAAAATCGAAATAACAAAAAATTCTCTCGACTACATAAAGATAAAGATCTCTCCGACTACCCTTGAGAACTTAATTCAGGGAAACAATTTAACATGTAAGCATTCGATCTGCATGCACAGGTCAGTGTAAAGAGCCTCCCCTGTGTGAGAGTTCAGTGGGCCTGTGCAGCTGCTGATTATCCGGCCCTTCAGCCTTTAATCTGCTTTCCTTCAGTCTCTCTAATGAAGTCAGAGCCCAGCGTCTGATCTTTCACTTTCACTCCAGCTTTCAACATCCCTGACACATGGGCCCAAACTGTACCACACCGTTCCTTCCTTCTCCTGTACTCAACAGTCAGGGATAAACAATCCCTGGAGAATTAGACCGCTAACAAACAACGTCTAAACTGTGTTTATTGAAAAACCTGACACACTTTCTCGTGTTGTAAATTAGAAGCAGTTATAGCCCCTGAGACACATCACACAGGGGTAATGTGTTGCATAAAAGATGATCATTATGAACAGCACACAGCTGCATTAATGAATAATTCAGGTCACGTGAGCACTACAGGAACATGTGCTGGCATTTGGCTCTCAATGTGAAATGGTGAACTGAGGAATCTCATAGTCTGTGGAATCAGCAGTATAATGGGTTCTGACTATGAATCTTCCTTTTCTCCAGGTGAACCTGAAGAGGGCGTACCTGGCGCGCACATCTGACACCTGATCCGTCATCTGGCCCAAGGTCTTGGCTGTTCCCAGGATCTCTCGTCTCTCTTTCCCCGCACAAAGCTCACCCACTTTTCCTGCTTCATCCAGTATCTGACGCAAAGCATGCTCTCCTGGATCTCCTGTGCGAGAACATCCAGAGCAGGTTAGTTAGGCCACTACACACTCATATTTTTAATCTATTTCAATTAAAATCATCTTACATTACACAAATATTGTGTACACTACTGTTCAAAAGATTTTTAAAAGGAAATTAATACTTTTATTCAGCAAGGATGCATTAAATTGATCAAAAATGGCAGTAAGACATAACGTTACAAAAGATTCAAATAAATGCTGCTCTTTTGAACGGTTTATTCATCAAAAAATCTTGAAATCAGCATATTAGAATCATTTCTGAAGGATCATGTGACACTAAAGACTGGAATAATGATGCTGAAAATTCATCTTTGCCATTACAGGAAATAAATAAATTTTTAAAATACATTTAAACAGAAAACAATGTTTTAAATTGTAATAATATTTCACAATATTACTATTCTGCTGTATTTTGATCAAATAAATACAGCTTTGGTGAGCATAAGAAACATTTAAAAAAAAATCTTACTGACCACAAACTTTTGAATAGTATTGTATGGCATTCAGGACTAGTTGGATCATATTATACATTTTTATTTGTGTATTTTTATTTAATAATCCCCCCCACCAAATAATAAAGTAATTATTTTAATTATTAATATTTTTTGTAAAGTTTTTGGTAATGTCAAAAACATATATGTCATAATAAAATTGATCTCTCTGATACATAGAATCAAACCACTTTGTTAGCATGTAAAGATCCAATACAGATTCAAATAGGTTTTATTAACGCATAAATGTTGGCGATCACATGTGTTCAAATCTGAGGTCAGAAAGTTGCAGAAAAAGGAGCATTTTTTGCAATATATGTTAAAATATCACTGAAGAAGAAGTTTGACTTAAAGTTACAGTATTTCTAGCGCAAAGAGTTATTTAAGAAAATCCATTCCTGACATGACCTCCTTAACACCTGAGCTAATGGATGTAGTGATGTTACCTGGTAAGCCATTAGGGTCCCTCAGCCAGATTTTAGCATGACCCATCTTTGACTCTATCAGAGCTAGCGCTCTCTTCATGGCCTCAGTGTCCTTCAAAGAAAAAGAGTGTGTTAGCAATCAGTAATGTTTGTCATTTAGGCCTTACAGGGAAGGATGTAATCACATGTATCAGAGTGGATACAGTTTTTTTTTTTTTTTTGCGGTTGCATATGTGCTCATATGAGGGAGTAGATGCTAAAGGGAGGGGGCTCTGCAGCTCTTTCCCTCTGAAGGACAAGAGGAGCCTCTGCCTCTCTCAATCACACACACAAAGTGCGAGAGCGACCCACATAATCACCACTTAACACTCCACTGCACCACGCACACATTTGGAGGAGAACTCGTCTGTTTGAGTAACTCAGCCGTGCGTATGGCACTCCTCTCTACTGCAGTCTAAAGCAATAGTCATCTGCACAGACAATGCATTCAATGCACACATTATCGCAAAAATGTGCATATCAAGAGCATAACACTAAAAGACAAATGAAGGGTATGGGTGTGAAATTATGTTCAGTGTGAGTAGCAATGCCATGCCTTCAATACTGACACCTCAGATTATTTCAGCTTATTGAGGAGAGGTGTGCTATGAATTTTCTAATTGATGTGACTTGGCAGCAGTAAATAATAGACTGGCAACACCCTAGCAACCAATCAGAATACCTTAGCAACTACAAACATACTCCAGCCATATCCGCAAACCAGAATAAGATAGACGAGGGGTGCGATCTTTTGACTTACGGCAGTGTTTTGAGGGTCATATCTTGCTACAAATATATCAGAAAGACAAGGGAAAGATAATACTAACAAAAATTTGTTACATTTATATAGCACTTTTCTGGGTACTTAAAGGGCAATACATATGGAAGGATGAATCTCCTCAACTACCACCAATGGATGATGCGACAGCAGCCATATTGCACCAGAACATCAGCTTATTGGTGGAGAGGAGACAGAGTGATGAAGCCAATCAGTATATAGGGATGATTAGGAGGCCATGATGATGGACAGAGGCCAATGGGCAAATTTGGCCAGGATTTTGTATGACCACAGAGAGTCAGGACCTCGGTTGAACGTTGTGGCAAGCAGGACAAGGCCTTAATCTGGAAATGTACGTAACTATTTAAAAAAAAAAATGTTTGTCTTTGATTCAGGAAGACAGGACAATAATGGACCTTTCAGAAAAGAGTGATAACTGAGTTCTTGTTTTTGCATGTGGCATTTCCAGCAGGAGACTCTGGCAGCTGAAGCAGCATATCCATTCAGGAGAGGGAGACGGGTAGGAAATGAACCCCTCACACCTGCTCCAGCTGCCTATTACACTCCATCTCAGCAGTAAAATACAGTTTGTATTAAAATTTCTCCAAAATATACAGCTAGATTCCTGTCAACCCACTTTCATAAATCCATATTATGAAATAAAAAAAGCCCAAATACAGTTTGAGGTGATCCTGAAGCAAACCTGAAGCACAAGTATAATCAATGAGTCTTCTTTCAGCTAAAACGAATTATCCGCCCAATCCATTTCCTCTGCTTACTTTGCCTGCCTGCTATCCAGTAACTGCTGCTTTCCAGCCAACCGTTCAGCATCCAGCAAAACAGATCACATTATTTGTAAGTTGATGAGTCATTTCCTATTCACATGCATTAATGGAGATTCAGCTCAGGATTGGGTTGCATTCTCAAGCTGCAAAGTCCAGGCAACTGCAACACTGATAACAATAATTCATGTTTTTTGAGCACCATGTGACACTGAAGACTGGAGTAATGAGGCTGAAAATTCAGCTTTGCCATCAGAGGAATGAATTACATTTTAAAATATATTCAAATAGAATTTTTTATTTTAAATTGTAATAAAAGTAATGTTTAACTGTATTTTTTATCAAATAAATGCTGCCTTGCTGAGCGTAATGAGACATTTTTCAAAAACATTGACTCCAAACTTCAAAATGGTAGTGTATATATAGTGTGTGTGTGTGGTCCTGGTATTCCCTATGTTATGGGTAACAAGGTAAATTTTAAAGGGTATGTAGAAAAGGAACCTAACCCTTACTGTACAATTCCATATTGCATTAGTTATTAACACTCTCTTTTATTATAGACACTGAGTTCAGAGACAGGAAAAGGACATCTGAACCTGATCATGTGATCAAAATGTCACGATGGAGCCAGAAGACGTGTTTGAACAATCTCTGCTTTAATATGTATTCTGCTTATGCACCTGATCTCTTGACAAATATCACAAGCACCTGTTGTGGCGAATTACAATATGGAGGTAGACTGATGTCGAGTTTCAATGATGAACTTAACTTACTCTTTACAAAAAAGACACTGGAAAGGTTAAAGATTCATCTGGCTGACAACAACGTCTCTTTTTGGCTAACAGAGTAAATATTGTCAAGGAAGATTTAGGTCAACTGTACTAAGGGTATTAGGTGACAAAAGCTTTGAAATCGCTATTTAGAGAATTCCAAATAAATGCAGAAGTTTATATTATTGAATAAGGGAACAAATAAAAAATAATTTTCTGATTACAGTTATGAGTGAAACAATAAATGAATCTGGAAATGCATTGGCTTTATCTTCTATAATTCATTCTCTGCAAATGGATTGTGTGTGCAGGGTGTGATTTGTGAAAAAGCAGAGGAGGGATGCTTTTGTTTTTTTATTCATGAAAATAAATCACGAACCACAGAGGGTATTTCATGCAGCTGTTAAAGTAACATTTATAGAATAATATGAACTTTAATGAAACAACATTGGAACATTTTGAAAAAAATGTAATCCATTTTTAAATGTTTACATCAAGTAGAGTGAGGTTTTAATCATTTGTACTTTTCTTTAATTTGGCTAGCTGTAGTTTTCATGTTGAAATATACTATTATATGACTATTGTGCTTTGCAACACATGAAAAGGTGTGCATGGATTAAGGCTACTAGAACCTGGATCGCAACTTAAACACGCAGTCATCTCTCATCACACAAGTGGGAGCGCCATCAGTGAAAGTCCATTTATGATTTTATTGTTGTTTAAACGTGCGTGCTGAAGCGGTTTGATTAGTTATATATATATTTTATTTTTAAGATATTTTATATGGTCTATTGGTGAAGTAGCATTGATCAACTGATAAATTTGATCCCCACCGGGGTTTAAAAATATTTCAGCAGAGGCAGGGATGTTTATACCAAATGGAAATCCCCCCCAACAAATCACACCCTGTGTGTATGAGTGGTTTAGGAAGTTGAAGAGCAATAAACTACAACAATCCATCTTTCTTGTTGTCAGTCATAAGGCACAAGGGAGCCCAAAGTCAGAATGGAGTTTCAACTCAATTTTTGTCTCAAGACAAAAGCATGTGGGTCCAATGCTATATGTGTGCTACATTAAAAATATTGAAAATGTACTATTTTAATGTGCCAGAACAATTATGAAAGGGGTGGTGCCCCTTATCACAAGATATAAAATAAGTCTTTGATGTCCCTAGAGAAATTTTTATATATATGTATTTTATAAAACGCATTTTGTGTCTGTCTCTTTAAATGCAAATGAGCTGCTGCTCCTGGCACAGCAACAGCTTGCACTCACACAGACATGCACTCAATTTACAATCTTTTTTTTCAGGGACAATGATCAAAAATATTGATGATTCATCAATCACACTCAGCAGCGTATAAAAATTTCGTCCGATAAAATTCTCTCAAAAATCAGAGCAACCTCCAACTAGCAACAGCCAACGTTTCATGACTAAACCACTTTTTATTGCAAAACTAAACTAAAGACTATTGGTTATTTCAATAAAAAGCGAGGAGCTTTCCAGTATATACCACCCCAATTTTCTATTTCAACAAGAAATACATGAACACAAAAGCAAACTGCACTCGTCAAGCCATTTCATTGGATATTTAAAAGTGGGTGGAGCGGTGCATCAGGAGTCATGGAGCAGAACATCAGGTTGATCTGGTAAGACAGCATTCAGATTAAAGGAACATGTACAGCGGGAGCCACAGAGACAGACATCAAGTTTTAAAAAGCTGTCACTTCCAGAGCAAGACATTAGTGATTAACTGTGAGACATGACACTGTTCTAAATGAGGGATGATTTGAGAATGTGAGATGTGGATGTGGAGGATGAGTAATGGCACAGTTGCATTCCACAGCACATCAGAAAACAACTTCTCTAATTGCAATTTATTGTTTTGTTTTGGTGCTAGGTTTCCCGAAATATATCACCCCTTATATATACACATCATTTAAAATGGCAAGCCAGGCTGAGAAAGGGCTTTCTATCAAACATAATGTAAAAAAAAAAAAACAGGAGTGAAGATACTAACACAGACATACGGTTAGCAACACAATGATCTGGCATGCAGTTTGTCGCATTACAAAGCGGGAGAGAGGAGAGCTTACCTTCTATAGGAAGGGAAAAAAATGGAAGAACACAGAACAGAAAGAGAGCAAAAAAGAAAGAGGCATGTTTACAGAGTTATATCAGGGCAAAAAGAAAAAATAGAGGTGACAGCAAAGTAAATGAAAGCTTAGGAAACTGATTTTGAGAGTAGAGTGGTTTCTTATGGAAATATTTAATATGCATGCTAAGCAAGCAAAGGGTGTCATCAATCAGGAAGAAGGATCAAATGATTCAGTAGACTTCGTGAAATATTAAACGGCAGATCGTTAATCTAACGGTTAAACACTGATGCCGTGATGAGGTTGTTTTTATCTATTCTGGTTATTAGGCCTGTGTATTTTAATGTAATATAGTCAGTGAATTCTGAGCCTGACTGTGAACAGTCCAGGAAATGGAACAGATTATTACATTAGCAGGATGGGAGTGTCAGATTCATTTAGAAAGAAAAACAAAGATACACCAAGGGTTCTCAATAGAACGCAGATTTCTTTTTTGAAGCGGCCATGTATTTTCCCATTCATTTTCTTTAAATGCATTTAAAAATATATATTTAAACCTTGAACTAAAACAACCAGCTTTCAGATAAATCCCAAGATTAGAATATTTGGATAAAATTGTAAAAAAAAAAAAACTAACTGAAAATAAACAACTGATTATTAAGCCCCTTTAAGGCAAGTCAGTTCACTTGATGTCCACATTTGTAATGCACCAGGCAGCCATTTCCAACTCTAAAATAAATTGCACCTCTAAAGCTCAAATCACCAAACAAAAACTGTAGCAACGTGTCCTAACCAAATGGGATGCTGCGATGTGCAATAAAATGTATACTGTCCATGTTAATCAGAGTTTTTGTCCTCTCTAGATACACACGAGGCGACGGGAGATAAAATGAGTTACTACTAGTTTATTTTTAATCCATTTGATAATGTACGTATCAAATTTGTCACAAATGTGAAGCAGAACAGAAGTGCACTTGCAGAGAGAGCCTGTCCACAAGTCTTCTGATTGGCTGTGATTTGTGATTTTGTCGCTTCTTGTTGATTGTCGCTGGAATCTTATCGCATTGCTTTTAGTTAGGACAAGGTGTAAGGAATGACATCCATTCCTAAAGCAGCTATATTGATCACACAATGCATATGCAGGCTATGCTTATAGCTTTTTTAACTGTAAAGTACAGTCGATATATTGAGTTACAATTACAATTTCTCCCATTCATATCTCCGAATGGATCATCAAGGCTTTTACATTATCATTAGAAATCAAATTTTCTATGGAAAAAAATGAATGGGATTTTTACGTTTCTACACAAATGCCACTGTCATGCTTAACTTTTGGAAACATAGTAAATAAAAAATTTAATTTCTTAAAAAATTTAACTTAAATTTCCCAGGGACGGTAGGAACTGTCTAATCTTTCGAAGCAAATGTAGCTTAATGTAACTGTTTAAGGTGGGGTTGTAGGAAGGAGTGTATGCGATAATGTAGTGATAAGGCTCATACTTTGTTGGCCCAGGCGTCCTCGTCCCAAGAAGTGAGTTGCAGCACTCTGATAATCTCATTGATCTCAGTGCTCATCTTCTCAAACGTGTAGTTTCTGTTCTTCAAGGCCTCCTCCACACCGTGACTCTTAGTGCACTTGGTTGTCACAAAGATTTTAATTGCTAATGGGTATCAAAAAACAATTTTGTTAGTACTCCCTTTCATGAGCCATCTAAAACTACTTTACAGATCAATACTGTATCCAAAAATCAGGCAACTAATTATCTCCATATGAGTAGACATATTTGCAAACATCAACATTAAAAGCCTTTCTGCCTGTACAGATGAGCCGCCATCAACCCGGCTGTTTATTGCTGAGCCAACTGCAGAAATCCAACAGGATAAAGGGAAAAATCTATCCCTCCCACTAAGGCGGTTAAATGGCTCCAATTATCAGTGTTGCCATATCAACGGCTGGCACACAGAGACGACACGCAGCACGCAGCACACACACACAGCGGTTCGCTGGTCTCTCACCAGATATGAGCACGGGCAGCAGTTCCTTCACTGTGTTCATGGAGGTGACCAGCATCACACGGTGCTCCTGGTGTGTCAGCTCCTGTTGCCGTTCGTCAATCATCTTTGCCATTTTCGTCATGCCTAACAAAAAAAATATATATATTAAACAGCTGTGCAAGAAACATGAAGGACTGAGGAACTGTCCAGCTAGCAATTATTCTCCATATATTTATAATCCAAAAATTGATGTTCAATTTGGGATTTGCTAAAGACGGAAGAATAACAGTGCAATTAAATTATGCCCAATATCAGTATATATATACACAAATAAAATCTAAAAATTATATTGTAAGATAAAGTCTGTAAGATTTTTTGATGTTTTGAAAGAAATCTCACCAAGGCTCCATTTATTTGATTAAAATAGTAATTTTGTGATAATATTATTACAATTAAAAATAACTGTTTTCTATTTGTATACATTGTAAGCTAATTTATTCATGTGATGGCAAAGCTGAATTTATTTTATAAATTAAATGTCTTTAGTGTCAATTTGTGATGTATCCTTGCTGATTAAAAGTATTAATTTCTTTCAAAAAAACAACAACAACAACTTACTGACCCCAAACTTTTGAACGGTTTGGGGTCAGTAAGAGCATAGTCATGTACTGCACATTTCTGAAAAACTGTTTTTCAATAGTTCATGCTATACATTAAGCACAAATAGAAGCAAGAAAAAAAGGCTACTAGAAACTGAAAATGCCTCACATAAATAGAAGTTCGTCCCTCCAAAACAATACCACCTAATGAAAACAGTTGAATAGGACATATATAACAAATAACAGTTTTTCATGGTCATAGTCATACCCTCATTTAAAGATTATCTTAAAAAGTGACAAAAAAATCTTTATAAAATAACCATTCAACAATAATAACAATGAATCCGATTCATGCAAATAATCACTGCCAACTGTCCACTTGCATGAGCCAACATGTCAACAGCGCCAACTCAAATTCAAACAGAATGAATTGAAAACTCTTCAAAAGGAAGTAACAGATACATAAAAGCATTAAACAGAAGTACCTGGTCCCAGGTTTTTAGTGTAAGTGATCAAGTCCTCCATGGTTTCCACAACCTCTGCGACAGCCAGGTACTCCAGGATGCCCTTACACACGCGGATAATTTTACGCACCTAAAAAAGACATCAAATACCAATGATACAAAAGAAAAAGACATTTATTTACATGAATGCATTTGGCAAAAGCTTTTAGCTATACATTTTATACATTTATTTATTTCCTGGGAATCAAGCCCATGACCTTTGCGTTGCTACCACTATGCTCTACCTTTGAGAACTAATGTTTTATTTTGCAGGTCGCTGCCGCAAACAGGCAAACCCACAAGATACAGCATAGTACCAAAACATCAAGCTTACTCATTGCCCTGTGAACAACACAGCTCCTTGAGAAAGATGATAGCAGCTCTATTAATAGAGCTCAGAGAGTTAGCCTTCACCACAAACCAATGATCTAATATCTTCTTGCCAGTGGATGTACATACACACCACATCACACAATCTGAGCTTTCTTGGAAATGTTTCATTTCACTACAAATATTGGGTATTTCTAATCATTTTTTAATAGTACAGCGATTGCTGGCACTAGATGGTTTTAGGGAGCATTTTTGGATTCAAATACATATTATGAGTCTATTTACTCTGTGCTGCTGGGTTTTATGTCTTGTCTTGTGATGAGAAATCTTGTGACACGCAGAAGTAGAAACTTCAAAAGTAGCTTGCGCTGATAGAAGACACACTGTGCAAGGCGGCTCACTCAGATCATGTGCTCCGTTGTGAGCTCCATTATGCTGCGCTCACACGGGAGGCTGGATATATGGAGCACGGCACATTAGGACCACAAGGTACTCCGCATGACAAGGGACTGTGTATTTAATGTTGTTAGGCCAGAAGAAAACCTTTTCAAGAATTCAAATTCAGGATGTGCCGTGAACTGATTATTCGGCAGAAAGACAGAAATATTTTACCAATCCAATCTTCAATCAGATTTTAAAAAGAAAAGAATAAAAAAACTACATGCATTTTACACATGATCTTTACCAGATCTACTGAGGATTCACATGAAAGCGGACATGCAATATTCACATCCAAAAATCAATTAATCAACAGTACATTAATCACTTTTGACAAGCAAATTGCTTGAAGATAAAAATATTGCTGTCTGTTAAAATTAAAAACTAATTGCATTGCAAGTTTCACATTAATAGCAGAGCATGTGAAAAATTGCCACATTTGAAATAACCAAGATTATTGTGCACTTTACAATCACAAATAACACAATTTTCAAATTCTCTCTGAATGTATAAATCAAAAGAGAGAAATATTTAAAACTAGAGCTGCACAATTAATTGTAAAAAGATTGCAATCTCAATTGAAACACACACGCAATCTCATTCCTAAATGACAACGACTCGCCTGTGTCATTTGACAAAAATCACACCGGAAGCTTCAAATCGGTGTTATAAAGCATCGTTGGCCAACTATGATCACAATTTCCATTGAATCCTATTGGTAATGACAGAACTTGCGACCATAGTTGGCTTTGGGAAACGCACCCCAGTTTTGTTATTTCTGTGTTAAAAATATTAAAATGATCAGAAGTACTTGGATGAAAGTTTATAGTTCAGATATAAACTGATGTCTATGGCAGCGAAAGTAACTTGAAAGTAACTTGGCGCTTCAAATAACACTTGTATCAATTACATCGTTACGCAACAATGTAAAACAATATATAAATATATTTGTCATTTGTCCATTTGATTCAAAAACGCTGATTCATCCAGTAATGAAGCAAGTGAAGTATTTATGAGAGAGTCATTGAATCATTCATTTAAACCATTTATAAAAGTAATTAATTCAGATTAATTAAACATTTTAAAGCAATAAATATTTTGTCAGAATCTCTAGTAAATTACATGTTATTTTGTGTAGTTGTCTGTTCAGAATCGTGGGAGAATCTGTTTAAAGAAAATAATAATAAAAAAATCCTGATTCTCAATTTAGCTAGAATCAAGCTGCTCTATTTAAAACACTTAATTTTTAAGATGTATTTAAAATATTATGTCATTCTTCTACCATTGTGCAGTATTTGTTCACAAAGCCATAAAAGCAATAATACCTTTTAATTGTGTGATTCCAATTTAATTGTCAGTAAATTACTTCTTTAGGTGTACAATGCCTATCAAAAGTTTGGGGTCGATTTGTTTTTTAAAAGAAGTCAATAATGCTCACCAAGGCTGCATTTATTTGATCAAAAATACAGTAAAAACAATAATATTGGGAAATCTGGGAAATTCAAAAATCTGTTTTCTATTTTAATGTAATTTATGTAAATGTTAATGTCATTTATTCCTGTGATGGCAAAGCTGAATTATTATGATCCTTCAGAAATCATTCTAAAATGCTGATTTAGTGATCAAGAAACATTTCTTATCATTACAATTATCAATAAAAAAAAAGTTGTGCTGCTTAATATTTTTGTGGAAGCCATGATACATCTAGTATAAGAATGCATCCTTGCTGAATGCTGACCCCACACTTTTGAATGGTAGCGTATGTGTATTAGGATGTAAGTGACATGAACAAAACTTATAGGCAATTTAATCATTCATCTCAATTATTTTTAGGAAAATTAATCATCAGCTGAAATTTCATCATTAAGATAGCCCTCATTCCCATTCGTACCTCTGCCTCATCAAAGGTCAAAAGCAGATCTGAAGTGCCAGAGAGGATGCCCCGTGAGCCATCGATGAGGTAATCACGGGCCGGGACAGAGTACGGGTCTGTCCTCAGCATCTGAGCTGCTTCCACAAGCTTCGCACAGGCATTCTCCACCCTGAGAAACAAGAAACATAATGAGTATATTCATTTGTACTAGTTGGCCTTTTATACAGGCTCCAAAAAAAATCTAATATAAACATCTATTTAAAAATCATACCGTATGAATGCCAGGGTCTCACAAATCTCATCAATGCTAAATAAATGAAATATTACATGCAAAAAGAAAAACTATGCACTTGATTCAAATAAGAGGTGGCATTACTAACTGACTTAATTGCAATTAAATTACTGGCCCACTAAATCACAAATCAAGATTATTCAAACACTCTATTCCCAGAACTGAGGGCAGTAAACAATTCCAAAGCTTTCCAGCAAGCAAGATCTTCTCCCAGACTGGATAACACTGTATTAATAGAAATTAAAAGCACATCCCAGTTGCCCAATGGCCCATGAGACGGGAGAGCAGGATGATGACGTGTTCAGGAGGAGGCCTTTCTTCATCATTATTCTGCGGTGGAGACCCAGACGTATGAGGCACCACTCGGGTGTCAGTGCTTACAACAGAGCCTATATATATAGAGGTTCACATTTCCTGTCACCAGCCACATGTGTGCTGATTGATGAGCCCTGTGCCAGCTTGTGTTTATGGTGCCAAATGTGTCAGCTAAGGCTTTTACGGTCTTTAACTGAGCCCGTCTGCCCAGCCATTTCAAATAGATACAGATTCATACTGATACCCCTACTTTATCATCTGCAAGGCCTGATCAATCCGATCACTTTGAAAGGTAAAAGCACAACTCCCCTCGATAAGCAGCATCATTTGAGTTATCATTAATGTCTGTAGCACAAATGGTGCGGAAGAAATAAGCTAAAGCCTTGAGCTATGAGCAATGAAAATAGTGATTCTTGTCTTACCAAACACTATTAATAACTGTAAGCATTTCCTCTAAATTTAATCTCCTTCTGTTTCTCCAACTAAAATTTAACCTGCTTACTGTAATGACCATATCACAGTTTGGTTTGCCTTTTATTTCGCATTTGGACAATCTTCTAAAAAACTATGCCGCTTTGGAGGCCGATTAGTGAGCAGAAAGAAGCCATGCAGGGTCCATATGGACCTGTCAGCTCCACTCGCAGATGGGCTAGAGAAGAAGACCACACCGGGTGCCAATCCTGTCAAAAGGAAACTGAGGCTACAATTTGAATGGGCTCCCCCAATTGGTCAATGGAAGATTGGAAAAATGTTGTCTGGTCTTTTGAGTCTCGATTTCTGCAGCAACATTCAGATGGTAGGGTCAGAATTTGGCGTAAACAACATGAAAGCATCCATGCTACTGTGTGTGTGTGTGTGTGTGTGTGTGTGTGTGTGTGTGTGTGTGTGTGAAGCGAGAGTTGGGAGACGAGTAGGTCAAGTACAAAATGAAAAATACCTGTGTCTAGTTGCAGTAATTGGCGTGAAGAGACCGGATATAAGCTTGGGAAACAGGGAGTTGATAAGAGAGTGAGTTTATTGTGAGCGTGACTTTTGTTTTGACCATTTGAAAGTGAAGTGGGCTTGGGGGCTTGTCGTGAACCACCGGCCTCCCCAAAAGAGCCGTTGCGCCCTCTTCCCTTTAATGCAGGTCCCCTTCGTATGGACCTCATCGGGCCATTAGAATGATTCGAACGTGGGCAACGCTTTGTATTTGTGTGCACCATTTGCTTGATCAGCTTGGTACAGCTCGATTTTATTCAACACTGGATTTAACTAAAGGATTTGGCAGATCCTCTTATCGCCTATATCCAAAGAAAAAACAGCATTCACAACGCCGTTTGGATTGCACCAATTTGTTACACTTCCTTTCGGGTTGTTCTAGGCACCTGCCACTTTTCAGCGTCTCATGGACAGGATTCTCTGGCCGCATGCTGCATATGCCACTGCCTATCTAGATGACATTATCATCTATAGTAATGACTGGCAGTGTCATATTGAGCATCTGCGTGCGGTCCTGAGAGTGCGGAGAGGGGCCAGACTGACGGCCAACCTGAAGAAGTGTGAGGTTGGACGTGTGGAGGTCAGGTATCTGGGCTTCCACTTGGGTCACAGACAGGTTGCAGCCTGCCCAAAACCCAAGACCAAAAAGGGGCTGGGGCTGGCGGGATATTACAGAAGGTTGCGCTGAATGCTCTGGAGAGCTGCATCATTGATTGTGTATTTGGACTGAGTTTATTGAAGCGCTGTGAGCGTGACTTTTGTTTTGACCATTTGAAATTGAATAAAGCACGAGCCTCAGTAAAGCCGACCCTGTCCTCTTCCTTCCTTATCCTGAATCACATTACTTTATATCATATTTTTGATTTTATAAATGTATATGCATAAAAATGATATATGATTACAATTGATATATAACATGTAAAATAATGTCTTGATCCAGTTACCTCCTCTTCTCTCATTTCTAGTCTTCTTTTCACTTTCCTTATCGGAGAAAACTTTTAAAAAAAAATCCTAAATTTGCAGTTTTACCCCCTTAAGGTGTGAGAAGCAAAGGAACAAGCACCTCTTTGTGTTCTCAGTGACTTTCTGACTTAAGCAAGGAAGCGAGACTGAGAGAGCGATGAAAAAGATTGTGAAAGACAGACACAGACAGACAGTGCATCAATATTAAATACAATCAACACTAACTGCTCCATCTACATCAGCTACCAAGACACCACTTCACACACCCGGGGAGACACTAGGGAGAGCACTCATATAGTTTTTACTTAGACTTATCAATAATGCATTGTAAGCTCGCTGCAAAACGCACCCAAGCTTTATCAGTGAGGGTATGACTCAGCCCCTAACGGCAAGCAAACGGACCTTATTTAACCTCCACATCACATTGTGGAGCTTTCTTCAGTATCAAGACATCCAAAGACCTCATGCACTCTGACATTAGGCTTTATAGGTATCTCATATTGTGTAAAATAAGGCTTCAGATATTTAGACAATTCTATTCAATGTTTAATCACTTTAAACTCTTGACAAGGTAAAGGCACATGCCTTGCTGTTAATGCTGTTCAATGAGCGTGTCTGTGTTCAGTGTGATTAGAGTTTATGTATGTTCACATGATGAGCGCCTGGAGAGAGACAGGAAGCACAGGTCTTACTTAATGAAGGCCGAAGGCATGTCTCTCTTCATAATCTTGTCTTCTGTTGTCTGAACCGTCTCCTTCCCCACCTAAGAACACATGTAAAACAAGCTAGTTTACAAGATGCATAATGATGAGACCATTTACATGCATTTTTTATTTTTCTGACACCAGCTGTAACTCAAACAAAGTTATTCACACAGGGAAAAGCTTTAGCCCTCAGGCACACCAGATTGACACAGCTTGTGAATGGGGTCGCTCTGAGTATCTGGACACAATAAGGGCCTATGTGTTTTGAATGAGCCCTGAGGCTGATCTGCTGCTCGCTGTCTGGGATGCTGCCAGTACTTCCAACTGTCCAATCTAAAACAACAACAACCCACAACCCATGCTGATCATCTGCCATTACCACACCCATTTATTGATTACTTCCTGAATGATTACACTGAAAATTAAATTATACAAAATAACTAAAAAGAAACAAAACTAAAACACACACACACACACACACCAAAGAAAAAACAAAACAACAAAAAATACAATGAAATAGGAAAAGAAAGAAAAAAAAAGGGGGGGGGGGTACTATGGAAGTCAATGGCTCCCGTAAACCAACATTCTTCATAATATCTTCTTTTTTGTTCATTAAAAGGAAACTCATACAGGTTTGGAACAACTTGAGGATTTCATTTTTGTGTGAACTATCCCTTTAAGGCCATGTTATTAAACTCTTTTCTAATTCAATTCATGTCGATAAATCAGTTATAACTGTCTGTTTCAAAGATTGATTCAAGTCACTGATTTATTTGCATCACGCAAAAATACTTTGATATTTTTGGCTAAACGTCCAATCCTATCAGCCATTAATCTGAATATTAAAAAAAGACAGCCCCTAATTCTCTCTTACATCACACAAAACCACTCTTTGATTTTTAAAACAAAATCCTGAGGTGACAAGATATCAGACCACACACATGCTCACATCATTGTGGTTTATTTGGCCTTTCACTGGACATAAGGAATGACATTACAGTGTCCTTCTTTAGAGTCCACTAATGCAGAGATAGCGGTGTAACAGAGAGATGTTTGTTATCTCCGCACAGCACATGGCCACTTCCCGCCTGCTCTTTTTTTCCAATGATGTAATTACACCAAGCCAGTCACATTCATTTGTCTGTCCTCCATTTCTGAAACGTATTTGAAGACAACTTTCAACCTCCTATCAAGCTCTAGTCACTATCATGAGTTGAAATTTTTATGTATATATATATATATATATATATATATATAAAGGAATGACATAATGAGATGAGAAACAGGTATAACAGATGTAAAGTAGTAAATAATAGAGTGTATTGATTCATAGCCGATGACCTGCTAAGGACCATTGATCGCATCTGAGTTGTGTATGGAGGATGGTGCTTTTGTAGTGCAGCACACTCTTTTACCAGGCCCTAATTGGGTGAAGGAGACCCATAAATAAGTCTGGGTTAACTAGGTTAACTGCTGGGCTAAAGTGGGAACAGCAATCACATTTGCACACACAGTAGCAAGTCACAAACATCAGTCCTGTGCACGCTGCTTCCAGCAGACTGAGTGCATGCCTGTTTGGTAGATGTACTGAATAAGAATGAAGTCTTTCCGGATAAACATGAAGTATCCTTCCACCAGTCAAACTGTCATGTGGTCAGAGGGTAAAACTCTTGCACCCATTATTTTCAGTGTATCTGAGGCTTATTAGTGTCTATAGGCACATGATATATTGAAACGCTCTTCTCAGTGGGGCCTCCACCTTACACTTCTCTTGAGATACTGGACTTTCAACAACATTATCCATGGTTATTCTTAGCTCAGTCCTGGTCTGTTAGGCCATCTGAGGGGCAAAGGGCAAAAAGCAATGGTGGCAAATAAGAGCCCACTGCCAGCTTTCTCTTGGCTTTACAAGCAAGCACCAAAGACTCGTTAAGTATCCTTGCTTTTACTACCTGCACCTAAACTTAGATGAGGACAATATAGCAGTAAATAAAGTGATGGCAATGATTTCAAATCTCTTACACTTGCATAACTACACTGTCAAACATGTCCAATTTCAGAAAAAGAATGTAACAATTCTACAGTAAAAACCTGTTAATTGGCTATAAGCTACCTTATGTTTACAATGAAAAATTATATTAGATTTGATGGGACAATGGGTAAAAATATTTATTAGTAAAAATGTTTATTTGAAATAAAAAGTAAGTTGTATGATCACAATATGATCATAATTTACAGAGAAAAACATTAATACAACATTTACAGTGGAATTTAATGGGGTAGGGGGGGTTGTTACGAGCATCAATCCATTTTATATAACATTATATAGCATTTTAAATTAATTGTTTATTGGATTTTAAAAGTGATCAGAGTTAAGGTCTGCTCACACCAAGAAGAATGATAACTATCAAGTTTTAAAATGTAGGAATCAGTTTTTTTCCATCTGATAAACGCTAAAAATGATCCACCTGATTATAAAGTGTGTCCTGCAGTTATGTTGACAGACCATAACTGAACCGCTCAATTAGAATAGGCATAACATTATTGTCCATTAGTGTGGATGCTAAAATAGTTTTGTCATTATCACTGGTGTGAACAGGCCTTTCCCCTGATGGTTCTGTTTTTGAGCAAGTGACACTATAAACTGTCTATACTGCCTATTTTTATCAGCTGTGGTTCATGGAAATGGATCATTAAATTTTGCAGCGGCATTCTATTTCTTCACCTGTAAAAAAAGATTTACCATCAATTGAAATGTATTTCTCTTTCACAGCGTATAGCGACATGTGTAACGGCAGTTAATTAAGCAACCACCCGTTCAATGACACCAGCTCATAAAAAAACTAAACTGATATTTGACATCTGACATCTCATTCCTCTAACGGTCATTTGTGTGTGAGGCTTGCACTGGACACACACAGTGTTTGTGTGTGCTAGAATGTGACGGCATGCACCTACAGTAAGATGCCTTTCCCTCAGCCGAAAGAAAAGCAGGTGTGACTGCATTCTCTCTCCATGATGGCTGTTTATATAACAAGGCTCCTGCTCTGTCACAGCATTCTGTCATCTGCCGAATGTTTACGCTCGAACTCAGAAGTATCTCTCATTGATTCCCACAAACTCCGCAAAGACTCACGACTCCTTTAAAGGGAAACTCTGCACACACGCTGGTGGATCCATAAAAGGTTCGACTTTATAAAAGGCCCCTCAACCGCACATTTGTCAGTTTTCGTGGTGTCGAACAAAGCATATGGGTAACAGAAAGGCAGACTCAAGAGGCAGAGATACATCGATTGTGTACTTTTGATGCATAATTAATGCAGAGTGCGTATAGCAGTTGTGGCTTCACTAAAAAGGCTGTTTGATCTCAGGTGCATTAGTGCTGTGATAATGGATTCTGAGAGAGCAGCCCAGGTCAGCAGCTGCTCCGGCTCCTGTCTATCGGCCCACTGTCAGATATCATTAAACACAATTCAGACCATTTCAGAGAACAAGACTGAAGAGGCCGGACTTAGAGAACTTGTGCATTGTGGATGATCAACAGTTTCCCAAAACATACATAAAGTGCAACCGAAATGTCACACGAGTTCCCACTTCCACAAAACTTCAGCCAAGAGTCTGTTTCATTAAAAACATTTTAAAGAAATTATTACTTTTATTCAGCAAAAATGCATTCAACTGATCAGAAATTAGTGACAGAAATCTTTTGTAACATTATTGTTTTATGGTTTCTAATAAATTAATAAATTATTTTTTTTACAATTCTACTTTTCAAAGAATCCTGGAAAAACTTAACCAGCAATTGTAAAACACATCCTTGGAGAGCATAAGAGACTTTTTTTTTTTTTTTATCTCACCAACACCACACTTTTGAATGGTAGTGCGTGTGTTTATATATAAAATGTTTCTACATATGGCTTTTCCAGTGGTCGATACCAGTGGTCAACCTCAACCACAACATAATCCCTAAAATTATTTTTATTATTTATTACTGTATTAAGTTTTGGGTGAGTTTACAAGATATATTATACACATTTTATATATAAACACACGCACTACCATTCAAAAGTTTGGTGTTGGTAAGATTTAAAAAAATTATTATATATGTATATATATGTAATTATATATATGATGGCTTTTCCAATACATTAAATATATTTTGTTTATATGTTTATGTGTAGTATTCCTGAAAAAGGACAGAAATAATGAAAGAAGGAAAGAAAGATGCAGGCTTCTAAAACATTATCTCTTCAAGTAAATACGTAGGTGACTAATCACTCAAATAAAATGAATATAACAAACAACTGATTAATAATAATTTCATGAAATATCAGAAAATCAATGATGAACCCTTTTTATAATGAAATGACATGTATGGAAAATATACAAAAAAAATTCAGTTTATCACATTTATTTATACTTATTTTTCTCCAAGTGCATTGTGTGCAGGCTTTTGTGCTTTTTTACTATGAGAAAAGTATAAATAACATTAATTTCAAACAGAATTCAAATAAAAGTTAAGAGTCCCATCTACTTTGTAATAGAAATCAGTCATTATACTGCAAACATTTACACCACTCAAAATATATTCTCTCTAGTCAAGGATGGAATTATTTTCTGGAGAAGTCACAATGGAGACTTGCTTTAAAAGGAAAATGTCTGTTTAAAGCACTTGAGGGATTATGGGAGCCGAGGGAAGCAGCAAACTGCAAACAAGTTTATGCTTGTGTCATCAGTGTGGGTCTTACTATCACATTGTGATAGTTCTGTATGAATGACTGGGATTTACTTCAGTTTAACACGTTTCAAAGGGCATCACCTCCTCTCACACAATAATTTTATCACTAAGGGAGTTTTCCCTGCAAGTGGCAGCTACGGATGAAAACATTCCACTGAAGTCCTAGAGTTTGGCTTTGGCTTTGAATTTCTAATGCAGGTCATGTCTTTAATCGCCACATTTTGTCGTTGAAAGTGACGTTATAACAACAGAAGCATTTCATAGTTCTACCCTACTGCTGACTCCTAAATCTAAGAGCTTAGCCATGGATGACATAAATGGCACATATTTACAATTGCATATGGACGGTATGCCAATGGCTCGTTTCCAAAGCACTGTGACAGACTTGGCTGAAAAGACAGACAGACAGACAGACAGACATGGAGACTCCCCTCCAGGCCAGCGAGACCCCTGCTGTCTTCTCCGTTAAGAGTCATAAAAAAAAGCATTCAGAGAGAAGAGAGATAAATAAAATCTTAACTTGAAAAAAAAGTTTTCCAGGTAGATATAGTTGGCTGTTCCTTACAGGCTTCATTACAGCCCTTCAACACCCAGCAATGACCATTAATCAGTCCAAGACTGTATATTCCTGAATATGTGTCTATTACATCTATCTAATATTTTGTGGAAGCTTGAACTAGAGAGAGTCATTTATTTGCGTTAGCATTACAATAAACAATTGCATGCTCAATTCTTTATTTGTCACAATTAGGGCCATTATACTTTAGTTGACAAACTAATCTCTTACCACAATCTCAAAGTGACCAAGAGAATGTTGACGATCTAAACATAGAACAGTCTCCAAGATACAGCCCAGTCTTTAGAGTGAGAAGAGATATAAAGCCTCTTCACTCAGCCTTGATTTCGAGGCTTGGCTGATGTTTTGGACACTTCAGCAGAAACAGGTGCTACAAATGAGAGAGGTGCTGGTCCTCTGGGTGTGTCTCCAGTGAAGACGCTGACACTTTAGACTTCCTCAAGCCAGCAGGGAGTCACTTTCCCTGGGCATGAAACACCCCCTCCGGCCATGCACTGTGAGACTGTGTTACTTCCCAGGCTAGAAGACCTATTTATTCCCGGCACAAAATGCTCACTCCCTATTTGTGACTTACTCGCATACATTAGGAGGATTCTTCTCGCATTACTATACCTAATGACAGCTGGGAGCAAGTTACCAAATAAACAAGAAGAAAAAGAGTAATACTGAAAGCACTTCTACATTCTCAAAAAAAAAAAAAAACTCTTGCAAGTCCTGCTTGCGTTAAACCACTCACAACACATACTTCTGAACACATATGAAACTTGAAATAGAATAGAATAGAACATTTAACTACACACTGTAGAAACTTACTACTAGAACCAATGTTTTCAAATGCATGGAGTTATTTAAAAATACACAAAAAGCATTAAAAAATAGAATACAATAAAGAACAGAATGGAATTGAAAAGAATATTTAACTACACATAAAAGTTACAAGAAGCAATTTTCAAATGAAAAGAGAACACAATAGAATAGAATAGAACAAATATATTTCAGTTAGAACACAATGCAAAGTAGATGAGACTGAGATGGAACACAACAGCTTGCGCAGACCAGAAATTACATCAAACTATGTAAATTATAAACAGGATTTCATAACTTTTCAGTATTACACATAGGCCTACTACTTGAATGAATGCTTTTCAATAACAAACTGAGAACTTTCTTCAAGTAGAGACTCCCTTATTGAGACCAAAAAGGAAGGAGAACATACCAGCAAGATTCTGTCTGGTTGCTGTGGGTACACTGGGAAAATAATGGTACAGGTTTCTGAGATTAATGATTCTGTTTTTGATGTTTCCTGGAAACAACACCGGAACTTAAAGTACTTTTCTAAACCGATGAACTCCTTGTACAAGGAAGAATACAGTCCACCTATAAAGACTCCATTTATATCACACTCAGTTCATCTTTATGATGCAAACCACATTGCAGTTAATTTGTTTAAAATACTGTAGCAATACAGGATAAGGCAAGGGAACATTTAAATTTGACACTACTTAACATAAGAAAGATTACAGCATGTTTTTGACTACAATATCTCCCTGCTCTTGCTGAATGTGTCACCTTATCATTCAACTACACTTCCAGATATTGAATAGAGCCTTTTGTAACACAAACACAGCCTTTGAGAGTTTTTTTTAGAGGCACTTTAGTTTAAAGTTAAATGAGGAGAACATAAAACTCGCACTGTCCAACACTTCCCTGACACCTGCTGTGATTCTCCTCACTGATCCATCAGGACCATGTGTTTACATTAACCATAATCTCCTTTAGCCACAAACTAATAAAGTCAGATTTGACTCTTAAACCCAAACCATAATGGTCAGTTTACACTCGGAGGCATTTTCATTTCCTAATGCAACACCCAGATTCATCACATCACGACCCTTCGCAAAATTACCAAGGTAAACAATAACTCCCACCAAAATACCACTAACAAAAACTACAACAAAGCAGAACATTTTCACAGTTAACTTGGTGTTAGCCAGCCAATGTCATGAAAAAAAAGACAAAGTTTTAAAGTGGAGAAGGTCTCATATTTATTATGATTTACAGTAGGCTATAGTAGCAATAACTGTGGTATGGTATTTAGGAAGAAACTGTGGTTACCATGGTATTTTTTTATATAGCCTATATAAAGGGAGACGTTTTAACGGAAAGACAATAAAACAGCAGATAAACTAAAACACAAGATGCTGTATATGGATGACAGGACTCTCACCCGCACGAGGTTGCTGACAGCCGCTTGCACTGCCGCCACTGGGCTAGTGAGATCTGGGATCGCTTTCCCATCAACTTCGCCCTCCTCGTGCATGATAACCAAGTGAGATATCTGCTGAGCCACCGGCTCCAGGATACTCTCTATCGTCTTGGTATGGAAAACTGGCATCCTGAAATCTAAATATCCTCAACACAACTGAGAATAAGGCACGTGTTCGCTCTGTCCTGCGCTTTACCCCGTTATTTCTTCAAAGGGCACCACGAACCAAACGTTTATTCCCGAATCTATCCCACTCATGCAGCGAAATCCCTAAACGCCTCCTCAACGACCGACGCCTTCTGTGGATAACCAAAGCCAGGCGCCCGGTGAGTGCGAACGAACGCACGGCTTAAAAGAGTCAGTGCTCGTCAACCAATCAGCGGAAAGGTTTCACGCCAATCGGAGCAGCTGATTGGTCCGCGCTGACGCTGTTTCCACTCTTCTCCGCCCCACCCTACCTGTGTTCAAGAGCTTCCCTGACTACGTTATGCAGTCAGTAGCCAAAAAGGGAATGCGTCGGACTGGAATGACAAAGTGAGGATTCCGTGGATTACATTTGATTTTAATGATAGGTAATGGTGTTAGTGAAACGGAAACAAAGTAACTGATACTCAATGACAGACCATGCAAGCATGTCTATTCTTAGGCTGCAGCTTTTAATTCTGATCATCTGCTGATGTCTTCTTCATGTGCTCATTTCTGCGTGACAGCATTAAATGTGTCGGTGGTGGACAATTAATCTTAGTTTTAGATAATGCTGTTGAGCAACACAAGATTCATAAGTTCACGCGCCTGCTAAATGTCTCTCTTATATGAACTGGAAGCAAAAATACTTTTTTTCAAATAGGTTAAAAATATCACACACATGTATATTGGCTATGTAGACTACACACTAACGTTTTTCTTATGCTCACCAAGGCTGCATTTATTTAATCAAAAATACAGAAAAATAAAATAATATTGTAAAATAATATTACAACTTAAAATAGCTTTATTGTTTTCTATTTAAATATATTTAAAACTGTGATTATGGCAAAGCTGAATTTTCAGCAGTCATTACTCCAGTCTTCAGTGTCAAATGAATCTTCAGAAATCATTCTGATAATCTGATTTGAGGCTCAAGAAACATTTAGGTAACACTTTATTTCACAGTGTCTGTTACAGGTTACATGTAGGCCTACTCGTCATAGTAACAGTAAATTATGCTTAATTACATGAAGCTAACCCTAAACCAAACCTTCCCCTATCCCTAACCCTATTTATAGTATGTTGTTAATTAATAGTACTCAGTATTTAAATGTATAATTACACTAATTTACACTTAAATGTATAATTACATTTGGTTACACATTGTAACCAAATGTTTCTATAATTTTCATAATATTTTGTATATATATATTTAGGTGGACAGTAAAAACATTTACTTGAGTACTGTCCTTAAGTACACTTTTTGAGTATCTGTACTTTACTTGAGTATTATATTTTTCTGGAAACATTTTACTTTAACTGTCAAGGTCCTTGACTAGAAAGTAACGTCAGTCAGGGGACGATTTTGGTTGCAGGAGTTGCATTTTGGTTGGAAATTAAAGTCGGGTTGACATCAGAACCCAACGTCTGATTGAGAGTCAACACCCGATGTCAGATTGACATCAGAACCCAATGTCAGATTGACGTCAGAACCCGATGTCAGATTGACGTTGGATTTTTGTTGCAAATGAAAGTCTGATTGACGTCAGAACCCGACTGATGTTGGTTTCTGGCATCAACCCGATTCTCATTTTCAACCACAATACAACATCGGTCCAACGTTGGAGACGTCAATCTGACGTTTGATTCTGACATCAACTTTATTTTCATTTTCAACGCTGGGTTTGGTCTTGTTTTGGAGCACACTAGCTTAGGCTATAGACAACAGTAAGGCTAACATATTCATACTAAAAGCCAAAAAACTTTTCATAGAGACTTTACATAGGGCACTATTTCATATATAATTGTCTTTATGTCAATTTTTATCAATTTGAATGTGTCCTTGCTGAATAGAAGTAAAAAATATATATATATATATATATATACAGTGAGGAAAATAAGTATTTGAACACCCTGCTATTTTGCAAGTTCTCCCACTTAGAAATCATGGAGGGGTCTGAAATTGTCATCGTAGGTGCATGTCCACTGTGAGAGACATAATCTAAAAAAAAAAATCCAGAAATCACAATGTATGATTTTTTAACTATTTATTTGTATGATACAGCTGCAAATAAGTATTTGAACACCTGAGAAAATCAATGTTAATATTTGGTACAGTAGCCTTTGTTTGCAATTACAGAGGTCAAACGTTTCCTGTAGTTTTTCACCAGGTTTGCACACACTGCAGGAGGGATTTTGGCCTACTCCTCCACACAGATCTTCTCTAGATCAGTCAGGTTTCTGGGCTATCGCTGAGAAACACGGAGTTTGAGCTCCCTCCAAAGATTCTCTATTGGGTTTAGGTCTGGAGACTGGCTAGGCCACGCCAGAACCTTGATATGCTTCTTACAGAGCCACTCCTTGGTTATCCTGGCTGTGTGCTTCGGGTCATTGTCATGTTGGAAGACCCAGCCTCGACCCATCTTCAATGCTCTAACTGAGGGAAGGAGGTTGTTCCCCAAAATCTCGCAATACATGGCCCCGGTCATCCTCTCCTTAATACAGTGCAGTCGCCCTGTCCCATGTGCAGAAAAACACCCCCAAAGCATGATGCTACCACCCCCATGCTTCACAGTAGGGATGGTGTTCTTGGGATGGTACTCATCATTCTTCTTCCTCCAAACACGTTTAGTGGAATTATGACCAAAAAGTTCTATTTTGGTCTCATCTGACCACATGACTTTCTCCCATGACTCCTCTGGATCATCCAAATGGTCATTGGCAAACTTAAGACGGGCCTTGACATGTGCTGGTTTAAGCAGGGGAACCTTCCGTGTCATGCATGATTTCAAACCATGACGTCTTAGTGTATTACCAACAGTAACCTTGGAAACGGTGGTCCCAGCTCTTTTCAGGTCATTGACCAGCTCCTCCCGTGTAGTTCTGGGCTGATTTCTCACCTTTCTTAGGATCATTGAGACCCCACGAGGTGACATCTTGCATGGAGCCCCAGTCCGAGGGAGATTGACAGTCATGTTTAGCTTCTTCCATTTTCTAATGATTGCTCCAACAGTGGACCTTTTTTCACCAAGCTGCTTGGCAATTTCCCCGTAGCCCTTTCCAGCCTTGTGGAGGTGTACAATTTAGTCTCTAGTGTCTTTGGACAGCTCTTTGGTCTTGGCCATGTTAGTAGTTGGATTCTTACTGATTGTATGGGGTGGACAGGTGTCTTTATGCAGCTAACGACCTCAAACAGGTGCATCTAATTTAGGATAATAAATGGAGTGGAGGTGGACATTTTAAAGGCAGACTAACAGGTCTTTGAGGGTCAGAATTCTAGCTGATAGACAGGTGTTCAAATACTTATTTGCAGCTGTATCATACAAATAAATAGTTAAAAAATCATATATTGTGATTTCTGGATTTTTTTTTTTAGATTATGTCTCTCACAGTGGACATGCACCTACGATGACAATTTCAGACCCCTCCATGATTTCCAAGTGGGAGAACTTGCAAAATAGCAGGGTGTTCAAATACTTATTTTCCTCACTGTATATATACATATATATATATATATATATATATATATATATATATTTGCCTAGATCTTTTTCACACAGACATACGAAAACACTGACTTCAGCTTCTGTAAGTGACGTGCATATGGCATTATATATATTTGAGTTCAATTAATATGCTGTTATAATTAAAAAAACTACCTATGTCAAAACAATGTAGAAATTCTTAATTTGAGGGGAACTGCTGGACACTCAATATATTGCCCTCCTTTGGTTTAGCCTACTTTAGATGATGAGTTTAGAGACAAGAATAAACATTTAGAGAGACTGACTCCATGAAGAGACATTCTGGCAGGCAAAAAGACAGAGCTTCATTCAGATATCTGTGTTTAGGACATCTGCAGGAAAGTAATGTATAGAGTTATCATAATGTACACATAATTCAAAAGTTAGATCTTTAGACGAGTAAGACTATATTGTGACTTTGTTTCAGAGACCATTCAGCGCTAATAAGGAAGAAAACACAAGGCAACTGTAAGGTTACCAAATAAGGAGAGATTTCAGATAGAGCAGCACAGAGAAGTGCTTTGCAACGCTAATAAGGTAAATTGTTTATCATATAAGTAGCAGCTGCCATTGAACCTTGTAGATGCAGAGTCACTAGAGGATGCTTCTTTCTAGGACGTTGTCTGCAGTCTCTCAATGTTTCAGACTTAACAGGAGAACTACTGCTTTGTGCTTTTAAACTCTTTTAGACAGTTCACACTTCAAATAACCTTATAAAAAAATGTATTTTATTGTATTCAATATTTTCAGTATCTGTCTCTCCACCCTTTCAGTCATGAGTTTTATTTGTATAGAAAATATAAAACCACTGACTAATTATTATCTGATGATTTAGATTAATTATTAATGGTCACCATTATATATAATTGTCCTTGTAAATTGTATTACTAATATTGGTGTTGAAACTGTTTGTATTGAAATGGAACGGTGCAGAACTGGCCTCATTACAGCCAAGGTGAGTAATGCTGTGCTCAGCAATTTCATGTCATCCAGCCCTACTGCTGACTAGTCCATATTTCCTGTAGCTGTGGATACCCTGTTTTTAACGCGAGGCTGGAATATGCAATGATGGAGACACCTGAGATAACAAGATAACTAGCCTACAGTTATCTCCATGAAGAGATTTCAAGCCATCCTTTATTGCTGCCCAGCACAAAGTGTACAAAATAAATTAATTTAGGCAAAACTTATTTCTGGGTGTCTAAGTAAAAGTACTGTCTTTAATATCAAAGCAACCCAGATTGCACATACCATATACACATATCGTATATAGATAGGTAGGTTAGACTGCAGAGACGCACTTGAAATAAATTCCATAATTTTTCTAATGATGTAGCAGGCAGCGCCCTCCAATGTTCAACGAGAGTCATTACAGCACTCAAAAACATGCACCTGTCATTTAACACGTGCGATAAACATTTATAATATAATATAATATAACGAGATCTTATGTCTTTAAAACGACATATTTTCTTGGCCTTATAAGGACATGTGTAGTCATGTACAAAATATGCCTTTATCCACATAAAATTGATAGCACACTTCTACGTTCAAAAAGTAAATAGTATTCAAATAGTAGCAGCTCCCAATCAGGCAAAATTAATCAATGAGGCCCTTTTTTTTATATATATTTTATATAGGCCTATACGTTTTTTTTTTATATAATATATTATATAAGATTTATTTTTGTTAATAGGCTATATCTTCATTACCTAGAGATATAATTAAACAAAAAGTAGTCAAAACACATCTAACAGAACATAGCCTAAGTTGTTTATTTTTTACAACATTGTGTTCTTATTTTGTTTAATTAACGAAATGTCAATCTTCGTCTTTATAACAGAAGATACAATACAATACAAAAAACTTCAAGACACAGCCTACAATCTTCACATGTATAACGGATTGTCAGCTTATAAACAGTCCGTTGTGTGGTGGAATAAGCAATGCTATGTAGAAATATATGGTTAGTATCTTAATTTAAACTTTATTTTATTATTGTATTAGTTCATTAACTAATTATGCTAACTCAACTAATTTAATGTAAAGAGCTGGATACTAATTACTAATTATATAATTTCAAATATTAAATGTAGGCTATTGATTAGAGTTGCCATAGACTAAAGATTTTTCTAGACTTGTAGTCATCAGAGAATGTCTAATAAGACGAGAAGTTTCACCATAAATTGTCTCTGGTTTCACTCTCAGTAAACTTCCGGCTTCTGAACTGGTTGCAGTTCCACTCTGATTCCATATGAGGGCGCTCACAGGACGAGTGCAGAATGAATGGAGGTCTATGGCGCTATACACATCAAAATCCACTTTTCTCAGGATATAATTTTTTGTCTAGTAATTTGAATGTTGTATTCGAAAGGAAATGCAAAGAAATTACACATTTGCTTTAAAAAGTCTTTTAAAGTGTCAATGACGTCATACACATCGTACGACCAGAGATACTGCTTTACGGCAATCCTTCAGTCACTATGGTGCTTTCGCGCTCTGCACTTTCTTTTCACTCGAGGCATCGACAACACAGCTGACACACACAGGTAAATACACGTGCTAGAAGAGTTTTTGTTTTGTTTGTTTCTGGTCCCACTTCGGATGCCACGATGCCATCAAGCGGTATCTCTGGTCGTTATCAGTTCTTCACTGACCAATCAGCATTCATTAGCAGAATGCTAGCGTGTTATGGGCAACAACAACTCAACCTGTAAGAAATCAAAAGGACTTAAGTACTCGTTCATTCAACTTTCGACCTCTATAACCCATGTTGAACTTGCAAAAACTACAATCAAATCTAAGATTTCTCAACGGCAATCGGGTGAAAGAGACAAATTTAGCCGTCTAGCCCCATAGACTCCCATTCATTTTGCACTCATGGCGATCACCCCCAGTGGAACTCTGGTGGAACTACAACCAAAATTCGGTACAATAGAACTTAATAGGGAGTGGGCAGGCTCAGCCTCCGTAGACGGGCTCTGTAGTCATTCAAGCAATTAGGACTAATCGCACGTTTGTGTTCAATCCTGGGTGCATATAGCCTAGTGATCAGTACACTCTGCACTGACATTCATTGCTTTTCAGGTTATTGCGACCCGAGTTCAAGTCCCGGTTCGTCAAACTTTCTTGATACTATACTGTCTTATCATAATAAAAGGCAAAAAAAAAAATTCTTTAAACTGATGCAAGTTAAGCTCCATCCACACACAAAAATAAAATCAGCTTTTTTAAGCCATTACATCAACACCTCTCATAATGGGAGTGGGAGAACGGATTCCGACATCTGTTTTTTTTTGCCGTTGGATTCTGTTCCCCCCATATTTCTGACACACTGAGGTTCTAATATTTATCAAATTGATGCTGTTTAAGCTCAATCCACACACAGAATGGAATAAGCATATTTTAAGCCGATACATCAACACCTCTCATCATTGGGGTGGGGGAACGGAATTCGACAGCTGAAATATTTGCTGTCGGATGCTGTTCCCCCTATGTTTCTTACACAATGAGGTTCTAATATTTATCACATTGCACTTACCTGCTATTCCCAATAGCCTAGTGGTCGGTACACTCTGCTCTGACAATCATTGCTTTTCAGCTTATTGCGACCCGAGTTCAAGTCCCGGTTCGTCAAACTTTCTTGATACTATACTGTCCTATCATAATAAAAGGGAAAAAAAAAATTCTCTAAATTGATGCAAGTTAAGCTCCATCCACACACAAAAATAAAATCAGCATTTTTTAAGCCATTACATCAATACCTCTCATAATGGGAGTGGGGGAACAGATTCCGACAGCTGTTTTTTTTTGCCGTCGGATTCTGTTCCCCCCATATTTCGGACACACCGAGGTTCTAATATATATCAAATTGATGCTGTTTAAGCTCAATCCACACACAGAATGGAATAAGCATATTTTAAGCCGATACATCAACATCTCTCATCATTGGGGTGGGGGAACGGATTTCGACAGCTGAACTATTTGCCGTTGGATTCTGTTCCCCCTATGTTTCTTACACAATGAGGTTCTAATATTTATCACATTGCAGCAATTTACTAACCTCAATAGCCTAGTGGTCAGTACACTGACAATATTTATTTTTTTAGCTTTGGGCGACCCGAGTTAAAGTCCCGGTTCGTCAAACTTTCTTGATACTATACTGTCTTATCATAATAAAAGGCAAAAATATATATTCTCTAAACTGATGCAAGTTAAGCTCCATCTACACACAAAAATAAAATCAGCATTTTTTAAGCCATTACATCAACACCTCTCATAATGGGAGTGGGGGAACGGATTCCGACAGATTTCCCATCATTTAAGTTATGGTGAGTACTGAACTCTTTGAGTTGAGAAATACACATTATAATTATCACTAATATGTGTGTGCATTTTACTTGAGAACCAAGCAAGTTGACTCATGTAACCATTTGTTTATTATATCGCAATCGCATATCGCAATCCCCAAATCGTGTGTGTGTGTGGTGTGTGTGTGGTGTGTGTGTGTGTGTGTGTGTGTGTGTGTGTGGTGTGGTGTGGTGTGGTGTGTGTGTGTGTGTGGTGTGGTGTGGTGTGGTGTGGTGTGGTGTGGTGTGTGTGTGTGTGTGTGTGTGTGTGTGTGTGTGTGTGTGTGTGTTCGTTCCTTTGGAGGGTGTGGTTGTCAGGTAGGGGAGGGGGGCCCATGAACATGGGGGTACTAATCCAGCCTTGCCTCTGCCATGTCCTTCGCTATAGCAGACAGTTAAGTTTAGCTACGACTAAACATAAACTCCAATAAACTTAAACAGTACAACTATATTATATATTAAACAAAATTACATTTATGTGTATTTTCACGCCTCTGAGTGTTTTAACTATAGGGTAGGATACTGCCAAGTTGTGCACATTTTTGATTATGTATTGATTTTAAACAATTGCCTTATACTTGCACTGTAAAAGAAATTCTAACCTTCCCAACTCAAAGTTTTCTAGTGACTGGTCACATCTAAATTTTTCAATTGGCCCAAGTGAAATTCTGTAAACTTAATTTTATCAATTGTTGCAATAGTCTGTTAACATTGGCTCAATGAGAAATAATACATTGAACCAATTGAAAAAAAAAATTAAGTTGACCAATGACCAAACCATGTTATTGGCCCAATTATATATTTCAAATTGTAGTAGCATTCTTTTTTTTGTTTTACCTAAACTAAAAATGTATATTGGTATATTTCACAAGAGGTACTTTGAGTTCATGAAACTGCATCTTAACAGTTTAAACATTAAAACATTTACAAATATCTGAAAGACTGCAAAAGTCACACACAAAAAAAGGACAAACGGGAAGTACTTCAGGGTTACTTCACTCATTGTTTAGTGTAATTTCATCAGAATTTTAGTATTCTCACAGGTGCTTTGAACTCATGATTTCCTCTTAAATGGTGAAGAAATGTTGATTGAGAGCAGATGTCCTTAAAGTCAAAGTTGTCACAAGAAAATGTGGCATTCTCCTTAATGCCAGTCTTTGGATGTACCCTCTCCACAGATGTGTTTTTAAAGCCCCAATTGTTTTAAAAATACAAATACATTCTGGGTGTAAAAAGGGAAAGGAAGATGCAGCAAGTTCTGTAGTGCTTGAAAAGGATGTCTTGGTGATATGCATGGATTGCATGGACTTCTTATGCTGAAAACCTGCAAAATAAATAAATGACAAAGCCTCCTGCATCAAATAGCTGACGACAAGTGACAGAACAGATTTTTTTTACATAACACTGCCAAATTTGATTAATTTATGTCTTTAAATCACATGCAGCAATATTTTTAACCTTAAAACATCTTAATGAATTTTAAATTCATGAGGATGTCGAATGGCGGATCCTGGCAGTAACACTGGCAACAAATGAATTGGAAGTCTTGCATATTCACGTAAAATAGCTTATACTTCTGCTTTGAAAATAAGGTGGATACATTAGCAGATTACAGCAAACAAATTTGGTCCTCGTTCATTAAATTTATTAAACTAGTCAATTAATGAATAATGTCAATGTAATATCATCAAATAATACTACGTTTTGAAGTAACATCAGCATTAACCCAAACACCACTTTTATTTTTATTGATAATCTTATTGTATTTGGCCTGAAATAAAAATGTTTTGAACATTAGTTCTGTATTAATAACAATAATAGTTCAATTCGTTTTTTTCCCCTAATTTAGAGGCTCCATATCTAATCTTGCCTAGGGCACTAAGTAAGCCAGAACCAACTGAGGATGTCAGGTTGAAGTTAATTTGAGTGCAGGTCTCAATTTCAACATAAAACCGAAAAACAAGGGTATTACATTATCGCGCCCGATAAGCATTCGCTAAATGTTACTTTTGGACGCAGTATATTTTACATACATAACACTGTATTTTGCAGAATAACAGTGAATTCACGCCTTTGCTGGTTTCATGATAGCATTTTATAACCTAATTTAGCCCATACTAATCTCTCAGTTACTATTTATTGAACTAAATAATTTTATCGAACTTTATTATGATTATATTAAATGTATGAGACACTAGGTAGGCCTATATACCTTTCTGTTATAACTGTTTTTTTTCTCTCTCTCTCAATGTAGGTCTGACCAAGGCTGGATTAGTACCCCCAGGGGCCCCTGGGCACTGAAGTTCATGGGCCCCCCTCCCCTACCTGACAACCACACCCTCCAAAGGAACACACACACACACACACACACACACACAGACAGACAGACAGACACACACAGACACAGACAGACAGACAGACAGACAGACAGACACACACACAATACTAAGGCCCACCAGGTGTGGGATTTTACATGCTAAATCACTTTTGGTCAAAAGCTGAATGACTAGTTCACAAGACACAAGACAACGATAAAAAAAAAAATTCTGAAAAGTAGGGCTGTATGATTTGGGGATTGCGATATGCGATTGCGATCTAATAAACAAATGGTTTCATGAGTCAACTTGCTTGGTTCTCAAGTAAAATGCACACACAGATTAGTGATAATGCTAAAATGTGTATTTCTCAACTCAAACTAGAAACAACAACTAAATGCACTGTGTTTTCAAATTACAGTTTTTTTCAATTGCTTAAGCACAATTTTGAAAACAGGGCCAGGTTTTTCAAACCCCTTCACACAATTAGCACAACACTACACCAAAGTAGCACAACCTCAGATCATTTGCAAAATGGAACACTTTCGTCAAAACTATACAATGTCTTATAAAACCTTATTTTGTTGTCATAACATAAACACAACCATCATATGGTCTAATTCTGTTTGAATCAGTTAAACACTCCTGTGCTCAACCTAAAACACTTTTAGCATTTACACAGAGAGAGTGTAAACACTACATGACACCAATTTATTTAATTACTCAAGTCAGCAAATACTGAACATTTCAACAAAACATTCATAACAAAACATTTTCCAGTTTTCATACAGTATTACCCAGGGCCGCGGGAAGTGGGGGTGCTGCAGCACCCCCTGTTTTCACAGAATTGTAAATGCAACGCATATGTTTGTTCATTAAAATGTATTAATTTTTAGCATTTAGTCATTTATTTGTAATAAACACTTTAAGTGGGCTATTTAAAAATTGTTATTTATATGTTAAATTATCTTTTTAAAACATAAGCGCAGAGTGTTGTGTAATATTGTGTGTGTGTGTGTGTGTCGAAAGAATTTGTCCGCAGCTGCTCAAAAAAACAACAAAAAAAAAACAGTCAAAAACCCCACTGTCAGTGTTTTGTAAGGAACAGGCAAATATGTTAAATATAGCAGGAGACATTTTAATCGTTTACTAATAAAACAGTTATTTTTTATGTCAGTGTCGGCTAGACAGATGAAGTTGACGACTCGCGATCTTCGCAGCGCCAGAGAGAAATGCACATTTCATACGAATTACATAAGCAGAGCAGTCTGTTTTCTTTCGTTTTGAATTGTTTTGCTTAAAAGTAGACATTTCAAGCTATCTATATGTCTTCGGTCTGTGAGGTAATAGGCTACCTTATAGGCCTACGCTGAGTTTCGGTTCATTTATGAGACGAGCTCCAGGTTCACCAGCGCCTCCGTGTCCTGATTATCTATTTTCTAATAGCCTATATTTACTTCTTATTTATTAAATCCAGACAATTGGTTGATGAAACATCGATTAAAATTAAGATACAATTAATACAAAACGAAATTAAATTTAAAGACAGGCTTTGTGCTTTCAGTTGAGGTCTCTGTGAAAGTTTTAAAACATTCTTTTAGTGCCGCTTTAGAGCGCTCACGTCCATAGCGGAGAACTGTCTGTAACATTTTTTGTGAAATAATTTTTTTTTAAAAATGCAACTTAGTCCAGTGCGAATTAGGCTATATATGTTTTTTTCTTCCTCGTGGCGCATTTTTTGACTGATATGCGACTCCGGAGCGACTTATAAAATAGGCTACGGTAAGTTATTTATTCTTTTTGTGCAAATGTCCCATAAAGTCCCATCCTTTAAGGATTAATTTATGTCCTGTTGACCGGTCCATTGCATTACGAATAAAAGCAGAATCAATAAAGTAAAAAATGTGATGTGCAGTCAGGTGGTTTGAGTGTGCGTGCGTTTTTTGACGAGTTTTATAGTCTTGATTGTTTCTTATTCAAAAGTGGTGACGACCCTGGATGACACACACAAATCATCATATGAATAGACATTTATAAGAACCAGTTGAACATTGATGTGCTCAATGTAAAACACTATGATGAATGGAAAACACTTCTTCTCCATTCATCATAATGACTTAGGCCTTTTTTTGTTCAGTGTTACTTCAGTTACACACAAGCACTACAGAACTTGCTATTGGTAATTTAATGCAACTTCCTTTCCCTTTTTACACCCAGAATGTGTTTGTATTTTTAAAACAATTGGGCCTTTAAAAACACATCTGTGGAGAGGGTACATCCAAAGACTGGCATTAAGGAGAATGCCACATTTGCTTGTGACAACTTTGATTTTAAGGACATCTGCTCTCAATCAACATTTCTTTACCATTTACTGTAAGAGGAAATCATGAGTTCAAAGCACCTGTGAGAATACAAAAATTCAGATGAAATTACACATCCTTAATTCAAAGTACCTCTTGTGAAATATACAAAAATTCAAGTGAAGTTACACTGAACATTTAAAGTAACCCTCTCCAGTTACTTGCATCTTGTGGTGTTTTTGACGTTTTTGCACTATAGCAAATATTTGATGTTTAATGTTTAAAGTGTTAAAGCTGCAGTTTCATGAACTCAAAATACCTAAATACTAAAATTTAGGTGAAATTTCTCTAAACACTGGGTGAGTACTCTCACCAGTTACTTACATTTTATGGTATTTTATGATGTTTTTTCAGATAATTGATGTTTTTCAAATTTGATTTTGTTCATGTAAGGTGCAATTCATCAGCTTTGCATATCTTATCAGAATCCTGAATTTAAATACATGATTTTTAAGGTCTGCTGTGCAGAATGTATTTTAAATGTATTTACCATAAGGTATTTTCACAATACTGTTGTAGATTTTATAAAATGTATTAAATAAACTATTATTATATTATATATATATTATATAATATATTATATATATTATATTAAATACACTGCAGAATGGCTTGAGTGTTTATCACTTTGCTACACTGTAAAAAAATTCTAACCTCTCCAAGTCAAAATTTTCTAGTGACTGGTCACATCTGCCCATGGCCCAAGTGCAATTCATGTTGCAATAGTCTGTTAACATTGGCTCAATGAGAAATAATACGTCAGACTAATTGAAAAATTTAGATGTGACCAGTCACTAGAAAATTTTGACTTGGGGATGTATTTTTTTTTTACAGTGTACTATTTTCAGAACCTTGATGTCATTTTTCAAAACTCTAGACACAAAACTCAAAACGGTTATCACTTGTTACACAGGCTGTCTAATGTTCAAAACATTGCATTGTGCATTCACATCTTTAAAGAAATCTTGTACTTGCACAATCTTTGGTTCACAAAACAAATTTACTGTGAAATACCATTGAAACCCACACACAAGCAACCGATAGTTTCACTGTGTCATTGTTCGTACAATCATTAAATATTGTAGAACAAAATAGGTGATACAGGTTTCATTATGGTACTACATGTACAGTAAATACATCTCTGTAAAAGTACTGCAGTAGAGAATACTACAGACACAGTGGAATCATTGAACAAAGTTTGTAATATATTGATGCAAAACCCTACAGTACAATCACAACATAGGTTTATTTGAATCAAATCAAAAATAATTAGCTATGAAATAGAAAGACAGTACTGTAAAACATCAAATGCAGTGTTCCTCAACTTGCTTGCTTGTACTGTAAGAAACAAAACAGGAGTCATTATCTATACAGTGCAGTACTGTCAATATTGTAAATAGTCTGAAAAGGTGGTACAGTATTTGGGACCATAGACACAGTGTCTGATGAAGCATTATGATAAAATATTAGGCTACATCCATGGATATTGTAGTCTAATTGGTTCATGCTCCACGCTAATTGGTGGCAATGAATCTCGTTATCTTGAAACTTTCATGATTTAAACATGGAAGATTGTTTGTCTGTTTCCATACAACTATGCATTAAGAGTAATGCAACAGTTACTTATTTTGAGCAGCTGTATCAATTGATAGTTAGATCATTGTAAGGAAATGAATAGAAATGTAATGTGTGAATTGCCTTTTGAAATAGTAGTACTTTGATGTTAAGTTGTGTCATATTGAACAGGTGATTTTTGTTGAATGAACAAATGATCTAAGTTCTCTTACGAGAGGTCTCTCGTACTGCGTAAGAGTATATTACGCTAGGGGAAAATCCTTTTTCCGCGAGATATTGAAGCCAAAAATTATCCTTAATTTTGTAATAATGCAAAACGCGTTGCGGCAGCATACAGACATAGGCAAGACGGCTCGTGCGTCTATTGGCTGTTCTGCGGCAACTGCAGCAGCTTATCGAGCGAGGCCTAGCGCCGAAACGGGCGTGGCCTAGGCCTATAAATACAGCTCGCAGGCAGCTGATATCTGATTTTTCATCCTACAAGCGAAGCACACGCATCGCTGGATCTGGAGAGAAGCCGCGCCGTCTGAGGAAGCCTTTTCAGCGGGACGAGTCGTCACTGAAGTCGCTGGCCGTGCCGCCTTCAATCGCCTTCCCGCTGCGCTATCCGGCGCTCATATCCTTTCACTCTCTGTGTTGTGTGTGAGAGCTGGAGGTAGCGTCTTTTTAAAGATGCCTTCCTGCGGCTCGTGCAGAGCCACACTCAGCGATGGGGACTGCCACGTGATCTGCGTTTCCTGCCTGGGTGAGGATCATGCAGCTCTCGCGCTCGCTGACGGCGGCTGCCCTCATTGCGAGCTATTGCCCATGGTGACTCTGCGGACTTGCCTGGCATTTTTCGCAGAGACTGCACCCCCGCCCGCCGTGGCACCGCGCCGTAAAAAACGCCGTGCTCAGCGGGTTCCGGAACCTTCTCCCAGCCGCCAAAGCTCGCCGGTTCGCCCGCCTGCTTCACCGGCTTCGTCAGCTTCTCTTCCTGACGGACAGCGGCAGCGGTCTGCCGCCGCTTCTGTCGACAAAGCTGTCGAGGAAGCCCCGCCGGGAGAAGATGATTCCTGCTCTATCCTGGCGTCAGGCAGTGAGGACTGGGCGAGCTCTGAGGATCTCGCGCCCCCTGCCCGTGCATCGTCAGGTAAAAGAGCTAGCATTGAGACAGAGCTCATGCGCGTACTCGCACAGGCCGCGGCGAGCCTCGGCCTCGAGTGGTCTATGCCTGAGCAGCCTGCTCACAACCGGCTGGATGGGTACTTTCTGCCCGGGGAGCGCGTTTCGCCTGCGTCCAGACCAGCGCCCTTTCTTCCTGAGTTACACGAAGAAGTCGCTAAGTCCTGGAGCGCCCCCTATTCAGCTAGAATGCGCCCTTCTGTTTCTTTGGCATTCTCCGCTGTTGACGATGCCAAGAACAGAGGATACCATTCGCTGCCGCCGGTCGAAGAGGCGATAGCAGCCCACTTATGCCCGCCCTCCGCTGGACGGCGCTCTAACCTGGCGCTACCCTAAAGCTTGCCGCACGACGTCAGCCCTGCTCCGCCGCACTTTCTCCGCCGTCGGGCAGGCTGCGTCAGCGCTGCACACCATGGCCACACTGCAGATTTTCCAGGCCGATCTCCTCCGAAAGCTGGACGAGAAAGGACCAGATGCAATCTGCGTGCCAGACTTACGAAGTGCTACAGATCTCGCTCTCCGCGCTACTAAGTCTGCTGCACAGGCCATAGGACGGAGCATGGCCTCTCTCACCGTGACTGAGAGACACCTGTGGCTAACGCTCTCTGAGATGTCCGAGCGCGCCGCATTCCTCGACGCTCCGCTTTCTCCTGCTGGCCTCTTTGGATCTTCCGTCAAGGATTTCGCGGAAAGATTCGCCGAGGTGCAGAAAGCGTCACAGGCCATGAAGCACTTCCTACCGAAGCGCTCCAGTTCTGCAGCAGGCCGTGCGAAACCGTCTGCTCAGAGCTCACAGCCTCAGCCTCCTCCCACCGCCGGCACTTCGCATTGCCGACAGGCCTGAAGCGCGAGACCGCGCTCTCGCTCATCCAGCCACCGCCCCGCTCCGCGTGGGCCACAGCCTAGGATTGTGGTGAAGCCCGAGGCCCCGAAGTCATCCTAGCACGCCTAGGGAAACGACGGTGTTCAAGTCCCGCTGCAGCCGGACCTCCACCAAAGCTCATCGCTCGTCCAGTTCCAAAAAATGCGACTGGTCCAGTGTTTTTCGCAGTCAACAAGCCGGTTCCACTACCCGCTTGCCTGCACACAAATGCCGTTTTCACGGCTACCCAGATAAATCCCAAAAAGAGTGTATTTTCTGGTGTCCCGGCCACGGCCGATGGTGTTATATGTGTAGACAAAATGCCCACTGCCCAGTGCCCATTCCTACACACAAGCACAGCCCGTCACACAGGGCTCGCGCACATGAAATCGACTCAGATCGATTGCGCATTAAACGTAGTAAATGTGCCCACTACCCAGTGCCCACAAACACTACGTACTGCATGTCTCAAGGTTTCTGCAAAAACGAAACCAACGTGCATTCGCTCTGCTCAGGCGGACAATGCTCTCAGTGTTGTAAATGTGCCCGCTATCCCGCGCCCACATCCACGCACAGACATGTCAGTTCCTACGGGACTCTCCCAGCCCTCCCCCTCTCGGTTGACCGCCGCAGAGGGGTCGAGCGCGGGCAATCTGCCCGCTGTTATCAGCGCGCCCCCTGCCTCAAATGTCATGAGCGCGATGCTTATGTTACAGCACACCGAAGCCCCTCTGTCGCTGAGCGAACGGAGCGCGCTTTTGCGTTCAACCCCTAGCTATTCATGCGGATGCATGGGCAAGGCTGCCTGGGGTTTCGAAGTGGGTGCTAGACATTATAAAAAGAGGCTATTCGCTGCAGTTTCGCCGACGCCCTCGCCGCTATGCGGTGCGTGTCGAAACCACGGTGAAAACAGAAGTAGCACATCTACTTCGAGCCGAAATTGTGAAACTATTGAGCAAAGGAGCCATAGAGCCCCTCTCTCAAGCTCAGAGCGAAGGAGGGCTATACAGCAGATACTTCCTGGTACCGAAAAAAGATGGGGGTCTCAGACCCATACTAGATCTAAGGCAACTGAACAGGGTGCTTGCGAAGCGACAGTTCAGAATGCTCGAGACCAGAAAAATCCTCACGCAAATTCGCCGAGGAGATTGGTTTGTGTCAATAGATCTGAAAGACGCGTATTTTCAAATACAAATAGCGTCAAGTCACAGGCGATTTTTGAGATTCGCCTTCGAGGGCCAGGCATATCAGTACACAGTCCTGCCGTTCGGCTTATCCCTAGCACCCTTGACATTTACGATGTGCATGGATGCTGCGCTCACACCCCTCAGACTACATGGCATGTGAGTACTGAACTACTTGGACGATTGGCTGATTCTAGCTCAATCTCACTCGGAGCTCGTAGAGCACAGGACCATTTTACTCGGTCACCTCGAGAATCTGGGTCTCAGAGTCAATTGGGCGAAAAGCTCTCTGTCCCCCAGGCAGATAATATCTTTTCTGGGCACAGAGCTGGACTCGCTGTCCATGATAGCACGCCTATCACCACAGCGTACACTGGACATTCAGCGCGCGGCGAGCTCTTTCCGCTGCGGCGCATCTGTCCCGCTCAAGAAATTTCAGAGGATGCTAGGTCTCATGACCTCAGCATCATCAGTGCTTCAGCTGGGCTTGCTCTGCATGCGCCCACTGCAGTTCTGGCTGAAAGCACGAGTACCACGCAGAGCGTGGGCCTCCGGTCTGCTTTGTCTCAAGGTCAATCAGAAATCACAGCTCTGAAACCTTGGAAAGCAAACGACTGGTACCAATCAGGTGTAAGCCTGGGAACTTCCACGAGGGTGAAGGTGGTGTCTACGGACGCATCCACCTCGGGATGGGGAGCGCTGCTCGAGGGCAGACTGTTCTTCGGCCAATGGTCAGAATGGGAGAAGCTTCTGCACATAAACTGCCTCGAAATGTTGGCAGTAGACAACGCGCTGACGCGTTTTTGTCCCCAAATAAGAGGACACCACGTCCTGGTCCGTTCGGACAACATGTCTGTGGTGTCCTACATAAATCGCCAAGGCGGCCTCAGGTCCCGGAACCTGCACAGGCTAACAGAACGCCTCCTGGTGTGGGCTCAGCGCAACCTGCGCTCGCTGAGAGCGGCGCACGTGCCAGGGCTCCTAAATATAGGGCCAGACAGACTGTCCAGGAACAATGTTCCGGCAGGCGAGTGGTCTCTACACCCACAGACAGTCCAACTGCTGTGGAAGAAATTCGGCAGAGCGGAAGTAGACCTGTTTGCGTCTCAAGAAAACGCTCACTGTCTGGAATTTTTCTCCAAGAGCAGGGACGCGCTGGCTCATGTATGGCCCCGCCGCCCGCTCTATGCCTTTCCCCCTGTCTCTCTCCTGCCTCAGGTGATAGAGCGAATCAGGGAAGAAGGATGCTCAGTACTGCTCGTAGCGCCGTTCTGGAAAAACCAACCCTGGTTCCCAGTTATGATGCAGCTAGCGAGCACTGCCCCGTGGCCAGTGCCAGTGAGGAGAGACCTCCTCTCTCAGGCTTACGGCTCGATTTGGCATCCTCACCCAGAGCTGTGGTCCCTTCATGTTTGGGCCATCAACGGGTACCCGCTGACCTCCCAAAGGGAGTGTTAAACACGATCACGCAGGCTAGAGCTCCGTCTACGCGACGTCTCTACTCCTCAGTGTTTTCTGGCTGGTGCGTAGCGCGTGGCGTGTCACCCCCAGACTGCGGGGTGACGGAGGTACTCTCCTTCCTACAGGAGCTGTTGGATAAGGGCAGGACCCCTTCCACGCTCAAAGTCTATGTGGCGGCTATAGCAGCGTTCTCAAGAACAACGCTTGGTCAGTCAATAGGAAGGAACGATTTAGTTATCCGCTTCCTTAGAGGAGCTAAGAGACTGAATCCTCCCAGACCTCCCTCAGTCCCTGTTTGGGACCTTTCTACGGTGCTGGAAGCCATGAAAGGTGGCCCATTTGAGCCTTTGCAGACGATTGATCTTAAACACCTGTCTTTCAAGACGGTGTTTCTTCTGGCTCTCGCTTCAGTGAAGCGCATAGGGGACTTACACGCGCTCTCAGTGAGCGCGACGTGCATGGAATTTGGGCCTAATGACTCAAGAGTTATACTCAAACCTAGGCACGGTTATGTTCCAAAGTCCCTCAACACACCGTTTAGGGCACAGGTCATCTCCCTGTCAGCCCTACCGGCCTCTGATGAGGAAGGAGACGCGAGCTTCCTTTGCCCAGTCAGGGTATTAAGAGCTTATGTGTCTCGCTCTTCTGTTTTCAGACAGACAGAGCAGCTCTTTGTTTCGTTCAGTGGGCGTTCTAAGGGACTATTGAGCTATTGCGCTAGCGTACACTTCCAAGGGCATGCAATGCCCGTTGGGTATCAGAGCGCACTCCACGAGAAGCATGGCTTCATCGTGGGCCTGGTCAAGTGGGATTGCCTTGCAAGATATATGTATGGCGGCAGGCTGGGCCTCCCCGTCTACATTTATTAGGTTTTACAACCTAGAGGTTCCCGCCCTGCAGGCCAGGCTGCTGTCGGTCTAAATGACCAGTATTGTCTGTTCTGATGCTATCAGGTTCAGAATACTGCGTCCACTGAGCACAGCTCACTGAGCGACCATAAAAAAAATATATAATATGGGCAAACTGTCTAAGACCCACTTTCCCCATTGGTTCAGGCCGTACCCCGCCCTGTCTGTAGGATGTAATCCGCGTCTAAGTGATGCTGTTATATGTGGAAGAGCGCGGCTTCGCCCCCCCTCTTCCCGGACTCCCTGTGAGTTCCCTGGTGATTGTGCACTATATGAACCCCGGTTTTCCGCCCTTGGGTCTTTGGTGTCAGATCCCAGCACGCACGGCGTCTTGCATTGGGTCCCCTAGCGTAAGATACTCTTACGCAGTACGAGAGACCTCTCGTAAGAGAACGTACTCGGTTACTAACGTAACCTCGGTTCTCTCTAGTAGAGGGAACGAGTACTGCGTATCTTGCCGTGCATGCATACGCTCTGGTTGCTTCGACGATGAAAAACCAGATATCAGCTGCCTGCGAGCTGTATTTATAGGCCTAGGCCACGCCCGTTTCAGCGGGACGTGACGCAGCGGGCGCCAAGCACTCTCATTGGGTCTGACGTCACGCTAGGCCTCGCTCGATAGGCTGCTGCAGTTGCCGCAGAACAGCCAATAGGCGCGCGAGCCGTCTTGCCTATGTCTGTATGCTGCCGCAACGCGTTTTGCATTATTACAAAATTAAGGATAATTTTTGGCTTCAATATCTCGCGGAAAAAGGATTTTCCCCTAGCGTAAGATACTCTTACGCAGTACTCGTTCCCTCTACTAGAGAGAACCGAGGTTACGTTAGTAACCGAGTACGTTTTATGTGTATTGTATCCAAGCAATTGAGAAAAGGGTTAGAGTTTTGAAAAATGTGCATTTTGATCAATGGTTTTGAGTTTTGTGTCTAGAGTTGTGAAAACTGACATCAAGGTTCTGAAAATAGTAACAAAGTGATTGTAAAAAAAACTGTAATATATAATGATGTAATCATTTATTTATTTATTTTTTCACTTTTTTGGAGGGGGGGGGGGGGGCAACGGGGAATAAACAATACAGTAAAGTTGCTTTACTAATATAAATTTACCAATATACATTTTTAGTTTAGGTAAAACAAAAAAAGAATGCTACTACAATTTGAAATATATAATTGGGCCAATAACATGGTTTGGTCAACTTTTTTCACTGAGCCAATGTTAACAGACTTTTGCAACAATTGATACAATGACATTTACATAATTTCACTTGGGCCAATTGAAAATTTTTGATGTGACCAGTCACTAGAAAACTTTGAGTTGGGGAGGTCAGAATTTTTTTTACCGTGCAAGTATAAGGCAAATGTTTAAAATCAATACATAATCAAAAATGTGCACAACTATACATGGCAGTATCCTACCCTATAGTTAAGACACTCAGGGGCATGAAAATACACATAAATGTAATTTTGTTTAATATATAATATAGTTGTACTGTATGTATAGTTTATGTTTAGTCGTAGCTAAACTTAACTGTCTGCTATAGCGAAGGACATGGCGGAGGTGTCATTACTGTAGGTTACAGGAAACAGTGTGTTGTTATTATATATATATATACATATTTCATGCTTGTCATTTTTCTGTAAACCAAACTCTTTCCTTTTTAGGTAAAGATCTTTTTCTGTCATAAGCATTTTGTATTCTTGGTAAGAGGAAGGATATTATGTTGTCGGAGGATACAAATAGTCTAGTATTGGTGATTCATTACTTCCACTATTTTCACTATGATTCACTATTTTCTCTCACATTCTCATGTTTTATTTTGATTTTGACGCCCACACTTGCAGTTAAGTACATTTTACTGCTTAATTTCTAACGGACACTTCTCCAAAACCCTGATATCATCTTGTACACAACAACATGTGGTTGTTCTCAGGAAAGTTCTCAGCATCTAGTTATTTCCTGTTCATTTTAGTGCTTCAGCATAAACTTTTTTCAGTTTATTGCCAAGGCAACATTTCTAATTTTCGTTTAGTTTAAGTTTTTCGACCAATATTTATATTTTATTTTATTTCAATTAGCAGAAATCTTTTGGCTCCATGGTGTTTTTAGCCCCCAATGGCTCCTTCCAGGCAGCTAACCCTAACCCTAACCTCAACCTTAAACCTATCCCCTCGCTGCCTGGAAGGCGCCGTTGGGGGCTAAAAACACCAAACACCAATGTGTGTGGCGATAGTTTTAGTTTTGGTTAACGATAACAACCCAGTTGAAATGCATCTCATCACTTTTGTGACATGCCCCAATTTTAAGATTTTAGTTTAATAATTAGTTTAATGGGACTGTTTAAAGGGAAGAAAATGTAATTTTTTACTGAAATTTGACTGAATTTACTGAAAAAATGTCCACGGTCTTCCAAACCTGTATAACTTTTTCTTTTCTTTTTTTGTAACAAAAAGAAGATATTTTGAAGAATGGTCTCACTCATTATAATGAAACAAAATTGGTGGCCATTGACATTTCTCAGAATCTCTTTTGTTTTTTTGCATTCTACAGGTTTGGAACAATATGAGGGTGAATAAATGATAACAGAGTTTTAATTTTGTGGTGAAGTAAAGTATTTAAAAAGGCAGATGTGTATTACTCACTGGTCATGGCTATATTAATTTTAATATGCACTGAGATTAAAATATGAAAGAATAGTTAATATATGCTTGAAGGAATGAAAATAGATATGAGTGAGAATGTACCAGTTGGCTGTGATTTAGAAAAATATTGATGATGATGCACAATGAATGAATGAAACAAAAACTTTTATTTAAGATCATTTAAAATGATTATTTAATGAATTTAATTTTAAATAATAATAATTTAAATAATTTATTATTTAAATTTAAGTTTTAAAGCAAGTTTATAGAATACAATCGAACATCAAATGAAATTAAGAAGAATTTTGCATTAAACAAAGTAAAGACTATTACGATAAAACATTTATCACATGCATTCTTGCAATAAATAAAATATGTAAAAAGTAACAGTAAAACAGAATAACAACATTTGCAGTTCTCACAAACTGAACATAAAATGTATCCTTCATACAACTAAAACTGGTATCACTGTCCAGTAAAAGAAGAAACGTGCAATTATAACACTGTAAAAGATGATTCCTATTGATTGCCAAAAGTAGCTGCCATGTATATTTGAATAGCATAAATAATTGGCATGTGCATTCTGTGCAGACAAAACACTACCCTGAGTGGCTAAGCATTTACATTTGTACTGTAAAGTGTCACAGTTAATCCTTCTGTGGGTACTTGGAGCCTGCTGTATATGTGGGTAAACCCGTATGCATTGAGATCCAGTGGTTGTAGTTGGTGACTTTTGTATAAACACCCGGGTTAAGCTTTTCTGCACACTTATTTCCCCAGCTAATGATGCCGAAAAGGAACATGGTGTTATTTATTTCACACACCAGAGGCCCTCCTGAGTCACCCTGAAAGCAGAAAAGATACCGTTTTTATGAAGATATTTTGCTATTTAATTTGTCAGGGCTAAATGTCCTATTTATCCGTCATTGGTAAAATATTTTCGTGTTTACCTGGCAAGCATCTTCCTTCCAGTCTCTACCAGTTGCGCACAACATGTTCTCGTTGACCTTGTCCTTACTGTAATACGTCTGGCAATCATTCTGGGAAATAAGTTTCACTTGAGCCTGTTTCAGAATTCGAGAGTACTCAAAGCCACCTTTAAAAAAAAGCAATGATGACATGTTACATTTTATCTCAAATATTTACATAGTTCTGGTCCTGACATTCTACATTGACGTCCTGAGTGCCAAAATGACATCACTAAAATGTCTAGCTGCTAGATTTTTAGAGATCCCGTACAGTATGTCATATCAAAATTATAGGATGTCCCAGATTGTGTTATATTTCATATCATAGAACAGCTTTGTGGACACACCATGTTGCCCTCATATCTTGTTGCCGCAGGAAAGAGATCATTGTTACTGTTCTAGGATACACTATCAGCATACAGTCTGATGTGACATCTTACCCTTTTGATGCCTTCCATAACCAGCAATATCACAGTAGAATCCTGTGGGAAGCAACTGCTGGAAAGGGGGAAGACATGCGGTTCTCACAGAGTTTGTCTTCACTGCGCATTGTCCATTGCTGCCCACTATCTTCAACAGGGCTAAAGGAAATGTTTTACACTTTTAATTGCTGGAATAATACAATATAAGGCAAATAGTAAAATATAATGCAAACTTACCCATGTCATGAGTATAGTTTTCAGTTGTGTAGTCATAGTCCTCATGGACCACAAGTTTGCTCACTGTGAACCGCTGCTCTTTGACAGAGTTGGTTTCATTGATGGCATTCTTTCCCAGAATGACAGAGTATTTCTTTTTTTGAGTGTTCTTACTATTCAAAACGAAGAAACAATACAATTGTATATTATATTATAGAAAATAAATTACACCAATGTACATTCTGCATTAAGCAGTTTTATTGCATGCACAGCCCTCTGGAATACTTGATTCTGATCACAGCAAATTGGAGCGTTATTGAAACTTTCTTTGCAATCTAAATGCAAGTCTCCGACTGCTGGATTGCTTAATAGTTGCTTATTAATTCGTTTTTCTTTTCTGTCCTTCCGATTTTTCCTGAATCGGCACTAATTTGATGTCTCTTGTATTACAGTACATCACCAACTGGCGCCATCTTACCAGTGAAATTGAGCACAGAGAACTTTATTATTAACACTACTGTAATACGGTTGCAGTGTTCGTCTTATCAAGCCAATCGTTTTGTACGTTGTAGTGGACTATTTATTCTTAACGGAAGCTTTAGGATAATATTTTAATCTTTGAGTACTAAGCGGGATACTGTCAGCCGGTCATTAGGCTACTGCTAAAATAAACCGGATTGGGTGATATGAGACCCTGACTCTGGAACAGACTGTACATTAGCTTACATAGCGCTCAAATAAGGTCAAACTTTGGTTGACATACCCAGCAGGGAAGCAGTGGGCTGCAGTGAGAACCCAGCATGGCGCAATGAGGGTTCCTCCACAAATGAACCCATCTCCTTTGAAGATAGCTGCCATCCAAGGCTGTGACTCAACACTTGACCTCGATCCTCCGATTATCTTTGTAATGCGTTTTAAGCGTCGCTCCCCACACGTTGTTTCTGATTAAAACATGAGAAACATCAGAAACATGAAGTCTGTGAGGAGAGATCATTTTCTAGGCAGTGCATAAGGAAAGAAACAGCATGTAAAGATATCCCAGTTAGGGATTGTCGTCATTGAATCATTTAGGATTTTTGCTTAGAATGGACATTAAAAAAGTAAACTGATCGAATTATTACCTGTGTCCTGCTTTGGTGGGACGTGTGTTGGTGGACTCTTGGCTGCATGAGCAATAATAGGTCATATTAGTCAATCTGCTATCAATATTACCCATGACTTAAATAAGCAAAAGAGATGGACTTCTACTTACTCGGCTTCATTTCCATGCGGGGGATGTCACATTTTTCCCGTACGTAACGGTTTCTTTTCCTTACAAAGCACCATGGTGAAATCCCGTTAGCTGGATTTCTGAAAAAGCAAAACATTCAGAGGTCAGAGGTTTCACCCTAGCCTTTTTAATATAATAGTGTCAGCAAAATAATCTTTGTTTTTACACTCCCTAAATGGGGAACAAAAATATTAATGTAAATATAGAATACCTGCAGTAGTTATGATTGCAGTTTCTGAAGTAGGTGTGTCGTTTTGAGATGGAATTCCACTTTAAACACATCCGTCCATTGACTGTCACTGACACTTTGCCTCTGTATGTACTCTCATTCCTTCCATCAAGTCTGCACTCATCTGAGAATAGAAAAGTTATGAATAAACCTATATATGTTCAAATGCTACAAATAGAACTTTATGTTGTATCAATTAACACGTTCTTGGAAAACTTTAATCTAATGAGATTTACCTTCTCCTGGAGTAAAAACGTCTTTCCTCGTAGGGTTTTTCATCTAAAAACAGAAATATAAATATTAGCTGCGTGGCGTGGGAAGAAAGTTTGATTCCATTTAAAGACACTGTAAGTAGAAGTAGAAATTTTCACTTCTGTTTTGTTTTTCCACTTACTGCATCAGTTAAGCTCAGGGCGCATGTCAACAGTAATATTCTGAGAATAAACATCATCTTGACCGCAAACCAATGTTTTCCTTGTTTGGAGATCCTAAAAACATTTTGAAGAAGTGAGCTATATATTTATAAGATATAGTATTTCAATAAAAAGTATATAAATAAGTTTTGCCAAGAAAATATTGAAATCATATGACTTTGCAGCACTGACTCTGCAAGAAAACAGGCATAAAATGTTACTAATTACTAATTATTCATTGTTCAGTATATTACATGATTAAAAAGTGCTCCTGCAGTACTTTTGAATTCATTTTTGGCACATTTCAGATATGGTCAAATACTGATTTTGACTTTTCATGAATTGTATTTGTATCCTTAAGTGTAGTTAAAAAATGTTTTACTTTATATATAGTGCCCTTATATACATTACTAAAATATTTTTTTTTTGTTCCCAGCTTTCCATTACGCTTAAGGTCATTTGGAAAAAGTTTAGTTAAATTATTAAATTGTCCTGCACACTATTAGGGGGAAAAGGGGGACCCAAAATGGTGAAAACCCCCATCTGAAACCTTTCTTTTTAAGAGTGCAACATGATAAATATTAATTAATCCATATGCTCACATTTTAGAAGAAAAGGTTCTGTATAGAACCTTAAAGAATTCTATCAGGCGCTTTATTTATACCTTTTAGGGGTTTCTATCATGGGATAATTTTATGGATTTAGTTTTAATTTATTAATTTATTTAGTTTTGATTCAATTTCTGAAATAAACAGCTTGTAAACATACTTTATCACAAAAACATGAAAGTGTTATGCAATAATTTAAGACATTTCTCCTTATATATCATTTTTATAAAAGGGCATAAAGGGTTCTTTAAAATTGAGTCAAGAACCCTGGAGTCTGAAGAGTATATGCATAAATCAAGTCAATGAAAAAGAGTTGTACATGTAAAATATGCAAATGTGTAAGAATGAAAGCAAAGCAGAATCAGAAAAGAGTTTTTGGTGCTTACCTGTCTGATAGTAGAGACAGTTTGCTTGCAGATGTTGCTGTGTGGAGCTGAATAGGGCTTACTGAGCACTCACTGTCATGTGCTTGTTAGTGTTCCTTGATTTATAGTGACGAGTCCATGATTGTCTGAGGAGGCCTGGCCTCAGGGAAACTGGCATGCGCTGTGCAGTAAACACTGAGATTGTGGGCTGTGCTTTTTGCGGAAGCTCATATGTGACTCATGCTAAATTACTCAAAACCTCCTTCATTTTTTTTCACATGTTAAAGAGGAAATACTCCTAATAGGGACTTTGCCCCTGAAGCAATGACAATCGTTGTGGTTTTTAAATTTCACAACACGTCATAAATTAATGTGAAAGCTAGTGAAAATGGGTATCTGCAAGGGTTAATATTACTCTGTAAACTGTCAAGGTAAATAATATAAAAAGAACTGCAGATTAATTAGATAGATATCAAAACAGATGTTGTGTGTTGTGTCCCATACATAGGTGATTCATTAGCATTATTCATCTGTTTGTCATGGTCAGTCAATTTTAACTCAGAATCGAACTATTTTTAAAACTGCTGTAATCTTGCATTTCATCATTGTTTCCATCCGGAGCCATTCACATATGTTTTACTCTCTGCCCCATGCATGCATGCCATTGTTTGCATGCCTGGGATATCATCAAGTTGAAATATTGGGCTTTTTTGTGATATTACATTTTTTTGTAATTTCTGAGGCACCAAACATGATAATGATTTTTTTTAAATCACTCAAAAACATTTTCCTCGGTCTCAGACGATTAATCACAGGATTATGCAAATCTGTTATAGCATCCTGTGAGATCTATACTTGATAAATGAGGGGGGTTTCATGAATTAGAGAGCCAGAGGAGATGATGTCACTCTTTAATCTCTTTGCAAGGAATGTGCAGACATTTAAGAAATGTTCAGACATGTGTTTCCTGTTCAACACACTACTGAACTTCCAGTGTTGCTGATATTTTGGCTTCTGGGATGATGAGATCTGATATTTCAGCTAAAAATTTGCATCACCTTTTATGATGCTGTGCATCAAGTCTGAGTGACTTCTTTTGTAGAAACCAACATAATGTTGCATTTTCAGAAAGTTTAATCTTAAATTTCTTAGAAAGAATATAGTTTAAATGGCTGAATTCATCACAGAATAATACTTAGAGTTATTGTAATTAAACACATATGCATAAAGACCTCACCATATGCACATTTATTTAATTATTAAGACCATTCATAAAATATGCTGTTATTTCTGTATATGAGGTTATCACTGTCCGCTGCCCTTTCACTGGCCGGCTGATGTCTTTATTGCTCAGCTTCTTTTACAAAGACTACATAAAGAGATATTCAGTCAGAATTAATTTAGAATTATGAATAGAATTTAGGTTTTTGATTGAACAAATTTAGACTTTTCTTTTTTTAAATCATGTTCTTCAGATGGGTCAACTGTCTGATGACACTGATGGATGTTTGCTTGCATTTTATAGTCTTGAGCACCATCTCCTGGACATTGATGTTAATGTTCACTCATGATTGCACATAGTGGGTGTGTTCAGGTACAACCACATGTTGACTTTACAGATTAGTTTTAGATCTCTAACTGCTACAAAACAATCTGCATATATATTTGACATGATTCACCAAAAACGCACACAACACAATTACATACATAAATTTGGAAGGAAGTAGGCCTACTGCTGAACAAATCATAAAATGTAAATTTTGACCATTGGATAATGATCAAAGTATACTGAAACGTTATCAATCCCTAAACAGAAAGCATCAAAATATCCAAATTACGTGTCATTAGTAACCCCTTGAAATAATAATATTTTTAATTTTTTTATAGAAAAAATGTGTTTACTGTGTATGTGTATACATACAATAATGTGTATACTGAATTAACATATTTCTGCAGTCATCAAAATGATTATTATATACATACATACATATATATATATATATATATATATATATATATATATATACAATCATCAATGCATTTCAAAATTGTTACTTTATTGTAATATATATCATAAGTGTTATATTAGTGCAACCAGTATTCAAATATGAATTTATTATTTAGTGCATTATTCACTGTAAAATTGTCTTTGCAACAGTTGCAACTAGTGCAACCTTCTCTAACAAATTCGATAGTTCATTGTAATTATATGTATACTGTAAGGAGATTTACAGTCAAAGAACCAGAACCAGATAAGATGAATGCAGACCCGGAGTCAGAATTATAATAAATTAAAGAAAAGATTTACTGAAGATAGTTTGCAGTTTCATCAGCAGAGGTCAGCTTCAACACTCACACAGGAGTTCGTATAGGCCGCCCACTTACAGTTAGACCAAGGTCTAAGCTACATCCTTGCTTAAAGTGGCAGTTTCTGATTGGCTAAGAACACATACAGTCAAAGCAAATTTCCACACACGGATAGATATGAGAGTATGTCGCCATAAGTCAAAATAGTTGTCGCATGATTCCTAGATTTAGGTCTGCAGTGACCTTGGAGGTCGTAGAAAGGCGTCTTCGGGTCTGTTGTTGCATGCCGAAGTGTCTCATTAGCTCTTATACAGGACCTGCACAGAACATCCAACACACACACAAAGGCATAGGGAATCGCAGCAGCTTCTCCAAGGTTGAAGAGAGACATCAGAGAATACATGAAAAGAACATTTCAGTAATCACACTTTTAACTTCTGTAACAAAGTAAAAATCTCACATGCCAAAGTCATTCAACTCATGTGATATTTAGAAAGAAAAATATTGATGAACACCTTGATTATAATCACATGTGATTCATAATTATTGATAATAATTACATATACATTGAAGCAGCAGTTTTTTCCAAAATCCACACCCTTCAATACCGAAATTCACTGTATTATCCCACCGGTCACTATTGATGCCATCAACATGTTTACTCATTCTATGACCACACTCAACAAAACTGAATACTTGTGAATTCATAAGTTAATATTAGACCTTAAAGATAATATACATTCAACAATTTGTTGAAAACGTCATCCACAAAATGAAATAAATTAAAAGTTACATTACACCAGGGTTTCCCAAACTGGGGTTTGTGAAAGGAACTGCATTGGGGTTGTAAGTTTATGAAAAGGTAAAAACTAATTAAACCATAAAAATAAAATAAAAAATAAATATAAAGAATCAAAAGCACAAAATGAAACACAACACAACACAACACAACACACACACACATTTCTGGTTCACTATCTTTGTGGGGACTCTCCACAGACTTAATAGTTTTTCTACTGTACAAACTGTATATTCTATCTCCTTACACTAACCCTACCCATCACAGAAAACTTTCTGCATGTTTACATTAAAAAAAAAAAAAAACTCATTCTGTATAATTTATAAGCTTGTGTACCCATGGGGACCTCAATTTAGGTCCCCACTGTGACATTGAGTCTGTTTGCATTGAGTCTGGTTGAAGTCCCCATCGGGATAGAAAAACATGTAGGCTACACACACACACACACACACACACACACACACACACACAAAGATTAAATATTTTATTTGTTATGCTGTGTAGCCTCTGACTTGTGTAGGCTAATCATACAAAACTGAAAGACTTTCTTAACTGACAGAATATATATTATTATTATTATTATGAATCATTTATCCAATGAAATATAGATCGCGTGCAGAGAGTTTACAAATTGTGATTTGAAGATCTAAACAAATTTGCGTCACTGGAGTCACTTTCACAACAGGGTAGGCTACCATTTTCGGAAGGTCCTCGATGACACGCTGCTGAATCGCTGACTTGAGCTCCACGAACTTTATCTTGTCTTTCTGTATATGGCATCGGTTATGACAAACTGATCCTAGATCAACGCTGATGAAACCCAGGCGGTGCCTAACGCACAGCGCATGCGCGGACATTGTTTCGATTTTGGCTGGAGTAGCAGCTGACTGGCGTGGTCGCCGTCAACAACAGTTTTCACACAAGTGCGCAAGTCAGCGCTACTGTAACCCAATCATCCTTTTAGGACAGCAAGATTTAGGTTTTGATTTTCAGGTGCGATCTGTTCCTCGTTTTATCGTGCCTGGTGTTATGGAAAGCTGACATTTGGGGGCGTGTAAGACTGCAGGCTAATTTTTCACATCGAGTTGTTTACGTGTAGCTAGTTAGCCAGTTAGCAAATCTAACATCCGACCTGATAGCTCGTGTAAGGATGAAATGGATAGCTTTGTTGTTTCCTATGGATTAATACGTTCGTTTGACAGGTTCCACAATTCACCTCGTCAGATGTGGTCGGTTCAAGCAAGTTAGAAACACAAACTGACGCAAGGTAAGTCACTACCGGCTGACACTTTGTATTAGCTTACCTGCTAGCTGTATCCCTGTATCAAGGTACATATGCCATGAATAACAATATCTCACGTATGAATCATCATCTATGCTATCTACATTAAGGAATATCATAAAAGCCTCTCAATAGGGCCCAAATCCTGATAAAAAAACGAGTAACTTAACTTAGCCGTCACAGTGTTGAATGCCAGTGGTTTTGCATTATAAATGTATGATGAGGTGTATTACTGATGTGTACAGATGGAGAAACCCCCATTCAGACAGAATCAGGTCTGTGGGTCATGGCTTATGAAGGAGAGGCTGGGGACCGGAGGATTTGGCCATGTTTACCTGTATCAGAATCAGGTATTGCACTACTAACTACTGTATATGTGTTGTGTTGTGTTCGTTGCACTTTCCTATTGTTGGTTAGTTATCTTGCCTTTAAAGATGAAGGAAATGTCTAAGTTTTCCATTGTTCACTATCAATACTATTATTTCTTGCAGGAATCTTCAGAAAAAATTGCCGTGAAGCTCTGTCGCCTTGAACTTAATGCAAAAAACAAAGACAGATGGAGTCGGGAGATCCAGATTATGAAAAAGTGTGTACATCTGTGGCAATTTTTAATAATGTATAATGTACTTGTGTAAAATGTGTTCATATATATTATTGCCTTATTTAATTTGTCATCTTTTCATCCCATTTTTCAGGCTGAAGCACCTTAATGTGGTGACAGCAAAGGATGTGCCTGATGAGATGATGCACATTGCCTTGAATGATTTACCACTTTTAGCCATGGAATACTGTTCCAAGGGAGACCTTCGAAAGGTGTGTGTGTGTGTGTGTGTGTGACAATGGGACATGTCTCATGTGCCTTCTGTTGACATTTATACTAACTCATTGCTGTTCTTTGTATTCCTTCTTGTAGTTACTGAGCAAACCAGAAAATTGCTGTGGGTTAAAAGAGAGTGAAGTGTTAGCACTACTCAATGATGTTGGTAATGTGTCATTTTAAAACTGTTATCTATATTTTTAGTGGTTTTATCTTCACTCATTAAGGGTGGTAAGTAAAACAGTATATTTTATTTTCAACAGGTTCTGGAATCCAGTACCTCCATGAAAATAAGATCATTCACAGAGATCTCAAGCCAGAGAATATTGTTCTACAAGATATCAATGGAAAGGTATTTGCTATTTAATAGTTTGATTCTTGTCATAAAGATACTCCTTTTCCAACCAGAACTTTTGTTTTGATGTCTCTGCAGCTCGTCCACAAGATAATCGACCTTGGCTACGCCAAAGACCTGGACCAGGGGAGCCTATGCACTTCATTTGTGGGGACTTTACAATATCTGGTACGTCTTTGCATTAATCAGTGATAAGAAAAGGCGATTATCACAATTCAACATACACTATCGTTCAGTATAGGGTCAGTACAAGTTTTTATTTTATTTTAAAGTTAATATTTTGATTTAGGAAGGATGCATTAAATTGATAGTAAAGACATTTATAATCGTACAAAAAAAATCTATTTCAAATAAATGCAGTTCTTTTGAAATTGAAAATTGAATATAGATAGTAGACAGTAAAGACATTTTATTATGTTTCTAAAAATTCTATTTTACTTTTGAACTTTCTATCATAGATTCCAGAAAAAAAGTATCACGGTTTCCACAAAGATATTAAACAAACTGTGTTTTCAACATTGATAATAATAAGAAATGTTTCTTGAGCACATTTCTTATTATTATCAATGATTATTTGATCAAATAAATGCAGTCTTGGTGAACATTAGAGAATTCTTTCATATACATTTTGATTTTGATGGCTGCAACACACTCTAAAAAAAGTTGGGACAGAGGCAAAAAAATCTAAGTGAAAAGATTATATAATATCCTAGTTAAATTGTTTTGAAACAGTCCATAATAAGCAGTTGAATTAGTAATATGTGAGGATATTGTGATTGGGTATATCACCACTTTGTGCCAAAGAGAGTAAGAGAATTGTCAAACAATTCAAAAATCACATTTCTCAATGCAAGATTGCAACGATTTTAGGTCTTTCACCATCTACCATACATAATATTTTGAAAAGATTCAGGGCATCCAGAGAAATCTCAGTCTGTGTAGGGAAAGGCAAACCTTTGTTGAATGTACATGACCTTTGAGCCCTCAGATGGCACTGCATGAGAAACCATCATGCTACGGTGTTAAATATAGCCTCATGGGCTCGGGAGTGCTTTGGAAAACCGCTGTCACTTAACACAGTCTGCCGCTGCATCGCTGCAAGTACAGCTTGTATCTCTGTTACGTAAAGAGAAAGCTATACATCAGTTCTTTTATGCACTTTACTTTAATGCAGATGACACTGTCATGTATTGTGGTGCACCTTCTAAACAGCAAGCCTTGCTTAAGCTTCAAATGGCTTTTGATGTCATTCAGTCACGTCTTCATACACTAAAACTTGTTTTGAATGCTGATAAAACCAAACTTATGTTATTTTCAAGCTCGATAAAGGTAGTAGACAATCTTATTCATCTCCAGACTTTACGAGGTAATGTGATTGAGTTAGTAAAAGAGTATAAATATCTTGGCATCATTATTGATGATACATTATCTTTTGGCTCTCACATAACTCAATTAAAGAAAAAAAGAAAATGTAGGTTTTATTTTAGAAACAAGGTTTGTTTTTCATTTAATGTAAGAAAGATGTTAGTTTCTGCTACTTTTTTGCCTGTACTTGATTACGGCGATGTGGTGTATCAGTTAGCTCCTTCTCATCTTCTCTCTTCTTTGGATGCCGTTTATCATAGCACTTTAAGATTTATATCAGATTGTAAACCTTTAACTCATCATTGTACTTTGTATAACAGAGTAGCCTGGCCCTCTCTGTCCATTAGAAGGAAAATGCACTATTACCTAATTATTTATTAAACTATTCTGGGGTTGTTGCCATCGTATCTAGGTTGTCTTTTTCAACAGAAAAGTGTTGGGAAATATTCCCTCAGGTCTCAAAATTGTTACACTCTTTCTGTTCCATTTGTAAGAACTGAATTGGGAAAAAGGGCTCCATTTTAATGGAATCTACTCCAAACGAAATTGAAATTACAAACTCTGGTGTCTATGAAACATTTTAAATCTTTTATTCGGTCACTCGAAGAAGACTCGATGTGCAGTGTTTTAATTTTGTGCTGTTTTTTTTTTATCTGTAATTTTGTGATTGTAACTGCTGCCCATTCTTGGCCAGGACACTCCTGTGAAAGATATTTTTTAATCTCAGAGAGATTATCCTCTTTTTTTATATAAAAAAAAAAAAAGGTTCTGTGCAGAGATTCTGCCGAGTTCTCTGGGTCCGAGCTCATCTTAGAATGTGTGCTGTGGTCAGACTAGTCCAGCTTGTTTTTGGGAAAAATGGCCATTGAGTTCTCAGTCCCAAAGACGAAAGGGAACATTCAGACTTGCAAAAGCAAACGTATGTCATGGTATGGAGGTGCGTCAGTGCAAACATGACATGCAAATGTGTGAAGGTACCATTTACGTGGAGGCGTATATTGGGATTTTACAGAGACGTATCCTGCCATCAAGATGACATGTTTCCTGGGAAGCTAGACAATGCCATGCCTTATTTTGCACGTGCTATAACAGAATGGTTTCATAGACACTCTACACCATAGAGAGGATGTGCTTGACTGGCCTGCCTGCAGTCCAAATCTATCTTTTATTAAAAATGTGTGGCCCATCATGAAAAGGAGAATCATACAATGATGACCACTGTCTGTCTTGTATCAGGCGAGAATTCCACTTGAAAAACTGCAGCAATTAGTACCCTCAATTCCCAAATGATGTAATTAAAAGGAAAGGTGTTACACCGTGGTAAACATGCCTCTGTCCCAACTTGTTTGGAGTGTGTTTCAGCCATCAAAAAAAAAAAAAAAAAAAAAAAAAATTATTTACCAAAACCAATTGAAAGAAAAAGTCAAAATATTGGAAATATTTTCTTTGTACTTTTCTGGAAATGGGGTTGTATATCTGTTTATATATTTTCCTAATACATTTATATATCTTGATTAGATCATGTAATTTGTTTCAGGCTCCAGAGCTGTTTGAAGGCAAGTCATACACAGTCACTGTGGACTATTGGAGTTTTGGCACCATGATCTTTGAGTGTTGCTGTGGATTTCGTCCATTTCTTCACAATCTCCAGCCTGTGCAATGGTATATGTCCTGATAATCTGCATATTGATTGTCACAATGCTTATATCTTACCTTCACATGGAATCCATTAATATAGGTAAAATATAGCATATTTGCTTTTTCTAGGACAAGCAAAGTACGAAACAAAGGTCCTAAGGACATAATGGCTGTGGAAGATATGAATGGCGAGGTCCGCTTTTCCACCCACCTTCCGTACCCCAACAATCTGAGCAGGTAGCCTTTAAACAGACAACAGACCTTGCTTTTTAGTTGCTGTTACCCTTTTTTTCTGGGTCTCTGGGTTGACCAATTGTTTTTGGTACTGCAGGACACTACTGGATCCCTTGGAGGGGCTGCTACAGCTGATGCTGAAGTGGGACCCAGTACAGAGGGGAGGAGGATTAAATCCAGACACAAAACAGCCCCAGTGTTTTGCTATTCTAGAACAAATACTGAACATGAAGGTTTGAAATTGCCATTACTACATTATTAAATTAAAATGTTATATCTTGTACTATTGCAATATGCTGAAGAAAGTGTATCTGCTTAGTTTGGATCAGTGGTGTCCTCCTGTTGTTTTGTCATGGATAGAAAGTCATTGGAGGTCTTAGGCTAAGTAGCAAAAAGAAGTTGACACATGATTTGTTTTGTAGGTTGTGCATGTCTTAAACATGACTACGACCCAGGTTCACTCCTTTCTGCTTAGCCCGGATGAAGGGCTCCACCCTCTGCAACAGAGGATTGAAGTCGAGACCAAAATCGAACTTTTGAATCAAGAGCTTTTGCAGGAAACAGGAGTCACATTAGATCCCAGGAAACCTGCTGCACAGTGTGTGTTAGATGGAGTAGTAAGTATTGTATGGCCTCATGAATGTGTTCTTATTCTCCAAAAGAATGTTTTGGTAAATCAGCAACAATTTACTACTTTTTTTTCATTTTCTTTTTTCTTTTCTTCAAATCATTAGAGAGGATGGGACAGCTACATTGTATATCTGTTTGACAAGAGCTTGACCAAGTACTCGGGACCTCTAACGGCTAGAACACTTCCAGAGAGTGTGAACTTTATCGGTAAGAATCTATTTATTTATTTATTTGCCTCTTCTATGGATCATTTTGTTTATTTAGATGTGCTTGCGGGAGGTTACTTTTTTTTTTTTTTTTTGCTCTTTGATAACTTTCAGTAGGACTTCAAAAAAAAAACTCTCCATCCATTTTTCTGTTTCAGTGCGGGAAACCAAAACTCAGCTCCCTCTGAGTACCCTGAAGAAGGTTTGGGGTGAGGCAGTTAGTTACATTTGTGGCCTCCGAGAGGACTACAGCCGCCTCTTCCAGGGCCAACGTGCAGCCATGTACGTGCATTACATTACCATGCTCATTAATGTGTATGCTTGTGCTTTGGGACTTTATCTACTCATAATTCAATGTTATATTTGTGTTTTTGTGTTTGCAGGTTGAGCCTTCTTCGCTACAACACCAACCTTACAAAATTCAAAAACATGATGTTTTCATTTTCTCAGCAGCTGAAAGCAAAGCTTGACTTTTTTAAAAGCAGCATACAGTATGACTTGGAGAAATATAGTGACCAGATGCAGTACGGCATATGTATGTTTTTATGTGCTCAATGTTTTTGAATAGTAAAAAAAAAAAAAATCTGTATCACAGTAGTGATAATAACCAAATCAACCTCTTTCTTTCTGAAGCTTCTGAAAAGATGCTGAAGGCTTGGCAAGAAAATGAAGAGAAGGCTGCTGCATATGTACAGGTGCTGTGCAACACTAAGGATTTTTTCTAATTTTTACTTGCTCAGCCAGAATTTTCACTTGCTTAAAATAGTAATTGTTTTTTGTTGTGTTTGACTCGTGCAATAAATAAGGTTATGACACAACATTTCAGATAGCAGTGAAATTTCACAATTCTCAATTCTAGTTTTGATACCACAGAAAAAACTACTAGCCTAACTAGTATAAATCTCAAATATTACTAAAGACAATTAAACAGTCAGTAATAAAATAAGAACAAATAATAGCAATAGCACAACAATAGACCAGACATACAGTTGAGAAAAAAACAGTGCATGTCAGGATTTTCAGGTAGGTCTAACAGTAGTTTTCATGTACAGAAATTGATTAAAGAAATCAAATAAAAAATAACACTGCATAGTCTTCACAATAAATAAAATATAATTAGTCAAGAGCAGTAAGTGATTTTTTTATGTCCTTTGTTGTTTGATTAACATTAATGACAGACAGCAGCAGGTTTATTATTGGGTTGCTGTCACTTTAAGACCGAATTCCCTGATCGAATATAGTGTTACACATGACACATGGTTTTATTTCTCAACTATTTACGTTCACTTAAGACACAACCGACTGTGTTTACGAGGATACTCTCCAAGTCAGGGAATTTTGACAATTTTGTGTGAATTTGTCCGTTCAAGTGCAAGAAGACGAGAAAAAGAACTCAATTTAGTATTCGCATGCTGTCAGACGTGGCTTTCTGGGCTCATGCTTCAGATATGTGCGCACAAAACTTCTTACACCACGAGTGACAAATTGAGTTTTCTTTTGTCTCAAGTTTTCGCTTGAATATTTAAACTGGCAAGGATTAAAAACACGTGCAAATGTATTCCGTCAACTGGCCCGAGCGTCTTTCGCGTTGGCCGCGGGCCATCGGGCAGTCCTTATTGTCGAGCCCTGGCTGTGGATGAATGATACACATTTGTTTTGAAACCCTTAAGAAGCTGTCAGCTAAGTGGTCTTCATGTCACATCATAGAGATGTATGCTGCCTTCACGTGCTATTGGAAAATTATCACCTAGTCAGAAATTGTGAATGAACGCCGTCTCAAGTCGTATTTACTATTGGGAAACTGAGATAATTTTGATACCCATGTTTTCCGATTTGGCCGTGCCATGCAAAAGGGAGAACGATTGCTGCTGTGACTGATATTCTTCTATAACAGCTTTACATCACCTTGTCTTGTTATTAAAGTAGTGCATATTTACAAGCATATTGTATGTTTTATACACATAGAAAATTATTGATTTGACCGAAATTGCAGAATCAACAGCAAGCTAACTATCTAGATTGCGTGATGAATGTTTATATGGTTGTCAATGAATGGGACGCTACATTTTATTCAAAATTAAACATCTTCAATACATTTTGGCTTTAAAAATATTTCCCCAAGAATAAACCTGGTATCCTCCATGATTCCGATTCTTACCGACAGCAAAGCACTTGAACACGACAAGATCGTAATCACGATTTCAGAAGTGGGAAATAGGAAATTTCTGATAGCACTTGAAGGCAGCAGTAGTACAGTACCAAAAGTTAGACTTTTTAATGTTTTTGAAAAGTGTTTTATGCTCACCCAGGCTGCATTTGTTTGATCATAAATACAGTAATGTGAAATAGTATTACAATTTAAAATAACTTTTCTATTTTTATATATATATATAAAAAAATTCCTGATTTAAGTACATCTTTTAACTGTTATGATAATCTTTTTAACATTATAAATATCTTTACTGTAACTTTTGATCTGTTATGCATCCTTGCTGATTTAAAAAAATACCAATATTAATTTCTAAAACATAAAATCGAACTGACACCAAACTTTTGAACGGTAGTGTATGTGTAAATCTTGTGTAAATGTATTGGTATGTGACATGACATTTGTTTTTTAGCAACAACTAACAGGTTTTATTTGTTTTTAAAGGTGGCAGAGATTGGACATCTAGATGAGGAAATAATGGCTCTGCACTCAGAAATTGTTGAGCTTCAGAGAAGTCCTTATGCTCGTCGTCAAGGAGATGTCATGGAACAACTGTAAGCATATTCTTTCAGCTATGCATAATCATTCAGCACAAATGCTTAGATCCTAAACCTATTGAGATGAAATCTTGTCTCATCACAGGCAAGAGAGAGCAATTGAACTCTACAGACAATTGAAGGCAAAATGCAAAAGTAAGTACAATCCTGGCTTGCATGCTCAAAAGTGCATGAAATTCACCTCATGTCCAATTCCAAGTTGCCAATTACTTTGCTAATTGACACATCACTACTGTTACACAAGTGAGTTACTGGGCCAGTATATAGTGTTCTTTATTTCTCCTAGTGCCAGACCCTCAGCATGGCTACAGTGACAGCTCTGAAATGGTGAAGGTCATTGTACAGACTGTCCAGAATCAGGACCGGGTACTAAGGGATCTATATGCACATCTCAGGTAAAAAGCATTTATTACCATCCAATTCACAATTAAACAAGATTGTGATCTTATGTTTACTGTTCAACCTGCGACTAGTTAGTAAACAAATGCAATTGGTCTTTTTTAAAATGAAAAATACTGTTGTCCTTGTGTCTTTTACTATAGTAAAATCCTTCTGAGTAAGCAGAAGATCATCGACCTCTTCCCTAAAATCGAGAGGAAGCTGGATTGCATTAAGGAGGCAGACAGCACTGTCATGCAGATGCAGATCAAGAGACAGAGAGAGTTCTGGCACTTACTGAAGATTGCCTGTGTGAGTCACATGCTTCTAATGTCTCTGGGCCAGAAATGCGTATAATATGCACATGATCATTCCATTTCCATTTTTATGGTTTAGTGTGTATTGGGGTGGGAAATTTGACCACATTCTTATATAACAGAATGAGTACTGGCATATCAACAGTAGCAAAACAAAATGTTTGCTGTAAAATAAAATGAACAAATGGTACTCCATCTGATCATTCAGTCTTAATTGGAACTTGATAGACATAAACCAAAAGATATATATATATATATTTAAAGAAATTAGTTTTATTCAGTAATGATGCATTAAATCCATCAAAATTGACAGATTTTTACATAGGTAAAAAAAGATTCTATTTCACATAATTGTATGCTGTTCTTTTGAAGATTTTTTTTTAAATCAGGTTCCACAAAAATATTAAGCAGCACAACCACTTTCAACATTAATAATAATAAGACATTATTATTGAGCTCCAAATCAGCTTATTAGAATGATTTCTAAAGGATACCCTAGTGAAAAAAACCTATACCAAAATATTTAAAAGGGGTCATGAACTGGATTATTTCATTATTTTATAATGTTTCCTGGGTTGCTCTTATAATGTTAGTATGGTTTTTACATAAATAAATTTCATAATTTAGAAATAAAAGGCATTTTTCCAAGCCTGATTTTAGCCTCTGATTTGAACACTCTGTTTGAAGGGGCGTGTCTGCTTTGAGACTTCAGTGTAAACGCCCACTGCTGTGATTGGCTTACATGTTTTCATATGAATAGCTAGCATTAAATGTGGAACTCTCTCTCTCAAAAACTTTTACTACGTTTTACTATAACAGCTATCGAGATTAACGAATCATGAAAAGTATTGATTCCCACATGAAAAGGTTGCAATGATGAGCATTGAGCAGATGACAGACAGTCTGTTGATCGCGTGAATGAAGAGATCTCATCATTGCAACGCAATTTCTGCACTCTCACGAAAGCTTTGTTGTGCAGTGTAACAACGTCATTGATCTCATTACGAGTTTCGGCAAGTGTCCAGATAAACTCACGCTGTGTGATTGACAGCTTGGGTGATTAGAAAAGGAGTGTTCTTTGATCGCTCTCCGTAAATAATTTAATCACAGTTCAAATAAGATTATTTTCATCCTACTTAGAGAAACGATGTAAAGTTGATCGTTTAGTCACTGGCTTGATTTACTAATGCATAAACAGTATTGAACGATTTTGAGAGATAATCTGTCTGAACTTGAATAATTATACAGCAGGAATCACTGCTCACAGATCAGGCATTAGAATAAACATGGTTACTTATGTTTTTGGCGTTGCTGGCAGATCCATATTGTAAAAGTCAAAATTGCGCCGAAATTACTAAATAATAGTAATTAATTCACTGCTGAGACATTCACATTGTTGAAAAAAACAAACACTTTCCTAGCATTAGGATCCTTTGGAAGGTAATGCTATTGATCCTGTGTCGCTCTTTTCTCATTCTCATGTCACTATTCACTAACGCTCCAGTGGGCAGCGCCAAAGTCCCGGCGATGTAGACGTAGGCGTTTATATTCTTCGGCAAAGGCGGTCTTTCGCTGCCCTGTAACATCATATAGATCCTGACATTTTCTGGCCTTGGTTTCAATAATTTTTTTCATTTTTTGGAATAATAAGGAAGTTTTGAGTTTTGAAACTTACAGGGTATTTTTATAATAGAGTATAACAAACTCTTAACTGTCAAAAGATCAAGGAGAATTTGAATTCTCAGTTCATGACCCCTTTAAAATACATTTATTTCATACTAAGTATACTACAAATCCATTAACAGATTTACTGACATATCGCTTGAGACTTACTGATATAAATATTATAATTCAACTTTATTTGGAGTACTTCTTTATTGCACAGTGCACTTTCTTAATATTAAGTCTAAAATGTGTTTTAATATCACTATTAGTAAGGATAGAATGATCACTGTATAAGATCAGTCTGTAAATGCAAGATATTTAAAGTGTACCTAAAGTATACTTGCAATAGTTCCACTTTAGCACAATCAAATATACTCAAGAATAGATTTAGTTGGTCCTCAGCACTATTTCCGGATAACTAAAGTGCATTAAGTACAAAACTAGTTGTTCCAAATTAGCAGACTTTAAGTATATCAAACTATATGTAAGATTATTCACAACAAATAAATTATACCGATGTCGTTTCATAATGGTTTAATTTTAAGTAGCACAAGTTAAAAACTTGAATAGATGAGCCATATTCAAAGCACTTGTAAAATAGTCACAATATTTTTCCACTTGATGAATAATTGTAGTTGCATGTGTTCGTGTTTAGGCACAAAACACCACACGAAGCTCTGTGAGTCAGAGTGGAGAGATGCCCTCCTCACTGTCGACATGGAACCAGACTCAAGCCCAGTGCTCCTCTCGCCTACCCATGTCCCTGCAAGTACCACACGAGGGGTAAATTTCTCTTCCAATCCTTAGTGAGCTGCCTACTAGCAGTGATAGTAACACGACATTCTAGGTTGATCGTTGTATTTCATTGTTTTACATGCTGCTGTTTGTTTTCAGTGATTCAGTCAATCATTTACTCGAGGAGAACCAGCGCTATTTGAGTCAGCTGACCAGTTTACTGCAAGAAACCACTGAGGAGAAATCAGAGAGCATAATGGTAAGTGCTTTTATGCATAGAAATTCTGTATCGATCATGACACCACATATATGCTGCAGTAATAAACTCACAGCTTTGGGGTAAAACATTTTTCCCTCTCTTCCACACAGGCTCAAGACTGGAGCTGGACTAAATATGAATCCCTGGTTGCTAAATCGCAGCGGTTGTAGAGTCATGGTTTACGCTGTGACAGGAAGTAATTGTAACAGTCATTCTTTTAGAAAACATGTATTCATCATCACTGGATTGGGGTTGTGTTGACTTGTATTATTTGTTCAACATAAAATAACTTCTTTGTTCTTTGTCAGTATCTGCATTTAGTTAAAATCACATTTTGCAGTCCTGTAGCAACTCTATATATTTTGAGGATGCATTTTTATTGACACAGAACCAACAACTTGCAAACAAAATTCAGGCAGTGTATCTCCAGAAATTAATTTATTTACATACTCTATAGTTCTCTAAATGGGCTGATTGTACTTTCATTTTAGGTGGTTGAGTGTTTTTTTTTTTTTTTTTTTTTAATATGGTAATTCAGCATCTGCACTTTAAAGGCTCACTGTGAATGTTTGGAAAGGTGTGATGTCCGGCAGTGAAATTGGTCATGTTCAGTTAAGTAACATTTTAAAATACTATGATGTGTGTGAAGCCCAAAGTAAAGGCAGAACAACGAGGATGGTAAAGGTGCAATTCTTTAGTCATGGAGCACAGGTAAACCCTCCTGTTTTTGAGTCCGAAAATAAGTGTTTGGTCAGACATATACCTTCCAGCATAGTCCTTTTATATTTTGGATTTAGCAGTGATGGCAACAGACATCTTCATAACAGGCATTGGTTGCTACGAATGAATGTAATCATTCATCAGTGGCCGAAATATAATCAATGAGTTTCATCAATTCAGCCATGTTATTCCCTTTGTAAGTCACCTTTTCAACCATGTTTTTATCCAAAGATGATCAGCGTCCCACAAGACGGTTCATCACAAACTATTGTATAAGATTTTGCATATTAATTTTTTGTTTTGTTGGATTATTATATGAGGATATTTCAGATATGGGTTAAAAGCATCTTATGAAAGAACACTTAGGTTTTAACATGTTTACTGTATACATGACAAAGTAATTAAAGTGATATCCATTATGTTATCTGTGTTTTGAAAGACTTTCTTCTAACAGCAGTAATCATATGGAGTGGTAATTCATTTGAATATGGGTTATTCATTTTAACTATAAATCAGACTTGAAAACGATGAAATATAAAATGTTGCTATTTGTCTATATCAAGATCCACATCTTTCCTCAAGGCATTTTTAAAAAAAGTGAATACTTTAGGTGTTAGGAGTCCCATCTCACACAATACAGAATGGATAACATAATTTTTCATGTTCTGGAGCGAATGTCAGTGTTGCATGGCAGCAAGAGAGAAGTGTCAAAATGTTGACACTGATTAAACCAACCACAAGTCAGTATGCAAATACATGTAGAAATCGCAAATAGGTGTTTAAAAGACATGCAGGTAAACATATATTACAATTAACGATTTTAATTGCTTTTTGTACCTTTATAAAAGGGAGATTCCCACATTTAAATGTTACATTTCAGGGGGAACATTTAAAAAAAAAAGAAAACCTTTCATGCTTTGCACTCCTAAATGATCTTTAGTCGAGAAGAAGAGATCGACATCTCAAATAAGTTGAGTGTGCTAGCTGAATTTTTTTATTGAGGACTTTTATTTTGAAACAAGGCGTTTGCAGTTTAGTCATTTGATATTTGACCCATGCCCTCTCTCCAATAAATATATAAATTTCCCATTTATCTCCGATATTGTGACAAGTCATACAATTAGGTAAGTATCACTGCTCCTTTCAGTAACTATGTTTCTCCGTCCTTTAGGTTCGTTGTAGTGACAAATTAAATGATTTCATTATAAAATGAAGTAACGATATTTCTGCAAAAAAGTGGGTTACCCAACTTCCTACTAAAATAATTGCTGTGGCGTACTAGTCAAATACACCTAAATTAAATTATGGTTCTCAGTTTATTTTAACCTTTGCAGGTCTATTCTTCCCGGGTAACGCTGATTAATATAATGGCAGCATCTCAGAAATGTCTTGGAAAAGGTAAGACACCAAAATCATGAGAAACTCAAATGCAATCTGGAGACTTTTTTTTCCCCTCTCTTTTTTCTTATTCTTTTTTCCCCCCCTCAAGTAGTAGACTCCGTGACTAAGCAGAATTGTGTTGTGATTACAGAATCCACCATTTATATAACATCTACATAACATGTCCAGGTGTGTCTTTGTTATGTTAGGAAACGGGAAGTTTCAGACATGTCATTGTACACAAGGATTTGCTTGATAAAACGGTTATGGCTTAAGGTGCTTTAAATGCACGACAGCATGACATTGCACTTTCATGAAATCACCACTGCATATTAGCAATGATATTTATGACAGATTGAATCAGCACTGTAACAGATCGCTTTGCTGATTTCGTATCTTCCTGTTATGCTCATTCTTATCGTTTCTGTTATGCTTTACCTTTTGACCTCTGTAACTTTTAAAAATATGTTAGTGTGTAAAATGTTTAAATATTTTTTAAATGTGTGTGTGTGTGTGTGTGTGTGTGTGTGTGTTTCATCCAGTATAAAGTAAATAAAGTATATCCAGTAAGATATACGCTGGGGGCATGAAAATGTTTTTTTGCAAAACATTATTGAAAAGACATTTTGGATCATTAGAGACATGTAGACTTACAAGTGACTCACAATACTATACATCAATGTCATCGCAACAATAGATGAAGTCTAACGTGTTTTTTGTTTAATTTGTGCCACAGGAAGCGCTGCTCCTGGCCCTGTGCCAAAGGACCATATTCGGCTCTATAGCATGAGATTCTGTCCTTTTGCCCAAAGGACAAGATTGGTGCTCAATGCCAAGGGAATTAAGTGAGTACAAACACAAACTTGCATTAGTGTTTACCCAATGTATAAACATTGTTTCTGCTTTGAGTGAAAAGAAAAGCCCCTTTGAATAATTTAATCTGTATTTCACCGTAGACACGACATCATCAACATCAATTTGAAGGACAAGCCTGATTGGTTTCTGGAGAAGAATCCTCTTGGTTTAGTGCCAACGCTGGAGACCCAGAGTGGTCAGGTGGTATACGAGTCACCAATCACCTGTGAGTACCTGGATGAGGTCTACCCTGAGAAGAAACTGTGTCCATCCGACCCGTTTGAGAGGGCCCAACAGAAAATGCTGCTGGAGCATTTCTCAAAGGTATTTACTTATGCACTTCCACAGGGATTTTACATTTAATTAATTACACGTTTTCATCAATATGAATGGATGGTCTTTTTAGGTGACTCCCTACTTCTATAAGATCCCTGTAAGCAGGGCAAAAGGAGAAGATGTGTCTGCACTTGAAGCAGAACTTAAGGAGAAACTCTGCCAATTAAATGAGGTTGGTTGGAATACCTGTAATATAATTGAGTGGGATAATGGTTTTTGATGATAAGCAGATGTCATGGGATACTTTTCAGTTGAGTTGTCACTTCCTGTATAAATGTGTGCTTTCTCTATGTATTTAATGGCTTTTGTCAGACCCTTGTCACCAAGAAGACCACGTTTTTTGGAGGAAATTCAATAACAATGATTGACTACCTGATGTGGCCTTGGTTTGAGAGGATGGAGATGATGGATCTAAAGCAGTATGTTTTTATCTTCTTCTTCTTACATTTATTAAGTGCAAAAGCAATAGAGAAAGAAAGATCATATGTTATCGTATGACATAAATTATTATTTCCTAGATTAAAAGAAAACATTTTTATCACACAAAGAAATGAATATTACAGTTTGTCAAGTTGACGATTATTTAAAGGGATAGTTCACCCAAAAATGAAAATTGTCATTAATCCCTCACCCTCAACCCGTAAGACCTTTGTTCATCTTTGGAATTGGAATACAAATTAATATATTTTTTTATGAAATCTGATGGCTCAGGCAGGGCTTCATTGACAGCTATTTAATTAACACTTTGAAGGCCCAAAAAGGTAGGAAAGACATTGTTAAAATAGTCCATTTGACTACAGAGGTTCAACCTTAATTTTATGAAGCGACGAGAATTCTTTTTGTGCGGCAAAAAAACAAAATATCGACTTTATTCAGTCATTTCTTCCCTTGTTTATCAGTCTCCGACGCGGGTTCACGAGAGCACCACGACGCATGCCACTATTTTTTAATGATGTCTTTCCCACCTTTTTGGTGATTTCTGGGTGAACTAACCCTTTAAGATGAAGATTAGAAACTCAGTCATGTTAATGGATTAGAAAAATCATTAAATGAGACCTATCTAAATGATCGCTTTGCACGTTAACACCCTATTCTCATAATTTCCAGCTGTTTGGACAGCACTCCTCAGCTGAAGAAGTGGACTGAACATATGTTGGTGGATCCCACTGTAAAAGCCACAATGTTCAGCACAGAAACCTACAAGGTGTTCTACAAGTCCTACATGGAGGGAAAGCCCAATTATGATTATGGTTTATAGAATAAATCATTGTTCTCTGGTAAAACCCACCTTGATTGCCTATTTGTTTAAACAGCTATTGGTTACAAAAGTCTATTAATCTCTGTCTATCATTTATACTATGATCCCGATTACTCTGAAGTGAATTAAATTCCACGGGATATCATTCTTTATGTCCTTTTGATTTGCTGAGTCGATATCAAAAAAGTAAATCTAAGACTTTGATGATCTTAAAATCAGATTTTTTAAATAACCAGCTGAATGAATTACATGCCTCAATATACATTTGTTACCAGTGCAATGAAACAAAATAAATAATTATAAAAAAAACATGTTTCTGGAGTTTATTCAATAGATGAAATATTCTCTACACTGTAAACATTATCTAATTTTTAACTAATATGATTTTAGCTCATGTCCATTCAGAGTAATTACTAAGCATCATCATCCACAATGACTAAAAGCATGTTAGCTGCAGTTACTGTCCCACTGCTTAAGGGTTACAATGGTAACAGGGCTCTCAGTATCTCAGTAACCTGCAGTGTTTGTCTAAATAGCCCTAATCATTAGGTGTATCCACCACTGACTCCAATGAGTCATATCACACATCCATAATCTTACCAGAAGCAGGAAGAATGCCACTGAGGTTTAACAGACATGCAGGACAGATAACCACCTAAATTAGTCTTCCTCAGCTGACCACATCAGAGCAAAAGCATTTATCATGAGTATGTACATAGAGCTTTAAGTTACTTTAAAGACAAAACAGTGATGATGCCATGTACAAAAAAGGCATAGTAATGCCATAATACGTTTAGTGCTCTCCTGTTACCATCCTAACACAGTTCATTGGTTCCATTTGAATTGAATTGAAAATTTTGAATTGAAAATCTTTATTTCGAACTATTAAAAAGAAAGAAACAGAAATTAAATATACAAACGACTAAAAAAAGAAAAGAAAATGTATAACAAAATAAACAAAACTATATTTCAACATAATACTCAACCCGTTCAAAAGGGATAGGTTGAAGCCCTATTAAATCCTACCCTGAGTAGCCTACTTACCAAAACCAAATCACAATCAAATAAAGAAAATATGAAAAATTGTTTTTTAAATTGCAACACAACATTTATACTTTGTTTAAATCGATTTGTTTAGACCATTCCACAAATGCAGCCCCGCAATTTGATACAAACTAAAAGTGTAAAGCTAATTGTTGGAGTTTTTTTCTGCAGTAGGCAATGCACTATAATAGGGGTCAGGTCAGGTGAGCTGAATTGCTCCACCCTGATCAGAACAGTGGTAACAGTAGATACTTGTTGCATTGATAAGCATGACTGTGCACAACAGAAGCTTTGAGATGTCAGTGTCATAACCTATGACTAAGTGACCCTGTTAGGGTACATTTACAAAAAGAAAAGAAAAAAGTTTTGTTTCAGAAAGGTCTATATTCTGACAAATGAATAAGGTGACTCATTCTGCAGCTGTAGTCCTGCAAAAGAAAGCTTCGCATGACTTTGCAAGACACCCACACTAACGTAAACAACATAAACTGTGATTATTATATGGCAACAAAAGATTGTGGCCTGACAGGAATATATTTAATAAGCTGTTGTGATATGTGATATGGATAAGATAAGATTTAAAAAAAAAAAACTTTTAAGTCAGCAATAAGGTTTGAGAAACTATATTATGAATATGGCTGTGGCCGTTATTAGGCATGGTTTAAAATAATAATAAAAATAATAAATGAAGGTGACCCAATTTCTGAAATGGAATGCAGGGACATTTCCTAGTTCAGTGGTCTGACTAAATATTTAATTATTGCTTGTTGTTATCTGTGAATAAAAAAACAGGAATAATACATTTTTAAATGCAAAGGCATGGTCCCAAATCACCATTTTGGAATCTTTTTTATTTGGAATTGTTTTTTGTATTATTTATTTTTTATTTTACCTTATATAGCCTATATACAAGTAACTATTAATAGTGTAGTAAAATAAAATTTGGTACTAAAATTTAAATCTGTAAATTATAGAAAGTGATTAGTGAAAGTCACTTCAAAATAATTTACAAAAAAATTTCTAATTGTATCTAATATTTTCATTTTTTACAAACTGTGAATATAATGTAGGCCTATATAGTAATTGCATCTTTTATTAAGTTCTCAAATGTTATTTTATGTTTGTGCTATTTTGGTCGGACTTCATTTCTGGTGTTGCCAGGAAAAGCGCCATAAGTGTTTGTGGTCTGTGTAAAACGGGGACGTTTCCGGGGAGAGGACACCAAAAAACAGCTCTATCAGCTGCAAACAGGGACGTCTGGTCGCCCTATAAAAGTATGAAGAACACAAACTGATTTAAATCGTTATTTTAATAAGCAAGATTCTTTTAGTTGAATAATTCTTCCGCTAGAAGATCGTCCCTAGCTATATAGTAGACAGAACATTGCTAAGCAACAGCCGTCATTGCTACTACAGTATACCATAGACTTCAATGGTCAATCCAGTACGTTAATTGCTGACTGTAGATGAAATGACACAGCAAAATTAGAGAAATGTACTGTAAATAAGCACCTCGGAAGCGAAGTGCAGACTTCTGAGTAACTTAGTTTATTATTTTTTGTCGTTTTATAGGCTACGTTAGCTGTAAAATTAATATGGGGTCTTCTTCAAACAGAGAAAATATACTTTCAAGAATATTTTATTAAACGTAGCCTAATGAAAAGTTTTGCAGAAGAGCTTTATTTCGAAAGTAACATGGGTGTAAGAGGAGGAGTCATTGGTCTTCAGCCACACCTATCTTCCATATAAAATCTACTTTGTTTCAAGAAGACAGCTGAGCTAACGCTTACTTCAGTTACTGACAGGTCATACGGATCGACAGGTAAGCAATAAACCTTGAATTAGTATTTGCTAGATTTTAGTCAAACATGTTAAGCATCTATGATAGCCTCGAAAGTATTTTTATTTTCTTCCCTCCTGCGCGTTATGTAACACATAACTTACAGCTTTTCGATTCTTATCCACAAGAATCTACACGCTCGCAATATACGCTAATGTTTTTTCTTCTTTTTTTTTTTTAGTCACCTCACCATCGATTGTTTATTTCTACCTTTCTGATCACCATAATGGCTCCAACTCCAAAATGCCAAGGAAAAGGTAAGAGAAAGCAAAGAAATTAGACTTTTGCAGAAAACTCGCCTTCAGACCATCCTGTTGCATGTTAAGAATGTCTTTCAGATGGAAGTGATAAGCTATTAAAACATAATTATATAAAATATATTTAATAAATGAATACAATATTGTCTAATTTTCCATTAAAAATAAGAACCTGGGCTCCACACTTGTGTTCCAAATTATACTGATGAAAATCCATGCTTATTATGTAAATATGTTCCATTGGTGTAACAGAAAGTCCTGCTCCTGGACCAGTGCCGAATGGTGTTATTCGGCTCTACAGCATGAGATTCTGCCCTTTTGCTCAGAGAACAAGACTGGTGCTCATTGCTAAAGGAGTTAAGTGAGTACTAATGTTGACCTGCTGTGCAATATTGTTTGTTTAGATGGAGGGCTTGAAGGTGCAGCAAGCGATTTCTAAGAACCATTGTTGAACACTGTTGATATTTGAAATCAAGCCAAACACACCCCTCTCTTCATTGCTCCGCCCCCAAAACGCACTTACACAGATCCACTTACAAAGAGTGGATGTCTCTTTATCATAGCAGAAGAGCGAAAAATAAAGCGAAGAAGACGACCTAATGACAAGGAAGAACAAAAAATGTACATACCGTACACAAGTATATACAAGTGTTCATTGTTAATCGCCAGCATGCACACAAAACCAATGTTACTCACATATAGAGCCGAAACAATGCAGCCTCGATGTCCATTTTCAGGCCTTTTTAGGTCTCTCCAGAGTTGGAAAGCTTTTCTAATATTTAGGTCCTAAATCTCTTGCCTGATCGTAACCCTTCTTTTCCAGTGATATTCCTCAGACCTTTTCTATTTTGTAATGTCTCTCAGCCATCTCTCTTTCAACAGTCATTCTTCAAATGTCCCTCTTGCTCACTCTCTGTCCTCCCCATCATGAGTGTATACGCCCCCTACTGCTGATTGGCTACAGGTTTGTTGTGGTGCTCGGTCAGGTCCACTTTCAACAGCGTTTTTCAGAAATCACTTACTGCACTTTTAAGTGTTCTGGTGTGCCTAATGTGTACATACGATATTTTAAATCATAAATTCGTTTTTTCTTTATTAACTTTCTTTGTATTGGTTGCAAAAAAAGATCACTCTCTTAAATATGTAGCCACTATCCAAAATTGATTTTATATTCCTTTTACATAGGCATGAGATTATCAACATCAATTTGAAGGATAAGCCAGATTGGTTTCTGGCGAAGAATCCTTTTGGGACAGTACCAGTATTGGAAACCTCAAGTGGTCAGGTGGTATACGAGTCACCAATCACCTGTGAGTACCTGGAAGAGGTCTACCCTGAGAAGAAACTGTGTCCATCCGACCCGTTTGAGAGGGCCCAACAGAAAATGTTGCTGGATCTTTATTCAAAGGTTGGTCATATTGTCATTTGAAACATTTACTGTATTAAACATCTGCCTGTAGAAACTGATGATTTAAATATGGTCCTCCATCACAATCAGGACTTAAAATATAAAAATGTACACCTAACAATAAATATGAAAGTCTTGATATTACCTTTGTATTATCAATTAAGGAAACCCAAAAACCAAGAAGGTAATGGAAATTCATACTCATTTCAGGTGATTCCATACTTCTATAAGATCTCTATGGGCAAGAAAAGGGGAGAGGACGTCGCAGCATCTGAAGTTGAATTTACAGAAAAACTCTCCCTATTAAATGAGGTGGGCTGAAATACCTACACTTTCTTATAATACAGTTTATCTTGATGATTTATTAATGTCTAACTGCTTTCTTTTTTCTATATCTTTTTTTCAGACTCTGGCGAAAAAGAAGACCAAATATTTTGGTGGCGATTCAGTCACAATGATTGACTACTTGATCTGGCCATGGTTTGAGAGGGCGGAGATGATGAAGCTGAAGCAGTAAGTTTTTGTTTTTTTTATTAGTACATATATGAAATATATAATGAGTGTGTAATAAAAACACACATAAAAAATAAAGCAATTGTACCTGACAGCAGGAGGAATAATGTGCTGAGTCATGGAGGTTAAGTCAAACAGATATGCAAACAGTGATGAATGACTCAGATTAGTAAAGGTGGGGCTTTGGGTCGAGGTTCCAACTGGATTGAAAAGCACTTCGCTTCAGTAAACTTTGTGCACACACGATAAAACAAACCCTTTTTTCACAAGTAAACTTAATGTGAATGTAACCTTGCCTCTTGTATATTTCTCCAAAGAATAACTTGCTTGTGAAACTAATAGTTCTGCATATTTCTTGTCATGTTTCAGTTGTTTGGCCAACACTCCTCTGTTAAGTAAGTGGGTTGAATGCATGTTTGAGGATCCAGTTGTGAAAGCCACCATGTTCAGCACAGAGGATCACAAGGTGTTCTTCGACAGCTACATGGATGGAAACCCTAATTATGATCATGGTTTATAAAGTAAAACAGGAATATATTTGTCCATCTGTGTGTGGATTTTTTACCATTGCTCTATTTCTATCAATTTACAGCAAATTGTGCTTTTTAAAATGGTTATATTAACAAGTTTGTCATTTATACATGAATATAAATAAACAAAATCTATGAAACATAAAATCATGTATTCTTATGTTTTTACTTTTAATCTCTATATATTACCAGATTTCTCTTTGGTCGAAAGTGAAATGCCACTGAGCCATACAGTGCATGTTGTGAGGTTGCAAAACATTGCTTCCTGGAAGGGGAAACTGCCTAAAAGTTAGTCAAGAGCATTTAGTTTCTTTAACAAAACATGGTGGAAAACAAGATTTTTTAAAAATGGTGACAGTGAAAAAACAAAATCCCCTTATAAAGAGTCTTAAGTCAAACTGGCACCCTGCTGCTGTATTGACTGATAAAAAAGGATCAGATTTCTATTTTAAAATCTAAGCAGACAATGCATTGTACAGGAAAACCTGTGAAACAGCTTCTGCTTGGGCATGTACATGTCTGTCACTTTTCTACAGTAGTTGTTCAATAGAGGTGCTTGCTGCTCATACTTTGTTTAGGAATTTCAATCCCTTAAGTGTTGGCTCATAAGATCAAAACTGATTATATGGCTATGTATTATGATAATGTTACAGAACTAATATAACATGCTCAGCATGATATGTCATCATTTATAATAACTCATTGTTCAAAGATCCTGAATCAGCTGCCAGATCGATGATGAATAATAAGAGGGTGTTTCTTCAAATATGTGCACTTTCGGCCCTGTGTGCTTTAGGAAAAACTCCTTTAAGATCCTATTATTTATATACCAGAAATGTGTTTGCATTATTTTAGATGTGACAGAAAGGATGTTAAGGGAAAATTGAAAACTGTGGTGAAAATGGAATTTTGTCATAATTTATTGCAAGCATTTTTTATGGAAGCTTGTTTCTGCACAGAATAAAATAAAATAGAAAATACAAAAGGTAATTGCGAGTTTATATCCCACAATTCTGATTTTTTTCTCAGAATTGCAAGATATAAACTCACAGTTGCAAGTCATAAAGTCAGAATTGTGAGCTGACTTTTTTTCTCAGACTTGGACTTTATAACACGCAATTGTGTGCTCATATCTCACAATTCTGATAAAAAAAAAGGTCAGAATTGTGGGATGTAAATGCGGCATTGCAAGAAAAAAAGTCTGAATTGTGAGATATTAACTTGCAATCCTGACTTTATAACTCGAGTTTATATCCTGCAATTCTGAAGGAAAAAAAGTCGCAATATACTTTACCTTATACATTTTTTTATTTCTTGGCGGAAACAAGCTTCCTTACATTAGGTATCCTAAATACCCACTTGTTTTCATAATTACAGCTAGATTGGAACCACTGAATAAAAAAAACAAAAACATTTTTACATTAATTTTACTACTTAATTTTAGAGTTTTCTTCACACACCACATCTAATTTCATCTCAAGCATTCTCTTCACTGACACTGTTTTCCCCTTGGTAGTAAAAAGGTACAGTAACTTTTGAAATAAACAATTTTATTTATTACTATTATTATTAATATAACCCCATTTTGTTGTTGTTGAAAATTACAGATTTTAAGATTTAAATTCTTGGTTTGGGCTAGGAGTGAAATAATAAAAGCTATATATAAAGGCATTTGAAAAGTAGCAAAAATTAATCCTAAAACAAAATGTGACCTTCATATAACATATACAATAATAAAATTTAAATGAAATTTGGTCCTCTGGGACATAAAAAGTAGCCTGGTAATACCAAACTCTGCTACTTCGCTTTGCTTCGTAGACAGAGTCTGGCATGGCATAATTGAAAAGCGTTTTCTTTCTCGCAGGGAGGCGCTTGTCTGAAGTTTAAAATCATTGGTTCCCGTAAGCCAATCACATAACGTTTGGTTATGGCGTGTGTTATGCGCATGCTCAGCCGCATCTAACTTCCACTGTAAACACATGTAGTATGATGCGAAAACAAAACCATCGAGTGAAATACCGGAGTGAACATGGCTGTGAACGACTTTTGCAGATTATGTGAAGTAAATCTACGCATCCACGGTACAATCAGTGTCTACGTCACGGCTCTCAGCCCGCCCTCTGTTCGTTGATTGGCCGGCTGTTTTCAGGCCGGAGGAAAACGGAAAGCTATTACGCTGTCTCAGACTGAGTACAGAAGCAAAATTAAATTGAGCGGAAGTAAGAAGTCTGACATAGTCAGGCTGCATAAAAAGTGCCCATAGTTGAAGAAACACCTAAATATCATAATAGCATCAGTAACAGTCAGTGCTTAACATATTGTTTACATTCAAAGTGCATAACATCATGTAATTAGGCTGTAGAAATCCCCTGCACTGAAAGCCAGAGCAGCGGGTAAGTCTACACCTGGTCTGTTGAGCTGAATTCATGTCTCACGTGACCGTTAGAAAAGTGAGGGGTATATTCCTGAACAAGCACAGATGTATTTCTGACCATCTCCTGAAAATGCTCCTCCATTTTGGCATATACGTGCCTCTGCAACACAAGAGGCCTGAACAGGTTTATCGGCTCTGCAGACCAGATTATTTTGGGAACCAGAATTTCAACTGGGATCCGAGGGTTCCCAACAACAACGTGATAGAGTCTCTTTTCCTCCAAGCTTTGCTGAAGGAAGCTGAGCAGATCTCGTAATCTGTGATCAAGATTCTGCGGCTGCCACATCGCAAGACGCTTATTCAACAGCAGATGCAAGAGCGCCGTCTTTATATGGTAATTAGAAAAGGCGCTTCTCCCAGTCAAAGCCGTCTGCTTTTTGTGCAAGAAAGAAACTATCTGAAGACAATGAATGTGACACGAGTTGGTAGGAAGTCTTTTCGCTAGGTATTTCAGCAGATTTCTTTCATAAACGGATAGTGAGAGTTGCCAGTGAATGTCTGAGGAGTTGCTAGTGTCAGATGGGAAATGAGAGATAAGGTAAGCGTCTGTTTCCTCAAACTGAACAGCAGGGGTCACATTGAGAACGACAGTCTTTCCAGACCTAAACCTGATTTTTAGAGCTCCGGGGAAGTCCAGGTTCCGAAATGCCAGCTCAAAATCATACTTATGAGAGATCTTGCCCCATGCTTTGGTCACTGAGATCTGAAACCATCTCATGATCTGATCTTTCGACAAATACGTGGTGTTCCTTGCACAGAGGAGTTCCACCAAAGTGTGTTCCTCAAGCTTTTCACACTCATTTCTATCGTGAAGCAGACATAGCATATCATCACCAAGATTGGCTGTGCCACAGAGACAGTCTGTGCCATTCCAACCTGGTTTTATGAGTTTAATCCTTCCACATCCTTGCAGGTCCAGTGGGATTTCAGTGGCAGGGTCGCACCAGAGCTGAAACTGGAACCTGAATGGCTGGGGTGGAGAAAAAGGCACAATAAGGTCACACGTAGGAGGTTTAGACACCCTCCAGGACTCAAACATACTTCCTATGCCAACAAAGTCCTCGACTTCCAGGTCAGCTTCTCGATCGCAAACACTTCTCAAAGCTGCAAGCAAATCATCTGCAAAGCCTTCGATAAACTCCCGCACTCTCCCGGTCTCGTGGATAAAAGGGTGGAAGCGGGTCTTGCAGAAGTTATTTAGGACGTCTTTATCTAAGGCTACTGACTTAGCGCTGAGATATCCGGCACTGGAATCTCCGTCTTCGTCTTCCACTGGTTCTGGAACTTCAGCAGGGATCATATCCTGCCTGCAAACCTCAATTGTGAAGAAAATGACAAGGCAGAGGGCGCTCCAAAAGTACCAGCCGTAACTGTCCTGATCACCAATCAGAGCTGTTTCTGTTTGTGAGATCTCCTGCTCCAGGCGCTCCTGTTCGGCCTCCAGCTTCTCCTGGTGCTCTTTCATCCGGGCCAGAAGATCCTCATCTTGCTCATGGACGGTGGTGTTCTCATTAGGGAAGAGCAGAGGATGGTTGAGGATAGCGGCTACTACCACCACGCAAACCCGTGTAATAGCACCTTGCATCCTTTACTGTGCGTCTGGGAAAACATATTTCTGGATTATTGTCAGCTTCTTGAAAGGAAACACTATCTTCTAACTTTTGCAAAAACATGTCATCATCTGAGTGCTAATTGTGAACTGTAATAGAAAGGACTGTCCTGCACTGGGGAAGGAAGTCAGATAACCCTTGTCAAACAACATAAATTAAACCAGCCAGATAACTGTATCCAGATAGAAGTTTCCACTGGAAACAACTGATTTATGATTTATTTTTCTTCTACAAATATTGATATTGGGGTGAGAATCTGCTTAACTTGATTACATTTACATTTATTCATTTATCTTGAATACTTGAATATTTATCTTGAAAACTTGATGTTTGGGTAAAAAAACTGTTCTCATCTATGCAAAGAACTTTGAAATTTTGCCTTGACTAAAGCTTAGTAAGCAACCTAATATATACTGAGGAGGATGTTATGTAATTGGTTTATTTATGGTGTGACACTTGGAGTCTGAGTGATTCTTGGAATGAGGCAGATCAAATTCCATATTATACAAACTGCGAGCTACTGGCACATTCAACGGTTCCACTTAAAAGCATTAGAGATACAGGACAAAATAGATTTAGTCAATCTACTGAACTGATATTCAATTTATAGAAGTAAATGCTACTTTTACTACACTCATTTTATTGATCAATTGTGGCATTTTATTTAGACCCTTTCCACAGAAAGGTGAGAAGGCAAACAAATACTCTCATTCAATTTTATTTTCTGAATTTAAAAAGTAGATAGAAGAGAGAATATTATATAGAAGATTAATCAACTAATACAAAATTCACTCACAACCTCACAAGGTATTTTGAAGGTTAAGCACCAAGGAGGTTTAATAAAAAAAAAAAATTTTAAAGTTTTTTTTTTTTTTTACATTTTTTGGGTTTTTTTTTTTTGGTTTAGGCTCATTTGCATTTTATTTTGATTTTATTAGTGCGTTCAACTTGGTGATTTTTTTTTTTTTTTACGATAAAAAACAAATGAATGCCAACGTGGAACAGCAGCACAAAATGACAAAAAAGTTTCTGAATAGTTTACATAATGACATCATTGGTAGTAAAGACATGGGAAATTGGTGTGGCGCTGCATATTCCCACAATCACTAAAAGGACCGAGTCTAGACAACAACTAAATTTGTGATCACAGATATATATAGCAAATATGAAATAGTTAGAGACACTATAACGGAAGGAAGAGTTTTTAACAATGATTAAAGTAGGTGGTAAGTTTGTCAGTGAGAAGACGACTGAAACTTGTAGAGGGCGGTGATAGGCTACGTAAGGCAGAACATTTTACAAAGTCTCTTTTTAATCGCCAAATTCAACACAATTGAGTATTTTTATTTTGACATATTAATTAAGATGTTTTACAAGTCTGCTGTGGTCTTTTTTTTCTTCCCATTTGTATCACAGTTACAGTGTCTTTAATAATCTATAAAACAGCAGATGCAAATCAGTCTTTGTTTTAAACCGAGAACAGGAAAATAACTTACACCCTAATCCAAGAGTTAACGTCCAGCGTTGTTCATTGCCTGACATTAATACTGAACCGACACAAGAGAAAGCGCTGCTCCAGTACCGTTATTCTTCGGTTTCCTCATCTGCTCGTTCCTCATGAAGCTGTTCTCACTAACAACCAGGAAGTGACCAAAGGGGCCGTTTACGCTCCTCTATAAAAAGCACGTGGGTCAGCCCTGTTCTTGAGTCAACGTAACCATAGCATGTAACAAGCACGCAAGCACACACGCCATTCTCCGGGATGGTGAAAACATTGAAGCTTTTTCTAGACATGAGTTTATACTTTAATAGTAGCAGTAGGCCTACTTAAATAATAGTATACGTGCCTGCATTCATTGAGGATGTAGGCTACATGCAATTGCAAAAATAAATTGCACATGTATATATTTCAAATTTGTTTTTTTCGACAAGGCATTTATACGTGTTAACAACGAAAAAAATTCAGCTCTTTTGAAAGATGTGCGGCTGCGCAGACTAGCCTACTAAAGACGGAGGACAAATATGCCCACACGAGGTCGCTGCCTCACCAAAGTTCAGTAGCTTATATACACACCTAACGTTACCTACAATAGACTGTAAAAAAAGCTACCTACAATAATGTTTAGATATGAGAGTTTCTGTCAAATAACCACCATTGCAATAATCCATTGGTAACTATAATGATTTAGAATTTTATCTTCGATGTTATATGGGTAGGCTATATGTTATATGACAAATATCCATCCATCCATTCTCCGAACCGCTTCCTTATCCCCTGTAGGGTCGCGGGAGGTTTCAGCCTCTTTCTCTCTTTAAAAAAACAAAAAAAAAACTAAATATAAACATGACTATAAATATTAAATATTTCCTCACACGACCATTGAAATGGCGTTCAATTAAACAACAAAGAAAAGCAGCCACGTTTAAAGCAGTTTTAGAGGCAGGTATTTCTGGCATGCGCACATTTGGGTGTGACCAAAGGGAGCTTACAGGTGCGCGCGCCTTACTTGTGATCTCATCGCCCTTCAGCACGCAGAGATCGCGAGATGCGTTAATAATTGTGAATCATTTAGTTTTTCACGTGATCCAGATAATAATATATAATTTTCGTTGGTCTTTTTTGCATTTTTGTGACTTGAACAGCGCACATTGCAGAACAGCGTATTTGGCGGGCATTGTCAGATAAGTAGCCTCTACCTTTGACAGCCTCTCTAATATAGCCTAACGTAAACTGTAATTAATGGATCGTTTAAAGTTGGTTTTACAATACTTCCAGTCAAATTCGGAGTCCATCTCCAATGGTATCTGTATAATATTGTCACTGATAAGCGTCAAGTTGTATACAAGTTTTGATTTCAACTGCCCCTGTTTACCGCAATACAATAAGATGTACGCAATGGGGGTCATGTTCGTCCCCCCAATTATATTATTCCTTTTGGGAGTGTTAGTTAATCGCCATACAGGGGTGCTGATGGAAGAGTGGGTCAGACCCCTGGGCAACAGGACAAAAAATCCGGCCGTGGTAAAGTGAGTTTGAAGCTAATCAATAGCCTATTATTTGACTAAATAATATTAATATTGATAATACCAAAATATTAACTATTATCCTTCTCCCAGATTTCTGCTGTCATCAATGATGCAACGGGCCCTTCTGGCCCCCATGGTCTGGATTTTGATGACACTCTTGGATGGAAAATGTTTCATCTGTGCATTTAGTATGAACGTAGACCCTAAATATTTTACAGGAATACCTAACAGCACCGGCCTAGAACTGATCAAGATCATGGCTAAGGTGCCTTGCAGAGAAGATATCATCTTCAAAAACAGCAGTTTTCGGAAAGCTATATCACGCTATGTGCGTTGTTACTCTCAAGTAAGTGTGTTATAACTTTTTTCGCAAATTCTTTACATGCTTACATACATAGTCTTTAGTCAATGAACTGTGATGTCAATGTCATTTTTGACTTGATAGCTGAAAAGATTGAGCTGTACAAAGGTGACAGGAACAGACCTTTAGCAAATCTGTAGGTGGTTAAAGTCTTTTCATACTTTTGCATAACCACATGACTCATCTATTCTTCTTGACAATTTATCTTCTTTTCTAAGGCAATAGGCTGGTCAATACTCCTCATCTTCATTTTTTTGGGTGCGGTGGGTCGCGTCGTCAAGCCTTGCTTCAATCACGCCACTTTTCTCCAGACTCGTTACTGGAGCAATTACCTGGACGTTGAACAGAAGCTCTTCGATGAGACCTGTGTCCTTCATGCCAGAGATTTTGCCAGAAAATGCGTCATTCAGTTCTTTGAGAGCATGCGAGAAGATGTGACCGTGAGAATGCCCCTCTCAAGTGCACTCAGACCCAGCACAATCCGTAATGAATATGAAGAGGAAGAAGAGGAGCGTCTGCATGGTATTACCAGGCAAGATCAGGTGGATCATTTGCTGCAAACCTGGTACGAGTGCAAACCAGAACTGGATGTGACCAAGATGGCCTATAAGCCCAAAGTATGTATCACTTGGGAAGATCACAATGGAAAGGCGATATTCTCTGATGTGTAAAATTGAGAAAAACAGATCTTACCTCTTAAGTAAGGATTCATGCAAATAAGTGACGTTAATAAAGGTAATGAAAAATGTTGATGAATCCCAAAATTGTAATAAATTGAGGACAAAATAACTGATTATTGTTAATTCAGAGGCAAAAGCTTGCATGCTGATGCATATGTTGTGTACTGTATTCATCAATGAATGTTTCATCTGCATATGAATTTAGAATCCAAACATTTTTTTTTAATTGTAATGCTACTGTCAGATTATTGTCAATTCAGAAAGCCTTGTTTTAACCTCCTTCAAGAGCTTGCATCTGAATATGAAGCATTTGAATATGCTGGGATTTAGTTTGTGTAATTTTGCATTTCTCTTTCCACACACATTACACAACAACCTCATGGATATGGCTTGGATGCAAATGACTGCGGAACCTTGGCAACACCTGAAAAAATACGTGTAATGTTTATGTATATATGTCTGTATGTATTGTATATGTGTATCTATTAATAAAATTAATATATATTAATATAAGTATGTTTATCATTTTAGCTGTGTGACAAACCACTGTCACCAGATTTTGTATTTGTATATTGTATAGTACATGTCTTGAAATGTACTTTTGCCTTCAGTACACATTTTCAGTGAGATCTATTTTGCCCTTTAGTTATGTATGGTTGACATAGGAAACAATTTTAACACTGACACTGAACGAAAATCACACCCATCTATAGAACTTCTAAAGGAGTGGCCTGTCACTCATGGGTATCGATGCTTTAAGTTCACCAGGTGAACCTTTCATCACAAAGGACTTATCTCTGCTCCAGCAGTCTTGCTTTCTTTTCTCTCTGACAAGATAGAGTAAGTCTTTGATTATTTAAATACAATTTATTAATTATTAATTAGCTGTACTATAAACTTTGCTCTAATATTTTGCTCTAAAAGGTGAACTCCCTTTCTGAAAATGGATAAGTTTCGGATTATGGTTCAGTTTTTGCAAGCCAACCAAGAGTCCTTTATGAATGGCATCTGTGGGATCATGGCTCTGGCAAGTGCTCAAATGTATTCCTCTTTTGAGTTTACATGCCCTTGCCTTCCAGCCTACAATTATGCGTATGGAATCGGAATTCTAATCGTGCCACCAATATGGTTCTTTTTACTTGGATATGTACTTAACAACAACATATCAGTGTTAACTGAAGAATGGAAGCGACCGATGGGCAAGCGCAGAAAAGATCCAGCGGTTTTGCGCTACATGTTCAGCTCCATGACGCAGCGCGCTCTCATCGCTCCGGTTGTATGGATAGCCGTAACTTTAATGGATGGAAAGAGCTTTTTGTGCGCTTTCAGTGCCACATCGGATTTATCCGAGTTCCTCAACGAGACCTATATAAGCTTATCAAAAAATGAACTTCAGAAAATACAAGCAAGGATTCCATGCCAAGACGTATTTGATGGGCATGATATTATCTCCAGAGATGCGGCCACTAGGTATATTCGCTGTTTTTCACAGGTAATGCTCAACTTAATGTCTAAATGGGGTTTTCAAAATAGGCTCACTTTGACCTATTACAATTAAAGCTGGGTAAAGCAATGTTTCACGTTTATAATTTTGAAAGACGGTAGCAGGGTGATGAATTGATATAATGATAATTATGCAGCGCGAGAGTGCATATAGTGTCCGCCCAAATAGCCCCCTCTCTCTCTCTCTCTCTCTCTCTCTATATCAATATGGCTTTTAAAAATCCGACAAAAGACCAGGGTGCAAGACTGTGTTATGTGTTTTTGTTGAGGGAAAGAACATCAATCCTAATATTCATTGCGAATGACATAATAGAAAAAAAAAAAAAAAAAAAAAAAAAAAAAAATATATATATATATATATATATATATATATATATATATATATATATATATATATATATATATATATATGTATATATATATATATGTATATATATACACACACTACAATTCAAAAGTTTGGGGTCAGTAAGATTTTTTAATGTTTTTAAAAGAACATCTTATCTTCTGTTCACCAAGGCTGCATTTATTTGATAAAAAAAAACAAAAAAAACAGTAATATTGTGAAATATTATGACAATTTAAAATGACTGTTTTCTATTTTAAACTGTAATTTATTCCTGTGATCAAAGCTGAATTTTCAGCATCATCACTCCAGTCTTCAGTGTCACATGATTCTCTAGAAATCATTCTAATATGATGATTTGATGCTCAAAAAAACATTCATTATTATCAATGTTGAAAACAGTAGTGTACATTTTTTTTTCAAAATTCTTTGATGAATAGAAAGTTCAAAAGAACAGCATTTATTTAAAATAGAATATTTTCTAACATTATAAATGTCTTTACTGTAACTTTTGATCAGTTTAACTCATCCTTGATGAATAAAAGTATTGATTTATTTTATTTCTTTCCCCCAAAAATCAAATTTAAATTCTTACTGACCCCAAACTTTTGAACGGTAGTGTTTAATGTTACAAAAGCTTTAGATTTCAGATAAATGCTGTTCTTTTGAACTTTCTATTCATCATATCATCATGAAATAAAAATGTAAATAACTGTTTTTAACATTGATAATAATCATAAATGTTTCTTGAGCATCAAATCATCACATTAGAATGATTTCTGAAGGATCATGTGACACTGAAGACTGGAGTAATGATGCTGAAAATTCAGCTTTGATCACAGGAATAAATTACTCTTTACTGTATATTCACATAGAAAACAGCTGTTTTAAATTTGAATAATATTTCACAATATCACTGTTTTTTGTTTGTATTTTTAATCAAATAAATGCAGCCTTGGTGAGCAGAAGATACTTATTTTAAAAACATAAAAAATCTTACTGACCCCAAACTTTTGAATGGTAGTGTATATGTATATATATATATATATATATATATATATATATATATATATATATATATATATATACCTAGGCCTATATATCTGTAAACTTATATATCAGTAGGCCTATATTGTATAGTGCTGTCAAATCGATTAATTGCATCTAACTTAAAAGTTTGTTTACAATATATGTGTGTGTATATAAAGGCTATTATTAAATGTATAGGCCTATATTATATAAATGTCTGTGTGTGTGTGTTTACTGTGTACTTATAGACATAGACATAGACATGTACATAGACACAAACACACACACACACTCAGCGACATATACCAGTATATGATATATAAATTTTTTATTATACACACACACACTACTATATATATGTGTGTGTGTGTGTGTGTGTGTGTGTGTGTGTGTGTGTGTGTGTGTGTGTGTGTGTATGTGTGCACACTCACCGGCCACTTTATTAAGTACACCTTGCTAGTACTGGATTGGACCCCCTTTTGCCTTCAGAACTGCCTTAAATGTGCAGTAAGCATACAGTACACAAGTACAAGCAAGAGTTCGTTAATCGGCAGCAGCATGCACTCAAAACCAAATTTACTCACATAGAGCAGAAACAATGCAACCTAGGCATCCGTTTTCAGGCCTTCCCGCTTGGTCTCTCCAGCTGTAAAGCTTTTCTAATGTTTACACGGGTCCTAAAGCTCTTGCCTGATCGTAACCCTTATTTTCCAGTGATATTCCTCAGACCTTTTCTCTTTTGTAATGTATCTCAGCCATCTCTCTTTCAACAGTCATACCATGCTGAAACCAAGGGGCTCAAAGTGTGCCAAGAAAATATCCCCCACATCCTTACACCATCACCAGCAGCCTAAACCGTTGATACAAGGCAGGATAGATCCATGCTTTCATGTTGTTTATGCCAAATTCTGACCCTACCATCTGAATGTTGCAGCAGAAATCGAGACTTATCAGACACGCAAACATTTTTCAATCTTCTATTGTCCAATTTTGGTGAGCCTGTGTGAATTGTATCCTCAGTTTCCTGTTTTTAGCTGACAGGAGAGGCACCCGGTGTGGTCTTCTGCTGCTGTAGCCCATCTGCTTTAAGGTTCGAGGTGTTCGCGTTCAGAGATGTTCTTCTGCAGACCTCAATTAAAACGATATTTGAGTTACTGTTACTTTTCTATCAGCTTCCTGAAAGCACAGGATTTCCTCTTTCCTCTTGCATCAACAAGGCATTTGTGCCCATAGAACTGCCACTCACTGGAAAATTTCTCTTTTTCTGACCATTCTCTGTAAACCTTGTGCATGAAAATCCCAGTAGGCTAGATCAGCAGTTTCTGAAATACTCAGACCAGCCTGTCTGGCAACAACCATGCCACGTTCAAAGTCATTTAAATAACCTTTCTTTCTGGGAAAAGCCTTAGAATGGGAAAGCCTCAGAATGCTTTCCCATTCTGAGGCTAGTTTGTACTTCAGAAGATCGTCTTGATCATGTCTACATGCCCAAATGCATTGAGTTACTGCCATGTGATTGGCTGATTAGATATGTGTGTAGTATTACAGTATTGGGCAGGTGTACCTAATAAAGTGGCCGGTGAGTGAATATATAAACAAACAAACAAACAAACAAACAAACAAACAAACACACACAAATATAAGCAAGTTATTTTTTTGGACAATAAAGCTTTTTACAATTAATTAAAATCCATCTAATCACTCTGCACAATAATCCAGGAACAATGAGAATCAAAACCACAACAACTGAAGCAGCTAACTTTGCAAAACACAAAATTTATGTTACCGCTAATACTTCTGACCACAGCTGTAAAGTAGCTTAGCAACAGACAACCAATCATAAACTGCCTTTGCATTTTCACAGGCTTGTAGAAACTTTTATGCGCTAAGCCTGAGGCTGAAACAGAATTTCATGCCATTCGTAATTATTTTACATTTTGGTGAATTGGTGACAAATCTTCGTACAATCTGCTTACCTCCACTGACGGTTACTTTTATGGGTGGGGTTAGGGGTGGAGCTTCATGCTTTTTTCCTTCTAAAAATCATATGAAATCGCCATTTCGTAAAAAAGGTTAAAAAAAGTTTTAATGTCAAACATGCACCTAGAGAAAAGACGAAACTGCTCGTTGTTTGTTCATGTTAGTTCACAGTGCATTAACTAATGTTAACAAATACAACCTTTAATTTGAATAATGTAGCTATTGGTAAATGTTGAAATGAATATTAACTCATTAATAAATGCTGTAGAAGTATTGTTCATTCTTAGTTCTTGTTAACTAAGGTAGTTAACTAATGTTAACTAATGAACCTTATTGTAAAGTGTTACCAAATTAATTTTCATAATTTAAATAAGACATTTTCACAGTTACACAAGAGGTTATTAAAACAGGCCCAAGAATAATTAGGACCTCATGGTAGAAATGATGTATGAAATACAATTTGTTTAAATAAATGTTTTTTTTTGTTTTTGTTTTTTAGGCCTGTGGATGGACCTTTTTAATGATAATAACTATACTAGCCTTCTTGATAAGAGCAATAAGACCTTGTTTCACTCAAGCTGCTTTTCTTAAAACCAAATATTGGTCACACTACATTGATACAGAGCGCAAACTATTTGATGAAATGTGCAAAGAGCACGCCAAGACCTTCGCTAAAGTCTGCATACAGCAATACTTCGAGAGCATCAGTGGTGAAATTGTTCCACAACTTTCCACACCCATAAAGAAAGGGAAAGGTAATAAAGATGATGATGGGGAAAAACAGAAGAGTGACGAGGAGAAGCTTCTTGGGATCCGTAAAGAAGACGACATGAATAAAGTCCTGTGGAACTGGCATATATGTAAACCTCCACTACTGGTGAATAAACGTGCTGAAGATATGAATGGACATGCACGCTTGGATACTCACAGCTTTTCTGATGAGTGCCACACTCAGAAACCTATGAAGAAAACAGCTGTGGCATACTACTCCAAAGTCTGACTTAATGTTTTAATCTTACTTATGAAGAATCGAATGAAGTGCTTTAGCAGTACTCACTGTCAAGAGTCCTGTTTTCCTATCTCATTTTTATTTATTACATGTAACTTCCTATTTTATATCCTCCAGAGACTTCAGTCGATCTACTACATGTTGTGTGTTACCATAAATAAATGAGAACATAAATAATAGGATATCATGGGCTTTACTGTGATACCGTAAAGTAACGTGTTAAAGGTGTGACCAATATAATAATAATAGATGATGACGATGTTAATGATGAATATGATACCTTTTTATCTCCGTTTAGTTTCTTATGCAACAAATTAAGTCTTACTAAATTTTAAATTCGGGAGGAGTTTGTCTATCTAATCGGTCAGGTATACCTCAAGGACTTATCAGCAGCTGGTTATTTTTTCTGGTATTTAGCCTCGCCCACTAATAGCAAGTTTCGATGGCTTCTAAGTGATCAAAGTACCACGTCCTAAATTATGTTCCTCACAAAACCAACAGATATCACATCCTAAACATTAAATCCTATCAGAGATTGCATCCTTGGAGGCTTCACTATAGAAAATCATTGCTGTTTGGTTGCAATTGTCTAACTGGATTCGTAACTCTTGAGTTTACACCTCCTGGGGCATGTACCATGATGGCAGTTAAACAAACTCAGGGTTACTAGTTTAGAGTTGACAAAACCAGACCAATTCAAACAGTCCTTGTTGGTACCATGACGCCGTTCATCAACTTTCTCTGTCAACTCAAGCAGTGGATAAGTTACTTTACTGCATCAGACATGTGTCACTTTGCTCACAGCTGATTGGTCCAGTTTTGGTTTGAGATCTCTTACCCAGAACATAACCTTCCAGCAGGTTAGCCGTGGAGCGTACAGTTCTATGGCGATGAACATCACTAAAAGCCAAGCCACTTTCATGGTGCCTAAAACCCAGGGTTGGCATAAAATAAACTGAAACATAACTGGCTATAGCAACCTAAACCGGCTTCATGGTATAGGCCCCTGATGGTCTTGAGCTCATATTTCTCTCTCAAAATGATGTTTTATTTAACAAAGTTCGGGAGGAGCACGTTCAGATAATTAAACCAAATTAAACACCTGTGGAGCACATTCAGATAATCAAAACTAATTAAAGGGGGAGGAAATACTTCGGGCCAAATTCTGAGCCCGGAGCCCTCCCCCGGACAGCACGCCAAATATGCATAATCTTTACTGTTTAATATGATGTAAGTGTGAACTCGTGAAAACAATTATTTAGGTATGTTCTTCAGTTTAAAGAAGTAGTATTTATTATTACTAACCAAAATTACTCACCAGTGAGTGTAGCTGAGGTTCTCAGCCAGAGGTCACAAAAACTTACAAGACTTACACTCTAGATGAATTAAAATGATTTAAAATAAGACAAAATTAGCTTTAGAATAAGGTAAAACAAGTAAAAATCAAGGTCGTTTTTATTTAATTCACCCCTAAAATTCTGGAATTTAAAAATGTAATTATTTTATTTTTTCAATTAGTGGCTTATCTTAATCTATGGTCATTACTAATTTCTGTTCATCAAAAAAGGGGAGGGGTGAACTTCAATATTGTTGTGGATAATGTGGGGCCTTAGGGTCAAAACCACTGTCTTTAAATTGTCTCCTTGATTAAACACACCTAGTTTAACTCCAAGACCTGCAAAAGGAGTGTCAAAAAATGAATTCTGGAACTTGGGAACCACTGCCATAACCATTTCTACTGGGTCTCAGGAGTAATTTTGAACAATAGGCCTACATTGGATGGAAGTTAAAGAGAAATTAATGTTGTTGTTGTTGTTGTTGTTTGTGCATGTGTCTGATCTTTCTCAATTACTAGCCCATCCTATTTTAGTTCCATATGCTGAAACCAGATTGTAATTGCTCTTGGTGATTCACTGCTATATATACACAACAGACGGAGGAGGAAAGGATCTCACTTCTTTACCACAACAAATAGAGCTACGTATAGAGATTTTTGTTGTTGTCGTTGTTGTTTTAAAAGCATCTTTTTCAATCTGCTTCTGGTTGTACATGATTTTAAAACTTTGTGGATGTTCAGCAAGACCATTTGTATCTCCTGGCTCTGGAATGTAAGTCTTTATTTCAGAAATTATTTGATTTTTCAGTTGATTTTCGGCTTTCAATAACTTATTTAAGTGGCACATTAAGGCTTGGGGAAACTTTTCCCAATTAATTGCTTTTATATGAATTAAATGCATATTGTTACTCTATGACTACATTTCTCTTGGAAGTATTTGTATAATAAAGCTGTTTCTGTTTGCCTTCTTTGTCAGGGTTTTAGGTTTTATTTACAGACACAACAATCACCATCAGCAGAAAGAAAGTGAAAAAGAAAAGCAAGCTTATATCAAGTGAAGATGTCTGTGCTTTTCCCAGAATACATCAAATTTATTGGACTGTACATCAAGAGTAAAGACGCTATGGTATTCAATGGTCTCATAGGTTTAGGAACGGTGGTCGGTCAGACAGCATACAACACCTTAGCTTTTGACTGTCCATGTTCACCAAAGAAGAATTACCTATACGGCCTAGCTGCCATTGGTGTACCGGCCCTGGCTTTCTTTGTCATTGGGGTAATGCTGAATCAAAATACCTGGGACGTTGTGTCAGAGTGTCGCACCAGAAAATGTCAGAAACTATCGGTGACTGCTGCTTTTGCTCTTTTGGGCTCCATTGTGGGCAGAGCAGTCGTTGCCCCCATCACTTGGTCTGTTATTTCCCTCCTGAGAGGGGTGGCGTATGTCTGTGCTTTCAGTGAGTTTGTAGACCAGTCTTCTTTGGATAATTTCTCTTCAAATACACTTGGTCCAGAAATCATGGCCCGGTTTCCATGTAAGGATGTACCTGCTCCATTTATGAACTACTCAGGAGAAGTTGAACGCCAGTTAAAGTATGAATCCCAGGTACTTATCACTTTTTATAGTGTTGTTATTGTCCTTAATCGCATGAACACTTCTTGTATGTTCAACCTAATTTTTTCTCTTCCTCATCTAGCTGTTGGGCTGGTTGCTAGTAGGAATCATCTCGCTCTCCGTCTTTCTCCTTCTCTGTCTGAAAAATTGCTTCTCTACTCTTGGCTATCATCAGGAGGCGTACTGGTCCCAGTATCGTTCCAGCGAACAAGTTCTTTTCAAGCGTACAGCTGAAGTGCATGCTAAATACAATGCGGCTGAAAATGTCAAGAATTTTTTTGGCTTTGTGGCCTTGGAAAATCAGGAGAAGGAGATTCTAGCAAACTGCAAGGGAATCAAGAGTGTCATTCCCAGACTGGAGTGGAACCGCATCACTGGAGTTTACATGTACAGAGAAAAGGATGACACTCCCCTGTACAGCCGCTTGAACAAATGGGCCATGTACATAAATGAGCATGACTGTTAAGTACTTGACAAAGAAATGGACATTTTATTCTTTACCTATGACAAATTAGTGTCTGATGAATAATACTACACACCTAAAAAGTAATACCTTTGGTATTAAGAAACACCCAAGAATTATGTGTGCCATAAAGGACATTTTAAAAATGCAAGGAATGGTTCACTTAACAGAATTCAAAAGTTTTATAAAATAATAATTATTTTTATTTCTAGTGCAAAATTGTTATTTTTTAAGAAATCAAGTAATTTTCTGATACAAAAAGTTTAATATTCGTAGACTAAATATAGTGTGCTTGTTTTATTTAGTTTCATTGTTGGAAGCAGAACCTAAATGATTATAATTACAATGTAAAAAATTATTAAAACTTAATAGCAAACAAAGAAACAAATAATATATATTGCTGGACAATGCTCTAGGGACTGTGTCCCTTGTTTAAAACTGCAATGATGATGGCTGTTGGATCAAAATTTACAACCTTTCAGTAATCAGCTTAGGCTTTTTACTAATGTGAAACAACCCATAACTATTCCCTAAAAGAGACACCAAGTTGAATGTCAAAACATAGCCTATCGCTGAGATGACCTCCTGACATTGCTGTTTTAAATTGTCAAATGGATATTTTGTCAGGAATAATCTCAGTGAAGATTTGCAGGAGGATAATTACTGTAATCCAATTTTGCAGTAGTGTACAACATATCTGCTTTGCTTACATTGAGACACACTGTCCATTATAATGCATATTTAAAAAAATATATATATATATTATTTATGTAGTTTTAGATATAAAATATATGTTTTAATTAGTATTCATATGTTTATATTTATACTATATTTAAAAAAAAATGTAAAAAAAAATATTTGTCTGCCTTTTCCTGTTGCAGCCTGCCATAGTTAATTTCAAATCTAAAAATATTATAATTTGGGTGGCACCAAATAATTAACTTCGTTGTAACTAACTTAGTTAACTAACTTGTAACTAACTAACCTAGATGTAGCCTGCTTTAGATGTGACGTTGGTGCCTTGGAAGCCTGTCTGAAACCAGTATTATTAGAAGATACCGTCATGCATGCTGATGCTGAAACATCCTGTGAAGTGACTGGCTGGGCACACCGGGCAGCTCAGGCGCGTCCATCAACACAATAAGAACTTTTCATTGTTTGTGTCACCCCACTTGCCTGTGTTTGTGACGTTCCAGAGAAGAGAACGTTAATTGAGCAGAGGACAGGACAGGAGCGAGGAGTGGAATCTTTGAAAGTCAGACCATCGGCATCTGTCTTTCTTTTAATTGGAACTATTTTGTTTAGCGGAAGCAAACAACTTGCCAAGTTTTGTCTGAAATGAAAGGTAAGCTGCTCAATGTTAACAATAGTTTTTAACTGTATATATCAACTATATTGTTTATTGAACTATATTAAAACAGTAGCATGCCTACTTGCAATTGTGCTGTTTTAAATCAGCTTGGATTACCTGTGGTTGCTCACTGACAGCTGCTCTGATAAGCGCTACCTTGAGAACACAGCTGTGAGTGAGACACTACTCCAGTCATTTCATGTTTTATGAATAGTCTATTGAATGAAGTGCGATAGCAGTAGGCACTCGATTTGTTTTTAATGGATTGCTATGTAGAAAATAATCACATCGATCTTTGAAACAGCCCTGTCTGCAAACAGTTAAACAAACATGCGGTTTAGATTACATTTTTAGCCAATCAGAATGCTTTTGGGGTTTTCTGAATGTCAATCTGTTCAGTGATGCCATATAGCATTTTTTTTAGCACAGCGATATAGCTAGCTTCTGCAAACAGGCAGGGTGTTTTATATTTTTATGTTTTTATATTGTATATGTGTTTATATTATTTGCACAAATAAAAATATGTGATAGTAAAAAAAAAAAAACTAAACTAGCAAATTTCACATCATATTTTCCACCAAGATGGCCAGTCAATTTGAATGATGTGCATATTGATGCAGTTGCAATGACATCACAACATAATTTTGCGACTTTTAGCAACAAATCGACCTGTTTGTAGCACCTTCGCCTGAAAATTAGTTGGCAACAGGGAATCTGTTTGCGCGTTCACAGTCCATGGGAAGCAGTTGTTAAAGGGTTAGTTCACCCGAAAATTTTAATTCTGTCATTAATTTCACAACCTCATGTCGTTCCAAACCCGTAAGACTTTTGTTCATCTTCAGAATGCAAATGAAGATCTTTTTGATGAAATCTAAGAGAATTCTGTCCCTCCATTGGCAGCTACGCAACTACCACTTTGACGCTTCAAAAAGGTCATAAAGAGATCGTTATAACAAACTATTAACTATTAATGTAATACCAACACAATCTCATCAGAAAAGGAAATAATAACCCATCTAAAGATGTATATAAAGGAAGGAGGGAAATCTCCCTAGCTGACTTAATGACTTGTATTGCTGGATGTGAGGAGGTTTTTTTGATTTATGTTGCCCAGCCTGTTTTAGTTAAATGCTCATACTTTCCACTGGGGCTGGAACCAGATGTAGTTCCTGCTGATGATTCACTACTGCACACAACAGAGAGAGCGAAGGAGGGATTTCACTGCTTCCAAACAACACAAGCTACCTACAGAAATCTCTTTTATTTTAAAGACTTCTTTTGCTGTCTGCATTTGGTTGTACATATTTGTAAAACTTTATGGATGTTCAGCAAGACCATTTGTACCTCGTTGCAATGGAATGTAAGTCTTTCTGTTTCTGTATGGTTTTCAGTTACTAATTTTGGCTCAAAGAGTCACGCTGAGACTTGCCCAAAGAGAATTTGTTCGAAAAGCTTTTCTCCATGAAATCAGTCTTTGAATTGAATGTGCATCTCATAATAACCTGAATTGTACACATGCATATTTCTTTGTGCCTATGTTTCTCTGTTTTTTTAAAAAGGTTTTTTAATACTGTTTCTGCTTTTTTGTATGATGGTGTCAGATAACAAAAAATAACTCATTTACTCATCCGTCATCCGGTTTCATTTACAAAGACTCTCTGAAAGACTTTGTTTAATCGCCATTAATTAACATTGAGAAAATCAGGAGAAGATGGCTTCTCTCATCTCAGAAAACTTCAAATTTATTGCACTCTTCTTTAGGAGTAAGGATGTCATGATCTTCAATGGTCTGATAGGTTTAGGGACAGTGGCCAGTCAGACAGCATACAATATTTTTGCATTTAACTGTCCATGTTCACCAAAGAAAAATTACCTGTACGGTCTGGCTGCCATTGGTGTACCAGCTCTGGCTTTTTTTGTGATTGGCTTGACGCTCAATCAAAATACTTGGGACGTTGTGTCAGAGTGTCGCACCAGAAAATGCCAGAAACTATCGGTGACTGCTGCTTTTGCTCTTTTGGGCTCCATTGTGGGTAGAGCAGTCGTTGCCCCCATCACTTGGTCTGTTGTTTCTCTCCTGAGAGGGGAGGCATATGTCTGTGCTCTCAGTGAGTTTGTAGACCCCTCTACTTTGGATAATTTCCCTCCTACTACAAAGATTCCAGAAATCATGGCCCGGTTTCCATGTAAGGATGTACCTGCTCCATATATGAACTACTCAAGAGTGATTGAACGCCAGCTACAGTATGAATCCCAGGTACTTACCACTTTAACATAGTCTTTTTATCATCCTTAATTGAATTAATACTTCTAAATTCATGAAAAATGTCTTCAGTATGATATATAACCTCTTTTTTTCTCATTTATTCATCTAGCTGTTGGGCTGGTTGCTGGTGGGAATCATCTCCCTTGCTGTCTTTCTGCTCCTCTGTCTAAAACACTGCTGCTCAACCCTTGGCTACCAGCAGGAGGCGTACTGGTCCCAGTATCGTTCCAGCGAACAAGCTCTTTTCAAGCGTACAGCTGAAGTGCATGCTAAATACAATGCAGTTGAATGTGTCAAGAGCTTCTTTGGCTTTGCAGTCTTAGAAAATGAGGAGAAGGAGCTTCTTGCAAACTGTCAGGGAATCAAGAATGTCATACCCAGAATGGAGTGGAACCGCATCACTGGAGTTTACATGTACAGAGAGATCAATGACACTCCCCTGTACAGCCGCTTGAACAAATGGGACATGTATACAAAGGAGCTCAGCGATTGAAAAAGATTTTGGGGGTAATAAGTTGGGTGTTTAATTCTGTCTTCAGTGGCCATTTTATACATTCTGAATTCTTTTTTTTCTTCTTTTTTTTTTTGCATGGTAAACATGCTTGGGTATCATTTTTAATATGTCATTGAAGGCTGTAATTCAGATTTTTCATTTTTTATTGTTTTTTAATACACATGATATTTTTTAGCTTTGTAGATAGGCGATTGGCAGGTCAAAAGGTTATATTTTCATATTGCACAGCAGACTATTTAGCGTCTGTTTTATGATACATGATGTACTCTCAGGTTGAGATGACCTCTTGTTATCCTTTGCTAAGCAATAAAGTGCATCTGACAAATTAGTGTCTAATGAATGAATAATATAACATCTTTAGCAGTACAACGGAACACCTTATCATTTTAACTAACACTGACATAACATTTTTTAATTTATGTACATTTAAGACTTTTAGCAGATGCTTTTATGCAGAATGACCTACAAAAGTGGTTAGCATCACATATGAGACCACTGCGATCAACAGATGGCAAGCGTGCAATCTGTAATGCTAATGAAGGGCTTCCTGTACAAATAAACAAGTGCTGCACATAAATCAACTAAATTTAATGGAGATACTATACTACCTACACTCTTAAAAATTGTGGTTCTATGGAGTAACTTTAACATAGAACCATTGCACAAAAGGTTCTTTGTAGTGGAAAAAGGTTCTTTAGGTTATTAAAATTCAGAAAAACGAACTGCCTTGAATGCTATCACAGTACTTTAAACTTGATTAGCATAGGGAGTACTTGGGAAGGCTGAATATCATTTGGGCTGTAGCATTCTGCATGAGCTGCAGAGGTTTGGTTGCACACACGTTGCCGGCCAGGAGTTGCAGTAGTTGAGACAAGAGCAGTCTAGTGCTTACTACAGTCTGGAAAATGTTCTGCAGGAGAAATCTGCATGGTATAACTGTGGTTAGTAAGTGGGTTGCAACTGACAAGTCATTGTCCAGTGTGAGGCAATTTTTTTATATATTTTTTGCTTTCTGTGTGGGTGAGATGGTTGAGTTGTCTATTGAAATGATAAGGTCTTCTTGGCAAGGATCCTTCTTGGCTTGAAGGAGCAACAGCTTGGTTTTTTATCATTCAGCTTCAGGTGATGGGTGTTCATCCAGGCTGAGATGATTGCCAAGCATGCAGTGATTTGTGAGGGTTGTCAAAGGGTAGAAAAAGAGAGAATTCATTGAGTATCATTTGAATAAAATTGATAATAGAAGTCATTAGAGGCGATGCCTGGTGTACAGAGAGAATAAAAGTGGTCAGAGTACAGATCCCTGTGGAATTCCATGGGGTTGTTGATTAGGTGAAGTGGATCTTTTCATGATATCACATATCTGATATGCCCAGTTAACTGAGGGTTAACTGGCTAAGAGAAAGATTTGGTAGCTCACATTCATCAGGGTGTACATCCGCTGGAAGCAATACCAATTAAGTTCTCAAATATGCATCAAAAAGGTAATGTGACTGCATCATTTGCTCAGAGAAGACAATGGAAGTGAATGGATCCCATTTGTAAACAATGAAAATGCTCACTGTTTCAATAGTATAGCCAGAAGATGTAAACCGTATTAATGTTAACATGGTTATAGTGTAAAAAGGACTTATTGCTTTTCGGTGTAATGCTATATCCTATTTTTCCATGGCAACGCAGTGCCATAAACACTAATGCCCTGGACCACAACAAACTGGAACACAAATCATTAAAATAATCCTTAAAGCACAAATAATATTCAAATTTAGGAATTTTAAGAATGAATTATTTAAATTAAGAATTATTGATAAGAATGTATTTAATTTAATTTCAACATTATGTCACAAATGTTATCAATTGCTTAGATTGAAATATTTCTGCAGGGAGATTTAGCAAAAAGGGAAGTGTAACATTTGATCAATTCACACTGATATTGTGCAACAGGAATCACTAGTTGCATATTTCCTTTTGCTACATGAACAAAACTATTTTTGTTTGTTTATTTTTTGCTGTGACAAAATCACTGGCGTCACTGCTTCTGTCACATGCTCATTTTTTATTTTTTTTATTTGTGGTAGGGTTGCTCCGAATATCCCCAGATTCGATTCGATTTTATTTGATTCTATTCTGTTCTATTCTATTCACCCTTTTGCGTCACTCTCTCACTGTTTTTACTGTGTTGTCTCTTGCTGTTTTTGTGCCTGCCAATCAAGCAAAGTGAATTAACCCTCATTCTCCTCCCAGCCCTGTCTTACACAGACTCATCAGAGAAAATCTGACTCGGCCTGCCTGCCTGCTCGCCTGGCCACTGTCACCTCCTTATAGCCTTCAGCTGGAGAGAAGTAGGAGGAAGAGAGAGAGCAAAGGATAGAAAATGAGAAGGGGAGAGCGAGGAGGGGGCGGGTGAAAAGAGAGCTGTGATCCAGACAACGAATCACATGAGCAGAGATCTGTTTACAAACTGAGCAGGAGAGAAGTCATCGGCACCATTACGTGGAGGCAGGGCTGCTGGAAAAGGCGACAGGAAACGCACAGGAATCTCATCACTTTGTCTGGAAAATGCATTATATCCTTTGTGTATTTGCAGCGGAGAAGCCAGACCAGATGGTGTGAGGAAGACACAGCATTGAATGGGCTGCACTCACAAGCTCTGGCTCTGAGGGCTGTATGCCACTGCTCTTCCTCTTTCTTTGTTACGGGGAAAACGGTTGATTGTAACGTGAGGGCGACAATCTAGAGCGAGAAGACTAAAGGAGAGTGGCTGACGGCAGCAGAGGAAGGGGTGAGCTTTGTGACAATGTTTTGAAGATAGACAAAGAAATCTGTGACTCTCTGTAATGTACATTTTCTCTCTCACTGCTTTGTTATCGTGACTCTACAGAGAGGTAAAAAAATTAAAAAAGGCAGTGACAACAACTTCATGTCAAGCGGACATAGATGGTGATCCATTGTTGATGTGAAAAACACATTGCAGATTTGACATATTCTGTGCTGCCGCTTGATTTTGGATCCTGATGCTGGAAAAAAGAACTCTTGGTTTTCTTTTAACTTGCCTGTGGTTGCACAAAACATTGTAGATACCGAGGAGTAGGTGTTGATATCTGTGCCCGTGTTGACACAGGTCTCAACAATGACTGACTTGTCTTTGTAAATGTTTCAACACAAAGAAAACAGAGTCGCCCTGCCTCCCTCCATATCCCAGTGAAGAGCTGCTGGGTGATCATAATGTGTTAACCAGAGGCGCTGAAGATTCAAAACTGTGTTTTTGTGGTAAGAGTTTTGCAAGTGTAAAACTTGTATTATTCATCTGGTTTCGAGTGAGGGGATCGCCCACTCCTTTTGCCCGATTTCAGCTCTGTCTCCTTGGACACAAGTTGCTGGATCTTTTGGTATTGTGGAGCAATCTAGCACCTATCCAGTGGTGTAACGGTGAGTATGAATCATAACCCCCTCCTCCTTCTCTCCCCTTCATTTCTAGTGGCTACATAATCTGGACACCTCACTCACCATGTGTTATGCACAGAGCCACCGACCCTCCCACTGGCTTTCTATCAATGTTTAACTAAAATGCTCCTTAAATTACTACCACCCCCTCCTTCACCTGAAAACCCAAGCCTTTTTACCTTTCTCCTGTTTGGCACACTTTTTTCCATGACCCGAACTTGAGCGCAGCCTAGAGAGACACATTTTTGTGTCTGACTGTTGTGAGAGACACAACATTGTGTGGTTGTTTGGCAGCATTCAACCCGAGGTCAGTTATTATTGTTTTCCCCCAAATGGTGCTTCCTGCCTGGGTTGGTGAGGCCTTCACATCTCTTGCCTCCCCCTCAACCCCTCATAGATAGGCCAGATGGTGGCTTTATGGCAGAAAGGGTGCACCACTAGTGTTTGTCTTTATGCACAGACAATTGGCCAGGCTTCACTCTCGTTGCCAAATGCTCTCTCCTTTGAAAATGCAAATCTGTATACAAAAAAATAAATAGTTTAATGTTTAAATGAAGGGAACTAAAGTCATTACTTGCATTTAAAGGGCTTGAAATGCTGAAAAACAGAATTTATAACTCTACTGTTTAAATCATTGTTAACATGTTTATATTACATTGTCTCCCCAATAGGAACTACTGGTCCTCGAACAGCATTTATTTCTTTTTCTTCTTTTTTTCAGAAGCATTTGAAAGTTGTAGTCGACTCATAAAGTAAAAATGACCCGTCTTTTGACCCGTTTACAAAAAGGAACGCTGACGTCTTCTTTATGAAAAGTGCACTATATAAAACCAATTGAATTATTATACTAAAGAGCATATACAGTATAATATTTGTAGCCAAGCACAACTACAGCATTTTCACTTACTGTCTCGGCGCTTCAGCACAATGGAGCGTTTCTTGTCTGCCTTTGTTTCATCCACAAGCACAGCACAATGAAGTGTGCATGTCTGTTCTTTATGTTAACAGTGTTTTGGTCTATGGCAGTTTTAAAACATTAACCGTCATGCTAAAGAAAACACTACTTTGTTAGAAAGCCCAGGGCAATATTAAATCTATCAAATTATATAGACAACTGAATCCTTTTGGATTAAGAGATGACCATTTTACTCCCAAAATACAACTGAAAGCCTTGTAACATCAGCTGAATGTGTTTGTGTTGCTATTTACATGTGTTGCCTCAGGATATAGGTTAAACCATTGTTGTCTGAACAATGTTCACTGCTCTGGAAATTCTCCAGTGTGTGATGAAATGGCTTGAACCCTGAAAGTCAACATGGTGCAACAAGGACTTTTGGATGACTTCTACAAGACTTAAGTAAATAAATGGCTCACTTTTCATTTTGAGAAGTGTTTTCCATCACAACAAAGACAAAGATTAATGGTGTAATGGCTGCATCACACTCCATAAAAATTCTGTAAAAGTTTGAATGTGCACATTAATCTGTAGCATTAATAATATTTCAAAGTATTTTGCTGTGATTTGAAAAACCAAGTTGGATTTTACCCTCATACGTTTTGAGGGACAGAGCCCAGGTACGATCTATAAAAACTATACAGTAGCCTAAATAAAGAACTTTAAAACAAAAACGATTGCGCTTGGCTGTTGAGCACATCATCCGGCACCACTGTGACATCTCTTGTTTTTTTTTTAAAGATGTATTACAGTGAAAAGTTCATGCTGCTCAGCAAGGTCCAACAATGAGAGCAGTGTTACATGGAGTTGAGAAACACGAGGACAGTCCGCAGGCTCACAGTATGCAATATGCATGCAGGGGCCACTGAGAAGAGTACACATGAGAATCACAGTGATGTGTGTTGCCTTTCAAGGGTCTGACAGAAAGAAATATGCGACCCGCTCACATAACAGATTCATGAAAGATTTCATGAAGATTTCAGATTCATTTTACTGATCAAAAAAAGATGAGCAAAAATGAATGTTATAAGCAGTCCAGAGCTGTGAGCTCCCGTGACTCGCACCATAAACTCTAACAATTTTTAACCAAAACATGATTTTGTTTTGTCTCTTGCAGCATGCCTATGTGACGCAGACTAACAGATTACAGACAAGTTCTGCAAAATGACCACAGACATTACCGGTCGTCTCCCAATTAATGTCTATGTCATCATTCTTGGGATAGGCCTCTTCGTCTTCATGTTGAGCATGATCTTCTGTTGCTACCTGTTCAGGTATACTTAATAAATAAATAAATAAACAGTTTTAATTGTTGTGGGTGAACAAAAAGGAAGTTCGTAGTTGCTGCAATGGAATTGCTATAAAATGACATAAAATTCTAAAAGAATTGGGCCATAGCTGTATTAAGCATCATAAGGCAAGTGTAGCACATTTTATTTCGTTCAGAATGGTAACTCATAGTCCTTTCCGTAGGCATAATAAAGAACGAAAAAATTTAATACAAGTCAATGATACAATAATAATGCAATAATACAGTGCAATCAGTAAGGAAAAGTACAGTGCAGAAACTGCAGGAGTGAACGATTGCAGATACAGGTAAAAACAGATACTGTTTAATCTTTCACAGATTGAGACGACAGGGCGCACAAGAACAATATGGATACAATGAGGTAATTTCTTTCCTTTATGAGGTAGTATGCAGTGAGTTTTGTATGTTATTATGTAATATATTATATACATATACGACAGACATTATATATTATTTACATTATTTATTTATTTTTTACAGGTTGTTCTAAAAGGTCCGGGGAAAAAATTGAGTCTCCTTGGAGTAAGTACCTGTCAAACCAATACCTTAAGTTCACTTAATCATTTTATCACCCTCATGTCATTCCAAACCTGTATGTTTTGTTTATTTTTTTCTTCAGTGGAACACTAAAGGAGATTTTAGGCAGAATGTCCAAGCTGATTCCAATTGTTTAAATGTATAGAAATCGTAACATATAAATATAAAGCCTCTGGCTGTGTCTGTTTTTATTTTTGCAGCAGACCTGTGCGGTTTGCCTGGAAGAGTTTCGGAGCCGGGATGAACTAGGGGTTTGCCCTTGTGCTCATGCGTTTCACAAGAAGTAAGATCTCTCACCATCTTGTCACTTTCCAACCTTTCTCATTATGTTTCCGTATTCAGTAAATAATGCATTAGGATGCCATATTTTAAAACACTGATTGATGCATTACAATGTGAAAATTTAAAACGACGCATTGCCATAAATTCATGACACACAGAATATTGGCTAATACAAGAATGTAAATATGTAGGAACCTCAAATTAAGCTGTCAAGGCATTGCCTTGAGGAACACCTGTCAGACTGTTTGTTGTTTCTCAAAGACATTCTGCAGTTTCAGCCTGTCATCTTGTGATGCATAACAGCGCTTGAGTCTATAGATAGCTGATGCATTACAGACTCGTCTCTCCTCTTTTCACCTTGTCTCCTGCTCAGGTGTCTGGTGAAGTGGCTGGAAATTCGCAGCGTCTGCCCCATGTGCAACAAGCCCATCTGCAGGCTCCAGCCAGACCCTCTGCAGGGGGCCGAGGGGCCCCAGAACCCCCTGGAGGTGTGACCGAAGAGGGACATCACTGCTGAGATAGGCTGGCTCTCACACACACCTAAGAACAGCATTAAAAATCACCACACTACTGGAGCGGGTGGACTAGTCCCAAATATACATCCACCGCCCCTGTCCACCAATCACCATTTCCCAGTGGAACTGAACTGATGTGCCGTGTTCTTGGTCATAATGTACTGTAGCTTGCAGCAAGATAAATCGATGCCTTGTGGACTCCAAACAGACAAAGAAGAATATTCAAACCAGGGGAGATGCACAAAACATGAGGTCTGAGTTGACACTGTGCAATATGTGCAATCATACAGTATTCCCCGTCTAAGAGAGACTCACTATTACTACCATAAAGAGTCAAGTTTAGGAATGCCCAGTTACAGAATCCAAAGTTAGGAGCTGCTCAGTGGCCCGAGTCCTGACCTTAAGGATCTGTGAGCTCATTGGTTTTTACTCTTGCCAATATTTTAACATTTGACACTCGTAAATGTGTTTCTGAGTGTTCTGAGTGCTAAAGGGAGCTCATGGTCTTTGGTGAGAACCCATGCTGTAATCTGGAACCCTCAGATTTGGATGGAATTTGGCCTAATTTAAGTTATTTAAGGTGGATGTTTTGTACTATATATGGCTCTCAATAAAATGTAAAGTTTTTGTGATGGAACCCATTTTTGTGTTTATTCATTTCTATGAAAAATCATGTGAAGTTTAAGTGTAAGTTTTCATAAATAGAAACCTGTTTTATTTTGGAACACCAAAGATTAATCCCATTGTTACAAAAAATCTGCAAGTGAGTTGTGTATATATAGCAGTCAGATACTTTAAACTTTAATTCAGCAAGGATGCATAAAAGGATGGATATAAAATATTTCTGTTTCGAATAAATGCTGTTTGCGCAAAAATATTCTGCACAACTGTTTTCAACATGGATACTAAAAAATATATAGATATTTTGTGAGCAGCAAATCAGAATATTAGAATGATTTCTAAAGGATGTGACACTGAAGACTGGAGTAACGAATACTGAAAATGCAGCTTTGCCATCACAGAAATAAATTAAAATTTTAAATATATTAAAATAGAAAACAGTTATTTTGATAATCAAATAAATGCTGCCTTAGTGAGCATAAGAGAACCCTTTTTTCAAAAATATTATGCAAACTTTTAAACATTAGTGCTTAAATACAACAATCTATCCTACAGTATTCAGAAGAAAACATGCTAGACTGAAGATACCTCCATAACCCTTTGCAATGACCTGTGTTGTTGTAACCTACTGTAGTCATAATATTAAATAATCAAAATATTTTAGTGTACATTTCCCTTTAAATCGCATCTATCGTTTTACTAGAACATTCCCCATGACTCAATACAAAGTGACGACAAATGAACTCATCATGACCTGTGTGATAACTGAATTATCTTGTTTGAATTGCTCAGCATCTCCTATTTGTTGTGCTTAAACATGATCGTTTCTAGTGCAAGAGTCAACAAAACACATTAATGAAAGGCTTTTTATTTTAATAAGCTAGGCTGGCCAACTCCTATAATCTTTGTGGCCAAGTGTGAACTTGCTAGAAGCAGCTGAGGAACACAGGGACATGTTCTCTGAGTGTTGGACAAGCATGTAATTCTTCTTATTAAAAGAGGTAAATAATATTTCTCATCTGTACAGACTTGCTGACATGTGGTGATCTGCTGCAATGTGTTACTTGAGGATGTCTGACACTTTGCCAGGCTAAAATATTGCCTCAGAAAGAGGCCAATAAAGTGATAATATACACAAGACTAGCATCACATATGTCAATATATTAGCATTTATATGCATAATCATTGGCTTCAACTTCATGAACTGTCACCACAAATTAGCATGTACTTATAATGCCATATTTAGGCTGCATAGCTGACTCATTATGAAACACAGAGGCTTCACCTCATGGTGCTCAAACTGAACACTTTTTGAGTCGTTCTGATTGCTTGTGAATATTCTAGAACTCATCCTTGCATAAATACTTGTGAGGGGAGTTTTATCTATCAAGGAGGAAATGAAGAAATGCGCTTGCTTACAAAATGATTAAATTAGGCCTTGTTTGTGAAGCAAAGTGAATGACCTCAAATCAAATAACAACAAATGACCTTAAGCAACAGCTTCGTCTTGGTTGTGCGTAGCTTTGTTGTTTTCATTTTTTTGCTTATGGTCTTTTTACAACTAAAAGCAGTGAGAATGCATTGGTAACTGCTAAAAAGAGTAAACTGAGCGCCACCTGGAGGTCAGAATCACGTATGACTAGATTCAGTCAAGCTTCATGAAGTTCCTAAAGCATTTCAAATCTACTAAAAAAGTAAATAAATAATTGACAAGACACCTGTAGAAATGCTTGGAAACGACAAAAAGCAGACATAAAATACTGTAGGCCTATTTGTATGTGTTTATTTTCAGAAGAGAAGAAAAAATAATTGAAAAGTTCTGGGAAAATGTATAGGCCTACCCCAATACCTATATTAACGTATTGTGTTTTTTATAGCAAGAATAAGTGTGGTTATCTTGGTAGTTTGCAGTGATTTTATTGGACGGTACACTCTCAGAAAAAAAGGTACAAAAGCTGTCACTGTGGCGGTACCTTTTCAAAAGGTACACCTTTGTACCTAAAGAGTGCATATAAGTCCCTCAAAGGTACATATTGGTACTAAACGAGTACATATTGGTACCAAACGTGTACATATTAGTACCTAAATTGTACATATTAGAACCCTTTTGAAGGGTACTGTCCCAGTGACAGCTTTTGTACCTTTTTCTCTGAGAGTGTATATGGTGATATTTATCAAAAAGAAGTAAAAAACGACTGCAGCATCTACTGAATATGTCATCAGTCTTCATAAAGTGTATTTTCAGATGTGCCTCAACATGTGACGCAACTGCATGGGTTGAATTAAGAATCAGATTACTGTCAATTCCCCTTTAGCCATTTGAGACACAGTAATTTCAAACCTCTCTCAGCTAGACTGTTGCACACAGTTTTTATATAACAGCTAAATTGGGATGTATTCAATAGTGGGTAGTATTAAAGCAAGTTCATTCACCAAAAGAAGATATTTTGAAGAATGTTGGTAAATTGATGGCAGCCATTGATTTCCATAGTATTTTTCCATTACTAGCCTACTAACTGTCTGGTTACCAACATTCTTCAAAATATATTCTTTTGTGTTCAACAGAACAAAGACATCCATACAGGTTTGGAACAACTTGAGGGTGAGTAAATGATAAAAAACAAATTCATTTTTGGGTGAACTATCCCTTTAATGAACACTTGAATGCAGCATACCTGGATCTAAAAATTTTATAAAAAAAAAAAAAAAAGTGTGTCTATGTGTGATTATTCTTAATCAGAGTAACAATGGTGAAAATTCAGTGTTGTTAACCATGGAGTGCAGACTTGGTTAGACCAGAGACTGCAGGGCACAGTTTACCCACTTCCTTTGGCTTTGAGTTGCCAAATGGCTCCATGCAGACAACACAAAAGTCTCAGAATCCTCACCACAGGCTTTCAACATCGTTTTCACAACATATCTATCTGACCTGCCCGTCTTTAAAACCTCATCAGCTCCTTTTTTAACACTGGTTGGCAAACATCTATCTGTCGTTCTTTTCCACTATCTAGGCGATCTGTAAGATTATTTTAAATAGTTGCATGTCTTAGTTGTATGTAAGGGGCTGGTTGTAACAACCATGAAAAGATGTTACAATCCACCCCACCCCTGTCAGCCAGTGTTTAGCTGGCTGTATTAGCATAATGCTTTGAAATTAGAGAAACTACAATTTAATCTAATATAATTTTTATGATTTTATCTGCAAAAGATTAAGTAAACAACATATAGGATTAGAAGAAAAAAAAACACTCTTACCTAAAAATCCATCTTCATGTACCTATTTACCTCCTTGACAACCATTCATATGGGATCTGGGAGGAAGTGGGTAAATAATGAAATGATCTCCTAGCTTATCCCTGATTAGTGGGATTGGTGGTGTTACCACTCTCCCCATGTTACAACCATACCCGGTCTTCCCCATATCTACTTATAAAGATTTGTTACGTGCTGTATTCAAAGGACAGCTGTAACTATGTTGTAGTGGTTTGAAAATGTTTGGTTCCAGTGTGTTCTGGTTTCTTATGCTGGCATTGCTGGCAGATAGATAGATAGATAGATAGATAGATAGATAGATAGATAGATAGATAGATAGATAGATAGATAGATAGATAGATAGATAGATAGATAGATAGATACACTGTAAAAACAAACCTATAGAATCTACCCAATAAAATTGAGGTAACAATTTGCACTCACTTTGTTTGGGTAGATTTCAACCCAAATTTTTGAATAAAGAGTACCTACATTTAATGGCTATGACATACTAAACAAAATTAGGTAAAGTCTACCTAATAATTCTCAATACATTACACAACTAATTACTGAGTAATAATTACTCTATTGTTAGCAGGCAAAAGTCCATCTACTAAATTTGTATTAATAATAATAAGTCAATAGAAATAATTAAACATTACTTATTCAGAGATGGTTAAATTTACCTAAAAATGGCCAGACACAGGATATTTCATCTATTACTTTTTTATTGACCAAAAAACTAACATTTCAAACTAACAAAGGAACTACAAAAGAGCTCTCTTACATTCATATAACATACAACTTCTTCAACACTTTCCATTTAAAAATAATGGGAAGTCAGAATATACATTAAAAGCAACAGTCTTAAATCTCTCTCACATTTTGTTATTTCAAACAGATCTCATTTACCTTAATGGACTGACATGTAATATGGATAACAAACATTAAATTTGTTATAAATTTAACACAAATTAATGTAGGTAAAAAAATAACCATTATTCATCACCAATTTTAAGCAACATACAACTTAATTTCACTCACGTGATAACACTTTACAATAAGGTTTCATTAGTTAAATGGTTATTCACCCAAAACTTTAAAATTCTGTCATCATTTAGGCTACCTTCATGTCGTTCCAAACCGTAAGACTTACGTTCACAAATAAAGATCTTTTTGATGAAATCTGAGAGATTTCTGACCCTCCATTTGCAGTCTACACAACTACTGTACCACTTTGAAGCTTCAAAAAGTTCATAAAGAGATCGTAACACTAATCCTTATGAATTAAGTGGTTTAGCGCAAATGTTCTGAAGAAAGACAATCACTTTATATGATGAACAGATTAAATGTAGTCTTTTATTCACATATAAACATTCATCAACTCAACATCAGTTGTGGTAAACGGAAGCTCAAACATGTTCCCTTGATGTGCGAGAATCAATGAGGTTCATTCTCGTACACGTTTGAGCTTAAGCAAGAACCAATGAGCTTCTATTTGTTCGCTGAACAATGTTTATGTGAATAAAAGCCTAAATTTAATATGTTTATCATAAAAAGGATCGTCTCTCTTCAGAAAATTTGAACTAAACCACTTCATTCATATGGATTCGTTTAACAATATCTTCATGAACTTTTTGAAGAGTCAATGGAGTGGTTGTAGACTCAATGGAGGGAGAGAAATCTCTCAGATTTCATTAAAAATATCTTTATTTGTGTTCTGAAGATAAAAGAAGGTCTTACAGGTTTGAAACGACATGAAGGCGAGTAATTAATGACAACTTTAATTTTTGGGTGAACTATCACTTTAACTACTTTAGTTAACATGAACGAAGAATGAACAACACTTCTACAGCATTTATTAATCTTAGTTCATGTTAATTTCAGCATTTATCAATTAATTATTATTATAAAAAGTTGTTAACATTATAATGCACTGTGAACTAATATGAACAATGAACGACTGTAGATTAGTAAAGATTAATACTGTATTGCTCATTAATAGTCCATCTTAATTAATGCATTAACTAATGTTAACAAATGAAACCTTATTGTAAAGTTTTACCATTACGTTATAAAACTTCTTCAACACTTCCCATTCAAAATAAACGCCTTCATGGGATGGATGAAACAGTCTGTGGCTGAACTTTCTTCTTGCACGGTCTTCAAATGTTTTCATAAAGATCTTTCTGTGGAAGAAAAAGAAAGTAAGAAATGTTTTAATTATACATTTTTGATTATAGATTTAATCCAGACATAAATTAACTGCATTTAGGCTTAAATCAATGTAAGCTGCATCTTGCTTAAAAAAACAACAACACTGCTATTGCATGATGCATAATTACATCTGCATGATGCAAAATCAAAAGAGGAGAGCAGCAGTTAAAGCTAGGTGATATGCTAGCATAATATGTGAACAATTTTGTGTAAGTTAAATGAGGATATGGATAACGAATTAAGCACATTGCGAACCCAAGCGAAAACATGCACAAATTGCCCAAATATATTAAAATAACTATATTAAGTAATTTGTAAAATAATGCCTATTATTAACACAAAACCGTTTTTGACATAGCCTAAGTGAAAGAACCCAACATAAATGCACACAATTATCATATCTCCGTAAAAAATAACAATAATAAAAGTACATTATGATTTGATCCCTTCTAACACAGAGATCATCATATAAATGCAAGGAAACCTTAAAATTAATTATCCAGCAAACCACAAACAGTTTTACTCTGCCTTGATCGCCTAACGTTACCCTGTCATCAGGACGTCAACTCGTCAACGTCTCTCTCTGTCAAACACACAGATGCAATGCGCGCTGCTCTTTGTTCACTAATTTTAGCCATGTACATAACACTAATAATCTACTCATGAATGTAGATTTTTACTCGCATTTGCAGGTGTAACAGTTATATGACCCTGGAACTACGCGAAATCGACCATCCTCAGCTATGGTTGTGGCGCCGCGCCGACAAGATAACAGAAGCGAGCACATTACAAATCTTTTGGTAGGCTACAGTAAATCTTACCATTAAATAAGTTAACATATGCGTTATGTTATATCAACACGATAAACAACAACAATAACAAACAAAACTTACCTTGAGCTCAAAGCTTCGTGGTCCCGCTAGAAGACGTTGAATTTGAATTCCGTGATTCCCGCCTGGACGTTGAAGTTGGCGCATGTGCAATTTGCGACCACTGAACCAATAAATTGGGGTATGTTTTACTCATTATTTTAAGGTTGCCGATATTACTGTTAAAAAATAGGTAGTGTAGTTAGAATGTACCCATTTTAATATATTTTTCTTGCTAACTAATATACTTAAGTAAAATATATATGATTTGCACAGGTTGAATTTAACACCCTCCTGCATAATTTTTTACAGTGTAGATAGATAGATATTGTGTCCATTTTGTTTAATGACAAAGTGAAGTATAAATATATTTTTTGTGTTTCTCTTCAGGTTATTTTGCTGTTATAGCATTACATCCACTGTAAAACATATCACATATCGAGCTCTGATAGCATGTTGGTTTGCCAAGCATTTTTGTAATTTGTAGCTGATTTAAAAATGTGCTAATATGCATGTTTTGCTGCATCAAATGCAATTTCTGGAGATTTCTAAATAAATATACAACTTGTAGAAAAAAAGAAAACAACGTGTTTCCATAAATAATAATAATAATAATAATTTAATTTAAATGGATTCTTTTGTCTGATTGATTTTCGACAATAAGACTCCATTGACCAGTTAAGATTAAACATAACAACCAGAAGGGAAAAAAAGGGTTCAAATAGGCATGAAATTACAAGCACCTTCCTTGACCTAATTACAGTGACTAGCCTCATCTCACCAGATGCCCTATTTTGATGGTGTCGGTGGGGTGGGTTGGGGGGTTCAAATCTCGTCATCTATGGGGGTCAATGTTTAAACAATATGCCTCACTTTTCTGAATGACCTCATTGGTCAGTATGCCTTTTCTAAAAATTCGATGCATATCTTTAAATATTTGCGTTTGAAGTCAGCAAACTTAAAAACGTTCTCCAAATGGAAATAAACATCAGCCACTGTCTTCTTCTTGGTGGTCATTTGTTTAATAGGTTACGTGTATTTAAATGACAGCAGCAGTTTCTAGCTCAGAGATTATATTGTTTACATAAGAACTTAAATTATTAATATTGGTCCGCAGTACTGATGCAGACTCATTCTCTGTTAGGCCTATGGGTTGGCTGTCAGGGAGTTTAATCATTGCAATAGATTGTCACTTTTCCTTGTGTTTGGAGGATTACACATTCGCTTTTTAAGAACATTTTCTCCTTTGGAATCAGTGGTAATTGCTTCAAGCTTTACATGAAAATCAGATTTACTAAATCCTGGATTAAGCTGTTAAACTGATCATAGACCTTCTCACTTTCCCCTCCTCAAGAAGGAGTAAATCTTTAATCTGCTCAACACTGTCTCAAAGTTACAGGACTAGCTTGTAACATATGGCCTTTTTGCATAGGACAGCCTCGGACTCCAGACAAGCCGATCATGTGAATGAGTGAAAAACAAGGCTGTTCTACATGTCTGGACCAAGCCCTTTAAACAAGACACGCAGCAGCTGGCCAGCCATGCCAATCTGCAATCAATGAAATCAAACCAGCGGATTGGGTTTATATGCCCAATTGAACAGCAAAATTACTTGTCCAATGCAAAATGACCTGACAGCATGAGTTTATAAGGCTTGAATCGTATTCAGCTGGGACATGAATTATGTACAAGATCCAGAGATTTATTATTTGTGCAAAACTTACTGATATATGATTGTGAGTACCTGGAAGAAAATATGTAAAAGAGAAATACTGCATATTATTAATATTATATGTTATAATTAATATCACATTGTGCATTTTATACACGTATTATATTCTTAATTAAACTGGTTAAAGCGGCTTTTTTGATACATTAATATGGAAACTTAAAAATATAAAAAAAAATACTTAAGAAGTAAATCTTAATACTAAACCATAAAAGGAAATGATGATGTGATTCATGTTTATTCTTCAACAGGCTTTTTGGGTAAAACTGTGACTGTCTGTGACCATCTGAATCCCTGCTTTATTTGATTCACATTGAACAGATTGAGATAGACAGCTTGTCGAAGTCTTCTGTCTGTCTCAGTTCCTTTGAGACACTCAAATCAATTATTTATCATCCCAGAAATGTTTTTCATGGTGTTGTCATCAATTTACTTATGTAGTTTAAAACCCTTTCTACTAAACATAGAAACTTAATTTAATCTAAATGTAATTTCATTAAGGTATGGATTGATACTAATATATAATATAAATTACGTACATTTTATAAAGTTTATAAAATATACTAATATATCAGTGTAGTAATTTAACAATATAACAATGAATATATATATAATATTTAAATATTAATATTTAACACACTTAAAACAGTACATTAAATATTTATAGTATAATGCTAAATATGATATTTTATATATTATATTAAAATAAATATTAAATGTACTACCTTAAATATGAATATTTAATACATTTAACATACATTATGGATATGTATAGTAGAAAAAAATACTAATATAGCAGTACAGTAATTTAATAATAATATAATGATATATATGCAATTAACATACAGTAGCCTACATTATATATTTATAGCAAAAAACTATTACTTTATTAATTCATATTGAAGATTATAATTACAAGGTTAAAGTCTTCATATCATATAATACATTTCGATTTTGAGAGCTATAACACTGTAAAATAAATTGGCAAAATCAAATTGATTCCATATAGGCAATGACTTGTAAACAATGTTCTTGCCTAAGAGATGCAAACATGTCATGGTTGCTTAAAGATGCATGCACTTTTAATTAGGTAATCCTTGTCATTCACCCCTGGTTGTTGCAGTGGCCCAGGACAGATGGTAAGTTATCTATGTTTGTAACGCATGGACCAGCCAAAGTTAATTGGAATGTCATTAAAGTTTGAGTTAATGGGGGTTGGGGTGAGGAGCTAGTTTGAGTGCACTAGTCCTGCTGTTGGATATGTGTGTTTCATTAATAATAATGGATGTTTGGATGGAGCAATAAGGGTGGGGCTCCACCTGCTGCCACCTGTTAATACCAGAGCTCTATATAAGCACCAGTCATCCTTATGGCAGACCACAACCACTATCCTCAAGGACTGCACCACTATCTGGATTTATTTCACTACAGGGACAAGAAGAAGACATTGCGTCGGAGGAAATTTTACACCTCAAAGGATCCGTTTTCAAGACCAACGTTGGCCTATGAGGACCTTTGGCCCAGAAGTCATGAAGTCCCGCAGACCGAGCTGTGCAGATTCAGGGTCGGAGTCTGACTCCCGAGACCCAGAGAAGTTTGAGAGTGCCATGCGGCGAAGGATGGCGGCCAACGCTCGAGAGAGAAAGAGGATGGAGGGCCTGAACACCGCATTCGACCGCCTCCGCAAAGTGGTTCCTCAGTGGGGTCAGGACAAGAAACTCTCTAAATATGAAACGCTGCAGATGGCCCTGAGCTACATTATGGCCCTCAATCGAATCCTGACCGACGCCAGCAGACACACAGCTCCTCAGAAAGACTGGCTGAATCTACAGTTTGACGGCATACAGCCAGAGACATATTCTTGCTTTATGAGCTATGACTCCCCTGTGGAAAATAACTGTATGCATCCCTCCTTCTCCTACCACTACGAAAGCCTCTAAGCTCTCAGGGACTGATAAGCAATGGTGCATTCACTTGTATCTTTCTTTGCATAGATACAGGAGTCAGTAAATATGTATGTATTACTATGTAATATTTTATGTTTATGGTTCTGGAAATCAAGTGTTTGATTAGCTTTAATAGAGTCTAAAGCATTCTAGAGTTGCTTTAATTGTTGCAAAAAAAGTATGTTTTTCTGTACAATTTTAGAAAATCTTCCATCATGCATGTTGTAAATGATGACTCTCTAAAAACACAGATCACAGTTCATATTTTTTCATTGCTTTGTATCAAATCTTTGTGTATAGTGTGTGCTCAGCTAAGTCAAAGCTGGAAAACATACAAAAAATACACTGTGATCTTATTTTGCCAAAATGGCATCCTAAATTGCTGTTCCAATTTCTTATTGATTTTTTAGTACTAAACTCAATAAGGGAAAAATGAATTTGGAATAATAATAATAATAATGGATTTAAAATTGTATCTTGTAACTATGTACAGTGTTCTGTATGGTAGGTGATGTATTTTGAGCTAGCTTATTTAAAATGTTTTGTTTTTAGTGCAGTTAATCAGTGCACAAATAAACATTGAAATCGAAGACTTTGTGTACAGTACATTAATGTAATTATCCACTATAGGCTACTATACCATAATCTGTTTAAAAAATCATCTTACATCTGTAGACAAGACAATCATTTTTTTGTTACATTTACTTTTAATGACATGCACACATTTTCCTCCATTTTGAAACAGATTTGCAATAAAATCAAATTTTACTACAGCATTTTTTTTTTCTGTATAAAGGCCTACAAATACCAGTTCTCATGGTGTGCACTGGACAGATAAACACATTTCGGTGAAGCCCTCTGTGTCCCAAGATAAGACAGCACTAGAACAAATGTCTCTACTGTCAGTTCAGTGAAGGAATAAATAATGTTTAAAGGACTGAATGACGTCACGGTTGAACTGTGTGTCCCATGTGCTGTGTACAAAGATGAACAAAAATATCCCAATATTAAAATATTGTTGATTTTTCTTTTTTTAATTCGATTTAATCATTTTTTTCTTTTGGTTTGGCTCATATCGTAAACCAATAGAATCTTCTTCAGAGTTTAAAGATTACTAGGAGAGTTTAATTTAGACAGGATATTCATCTCTTTGCTGTCCAATGACTGTGTATAACGTGTCTTTTCAGAGCTAATGAGGCGTGAACGGCCAGAGCTCGGCCGAAAGCGTGTACATAAAGCGAGATACACCCATCTTAATCCGTTTAGCTTCAGCTGTCATTATGACCAATCATCATGTCATGATCAGTAGGCCTATGTAGCTAAACTCAAAGACACTCCTACAATGATTTAAAAATTATTAGCCGACTAAATTAGGCAGCTTAAGGTCAAGACATTGTTAATTTTATTTTATACTAAAGTCCATATTTCTTGCAATCATATTAAACCTTGCAAATGTTAGTTTACAAATGTTTCAATGAGAAACAAATCGATGGTAGGCCTACTTGAATACGAGTAAATGGTTGCTTATGTATCACAGCTAGGTTTTTAAACCTCCAGGGGACCACAAGGAGGTGCTATGATATCTCTGGAGGAAAAGTATTTTTTTAATAAATGGGCTATGGGGGTATATTTCTTTGTTTGCAATTAACGCATTATCTTTATAGGCAGATCGTATCTATCGTAGGCTATAGTGTAGCCTAATACCCCAATGCTGAGCAAAGTAAATCTACACCTACAGAATATACTCTTTTATCTTAATATTAACTCTTTCCCCGCCAGCGTTTTTTAATTTATTTTTATGTTGCCAGCCACAGCAGCGTTTTGGGTAATTTTCTCAAAAATACAAGGCCCCCAAGAATATTTTGTTGTATATCTGAACATGCAATATATCAAAAGAAAGAACTGATCTGCTTTAAAAAAGCATGTTTAAGCTGATAAAAAAAATATATATATATATAAAAAAATCAACACTTGAATGTGGGTAAGTTAAATAAAAAGCAACATTTTGAGCAAAAAGCAGAGAAAATCGCGTTTTAGTCAAAGACTAGGCTATCAAGATCGGATTCAGAACGATGATCAAAACATAGAGTAGATGAGTCAACACCTACAAAGCAGTCCTAACCACTTCCTGTGTCGATATTTCAATGGTAGGCCTAACATTAGGCCGTTTTGATTTATATGCTGTTTGTTGATGATCGCGTAATTTTTCATAATGCATCTGCTTACATATGAGATTGCTCGTTTACACACTTTGCTTGTGTCTTGATCTGGAGATACAGTACTCGTCCAGGAGATGTACACGTGTATAACAGTGAAAACACGTAAAGCCGAAAAAGTAGGCTAGACATTTTCAGATAATATTTAAGTCATTTGTTATAGATGTCTGCGGAAAGCTAATAGTTTAATTCACGGAATAATTTAATTACTATTTCTGTGAATCTTTATAATTAAAGTTGGATATTGATCTTTGTTTCAACATGTCAACAGTGTGACGCAAATTCACATTAGTTGTGCATTGTCAATGATGCTGTTCTATAGCATCTTTAGCTGATGTTTCAGTTTCCCTAATGGCATGGATTGTGTTTTTAATGGATGTGTGAACAAAAGACGAGCCCCTCCTTCCACAGAATCAGAGGATTCAAGGAGAAAGGTATAAATACAAGTTGAACCTATCCTAAGGCAAAAGCTTCACTTGAGCATTTCATGATACATCCATCTACCTTAACCTCTCCATTTACTACCACAATGCAACACTTCAATAACCAGGCAGAAAATCAGCTGGGCAACACAGCAGCGTGCGAGCTGGATGACTTTGAGAAAGGAGCCTGGGTGAATCAGGCCTACAGTGGCTCTCCTGCACCCATCAGACGCCCCATCAGCACCATCTACAACCCTCAGCCCATGTTTCACAGTTCTTTGGAGAACATGAACCAACTGAATCTGCCTAACCCATATTTAGCCGAGGATAAGGTGCGAACCCACCCCACTGAGGAGAAGTCTGGATGCTGCTCCTTTTTCTTAAAAGCCATCAAAGGTAAGGGGGGATCCATGCATCTTCCTATTTTCCATGATATGATTACCGGTATTCTAGATTTACTTTAGCACGGTTAGCTTTTTTTTTTTTAATGTATTATTATTATTCCATGTTTACTATTCAATTATTATTATTTCATTTTGTTTTAGTGTTGCTAATATTGTTTTTTTTATAATTTATTATTAATGCAATAAAATACATATTTGTATTATTTAATATAGAAATATTAGTAATATATTCAGTTGTATTATTTTTAAATACTTTATAATACTTTATAAATACTTTATAATAAATACATTACTTAATATTATTGTAAGTAAAAATAAATAAAATACAAGCAAATAAATATATATAAAATTGATTGTTTCGGTTTGGTAGGACTGTGGGGAACAGCTCTAAGAAAAGACACAAAGGAGAATCCTGAGCTCAATGTCAAAGCAAACCTCAAAGAACTGTTCATCTACATTGTTTTCCTAGTGGATTTGTGTCTGTGTAAGTATTAGGTGGATTGTTTGATATATTTATCCCTGTCTGAATTTACCTGTTAGGACCACCTGTTGGAGTTGAAACCACTGAATGGATTTATTGATAATGGATCAATATAGATCTGCACTGTAAAAAGTAATTTTTAATGTCATTGTCAACTCAAAATTCTAAGGTAACCACGTTACTTAAGTTAATTTCTAAATTCTTACTGTTTGTAGCTGTGGATATTAAGGTCATAGATATATCTATTAAAACATTCACATGTATAAATGTAAAACTGTTAAAATGTCATTAGCTTGCTCTTTTGTCTTTTTGATCATACTGGCTGTAATCCGAACTAAACCCATGGTTTCCCATTATCTTGTGCTCTATTATGATCAGAGATGTGTATCAGACTAAGTGCTTGTTATAAAATGTCCACTGCTCCCCTGTGTTACAACGCAGCATTGTCCAGGGGAAAATTAAGCCTGAAAGGAACACAAGCGGGACCCTGCTGTCTTTTACTGATAAGAGCTCAGGTCAGGCAATTGAGGCTTTGTCTGTGCTGGTCACATTGTTCAAGAGAGCTATTTGTGTGTGCTCAAACAAATAACCCTCTCCTCATCCCTGGCCGCAGCATTCGTGACGTGAGCACTGCTAATGGATGAAACTTCAATGAATTGATGTCCTTTATCTGCGTGGAGGGTGAATGGTGTAGCACGTCTGTGCAAAGTTCAATAAGTGATGTGATTGTTGTTGACTAATTGCAATCATGTTCTCTTGCAGTGACCTATGGCATGACCAGCAGCGCCACCTACTACTATACAAAAGCTATGACTGATCTCTTTGTGAATTTACCGAGTGGCAATGGATTCAGCTTTTATTACATCAGCAGCGTGAATGATGTCTGGACAGTGAGTTTTAGCAGATTCTATTATATAAAAATCAGGGTTACGGTGCATTTATCTATTTATAACATTAAATGATTTTAATTATAGATATTGGTCTTTCTCTGGTATTTTTAAAGTACAATAAATAAAGTAGGCCTACAATTTATTCCAACACAAGTTCCAAGTTTTGGATGTTTGGCTATATATTTACTTAAGACTATATATATAACGTACATTTAAAAATAAATGTATGTTTTATATATATATATTTATAGACAGATAGATAGATAGAGATATTTATAAACATTTAGTAATAAATGTATATAATCATTTATAATAAATGTTTGTTTTTGCCTGGCTAATGTTTCTACATTCACTTTAGTACGGTTAGCTATTAGCTTTTAAAAATATATTCAAACACAAATTTAAAGTTTTTCCTAATGTTTTTTAAAAAAAACATGTTATGTAATTAATTTGAACATTTTAGTGTTTTAAAATAGTATGGCTAATATTTTTTTGATATTATCTGAATTATTGTATATAGTTTTAAGTATGTTTATTTTAGTAATATTAATATTATTTAGTAATTATTTAAAAAAATATTCCAACACAAATTTCAAATTTTTGCTAATATGGTTTATTTAATTTTAATATGTTTTATGTAATACATTTTTATATTTTAAAATAATATTATTGTTTATATAATATACTTTTTTTTTATGTAGTTTTAAGTATGTTTATTTAGTATTAACATCATAATCAATGTTTGTCTATTCGAGGAACAGATCCAGTGCAGCATCAAAGTCCCTCTTGCTATGATTTTTTCTTTAATCTTTGCAGTACATGGAGGGCCCGTTACTGGACGGCCTGTACTGGAATAAGTGGTATAATGATGAGCCTCTTCAGAATGAAAATCAATCCTTCATTTACTACGAGAACTTGTTGTTAGGAGTCCCCCGCATTCGACAGCTCAAAGTGAAGAGCAACTCCTGCAAGGTGCACAAAGACTTCCAGCAGGAGATCTCCGAGTGTTTTGATGTGTACAGCGACAAGAAGGAGGATGACAGCAGGTTTGGAATGATCAACGGAACAGCGTGAGTGACGTTTATGATTAGCGACAGTCGTATTTCTCTCTTCGGTTGTTGAAATGTGTTTATTTATTAAATATAATCGTATTATTCTTCAGCTGGCAGTACCACTCGGAAAAGGAGATCAAAGGGTCAAATCACTGGGGGATACTGACCACATACAGCGGAGCGGGATATTACCAAGACCTGGCAAAGACCAAAGAAGAGAGTGCAGCTATCCTGAATGACCTCAAAGAAAACCTGTGGCTTGATCGTGGAACTCGAGTTCTTTTCATTGACTTCTCTGCATACAATGCCAACATCAATCTCTTCTGTGTTATAAGGTACTTGACCTAAATCAAGATCATATATAATGCATTTTTTGCATTTGCATGTCCAAAATTATACATTTGGTTTGCTAGGTTTGTGAATAAAATAAAATTCCTACATCTGTTCTTTAACATAAGCTATCCTTTTCAATGTACAAGGCAGACAAAAAAAAAAAACACCAAAAAATGTTAGGCCCTATTTCTGATTACATAGGACTATTTTTAGTGCTGTCAAAACGATTAATCACAATTAATCAATTCTAACATAAATGTTTATTTATATAATATATATATATATATATATATCTGTGTGTGTGTGTGTGTATATGCATATTTTATATAAATATATATATATATATACAGTATATGCATATATATATACACACACACACACACAATTATATATAATATATACACACAAAACAAACTTTTATGTTCTAATCGATTAATCACGATGAAAGCACTAATTATATTTAAATATTTATTATATTTATTATAAATGATTTATACAAACAATAAATATGAAACATATAAAAAAGTTCAATATATAGAATAAATAATCTGATGTAATTTTGTTATTGCATTATATTATTTATAAAACAATAAATAATAGTTTTCTTCTTTCTTCAGATTGGTGGTTGAATTTCCAGCTACCGGTGGAGCAATTCCATCCTACCAGATCCGTACAGTAAAGCTGATCCGTTACGTCACCACCTGGGATTACTTCATCATCGGCTGCGAGATAGTGTTCTGTGTCTTTATACTCTATTACATTGTGGAGGAGATTCTGGAATTCCGAATCCACAAACTGTCCCATTTCAACAGCATCTGGAACATTCTTGATCTAGTGGTGATACTGGTAGGAGGAAAGCAGATCATATCAGATATCAAAACATCCGATATCAAACATATTTGAAAGACTTTATTTCTAGCTATAATAATTAAAATTCATCATATATTTGGTGAACATTACTTGACAAGAGCAGACTCTAATAGTAAATGTGCTCTTTTTAACAGCTTGCTGTGGTGGCAATAGTCTTCAGTGCATTTCGGACCATCAAAGTGGACAAGCTACTTGGAAACCTTCTAGAACAACCTGACATCTACGCTGATTTTGAATTTCTTGCATTTTGGCAAACCCAGTACAACAATATGAATGCAGTAAATTTGTTTTTTGCTTGGATTAAGGTAATTTTTTATTAAGAAGTTTTTAAAATGACATACTGTGAAGGTGAAGGTTCCCCACCTTCCGGAAAGTGGAAGGTCACATACTGTGAATACTGTTTCAGATCTGGTCACCCTTTGGGTCGGTTGCATAAACTGCTAAGACTAAGTTAGTCGTCAAGTTTTTTCTTTGTTCACAACTTTTTAAGTCAATTACATAAAAACTAGGTCTAATTTCTTACCGAATAGTAAGATTGATTACTCCTAACTAACTGCTAGTTGGTCATATTAGTCTTAAAATCCCCCATAGCCAATCATTTTGTCCCGTAAAACTCATCTTTGATCACCAAAATGACATATTTTTAAGTTTTTTCCTTGAAATTTTTATCAATAACTACACCCCTGCCTCATTTAGTATACGTTGTGCTATGAATATGCAAATTAGCCCCGCCTCCACTCACTCACACTAGCTCAGAGATCCACTCGTTGACGATCACACGTTGACGTGATTGGTTACAAGGTAGTTTGTGACGTCAGAAACACCAGCAAATGTTTTGGTTCACTTCACTGCAGTTTTAAGGAGAAAATACTCAGCAATGGTGCTGACTTATGAATTTGCACATGGTTTGTCTTAAAGCATTTTTAAAATACCACATAGACATACAAACAACATATAAAGCTTGATTTTCACCACAGGGGGACTTTAACATAATGGCTATGTTTATGCAACTGGCTTTTTATATATTATATATTTTATATATTATTTTTTATATATTATATTATACTTACATCAATTATTAATTTAAATGTTAGTTCATTCTCAGAAAAAAAGCTGTTATTGGGGCGGTACCCTTTCAAAAGGTATACCGTTGTACCTAAAAAAGTGCGTATTAGTACCGTAAAGTTACATATTGCTACCAAAAGTGTACATATTAGTACTTAAATGGTAAATATTAGAGCCTTTTTTTAGGGGTACAGTCCCAGTGACAGCTTTTGTATAATTTTTTTATAAGAGTGTACATAGCAGTTAAAGACACATACAATAGGACCTCAAATTTTTAGTTAAAGTGACCTGTTTTGATATTATGATGACTTCAATCTCTGCAGATCTTCAAGTACATCAGTTTCAATAAGACGATGACCCAGCTTACGTCCACTTTGGCTCGATGTGCATTAGACATCTTTGGATTTGCCATTATGTTCTTCATTGTGTTCTTTGCATATGCTCAGCTGGGTTACCTCCTCTTTGGAATGGAAGTAGAAACATTCAGCACATTTAACAAGTGCATGTAAGGATGTTTTCTCTCTCTGTTAAAACATATTTTTATCATTTTTATGCTGTCAAAAATATTAATTTCTGATAATATTTTTAAATTTCATTAAAATAATGTCAGTTCTTTGCCTTGTTTCTCCACTCTGCAGTTTCACACAGTTTCGAATCATCCTTGGAGATTTCAATTATGATGCCATTGACAGGGCAAACAGAGTACTTGGACCAATATACTTCTTCTCCTATGTGTTCTTTGTCTTCTTTGTGTTACTGGTAAGTTCTTCAGACGTGTATAATTTGCTTACAATTGTTTGTTCTAAATCATAAGTGCCTCTATCAATTAACATGATGAATTGGCATTAACAGAACATGTTTCTGGCCATCATCAATGACACATACTCTGAGGTGAAGTCAGAACTGGCTTCTCAGAAAGATGAGTTCCAGATTTCAGATCTCATCAAACAGGTAAGTCATCCTAGACTGGAGCGTACAGTGGATACGTCTGCAAATCTATTACATTTATGTGTGGAAAACCGTGTAACCTCCACGAAAACCAACACTGTTGTGTGTGCATTGTGTCGAACTATATTTTAATTACAGAGTTATGCAAAGACCTTTATGAAACTGAAACTTAAAAAGGAAAAGATCTCTGATGTTCAGAAAGCCCTGGATTCAGGCTCGAGTGAGCTGGAGTTTAAAGATTTCAGGGATGCTTTGAAAGAGTAAGTTTCAGGTGAAACACTAACACATATGTATAGTAGCAGCGCTGATGCAGAAGAACTCACGTATTCTGGTTATGTGTCCCACATGTCAGAATGGGTCATGCTGACCATGAGATCTCAGCCGCTTTCTCCAAATTTGACCAAGATGGGAACCAGACTTTGGACAAGCAGGAGCAGGAGATAATGAAACAAGAGCTGGAGGAAAAAAGGGTATGTTTGAGTTTTTTTGTTGTAAGTTAATGTTTCTAAGATGGATCTCCATGTTGACATCATTCTGATATGGATATCTATATTCTTTTTGTATTTTCAATTAGGATGCACTCAATGCAGAGCTTCGTAATCTTGAAAACAGTGTTGAATCTGCAGAGGACCACAGAAAGAAGACAGTTCCTCTAGAGGACTTTCAGAGGTTTGTGTACAGAAGTGTCAGTAGTAAAACCTGATGTTCAGTGTTATTTTAGTATTATTTATATGCTGTATTGTATTTATTAATATTTTGGTAACAGTATATATTTTTTTAAATTAGTTAATGCATTAGCAATATAATTGTACAGCGTTTATTAACCTTTTTAATGTTAGTCAATAGAATTATTCATGTTCATGTTAGTCACAGTGCATTAATTAATGCTAACAGATACAACTTTTGATCTTAAAAATGTATTAGTAAATGCTGAGATTAATAAATGACGTTCTATTCCAGGCTTGTTCACAAAGTTGCTCAGCTTGAGAAATCTGTGACCACTATGATGTCCAAACTGGATGTTGTTATGGAGAAAATAAGACTTCAGACATTCAACACAGAAAACAGAGACATGGATAAGCAGGCGACTAGAGAAGATGTGAGTTTTTAGTTCTATAGAATTTATGACAGTGTACTTAAAATGATTTAAAATAATATATTTAATAAAATACAAATAAACAACAAATTGTTTTTAGAATATATATTAAATACAGGAATCATGGATATATATTATAGAAGATCTGTAAGCCATGTTGCTGTATTGTGACAGGAATCAAGACCGGCTTCAGGAGGGAATATTCAGGTAAACCTGGAAAGAGTCTTGGCTCAGGGACCACCATCCTGGTCATTTGCTGGTCCCATGGGGAATATGAGGAATCGTTTGTACCCAGATGTAGGATGGCCAGTCGTCACTGAGAACAGTAGTTCTGCACGCCACTGATTCATCAAAACCTGACTTTAAAACTTACTAACAAATAGGCTTAATCTAAGCCTGATCTGTGGATATAGACTCAGAATATGACAGTAAAGAGGAAGGTATTACTGTAGAATAGATGTAGTACTCTGTTACCAGTGGCACAGGAATCTGCTTGTGTCTCTTCTCCATACTGACTGTTTAACATGCAGTCACTGTGGCTTTATAAGAGGGAATAAATAGCAATATGATTGACGATATAATTAAATTTCACTATAAGGCTGATTAATGTTTCAGCACAGTGTAATTGACGTATTGTGGTGTTAAATACATTCCCTACAGTTTCTGGGAATTTTTCAACTATATCAGGACACAAACTATTCTTCTGACCTTCCTCCCTGTTGATGACCGAATTTTCATGATTCTGTACAATTAAGATACAAGCAGAAATTAATAATTAAAAACCCTGTGATGATGTAATCTCAAAACTTTCTTTCCAATTATATATGGAAACTTTATTTAGCTAAATTTAGTGAGAAGAGTCAGTTACATTTGACATATGAAAACAGTCATCAAAGTGCAATGTGTATTATTAGTCTATGGAACATTATTATATACTCTGAGACATTTTCCTTAATTTCTTTCTTTACTTTAATATGAACTACTTGTAAATGCTGTATTTTAAAGTGAGAAGCATATCAGTGTATACTCAACCTTCTATAGTTTATACACTAATCTTGGAACAATATTGCTAATATATTTAAAAAGATATATCATATTTATCTTGATCTTTTCTGATTAAAATGATAGGCAAATAAATAATTGAAATTGCAAAACAAATGGTTTTATCATTTACTATGTTGAAACCAGACAATTTTTTTTGTTTTTGTTTTTAGAAAAAACAAAAGTGAGAAAACATTTCTTGTCCAATGGTTCATTTATTGAGACTCATTTAGACTAAAAAGAAAACTTGAAATGCTAAGTTGTATTCAAACATTTCTGCCTTGTACATTCAATGCTTTGAGCAACCTCAATATTACGGTTTGAAGCATGCAATTCCTTAACATCCCCCCCCACCCAAAAAAAAAAATCCAAACCTCATCTCTGGCTACTCGAAAATGGCACGCATTATTTGTTAAAACAGCAAAAGGACAAATTTACAGTAGGCTCTAAAATAAATCATACAGCTCTCTACGAGGGTCTCGAAGTGTTAAACTGAAATTTGTGTGACTGAGCAAAAATTAAGGCTTGCTTGTAACTGTCAGTCACACATGTAACGTTTGTCTAACATACGCCGCGTTAGTTCTGCAAAGGTCTGTCAAGTAGAGCGCATGCTTTGAAACCCTTATTCCAGGCCAAGATATCAAAAGATATTTACAGGTATGGCCATCATGACCCTTTCTCCATAGTGAACGGGAGAGATTTCACTGTCTGTAAATTGGAGTAAAAAGATACATTATACACACCGTATCAAAGAGCTCTAGAATCTGAGGAGAACAGGGAGCTAATGTGGATTAAATATACACCACTGCACATAGAAATTCATTTACACATCAACATTTACAAGACACAGGTCCAATGAACCCCCAAAAAGTGCCTTTACTTGCATTTGTTTGCCAAGTCAGAATGCAGAATGAAAGTTTTTGAAAGAAAATACTTAGTTCAAAAAACCATTTACACCAAGGGCTTTCTGCAATGTACCTGTGAAGTTCCTGAAGCTGGGATTTAAGGGAAAATCAGCAGTTTTCCTCAAGATATGCAGTAAAAAATGGTGGGGATACAAGAGATATAATACATCTCCAATTCCACGAAAACAGGAACAAATCTCATGAATGAATTCAGATTTCCATTGAAGGCGATCATCTCAATTGCCTCTAATCTAAATTTGCATCTTTACAATAAAGGATGCCTCCCCATCCAAAGCTTGTAGGGAAAAGATGATGTGCACCTATTAGTTTATAGTGTGTGTAATAGAGAACGAAGGTCAGATCACTGTGTCTGGTACCCGGCCATGCCAAAGTTAGCCTGGTTCATCACTGGGCCAGGCTGAGCCTGAGAGGGTTGTGTCCCAAAGCCTCCCACCCAGGCAGGAGACTGTGATTGTCTAGAGCAGAGAACAACAAAAAGTGGGTGTAAACATTTCCCTACATAGACACTATACTCAACACAAGTAAACCATGATACATTAAACACATAGAAATACATCAAAACTTACTCTACACCAAATCCTTGCTGATTCCATGTTTGTCCGTACATTCCATAGGATGGTACTTGCCAGCCATTCGTCATGTACTGACCGTATTGTTGAGGATTGCTGTACATTTGATTCCAATGTCCCCACTGACCGTACTCCATCTGTGAAGGAAGCATCAAGAACTTGAGCTTGACTTATCTACTGTTAGGACACTGAAGATGAAAAACACATGCTGGCCTATCAATCTATCTATCTATCTATTTATGGGACAGATTCAATGGCACATTAAAATGAGATTGAGGAAAATAATAATACTACTAATAAAGCAAATTCGCACTTACCGGTTGGACATTTTTGGCCATGTCAGGTGACTCTTTGCCCCAGTAGCACTTCACAACATGACCTTCGATAGTGGTACCATTCACTGAGACGATGGCATGAGCAGCACTTTCATGAGAGGAGAACCTGACAAAAAATGATGTTGATGATTGAAGAAATGGAAGAGCACAGTAATCCTATGGTTTACAATAAAATCAGAGGGCCTGTCTTTGTCACCATCTATTTAAATCTTGATATTTCCTTTGAAATTAACAAGCATATGATAGAAATAATATATTAGAAACATCGTTATTACATATAATAAATAATAAATTATACATGTAAATTATACAAGATCAGGTACGATTTTGGTTTTGAAAAGGCTAAAATAAAATAAACTGTTTTTACTTGATTTTATTTTTTAAATGTAATTTATTCCTGTGATGGCAAAGCGGATTTTTTCCCCCAGACATTACTAGTGTCACATGATCCTTCAGAAATCAGTCAAATATGCTGTTTTAAAAACATTTATTATTATCAGTTCAAAACAGCTGTGCTACTTAATATTTTGTATGGAAACAGTCATACTTTTTTCATGATTCTTTGATGAATAGAAAGTTTAAAAAAAAAGCATTTCTTTGAAATGGAAATCTTTTGTAACATCATAAATGTCTTTACTGTCACCACTGATCTATTAAATAGATCTTTTATGTATTATTTCTTAAAACAATCTTACTGACCCCAAACTTTTGAACAGTACTGTAATTAATAATAATTTATTTGTGTGTTTTTATTTCTTTCAAAGACTTAGATGTGTAACAAGAGGTTGCCTGATTGTTTTTTTTGTTTTAGTTTATGTTGCCCCCTTTTGGGAAATCAGTTTAATATTATGCTGATATTTGGCCTTATTGATATTGGTATTTTGCTGGCTTGGCTGATTAAGAGAAGTTGTGAATCCATATTATCTATTTTTCAGTGTGAAAAGAGTAAAAATGAGCAAATAAGCTTTGATTTCATTTCAGCAACTTTGTGCACATCTCATTTTGAACCATTTAATTGCAGCTCATACAATTCAACCACAACAAGCAACCATTAACATCTTACATATTTATTATAATTATAGATGCTTCTAAAATATTTTACATTGTACATAGACTGTCTAAATATAAGACGACTGAAAACATCAGAGGAATAGTTCCTTGAATGATACCTGATAAAGGAATAACCCTTCTCTGGGAAAACTCTGATCTCCATTATCTGTCCGAAAGGAGAAAACGTCTGTCGCATAAGGTGTTCTGTTTGAAGAGAGCAGTGTGAGTCACATATACTCCTACTAATACTCAGAACAAGTGATTAAAAGGGCAAATGCACACATACCTGTGAGACCTGACTGAATGCCCCCGCAGTACACTGTGCAGTTCTGAGGACTCGATTGGTTTACCACCTCATCAAACCTAAGCTGCTTGGAGCTGTCTGAAATTGTCCCCAATTACAGTCACATTAAATTAGCTCAACTCAAAGACAGTTAGCAAACCAAAGAAAGACAAAGTGGATTGAGATCAGACTTACTTTCTTGCACACTCTTGGGGGCGGGTGGTTTCCGAGTTGCCCAGTTAGTCCGGATTTGCCGTCCACCAAGCCACTGACCGCCCATGTGTACTATAGCATTCTCAGCATCCTAAAAGAGAAGAAACTACAGATTTAACAAACACAGGTAAAAGCAAAACAAAAAACACAACCTCTCAGCAGCACTACTAGTCTTTCAATAGTCCATCTTTATAATTAGGAACTACCCACATAAATGTCCTAATTTGCTTTTAAGTACTATTACTAAACTGACTAAAACCTTACACTCAAACAGCACACTCAACTCTAACAGTCTGACTCATCCCAGTAGATTGAATATCTGTAATACTACAGCTATAATATGAATTGTAGTAAACAGAAATAGAATAACCTTCACTCTGTGTTCCTGTACTGGAGCCTTACCAGTTTGTTATAGAAGGACACAAATCCATACCCCTTTGATTTCCCTGTTGTCATATCCTTCACCACTCGTGCATCCCTGAAAGAAAAACGTAACAACGGAAAAGTCAGTCCATTGAAGGCTTGCTAGAGGATCTAAAAAAGAAAGGAACCACACACACATTGCACTGTACTGACACTGTTACAATATCCTAAGTTATTCTAACAAAACTTTACACTAACAACTGCATATTATCTTGATTACTGGTACTTAAAAATAAAAAACAAGTACAAAGTCATGCAACCTACACTACTGCATGTGTTTAAAAGCTCCTGCTAACATTGCAACTTTTCTTAGACAACTCCTGTGACACAACATAATGGTCCAATCTTCATCTTAAATCACTAGTACTTAATCTCTTATATTAGTAAAAGTCATCAATGTCATTACCATGCATTCCTAGTTTGAACTGCTGTCTCTAATTCTACTCAAGAATACATAGAAATATCAAAAGAGAAAAAAAGGAATTAAACGGCATACATGGCCTGTTAACAGATTTCTTTATTTTTCCTGGTCAATTCTTTACCACCAATATGGAGTTTGGGAAGCTGAAAATTTCGAGAAATTAACATTTTCAGAATTTTAGGAGAATCAAACTATCAACACAACTAGGAAAACCATCATAAAACAAATTTACAAGCAAAAATTCATGAATTATCTAGGGATTGTTAAAAGTCTACACTACGTCAGCGTTAATTGAAAAATATTGCAGTATACAAATATGAAAAGCAAAGAGTAAATAGAAAAAAAATCTACATCTGAGTTCCCAGAGTGCACAGTTCCTTGCTGTTAGCCTTCAAGCTCCTGTCCAATCCTATGAGCATTTCTGTAAAATAACCAGAGCTCTATTAACTGACACTCAGAGCTAAAGGAGACTCTGAAATTTTTGCAGAGTAGTAGTGCATAATGTTTTTTTTGTTGTGTTGACAACTACAAATTTAATTTATGTAAATGAAAACTACTTACCAATTTCGGAAAAGCAGTGAAGTGATGAAAATTTTTAAGGTGCACTTTACAACAGATCGATCTGGGTACACAATATTGACTATACTGCCCTGTGCTTGCTGATAATACTGATTATGGGACTATTACATTTATCAAGGAGAAATAAAGCTTTCATTACTGAAAGAAATGTGACTAAAGTGCCAGCTAATCCCAGCACAAATGACAAACGTAAAGTAAATGTTCATCTTTGCATAAATTTATTCCTAAAATGAGCAAATATGTTAACAACTATCAACAACCAAAGGTAACCAAAATAAAATATATAAATCTATGAAATTGTTTCCACGGTTTTAGGGAAAACAGGGGTTAAAAAAATAGAGAGCGCGGTCATATGACTCAAAGTAACCTCACACCACCTCTCGACATTATTCAGACAAAAGCAAAACATATTCCATAGAAAGGTGTGACTTCATGGAACTTACGAGATTTTCCCAAAGGGTGCAAATGCAGCTCTGATGTCATCAGTTGTGATTTCAGGGCTCAAATCTCCCACAAAAACATGAAAGTGATCTGCAGAAAAATGACATTTAACACAAACAATTACATTTAAGAGTTAAAAAAACTAAACCACAATTAATATAAAAGACAATAACTTACTAGATGTATCTTTCTTCTGACTGCTAGGAGTAGTCGCCCAATTTACCTTGACTTCCTGTCAATAGAAATACACTTGTTGAAGCCATTACCTTCGGTAACATGATATTCAGGGTGCAACGAACCACAATAAACATCAAACCACCCAAATCTTGTTACACTTGTCTAATGAAAATGCCGCAAGATGCACCTTTCCCAAAATCTTCCTTCCGTTCATGGCGGCTAAAGCAGCAGCAGCGTCTCTGTGTTCAAAGAATTCCACAAAGCAATACGGATCATTGCTTGTTTGCTGCAAAACAGAAAATCCAATAGAAGAGTTCACCTTCCTGCTGCTATCGGATTGCTGAGAAGAAAAGCCAGGAAAATATATTATTGCAAAGTCATGGGTATTGGGTGGAAGACTCTGTTTAATATTTTCTTTCATTAACATCATTTTGGCATTTTGGTTTGATTTGCAAGAAATAAGAAAATGTAAGAAATTATGATTAGTTTGTTCTAGGATCATTTAAAAGCAAATTTATTCCAAATATTAACATAAATGTAGGCCTAGAGATTGGCTGGTGTTTCCACACAAACCCATATACACTCACAAACTCATCATGGAGGAGCTCAAATACAGAACATTTCAGGGAACATTTGGAAAAACATAATTTGTGATGATTTTTTTTTTTACCTCTGTTATCATTTTACAACTTTTACATGGCCCAATCTGAGTAAATAACTGAAGGATCAAGTTCTCTGTTACATCTCTTGAAAGATTCCCCACGTAGCTGAAAAAGCAGATAAAACACACATTAATTTAAAAGATATAAACAGTAATTATAGATTACCCCCTTATAATTTAGCACATGTTTTTAGACTACATCTAGAGAGACTACATTAGATCTAAATATGGGTTTTTAACAAAAATAAAAATCTTCTGAGTGTCCTTCTGAGGTTTTTAAACCTACACACTATAAATTATAATAAAATAATTCAAATGTGTATTTGAGAGTCCGTATGGCTATGAAACAAACATATTTCTTAGTACAGAGATAAAACGCCCTCCATGTGAAAGAGTAAACTAAAGATATTTATAGATGAGCGAGGTATAGATATGACAGCCCCCCTTTTTTAGCGTGAGTGACATTAGGATGGGAACACACATTTGCCCTCATAACTGAACTATTGAAAATATGTGTTACAGATAATCATCCAGTCAAATCAGGAGACATTTTTCTCTCACGGCGTTGTACAAAATATAAAATCCACACTTCTAGAAAAAGATAGCAGGCCTGAGATTAGTTTAGGCCTTTACTAAATCAGCAGACAATGACATAACATTACTCGTTTAAACACTTGGAAACTGAACATGGTGGCTTATTAATTTACATATTAACACCATATACCGTAACTTAGGAAATACAGTTCACATTTAGCTATGTTATTTACATTTGATTGGATTTATTTTGATGTGTAGCCAATTTGACTACTTAGCCGCTAGCTTAGCTTAAGAATGCTACGGCTAAACATGTTTCCCACGCTCGTCGGATGAAGATAAAAGCTTTTCGGTCTTTCTACTGTACGAAATGTGAGCAATAGTAACTGACTGAACCTCTGTCGATATTAAACAGTGCTTACAAAAAGCCCTTGATGTCAAAAACGTTTGTAGGACGTCCTATTTGGAGCTAGCTGTTAGCTAGAAGTATGTCAGTGGTGCTAACAATTGATCGGTTATTCACTGAGTACTGACGGGATTTGTGTTTTTCGCTACTTACAGGGTTTTTGGGTGGCTCTCGTCTTCCATTCTTGGATGCCGGAAGGAGTGCTAACAAAACTTGTTTTCAGTATCTCAAATGTGGTTTATTTTTAGGATGAACAATACTGGACTGGAGCTACTTTCAATCTTGAGTAGAAAATGGCGGAACCCGGGTAGTCAGGAAGACAGTCACTGCGCATGCGCTGAAGCAGACGATTGATCGTAAAGACAGGAAAGGGTAGATTGATAAAAGCGCCGTGTTTGTGTAGCTGCAGGCGTCAATATCATGCTTCACATGTATTTTACTTGATAATGTGACCTTGCATGTTATGTATTTGTATGTTTTCTTTCAGCCTAATCTTGCAAGGCTTTTTACTTGTTTCCCAGTGACCACTTGTTAAGAGTTTCAATGAATGCCTGGTCTTTGGCGAAAAGAAACACAGATAGCACGGATAGATACCCTGTCATATTTTAATGATTGGTAGTGATTGTATATTTTAAGAACCAAGAAAACGTCTGAAAATGTCATCACCAAATTCGATTCTCAGTCCAAAACTTCCTTTGTAAAATGTGTGTGTATGATAGAAAATGCAATGTATTCTTCATATTAAAGGGTGCATGAGATGAGGGCCTAAATATTATAAAATGTCAAATATTTAATTAATAATAGATTTACAAAATACTACTAAAGCTGTACACAACATGTTGAAAGACCAAAGGTATAACTGCTATAACTGTCCTAGTATTTCACATTATTTTATTGTATTAAATTGTATAGGTTATTACATTTTATCTATAGAAAGAATCGAGGGATTATATGGCCTTTCCTTTACATCCCAAATATTTTTGCATAATGTGATAGATGACAAATGTGAAGAATAGCAGAATAGAATGACAGAGTAGGCAATAGATCAGACAGATTTTTTTTTTTTTTTTTAATTGCTGTCTGTCTTTAGAGGTGAACACTAAAAAGCAACAAGTGTTCTCGGTCCAATAAACCGGAGGGGGAGGCGATTTAAGTGTCAGAGATCTCGCATCTCTGTCTGGACGGTCAGGGGTCATTTATGGTCACACACGTGGGCGTTACAGTGAACCCTAGAACTTTCTCGGTAGTCTTCGGATGGACCTTGCTGCTTCCAGAAACCCATCCCCATTTACAGTACGTCATCAAACGGACCCTTTAAAGCGTCTGTAGCGGCTGTAATGGCACAATATTCGGGAGCGAAGCAATATCAGAGTATGAAAACACTGTCTCCAGCCGAAACGATGGCAACTAACGATCCTCTACCACCTGGGTGGGAGATCAAAATTGACCCGCAGACAGGTTGGCCGTTTTTTGTGGATCACAACAATCGCACAACGACGTGGAATGATCCGAGACATGACACGGAAAAGGTAAGATAGATCTTGATTTTGCTTTTGGAAGTTGCGCTGTCAAACGTGATCGGTTTTCAGGTGATTTAAAAATGCAGATCTAGATGGCGCGTTTAATAGATTACTTTGGGTTAAGGCATTTTACTGGGTGTTTCATCGAAAAGGACAATTTTGTTGAGTGCGTAGGCTACGATCCCACTCAGTATCCAAATCATACTTGAGCAGACACTGACTGTCTAGGGTAGAATAGCCACGCACTTGATTTATTTTCTTTAGCTCGCGCAGTCACCTCTATTGAAATAGCGCTTCGCGTGCATTCGAACGGCTTGATGGAATATGCACTGGCGAAATATATTAGTGTGATGATCTCAACTGAAATGATTAGTGTGTGACGCACTGCAGTCATATGTGAGAGTGTTAGAACGACTCCACAATGTTTATTTAAAGCCCCGAGAACTACGCACACTGCGCTTGTTCTCCACATCCCTGGAACCGAACAGTATAACACGTCCCTCAAAGTTTCCCTTACATGGGATTTGAGAAAGATCCACCCACTCACGGATTTTGTCATTCCCAATGAATGGGCTTGAAAGTTACACACTGGAAGTGTCAAACTGTTCTGGAAGTAAAACATATGGGGTGGGGGGGGACACGAGGGCTTGCCAGTTGGCATCCTCCATTAGGTAGATCAACACTTGTCCGAAGTTAGTGTCACCAAGAATCTACTGGAAAGACAGCTGCCAGGAGATAAACTGGGCGCTACTCTAGGCGTCCGTGTCAAAAAAAAAAAAAAGCAGAGGGCGTGAGGTCATATACTTGCCGTTATTCTCAGTTTACCAACTTGGTTTTGAATCCGTCTTGTAAAACTACATAGGCCTAATCTCCTAATTTGATAACATTAGAAACCTTAAATCAGGTGGGTTTTTAAAACAAACCTTTTTTAGGCCTAGGAGTCCTAGAGAAAGGAATCAGATTCAGTGTTTGGCCAATAATTAATTGGGTATATTGCCATTTTAATGTCTTTACATATTTGTTTTTATGTTTACAATGCAAAGACTTGTAGTTGTGCATTAAATTTTTATTTGGGATGGAGAAACATTTAGCTGAACGTCAGCATCTGAACTTTATCATTTATCATTTTCTGGTACTTGACGCATAGGCCTAGTCTGTTTTTCCTCTAAAAGACACAGCTCATACAGAAGTCATATTCAAACCAAGCAGCTTTCTGTTGCTCAACACAGCAAATTTGCTTGACTAACTTGAACACAAGCTGGGGAATAATTTTTTTTTGCCATCACGCGATACTCTCAATCACGTAGATTCCAAATGAGATGACTAGATTTCAACAATGAGCAAAAGTAACTGTGGCCGCACTTTTATTTAGCAATAATTGGCCCCCTGTTGAAAACCAGTGTCTTTAAGTATGTAGATACTGGCTGTTACTGCTGTATACTGCGGCTTCGAAATCAGAATAGGTGTTTCGTGATAATTTGTTAGGGATATTATATCTTTTGATGTTTGTTGTGTCTGTGCACCTCTGATTTACATTGATGAGTAAGGGAGGCCCTCCCCCTCACAAAGAGTATTTTAAGACACGGTGTCAACAGCACAGGAACCCATTGAAAAATGCTGCCGAGAGTGAGTCATGGCATTAGAATCGACTGCATACTGGGTATATCCTGTAAGCCAATGCAGTCGCTTAACAGTTGTTGTGTACAGCGAGTTTTACCCACTCATGTTTCATGTTTGATCCTGGACAGCCTTGTCATTGAGCGAGGGCGGACTGACCTTTTCATGTCAAACGGATGAGAGAAAACGCGAGCTGCGTTTTAAGCTGAGTTTTATATTTACAGTTGTGATCAGAATGAATGGCACCCCTGGTAAATATGATCAAAAATGGCTGTAAAAAATAAATCTGCATTGTTCATCCTTTTGATCTTTCAATAAAAAAAATTGCACAAATCTAACCTTTCATTGAAGTAAAATAATTGAAAGTGGGGGGAAAATCACATTATGAAATAAATGTTTTTCTCCAAAACACGTTGGGAACAATTATTGGCACCCTTTTATTAAATACTTTTGCAATCTCCTTTTGCCAAGATAACTGCTCTGAGTTTTCTCCTATAATGCCTGATGAGTTTGGAGAACACCTGACAAGAGATCAGAGATCATTCCTTCATACAGAATCTCTCAAGATTCTTCAGATTCCCAGATCCATGTTGGTGCTTCTTCTCTTCAGTTCACTCCACTCATCAGGTCAGGGAACTGGGACGGTCATGGCAGAAGCTTCATTTTGTGCTCTGTAACACATTTTTGTGTTGATTTTGCTGTTTGTTTTGGATCGTTGTCCTGATGGAAGATCCAACCGCGGCCCATTATAAGAATTTCAAACAGAAGCCGTCAGGTTTTGATTTTTTATATATTGATATTTGATAGAATCCACAATGCAGTGTATCTGAACAAGATGTCCAGGACCTCCAGCAGAAAAATATTCCCACAACATAAAAGATCCAACGCTATATTAAATTGTACACATGGGGTACTTTTTATCCTTGTGTGCACTAAACCCATCTAGCGTGTTTGCTGCTAAAAAGCTATTTTTTTAGTTTCATCTGACCACAGTCTTTTGCTGCACATCAGAACAATATTCTTTGGTTTTACTCATTGTGGTGGATGATTAAGGGAATTTGGCCTTCGTGTTTCCTCATATTTAAACTCCTGTGAAACAAGAAGTCATAGCTAGACAATTTTCATGTTCCTAGTCACCCTGGTGTGCTAAAAAAAGGTAAATATTAATGGGAATATACTTCAGAGATATTTCTAGAGAAAAATTCTAGGGGTGCCAATAATTGTGGCCAACGTGTTTTGGAGAAAAACATCCCCCCCACCACTTTCAATTCTTTTACTTCAATGAAAGATCAGATTTTTGCAAATTTTTTGAATGAAAGATCAAAAGGATAAACAATGGAGATTTATTTTTTACAGACATTTTTGATCATATTTACCAGGGGTGCCATTCATTCTGACCACAACTGTACGTACTGGATTGAAGCAGTGACTGAACCCACTAGCAAGTTGATTGGTTGGCCGCAGTAACATAATAAAGAATATAATTTTACTTTAGACAGATTTACAACGGGTGGAATTCGCATATGACTGAGTATGACAAGTCGTAAAATTCTACAACTTGACAGTGATGTGAAGCTAATAGGAAAAATTTAGCAGGTGTAAAACACTGTTAATCACATCACAAAATGTGTTACATGTCTATGAGAGTGACTTTCAGTTCACAAAATGTGTATAATCATAACTGATAACACTAAGATAATACTGGAGTTTTTAGGCGTTGTGCTTTGCAGTAAAGCTCTATTTGAACACTTCTATTTGACGTTTGTCAATGTTTAACTCCCAAACGTTTGTCCCCATTGTGGCTATGGTGTATATATACCCATTATTTTCCTTTTACAGTTTAGATTAATTATGAGAATAATGATCTAGGTACTCATTATGCAGGGTTGTACACTAAAAACATCTACATACCATTAACTCTGGCTTGTTTTTAATATTTTTGGCCTTAGCAAAGTCATTGGTGCAAGTCAAAATATTTTGTCATGTTGCTTGTTAATAACTGGAGCTTACTCAGTAACCCAGTCAACCGCATGCTTTCGTTATTTGCCTTCTCCTGCAAAACAATTTGCCGTATAGCTACTAAATACTTCAGCAGAGAAGGAATGAAGAGCATCATCAGAAGTGATGTTGTTGATCAGACCTATGTTTACCAGAGTATATTGCATTACTTGCATTATGGTGTTAAATTTGTCATCATTGGGTGAGGATATAACCAGTTATTTTTGAATAGTGTTTTCAACTGCTTATTTATTTATGTATTTATTTTTTCAGATTTTTTCAAATGGCCCCTCTATGTCCTCAGAGTCTCCTCAGGACATGCACAAAACCTTTATTCAAGAGATGAGGCAACCAATGCTACGCCAGGGCTACATCCCCATCCCAGTCTCCCATGAAAACACTGAACCCAGGCTGCAGCAGTATCCGAGTTTCTCTTACTTCCATCCAGCGGTGCAGCAAAACTTGAGAACAGATGGACGTACACCTTCCCCGACCCCAACAGCACACTGTCGGCCTAGATCTCCAGTGCAGGCCCCATCAGAGGCATGTTTGTCTTGCTCTCCTGCTTTACATGGGCCTGAGGTAAGCCCATTAGACCCTTTTAGATATGGTGGTTTCTGTCAGACTTTGGATTCATTGTGAAAAATTCACATTCATTTATTGACTATGCTTCTGAAGGATTGTCACTTGAAAATTTCCTTTGGTGCCCTGTATTTTCTTGCTAAAGAATTTGTGCAATAACAGTGGCCTTTTTAGCTGTGCAATATGACGCCCGTCTACATGTTCTGCTCCACTGTATGAATTGTTTAGGTGAGATACACGTGATTGATTGATTTATTTATTCTGTGATTTGGAAATGCAGCATACACTGACCCCAAGACAAATTTCCCTAAGGTGACAATAAAGTATATTGCATTGTATTGTATATTTGGTTAAACTCTATTTTAAGGTGTCTGTAACTATACATTTAAGTACTGAGTAATATTAAGTAACTACATGTACTTGCTATAGGGTTTAGTTTAGGGTTTGTTGCATGTAATTATGCATCATTTATAGTTATTACTATAGTAACTACATATAACAGTAACAGTGACACTGTAAAATAAAGTGTTACACTACATTTTAAAAATGTCATAGTTTTATAGGTTTCTGAAAATTAAGTTAACACTTGCTGAAAGTGGTAATATAAACCCATTATTGCTGATTCTAATGTTCTGTCTTTATTTACTGTGGCACTTCACATTGTTTTGTCAACCCTTGCCCAAGTTAATGCAATACAATATTATTGTGTTTTTTTTTTTTTTTTATAAATATTTTATATATATATAATCAATGTAATGTATCCTTGCTGAATAAAAGTATTAATTTCAATGGTAGTGTATAGTGTAAAGGTAGTGCTAGTTTTTTCCAAAATCAAACTGTATTCATTTTCACTAGGTTCATCAACCACAGGTGACAAACCAACAAATCAGTGGCCTTCATCAACAGCCCCGACCCAGCAATACAGGTCTCCGGGCAGGCTACATCCCTATTCCGGTGATCCATGAGGGTGTAGGGGGGGGCCTACAATCCCAGCCTAGCCAAAGTTCTCATCCCACACGAGAAAAAATCCCAATCTACCGTGAACAAGTGCCCATTCAGATTCAACAGAACCGCGCTGCCAGTCCCATCCCGGTCCCCTTAAGGGCCCAGTCACCAGTCATTTCTCAGATCATGGGAGAGAGACCCCAGGTATGTGTGTTTTAAGTAAGATATTAGATATTTTTTGGCATAAGCTCAAGCCATTAATGTTCATTTCTGTAATATTTAGAGCTACATTACTAAAGTGTTCAGAAGTAATATATGAAATTAAACAAAAGTAAATATGTTAACATTGCCAGATCCAGCAACACATTGGACACGCAGTAATACCACCTAAAGCTGAACAACCAGTTGAAGAAATTGTCAGAGCGTCACCTGCATTTGAGTTTCCCATTCAGAGAGTTAGTGACATTCCTCAACAAATATATCATCAGCCAGTGCACCAACAGCAGCAAAAACAACAGCCTACACAAACACCTCAGCCAAAAGCACAACAACCTACACCGCAGTCACCGCAGGTATCAGAGACATCCAATATTACCATACAAGTTCCTCCAGCACCAGAACCCCAGGAAACAGCTGCCCCTCAATCACCTCAAGACGTCCCACCTCCATACGTCCAGCCTGAGGAGACTCTGGAACAAGATCTGAGTCACCCAGGACTGATCAAAGTGCATCAGATATTGGAACGTGTGGAGAAACTGGCACAGGAAGTGAAATGTTTCGATGGGAAGAAGAATGATAAAAGATACTTGTTGCTGGAGGAGATGTTGACCAAAGAACTGCTGGCTCTGGACTCGGTAGACCCTGAGGGTCGCCCAGATGTGCGTCAGGCTCGGAGGGATGGTGTCCGCAAAGTTCAGACCATTCTAGACGAACTGGAGGTGTTTGGAGAGCAGTTGGAAAGGCTGGCTGGTGACAAGTGCCGCGAGGCGAAAGGAGAGCCAAGTATGATTCATCAAGCAAATACAGAAAAGGTCAAGGAGATTTCATAATCGCACAAATTTGAGAAGAACACTAATCAAATCCCCATTCTTGTTTTTACTTGCACAATTACTATTAGTTGCATGCACGAATAATTGAAGGTTTCTGTTGGAAATTAAATTATCTAATGTGATTTGTTTACTGAGTGCAATCATGTGTGCTGTTATGTGATGCTGCTGTTGTCAAATCTCACCATGCCAGTGTCTTATAGCAAAAGACATAGTGGTGACAAGTTTTATTCAAAAACATATATGAAAACGAGGCCTTGAACCAGAAGAAAGTATTTTAACGTCCAATAAGTATCTTTTGTACCATGTGGAATAAATGTTAAAATGCTTTTTAATAATCCTCAAGAACATCATATGTTTTTTTTTGTTTTTTTGTTTTTGAAGTAGTAGTGGGCCATCACAGTGAAAAACTTTTGATTTGATTTGATTTGTAACATTTTTCATGTGTGGACTAAAATAGAAGAAATTTATACATTTGAAATATAAAGGCATTCATTTTGGTTTTGAATTCTGGGAAAGTTTTGTTTATATATATATATATAATGTATAAACAATTATTGCCTTTTAATATAAATGTTTGAACATCATACAGGGAGAATAATTCGTTGTTGAGAGCGAGCTTTGCTGACAGTACCCTGAGATGGTTTGAACTCTTGTCAGTATTGTTGTTTGTTGAATGACAGTGATACAAATAATGCTATATTTTTATTCTATTTTTCTGTGCCAAAAAGAACATTTCCAATTGTAAGAATGTTCTTATTAAAAATGTTGAATCTAACAAAAAACATAAAATTTTCACTGAATATATGGTCGCCTTATGTTTAAGGAACGGTTTGTTAAAGCAGTCAGGGTCGGTCCAAAGTTGTGGTGATTCATGAACTCAAGAGGTACCAAAATAATTCTGTTTTATCAACATTGTGCCCTTGAGCAAGGCAACTTAATCACAACATGCATGAAATGGACTTGAAATGAGTGTACCAAAAATTACTTTGTATAATGTGTCAGCTCAATTCAGTTTAAAAGAGAGTGCTGTATGTCTCTGTTGTGAGGCTTTTTTTTATCTCATTGACCTGTTACTGACTCTGATATCGTAATAATAATGCGAACAAAACTGGTTTCAAAGTCTGTTTTGTGAAATAGTATGCAATGTTCAGTGTTCACAGCTTGGAAATTTGCAGTTTGTTAAAATGTCGACATGATATGGTCACATAAGCATAACTGCAAATAAAATATAATAAAGCAATTTGCTTACATTAAGTTGCATGGTTTATAATTGTACAAAAAAGGTCAGCTATAGGAAAGTCAAGAAATTAGTCAGTGGTAAAGAGTCTTTTTAGACAAATTTGCAGAATAAATGTTTCTTGAAAACCAGAGTGAGACCACAGCATTATGTAATCAATTGGGGATAATATTACATCTAGAAAGCATTTTAATTCCTCTTAGGATGGGCATCAAAGACTATAATGTACAAAGGAGTTGCTGAGTGACGCCTACAACTACAGCTTTACCAGCCAGACAGCGAACAACATTTCACAGACCACTGATTATATCTCTCCAGTCATTTCAGGATGGACTTCAAAGACTATAAATTAATATAATATTAATATTAAAGGGGGTCAAAACAAAAGGTTGGCCTTAAAAAAGTATTTTACGTAAGTGTAAAATTTCAACCTGATCATGAGAAAACTATTTTATTATGTGGTGATTTCGTATGACTCCTATGGAAATGTTCAAAACGTAAGCATTAAGGTCCACCCTATAACCCCAACCCTAAACATAACCGTCAGTGTAAGTAGATCGTAGAAAAACATACAGATGAGAGCGTATTTTCTAAGAATTAGCTACCAATTCGCCAAATGTATAGTGAGTTTTCTTTCAGATGTTTCAAAAGTTAGTTAGGGCCCTCGTTTTCAGGTTCCATTGACACAGATCTCATTTTGACAGACAGGACTGCAGTAACAGTGGAATGTTAGGATGACTCTATGGAATGTTAGGATGACTCCTCTCCACCCCCCCCCCCCCCCCCCCCCCCCCAAAATGCAATTTTGCGAGGGGCCCAAGCCAATAAATTGTCAAGGAACTAGTAATAAACTGCCAGAAACTGCTTGTTTACATAGAAAAACAATGGAAACAGCAGTTCACATAGAACATGTTTTTGCTTTTGATGTAGGCTACCATGCACTGCATTTTATGCATTCGATATAGCATCCGATAATGCTTCTAACAAAAGTCCTCAAGTGGTCTAATGTTGCTATGGTTTCCTACCCATATTTTTAAACATCACAGCAACATTACTGCTCGAGCGCTTTTGTTAGAATCATAATCAGATGATACATAGACAAAATTGGAATACAGCAATGATTCATCAATTTCTTAAACATTACATTTCCCAAATACATTCGATCGTTAAAGGGGACCTATTATACAAAATTCACTTTTACATGGTGTTTAAACATAAATGTGTGTCGGCAGTGTGTACACACAAAATAAGACACCAAAGCATTTACAACACATTCTGGGGATGTCAGACTATTATTATATTATATTATATTATATTATATTATATTATATTATACATCTTGTAAAAAGGGGCATAATAGGTCCCCTTTAAAGGTGCTCTAAGCGATGTCATGCCTTTTTTAGGCCAAAACATTTTTTGTCACATGCAGCAAACATCTCCTCACTATCCGCTAGCTGCCTGTCCCCTAAACACACTGTAAAAAAACGCGGTCTCTGTAGACAGCCCAGGCTCCACAAACGACAAGAAAAACAAACTGGCCCAGCCTTGGCCACGAAACATAACAAACAGTGTTCCAGCCAATAACCGACAAGAATGATTTTGGGGTGGGGGTCGGGGGGTTAGGAGAGAGAAGCATGAAGAGGGAAGTTAGCTAGAGGAGAGATGTCCTAACAACGACTAATGTTAAAATGGTATATTCTTGAGAATTTTTATATGGCCGACACACGAAGAAAGAGACGACGTTCCAATGAACAAATAACAAAGAATAGGGAAAAGGAGAAGGAACGCGAACTCCCGAATTTACATCGGAAAAGCGTTCAAAAGGTGACGAGAACTCCGCCGGCAGAAGGGCTTCCAATCCGACATGTTTTTGCTGGACAGGTGGGTAAATCCAGTTTGTTTTTTCTAAATGGTTCATCACTGTTTCAGGAAGCACGGAAGGGAGGAGGAAGGGAGGGGGAGGGGAGGGGAGGGGACGGGATGAGGAGGAGGGAGGGTCGAGCTAGCGTCAACAAAAAGTGACGTCATCCAACATCGCTTAGAACACCTTTAAGATAAGTGTGACCCCCAGAATGTAATTTATAATTGACACTGCTCAACTTGAAACTGGAGAAATACCAACTTTTGGGTCAATATCACCATAAAGTGCCTTTGAGACTTCACAATTTCCCAAAAAAAAATCTGAGATTTTCCATTTAACTTCATATGTGTTGTATTAAGGAGACATTAGGCTGTTAGAAATGCATATTGGTCAAGCTCCAGCACTTTTTATAAATTAACTGCAAGCTGACAATATACGAGCAAACCATAAAATATGTCCACCCTGTCATGGACAAACTCATAGTAGAATAAATACATTTTCATTGCATAGTGATTATAAAATGTAGATCTGAGCAAAGAGAATGTGTCCCTTTCCCAACAAAACATTTTAGTTAATGGTAAAAGTATTTTGATAATAATGAAGTTACTGCTTAAATATGTATTGCCCAATAAAATATGCGATAGTTGCACATTCTATTCTAAATAAAATCTAACAATAAAGATATTTAGTCAAAATTTAAAACCATACTAACTGGCCCTCATTTGTTTATTATAAAATCACACACAAGGTTTTGTTAACTTGTTAAAATTATTAGTTTATTTTCATCATAAAAGTTGAAAATGACAGGGTGGACAACAAAGTGACAGGGTGGAACTTGGCATGACAGGGTGGACAAATGCTTTAATGGGTGAACTAGAACGGGGGAACATTAGAAAAACAACAGGACCTTCAAGAAACCCTTAACCAATATAGAAGAAGGAGGGGCCTGGCTCAGGCTGATTTTCAGGAGTTGCAAATGTCCACCCTGTCATGAACCATGTCCACCCTGTCATGGAACAGGGTGGACATTTTTTGGCTAAAGTTAGTATTTAATGAGCACATGGTGTACAGCAGTTAGCAAAGTGATTCACTGTTGAAGCTGACTGTGCACTGTTTAAAATGTATATTTAGAATTTCTGAAAAGTTTTTATATTAATTAATATTTCACAATGACAGGGTGGACATGTTAAGCTTGACAACACGCAACTACAAACACAATATGATGAAAATTAGGAAATATAAGTGTAGATACTTATTGTGTGTGTTGCAGATGTTTTAACATCCACTGAAGAAAGACCAAATGGGGGAGGGGATGTCACTGAGTACATCAGTTGGTTTCTTAAAGGGGCGTTTACCCCATAATGACAGGGTGGACAGCAATCTCAGGGACACATGCAAACTGCTTAATATTATTATGAACATAAAATATAAATAATCAAAATGACTTGTTTTATTAAATAGCTTGCTGAGGACAAGAAGTACATTAAAAAAGTATTTTAATTTTATGTAATTTAACCACTTTTTACACTCACTGAATTTAGCTGAGCAGCGTGCGGGACATGCCAAAATCACATACATCTAATCAAAGAAAATGGTATAAAATCAGAAAAACACATTTCAAGAGACGTATCATTGTTCTTGTATGTGTGTTAGTGTTTGGCCATTTATAATAAAACCTCAGAATTTCATTATTTTGCATTATGTTCATGATGACTGAACGATTCTGATGAGGACACCAAAGGCACTTTATAGTGATATTGACCCTTTTACAACCCTTCAAATATCGAATCAGCAATATAATATTAAAACAGGTCAACAATTATATAAGGTTCTCTAAAATACAATGCAATACGAGTAACGATATAATATAAAACAATACATCAAAACAAGAATTGCAGGTGGGGCAATAGTCACAGATGACCTATGTTCGGTGTGACGGAAGAAGTCACGTGTGTGTATAACTGGAGGAAATCGTTTCATTCGCTGCTGCTCCCCTCAGTGGAAAATATTAGACAGACCGGTACATTTCCGAACCACTACAACAATATCGCTCTTATTAAACTGACATTAAATGCGCAACCCTTTTCGATGATCGGCCAGTACCTGACATAGAGGCATGATGCTTTATCAGATGATTATAAACGTTTACACAGGTACAGAGCTAGCAGGTTAGCTGGCGTCTATGTGGACTGCCAGTGGACGACAAGGGAGCTGCTTCATTTCCTCGTTTCTCGGATCGGGAACAAATCCAGCGGTTTAGTGTCGGGACGCTCTTATGTTTTGGTATTATGGTGAACATGGAGCTGTTTCAAGCTAAAGATCATTATATTCTTCAGAGCGGAGATAACGCGCTATGGTGCAGCAGGAAGGATGGATCTGTGGCCGTGAAACCGGGTAATGATTGCATTTTAACTTATACAGTGTACATGTGTTTCAGTGTTTTCGTTTTCACTGTCTACATTGTTACCATTCCTCGCGCATAATGTACACGACTCGCAGCTTCAAAACAGAGACAAAATGTGTGATTAGTGCTCCTGACAGGAGAATACGGATCACTGAGTTGTATGTATAAACGTTAAAGCGATGGAAATGTTTTTTTTAATCTGTCGAACCAGGCTGTTGTCTTGAAAGATGCCCAGTTGTGGTGTTTTCATTGCCCTACTTTCAAAGCAGCGTTCATGAATGAGTGTCAGTGCAAACCTCTGATGTTTTGATCGGATGATGTCGTAGCTAAAACCCCTTTTACTAATTACAGACAGTATGTGGTTTGGGGGTCCGTATATTTTGGTCAAGGGCGTTTAGATGTCAGATTGAGAATCTTAATGGGACAATTTACATGAAAATAACATTTCTGTCATCGTTTACTCACCATTTTATTCCAAACCTGTGTAACTATTTCTTAGGTGGAACACGAAAGTAGATGTTACAGAATGCACTCAGATTCAGTTACCACTACTTTCATATCATGTTTTACCCCACACAATAAAAGCGAATAGTGAAAGTGTCAGTCCCTAAAATTCTGCCTGACATCTACTTTCTTGTTCCATGGAAGAGAGCCATATACAGCAGGAGGATGCAAATTTTTGCATATCTTGGTTTGATGTTATGACATCCTTTGGGCCCAGTTCCAATTGTGCAGGCTAAATATGTGAATAATAGTACATAACCAGTTTACAGGGGTTACAAATGACCACTAAATGGCCTTAATTAAACATGATTAGTTTATTTTTTATCATAAATTGTTGTTTAAAAACTATGGCTGTTTGGGAAGAAATGTCAGTAGGCCTAGTGAATAAATATTTAAATGTCCATCAACTCATCTTACCAGTGAGTTGGTGTATTTCTAAATATGCTGGATAGTGCTGTTAGACGTCTCACAAGAGAATTATATAGTTACACAGTTAAAAGGTGAAGGCTAAAGTTAGGGTAAGACATGTGACTGTTCTCCTGGTGAAAGTGGTAAGCGTGTTAGTAATAGTAGTGGTAGATATTTAAATGAGAGTTTTCTACCCAGGCATTAAACCAATAAAGTACTAGGTACCGATCTGTTTCTTTGACCTCAGGCAGTTTTGACATCGCTCTTGTGTCATGTATGCATTGTATTTGATCAGAAATGACAGTGTTTTGCAGATATAGATTTTTTTCGTTTCGATTTTTTTTAACAAAAGGTTTGCATACTCAACCATGACAGGCGTTTAATGGTCACACAGACAACTAAAAATGTCTTTCTCTCACACTTTTTTTTTTCTCTCGCCTTTGAATGTCTACCTATCCACACCACTTCTATCTCTTGCCAAGTCTAAAACTAGATGGGCAGCTAGTCCGTCCTGCAGATCATCGGGAAAATTGCAGCCTGTGAAGATTTGAATAAGTTCTAGCTGTTTTTAGCCATGTGTGTGCAGCCGAGCTGATCAGGTTTAGGTTGCAGTCTGTTCCATTATTTAACTGGATAAGGGTTTCCACAGTATTCATGATGCATAGATACAGTCTCAGTTCTTTTTAACAAATTCCATAGTTGCCAGCATGTCTGGGTGAGTTTATACCACCGTATTACTTAATAGTTTGCTTATTATTCAGTCCCAGTTGGTGTAGTGTGGCAGATTAATAGATCATAATAATGTCAAATTAAAGGTTAGCCACTTCAAACTTCTATAAGATACTTGTATGAATAGATCACAGTGATGTATTTTTAATTACAAATTATATTATCATCATAACAATTTGAGTGCAATGTTGAATTGAATTTAGTTTCAGAATTTCTTGGTATTTGGTAAGTAACTGCTTCTACCGAGATATCATTCAAGTCCACGGATGTACCAGCTTTCCATGGCCTAGTAGTTGGAGAAATTTCCTCAAACTGGAATGATGCCCAATGCCAAGCTCATGGTCATTATGGAGGGTTTTTGGCAACTTCATGATGCAGCTCATCCAGCTCCCACCCATCCATCATTAGACTGTGAATGTCTCTTCCCAGTTAGTCAGGAGATGGTTGACAGTGGCAAATGGAACTATGATATTTGTCAAAAGATAGTAGGAGCTATTAAGCTACCATACTCTCAGATACTCCATAAAATGCTGTCTTTGCACATGACATCTCAGACCCTGCTCATCATTCCTAAAAATGTTTAGGAATTACTCCGCAATGAAATTGGTGACTCAGGTTAGCAGTCATCTTTGTGAGAAACCTGGCTTAAAAATGCTTTTGATGAGTTTTTTTTTTTTAGATCAATTGTGAGCAGCCACATAACCTTAGAAAGTCGAAGGAAGCTGTGATGGTTCTTCTGTCCCAGATGCAGCCGTGCAAAAAATAAAATATATATAATTTTTTTGTTAATTAATAAAAATATATATAAAAAAATTGTGTGTGTAATTGTAATTGTAAATAAACAAAAATATACACATTTAATGTAATAATGAAATTAATGATCAATTAATGAGCAAAATTATTTTAACAAACACTCAAAATGAACATTTATTGTCCAAAATATTTTTACCATAAAATATTTCAAAACATAAAGTGTGCCTTATCTGAGGGTGAAAACTGGCAACCCCAGGGTTATGAAACTTGTGCAGTGTGAAATGATGTGGTGTTAGAATCATACAGCTAGATGCTTAACAACAGACACCTAATCGCATACCTTATATTCACATACTTTGGACAGTCATGGAAACACATCGCATTGTATAAACAGTCGTTTCGTAGTTTCAGGAGAAACATGTCCTGCAGAGTTTAGATCCAACCTTGATCAAACTCACCTGCCTGTAGCTTTCCAGTAATCCTGAAAGGCTTAATTAGCTGGCTCAGATGTGTTTGATTTAGGGTTAGAGCTAAACTCTGCAGGTCAGTGGCCCTCGAGGACCAGGGTTGAGAATGCCTGCTTTTATAGTACAGTGGGCAATGTATAATGTGATGATGTGCAATGTTAGAGCCTGTAAATGGGTCATGTAATGCATCCAGTCATTAACCCAGGGTTTAGAAATGTACAATTTGAATCTTCAGCGTATAAATACCTAGAAGGAATTGTTAACCCCGGGTAAATTGTCAGCAGTGTGAAATCCGAAGCAAGATAACCCAGGATTCCGTTTACCCAGGGTTTAGAATGACCAGGGTTAACTATTTCAAGTGTGAAAAGCCCTTATTATGAGCTGTTAAAATGTTTTGAACTCCTGTGACTTATTTTAATCCTTCTTTCAGCAACCGACCTCCTGCTAGCATGGAACCCTGTCTGTCTGGGCCTTGTAGAGGGTATTATTGGAAAAATACAGCTTCATGCCGGTAAGTCTGATCGTCAGACTGGTATATTTTGTGGATAAGAATTAACATTTTTAATTTACTGTAATGTTTGCAATAAATTCAGTGGCTCTAAGCTTATAGTCTAATGTTGTAGATAAAATACCATTCAGATCCTGATTTAATAGAATACGTGTTTTTTTTCCTTCTGTAATTCAGTTTGCAGCAGGAAGAAACTGGGTACCAGAGACTCATAATTAACATAATGAAAGGCAGCTCAAGCATCAGAAATGTCAGCTAAATTTGGTTTATTATTTTTTTGTAATTGCTAAATGTCTCTCAATGCTTTGTAGGTCATCTGTTCTGATGTAGCTTTAGCAGATTAAACAGAATGGCATTGAATATTTGCCTTACAGGATACGCAGTTCAAAGAATATTGTCATGAATGATCCATGTATAGCAATCCATTTCCATTAAACAAATGCCTCTTTATAGATATAAAGGAAGCTCTTGAGGGTACAGAAGTGAAATGATGATACTTTCATTTCATAATTTGGTGGCTTATTTGAGAAGTCAACCTCTGTCTATTGTTAACAGGTTGACATTATGTAGGCTATAATGTCATTATAATGCCAATCTCTCTTCCTTTTTCAGAGAAACACTTGCTTTGTCTTTATATACATATATTTTGTACTATTGTTGATGGCTAAAATAATTGTTCGACTTTTTTGCAGTTTTTCAGGTCAAGGCTACACAGTTGAGCCATATCATCAGTATCTTGCTACATATTATACATGCCTTACTTTGTAACATAATCCAGTGGGCAAACCTGATATTTCCTTGCACCGTTCCCACAAAGAGCCCATGCTGTTCTCATTAAATTTTCCACCTAAAAGATCTCAGAGTTGCCTGCTGCAGGGTGTGCTTTACTGCTTTTATCTGTTGATTTACATTGAGTTGTCAGTGAAAGTATGACTGCATCTCGTCTCAATGCAAATGTCTTTGAAGTCATTGTTATGAGAATGCTTGCCATTGGAATGAATCATGCCGGATAGAGCAGGAAAATGAGGCGTGGAACTCTGCACTCATGACACATTCCCTTCCTCCCCCCTTTTGGGCAGATCTTCCTCTGGGTCTGATCCTGATTCGCCAGAAAGCACTGGTGGGCCAGTTGCCAGGAGACCACAAAGTCTACAAGATCACCAAGATAGCAGTCATTCCACTCTCAGAGGATGAACCACAGGATCTAGAATTAGAGGTGACTAATACTAACTGTTTTGTTCAAACGTTCTCCATGTTGGATTTCATTAAAGTTAGTGTAGAATCAGACAAAGACATAATGTACAAATTGGCTACATTAACCATTACATTTCATAATATAGATGTGTTGCTCTAACATTTGAAGAGTTATTTCTTGCCATTATCCATGTTTGTAGAGAGCATTCATTGGATCCTGATAGAATTTACTGGACTGTCTACCCGAATTCCCACTTGTTAGCGTGCCTAGACACTTAGGCCAAGACTTTAGGTATTTTAGCTCTCTCGTGTGGTAAATGATTGACGTGCAATTTATGAATACCCAGGATTAATTGTAACCCTTGGTAAATTGTGAGCAGTGCTGTGAAATGTTAAGCAAGATAAACCAGGATTCCATTTACTAGGGTTTAGAATGACCCAGGGTTAAAAAATAAAAATAGAATGACCCAGGGTTAAAGGGGCTATATGTAGAATTTGGAAAACCCTTGTTATTAGTGACACAGGTCTGGATATGTGAGACTATAGCTTTCTGCAATATCCTGAACATTGTATAAGCATTAATTTCATGTCTCATTGAATGGAAGAGAGGCTCTTGGGAGCGTGCAATAATGTCACATCTTTTTGATTTTCCTAGCAAAAATGTCCCGAGTCCTTCACATAAAAATCAGTCTTCAGGCTTTCATAGACAGCCTAGGAAGTCGGGGAAGGTCTCTTTTTTTTAAGTTTCGTTACAAGCTGTTCACATATTGGCTATAAATAGAGATTAATACATGAAAATTCTTACATATAGCCCCTTTAAGTTTTTGAAAAACCTTATTTGGAACTGAAAAAAACATTGGAAGAGTTATTTCTTGTAGCAAGCATTTGATCCTGATAGAATTTACCAGATTGTCCTCCCAAATTCCCTCTTGTTAGTGCATCCATTTGATGCTTAGACCACAACTTTAGATATTTCAGCCCTCTCGTGTTGCAAATGGTTGACGTATAACTAGTGCAAGAGTAGTGGTGTGTGTTTCTAAGGGTTCCAGAGGAAGCATGATGTTTCTAAGGAGTCAGTCTCTCAGCAGAGCATCTGGGATTAAAGGAGATGTTTAACCATGTAAGTGAAACAGTCAGAGGTCACTGTTATCCATTGTCCTGGCGTGCTATCTTTGCTTGAGTAGTTTATCACAGAATAATTGCCTTGAATTACTTTGAGATAGCAGATGGCCTATGTAGTTTGACTCTTGTTGTTCTGTCTACTTAATGAGCACATGAATCTGCTCTGGCATAAGCAGGCTAGTTTTAGTATCCTTCTTGGCACCCTTTTGGTTTTAATTAAAGCAATTACTGTAGCAGCATTTTTCAGATGGACTTTGAGCAGGGAAACAGAGATGTTCATGTACTATATATGGATGTAGATTTGTCACCAATAACAACAGATTGTTAGCAATAACACTAACTCTTTATCAACTATTCTTTTTCTTTCATTCTCCTTCAGCTCTGTAAAAAGCATCATTTTGGAATCAACAAACCAGAGAAAATCACCCAGTCACCAGACGAGTCCAAGTTCCTGTTAAAGACCCTGAGTCAGATCAAATCTAATGTTGCTGTTCCCATGAAGAAAAAGGTTGATGGGTCATTTGGAAATTTTGCTCATTAATTTCACTTTAAAATGACAATCATTTTGAGACTAAATATTCCCGTTTTACTTAATCTGTTTGACATGTTAGCATTGTTAATATAAATAAAATCTGAAAATGTAAAAACAGCCCTCTGATTTGCCCATAAATGTACTTCTCTTTAACTTAGTATTATCTCTTTAACCTTGTTTTGTTTGTTCACTCCCATCCAGTATTCCCCTGCCTTTCAGGTCAAGGAGAATAAAGAGAAGGAACGTCTGGAGAGGCGGCTATTTGAAGAGCTCTATAAGATATTCATGGACTCGGATTCATTTTACTATAGTCTGACCTATGACCTAACCAATACAGTCCAGCGACAGGGAGCGTTAGGCATGTCAGATCAGCCCCTGTGGAAAAAGGTGAGAGTTTTTGTTTTATACATTGTGAAAGTTAAATGAGTGTTTTATCTTTGTGGTTTCAAGTTATTATTTTAAAAAGACCGCAAATATAAATGTAGCTATTAGCCATTCATTTACTTCAACTCCTTCGATTTTTCAATCAGCAACGGGTTAAAAAAAATGACAGAAGACTAACTTGAGGATAATGAAATTTTAAAATGTCTTTTAATATTGATATCGGTGACAATTGTGCAGATACTTGAGAAACAGTTGAGTTTATTTGAGTGATGATGTTTCGCACTCTTTTGCACTTGTCTCACACATACAGGATGCAATACATTTATAGCCAAGCTTCAGTTCTCTTTTTTTATTGAATAAACCATTATCTTTAGAAACTTCCTGGATGTTGCACTAAACAGTAGATCTCTGACAAATTTGTATATGTGTGTGTGTGTATGTATATATAATATAATATAATATAATAAAAAAAAATAATAATAAAAAAAAAAAAAAATTATATATATATATGCATGCATACAAATTACAAATATATACAAATTACAGAATATAGAATGACAAAAACCCATAACAACCTTATTAAAACGTTCTTAAGTCAGTGCTTTTTTTGTTGGGCTGTGGTTGCTGTGTCATTTTCCAATCCCATTCTCCATTGTCCCCGCAGTTATTTCCTGTCTCTCTGTATTTCCTAATAGAAAGTCCATAAAACACAAACATGAACACATTCCATCTGACAAACTCACAGAATACTGATGCCCATAATATGTTTTTGTTTTCTTTTAGGTGGATGATAGATTCTTCTGGAACAAGCACATGGTCAAAGACCTAACTGACTTGCAGGTGCAAAACTGTTTTCTCAAATTTTCCAGAATTGTAATGGTTAATGTTTGAATATGTAAACAACCCTTGAATGGTGATGATAAAAAAAAGCCCTGTTTTGCAGGTGCCTCAGGTGGACTTTTGGGTGATTCCTATCATCCAAGGCTTCGTGCAGGTGGAGGAGCTGGTGGTGAACTATAACGAGAGCTCTGATGAAGAGAGGAGCAGCCCGGAGACGCCTCTGCAGGAACCCACCTGTGTGGATGATATTCACCCTCGCTTCACCGTGGCCCTCATCTCCAGAAGAAGCCGCCACCGTGCAGGTACAGTACATTGGTAAATAAAGAAATTCACATTACTTTGCATGCCGTCAATATGATAACACGTCATCATGTGCTTTCCAATGAAGGAATGCGCTACAAGCGGAGGGGGGTGGATGAAAACGGACATGTGGCCAACTATGTGGAGACGGAGCAGCTAATCCACGTGCACAGTCACACGCTGTCCTATGTACAAACGCGAGGCTCTGTCCCTGTGTTCTGGAGCCAAGCTGGGTACCGCTACAACCCCAGACCTCGGATAGAGAAAGGTGAGAGTTATCTGTGTAATTCTCTCTTCAAATCATAAATGTGATCTAACTCGCAGCGCAGTCTAGCACTTCTGTTTATAGACGAGCTATTACTGTGATTCATCAGCTTAGTCATTATCCTGTGAATGGCTTCAGGTGTGAAGCAGGTGTGTTTTCATGGCTTTTATAGTCGAACAGATAGGATGTTGGGGCTCAGTGGTGATGGCTCAGCACTTTACTGTGACATTGATTCTGTGATCCACCTGCAGCGTTGTGTTTCCTACATGATGTGTTATCTCAGATGTGTTTTGTTGCAGGAGAGAGGGAAACTATGCCTTATTTTGCCTCTCACTTTGAACAGCAAGTTGAGATTTACAAAAAACTGGTAAGATGTGTTTAAAATAACAGAAATACTAATGCTAATATTGAATGAAATACTAATATTTTTTTAATGTAGTATAAAAGTAGGGCATTCGATTCCGAAGACTTTAAATATGTGTAATAACTGAATTCAGCAGTTTTGTCTGGATGACATTCATAGTGAAATATGTAAAGTATAATATATAATGACACTGATTGGAAGTCAAGGCTGCATTGATTTGATTAAAAATACAGTAAAAACAATAATATTGTGAATATTATTACAATTTAAAATAACTTTTTTTAATTTATTTGACTATATATTTAAATTGTAATGTATTCCTGTGATGGGAGAGCTGAATTTTCAGGAGCCATTACTACAGTCTTCAGTGTCACATAATCCTTCAGAAATCATTCTAAAATGATCTTTTTTTGTTGTTGAAATGAGACAGAACACAATTTTTATAATGTCAAAATTAATGTTATTGGTCAAAACAAATGACCTGCATTAATCATAATTTCAGTTGTCAACACATTAACAGCCCTAACAAAAAGCAATAAATATCATCCTTAATTTATAGTTTTTTTTTTTTTTTTTTTTTGCCATCAGGTCATCATTAATTTAGTGGACCAAAATGGACGTGAGAAGATGATTGGTGATGCTTACCTCAAACAAGTCCTGCTGTACAATAATCCCAACCTAACATATGTTTCATTTGACTTCCATGAGCACTGGTAAGATACCCAACCATGTGACTTTTATAAAAGAGCCTGTTATGGTCAAATCTCAACAACAGATTTTCTCCTTTGTCACTTCCCAGTCGAGGGATGAAGTTTGAAAATGTGCAGACTCTCACTGATGCCATCTATGACATTATCATAGACACGAGATGGGCCTGGTGAGTCTTTCATTGGCCCTTAAGTCCCAATTCTCTCATAAAAACTACTTTTGCTCCCGAGTTAGTCAATGTCAGCTGGACTCCTGGTTGATTATAATCAATATACTTTGATTTGCAAATAGGGTTGACCAAGCAGGAGTCATCTGCCAACAGGAAGGCATCTTCCGGGTTAACTGCATGGATTGCTTGGACAGAACTAATGTGGTACAGGCCGCTATCGCCCGTGTGGTCATGGAACAGCAGGTACAGTATACAAATTCACATTTGATATTGGAACATGCTACACTGATAAATTCACACATAAAAATCAAAGTCGTTTTGGATAAGATCATATGCTAAATGCCTTAAGGTGTAAATAAAACCATACCGCACCCACAGAACAGTGTAGTGTCTTTGCCTCTCTCAGATGCTTTCAGTGTGCCAGTACATTCAAAGAGTCTTTTCATCTGTTTGGTTCCAGCTGAAAAAACTTGGTGTAATGCCACCCGAGCAGCCACTGCCCCTCAAGTGTTACAGAATCTATCAGGTGATGTGGGCCAACAATGGAGACACCATTAGCCGTCAGTATGCTGGCACAGCTGCCCTAAAGGTAAATAGACTGAATGTCTGCCATTGATTTTATGCTGTCCCCATTGCCCATTTACACCACCATCTGTCAGCATTTAGTATCTAGATTGCAGATTGACAAGTCAGTAATCTTTTGACCATTCATCCTATCTGGAGTGCCTATATTATATAAATCATCTAAATATTATGTAAATTCATGATTCATTTATTTGTTAATAATTACTTTATATTTGATATACTTTATATAAAAAAGGTTTTGTAATTAACTTTGGCCATCCTACAGGAATTCCCACAGCATCTTTCTATTCGGACGAATAGGAGTAAACATTGAGACTAAAGCCTTTAGTCCCATTACATAACTGAAGTAGGACAATGATGACCACCCTATAAGCTTGTCCGCTTATTCTGATATGTGCAATCTCTTGTGTAGGGAGATTTCACACGAACAGGAGAGCGAAAGTTAGCTGGTGTGATGAAGGATGGTGTGAACTCAGCTAATCGTTACTATCTGAACCGCTTCAGAGATGCCTACCGACAGGCTGTCATTGGTGAGCATGGGAGATTGACATTTGAATCCGTATTTTTGATGTTAGGCACACAGTGTTATTAGCACAGCTTAGTGCCTCATCTGCCATGTACTGTAACTCTGATCCTCCCAGACCTCATGATGGGACATCCAGTAACAGAAGACCTGTACTCCATCTTCAGCAAAGAGAAGGAGCATGAGGAGAAAGAGAAGGAGAGCCAAAGAGGAGCTCAGGAGCAGGTCAGCCTCCTGCTGCAGACGTACATGCAGATGCTGTTACCTGATGATGAGAAGTTCCACGGTGGATGGGCTCTTATAGACTGTGATCCAAGGTGGGAGCCCTCAACTTCATCATGCAGTGTTTTTAGGAGAGTTCTAATTTCAAGCCAGTTGTATGATGCAGTTTCAGAAAAAGATGCTGTATTAAGGGGCTGCACACACAGGGCGCGTTTTTGCATTCAAATACGCAAGACACGGCAGTGGCATCAAAAGAAACAGAAGGTCTTAAAGCGCTTTTTAAAAATGTTTCTTTAACTTGAACGCCATATTTTTAGAATGTTGTGTAGATGTTATGAAGAATAATGAAAAATAATGAAAAAGCAGCACAGTGGAATACAGAAATGTGTTCTGCGTGAACGGCCCTCAACTGTGTTATCGCTTTTTTTCTTTATTGGGAAATATTCAGTTACAACCGAAGAATAATACAACAAAATAATTGCAATAAAAAATGACTGTAATAATGCTTGGATCTATTATAAAGCTTGATTTAAAAATTCATGTTTAGTGTACTCTTCCTCCTACAGTTTGTTGTCAACAGCTCAGAGGTACTTGTGCATATTGTTTTTTCATATTTGTACAATTATTGTTTGGGTGAGGGAGCCATATTTCCTCAAATCTTTTGAGCATCTGTTGGTGGTAGGCCATGGTGATAGATGCCTGAAAACTGTTACTGATTGGGTTGGAATTCTTCTTAAATCTTTGCAAATTGAAAGAGGTTAGCTCTGACCATGCTTATTTGAGTAAATCTTCATACGAGATATGCTTGAACAAGCGTAATATATTATGGTCAGAGTTAACCTCAGATGATTAAATGCATTCTAGTGAAATGTCCATTTGTTTCTTTTTCTCCTATATACCCAGGGTTTAATGGTAATATTCATGAGCCTCACTTTGAAGATTTTGACCTTTTATTGTGCTGCTGTTGCTTTTTTCCACACGTTTAGTCTTATAGATGCCACCCATAAAGATGTTGACGTTCTTCTGCTGCTGTCCAACTGTGCATATTATGTAGCCTAGTAAGTGCATTTTCTCTCAAAGTTTGTGTTTTTTAAAATAAGAAATTCTAGATTTAGTAATGCCACTTCACTTTGTTGTTTCTATTTAGTTATGATGAGGAGGCGGACAAAGTCAACCAGTACCAGAGACTCAGTTTAGAAGGTCTTGAAAAGATCGAAATTGGTAATAGCTTGTAGATAAACTTGTGGGTGTAATTATTGTCAATATAATGTTCTGTGATATGACAGTTAGCCAATGTTGGTCTTTTGTAGGGCCAGAACCAACTCTTTTCGGAAAGCCTAAATACTGCTGCATGCGGCTGCACTATAAGAATGGGGAGATAAGCGGTTACTTCCATACGCTGAGGGCTGTGACACGGAATCCAGAGGATGATGGGAAAGGTTTGTGCTGGGATACCGTGATTTTTGTGGCACTAGTTCAACTTCTGTATTGCGTAATTCTGTGAATGACATTATGGGTTAAGATATAACTTGGCCTTGTGTAAACTGGTGTAGCTTGAATAGTTTTGTGTTAAATAATTGATCCTTTCCTCTGCACTTGTGGGGTTGTTTGCATTTCAGACACACTCCAGTGCATTGCTGAAATGCTTCGTATTACAAAGCAAGCTATGGGGCTTGACGTCCAGGTCGTTGAGAAGAAACTAGAGAGGTAAAAAAAAGAAGAAACTTTTGTATGTGTGTTTCTTCAGTTTACACTAACATTTTTAAGGTTTTTACCTTATTTAAAAAGGACACAAAGGCTTTGTTCACACTGCAGGGGAAATCAGATTTTGTTCGTAAATCTGATTTCTAAATAAGTTCTGTGTCTGGATATGATTGTTGTGTGTTACTGTGAGACTTTAGTAATTGATGTTTCAACTCGCTGCACAACAAATGACAAAAAGATAAAAAGAACAAAAAGAAATCTAATCTGATCATTTAGACTGAGACACATTAACTATTAATTATTTTTTCACATTAATACTACAAAAAAACCTAAACCGATTTGTTTTTTTCCCCTGGCTTTTTTGAACATCCAAATTGTTGATGAATCTTGCTTTAATTGCTTTGTTTCAGGAGACACAGCAAACCACATGAGGATATAATGGGAATACAAGGAAAAGCTGTGGACCAAGTCCTTGGGTCTGGTTTGGCTCAAGGCAAAAGTTTCCTTTTGAACAAGTTCTCATCGCTAAACCAGAAAGTGAAACAGACAAAGACTAACGTGAACATTGGAAACTTCAAGCCCTTGGGGAAACTGGGGACCTTCTCTAAGCCTGAGGTGAAAGTGAACTTCCTCCAGCCCAATTTACATATGAACCTCTGGAAATCAGACAGCAGTTTAGAGACCCATGATGGCAATACTGGTTCGGCAGCCCTGAAAGACCTTAAAGACAAACATTCGGATGAGATTTCCTCTGATTCCGATTCCTACAACTCGGATGAGCTGCCATGCTCGGGCTCTCGGGAAAACGTAGACTATGTGCTTCCTAGCTGTGGAATTGTAGCATCTGCACCACGACTTGGCAGTCGCTCCCAGTCAATTGGCAGCGTCGAGCTTGCTGTGCCCTCTGTCATCCGAGTCACAGGCTGTGATAATAAGACTGCCGATAGCTTGTCAGTTGGCCCAGATGGCCTGTCTCCTGGGACAGCCTCGGAGGCAGAGGAAGCCATTCTGATTGACTTCGGGACACCTATAGATGCTTACTGCCACCAGTTTGTCCAGGATGCCAAGACCAAACCAATAGAGGTGTTCGAGGAAGTGGCACCAGCACCCAAACCGCAAGCACCTCAAGCCCCCTCGGCTCTTGACACAAGACTGGGGTCTTCAAATTACCAACAGCAACTCCCTCGCCCATCTCAACTTGAGGTGGAGACCTCCGTCCGAGGGGCAAATCTACTGACTGTCCAGCCTGCGGGCTCAGCCACATCATGCGGGTCACAAAAGAGTTTGGAAGGCATCACAGGACCCTCGCCGGCAGACAGCAACGGAAGCCGTGTCGTGTCGCCCTTTGCGAAGATCAGGAGCTCCATGGTGCAGGTGGCTAGTTTTACCCAGGCCGGACTTACCCAAGGCATCAACTTTGCTGTAGCTAAGGTGCAGAAAAGCCCAGAGACAGATGCTGTCAACGAAACCCAAGAGAACGAATTGCGAGCGATGTTTACACAGTGCCAGACCAGGATCATTCAGATATAGCGTGCTTAGAAGATGCATTTTTAGTGTTAGATCGTGACTTCCTGTAAAGTAATGGTAGCATAAGCTCACAGAAGTCAAGCCACACCACTAGTTTCCCCTCCAGTTAACCAAACCAAAGTTTACAGCCAGTGTTTAGTAGTAAGTAGTACGTCTAAGATTAACCCGTCTGTGCCCCTGAGTCCACAAATCAAATCCTAAACATCTATATACTGCTGGTTTGCATGTTAAAAAGCAGGTAACTGAGGTATATTAGGACAGGCAAGTTGTATTGCATGTCAAGACCCAAGACCTAGATATGTCATGTGACCCCATTTGTGCAGTACAATTCACTGGCTGTTGTAGCTGTAACTAAAACCTTTTTCGATTGGAATATCTATCAGTGGGCAGCTTAGACAACCAGACGGTACAGTTATATGGATATCTTTGATGTGGTGTTTGTCATAAAAATATACCAAAATAGGACCACAATAGTTGTGTAGGATCTATGGTCAAATTATATTATTCAACTAAGTATTATATGTAAGTACTGTAGCGGTTTCCTTTAGTACTCTCCAATTAAGATGTTTATAGAGAGAGAATTATATTTACATGCTCTTAAGTTTATAATCATAGCTGATGGAAACAATCCATCTCCAGTTCTTTTGGGCTCTGTAGACGTCATCACGCAGCTAAATAATTTGACTAAATCATGACTTAAACTGATATTTATTGTCATATGTTGGTTTTGAGAAAAACGTATGTCTTAAAATCCTTTTTTATTTCATGTTTTCAGTTGTATGCTGTGGGATAATGTAACAGTGGTCTGCTGATATCTTAAAATGCTTAAAACGTACGTTGGGGAACGACCTGTTTTAAGTACCTGTAAAAACATCACATTTATTTGCAAAGGCATTAGACTTCCGTATGCATATATAATGACTTTTGACTAGTATTTGACACAGGTCTGATGCAGGGTACCCATGACACAACTTTTTGCACTCCTAAATGGCAATAGCAAGCCTTACCAGATTGCTAAATGCCACGTCTACCTATAAATCTGTTTTCATTGAAGTCATTCAGGTTACATTTGTTTTGTCTGTAGTATCTATGTGATGTCTTTAGATTTCTCTGGCCATTTGGTTCAAGATCAAGAAGTGATACAGATTAGATCATCTTTTGAGGCTGCCTTACCCAATATATTAGCAGAAAGAACATAAAGCCTTACTGGGTGATATCCAGTAGAACCTAGGTTAATTATGCATTAGTTGATGATGTTTAAGCGCAGATCCTGTGGGATTGATCTTTGTGTATTAAGAGACTTTGAAATAGTTCTAAATCTTATGGGCTACATGATATCTAAATAAGACACTGTGATCTCAAGTGAACATCAGTGAGAACATTATATTGGCTTTGAGGGCTGGTTTAAAAGTTCTTTGGGCCGCAGTTTGTTTTTCAAACACGTCACAAGCTTTGTTTCTCACACACATCATTTCTTATAATTCTCTCACATGTACTGTAGCATAGAGTTCTGTGCAAGACACTGGTTTACACAATGCTTTTGCAATGCATACACATTCAGACATTCCTGGAGCTGGTACGTGGTTTATCAACCTTCTGAGATTGGAACTGTCTGAGCTTTCAGACTTGGACTAAGTGGACTTTTTTTGTTACATTATTTTCTTCTTTTTTTTATTATTTAAGACAGCATGCACTGGACTGCACCCTGTTCTTTGCTTTGAACTTGAAATGCTCTTATTTGGTGGAGGATCTTGATAAACATTCCTCTTGTTTTGGAGGTGGGGGTAGATTGTTTTTTATGTATGAATTTTTAATTTTCTATGCATAAAGACTTGCACTGTCTCTGTGGTTGTTCCCCAACATCTTATAATGTTGCAAATTGTCACAAAGTGCTTTTGAATCCACTTTTTATTTTCAATGTGTTGTAACTGAACTGACATGTATCATATTATATTTTGTCCAACAGTCTTTTGTTTCAAAAGCACATAATTTCCAGCTTCTTCCCATTTAAGAGAACGTCCTCCATATTTTTTGGTGAATTGTTTTCATCTGTTGTACCCTATTTTTTACAGTCTATGGTTGTACCCAACATTTCTTTTTTGCAGAGTATTTATTCCTAATTCATGTTCTCAAGTGTATGTTAATAATAATAATTGTGTTAACTGCTGTATTTTAAAATGTTATGGGCTGTACCTGGGAGGCTTTTTAAGTAAATAATTAAAAAAGATTGTCATTTTGATTCATTTGCAACTTTGATGACAGATTAACTAGAACATAAGCTTTCACCACCAAATACTGCAGATATCACTTGCGAAATGTTTTTTCCTAACACACCGCTCACTGATCTCACAGTAAACTCTCCTTGCAGTGTCGGTATGTGGTTCCTCCCAGTGAAGACCTTTTGATTGCCCAGCATACCTGTCAACCCTCCCGTTTTTCCCGGGATTCTCCCGTATTTTACATTGGTATCCCGCTATAATCCCGTTTAAATATTTTCCCGTATTTCTCCCGTATTTTTAATCTTTCTATAATTTTTTTTTTTTTTAATCCCAATGGGCGCAAACCAGTTAAGCGAAAATCCCGCCCTGCAGCTAATTTCATTGGTTAAGGTTACAATGACGGGTAGGTTTAGGGATCAGTGTTTGGTGTAGGCAATCAGTACTGTGATTCACATGACCAATAAAATGTTTAGAATCGGCTGCAGGGCGGGATTTCCACTGAAGTAGTTAGGGGGAAAAAATCGCGCGAAGAAGAACAGCAGCATCCGAGGATGGACGAACATGAGAGAGATGGCATTAACACACGCAATTATGTCAAAATGTCCGTTTTGTCGAGTATCCTCATAAGAGCAGTCTGAGCAGTCTTAAATTAGTTTAAAAAAAGTCGTAAATGAAAGCAAAGAGTTGTGAGAGAATGAGACGCGTGTGAGATCCGTCAGCGGCTGTTTTTAAAGAGACAGTAGCCAATAAAGCTTTCTGTCAGTAAAGTTAATCAAAGAACAAAGGTAACAGAGAAAAGCACTCACTGCTCTTGACTAAAGATCTTTTTTTACTTTAATAAGGATTAATCTATGTACAATTTAAATTGTATGCAGTGCAAACTGTTTGATAACTTCAATTTCTGTATATTTTTCCTACCTGTTAGACAAATATTTAAAATATACTGGTTTATGTTTTTCTACCTTAATTTGGAGATTAATTGTGAAATTATTACATTATAAAATGTTAAAAAGTATTTTTTTTTAATGGCAATTAATCATGATTAATTAATGCAGTTAATTGTTGCAATTGATAAAAATAAATAAAGAAACATGATATAAATTAAAAAAAACAAAATAAATAAAGAACCCCCCCCCCGTTCAGATTTCCCGTATTTTGGTATCCAAATGTTGACAGGTATGTTGCCCAGAGCTACACTGCAAAGCTACATTCTTTGCATTCAGATGCAGTGTGAGAGGTTTGTGGCTCCTTCACTCAGGTTATAACAGAGAGGAATAGGCTGGTGTTGCATTGCCCAAGACATTTAACATTAACGTGTAAGCACTGGCACTTTCAGGCTTTTGCTATTTTTAACTCTAAACATGCTGATGAACCTTCTTGTAAGGCTTTTCTCAATTGCATGATTAATATTGATGGTAATACAGCAGAACAACGGTTAGTTTATGTTGCCATTCTTATATTTGGTAATGCTAAACAGATATAACTTGATTTTAATAATAGATTAGTAAATGTTGAAATGTTTCATTGTTGTAGTTCATCTTAACTAATGTTAACAAATGGAACCTTACTGTAAATAGTTACCCCATATTTTAAGACTATATAAATGCAGAGTATTCAAAACTTTATTTTTCCTAATATCCCTGTGCCACAAGTGTACATATTTGCTGTAAGGCAGTTATTCTTTGTCACATGTCTGCATTTGCATATAAATGTTAATATACAATGCAAGTACCAAAATCAAAATTTAACAATGCATACATCAAAAATCTACTTAACCAGTGTCTGTAGTTTCCCACAAGTTTAAAATGAAGTAACAAAAACAAAAGAAACTGTACAAGAAGTCTTGACATATGAAAACTACATTTGAAACCAAAATATTAACAAGTATGGTTCCTGTTGACGTATTTGTAAATAGCAATATATTTTAAGGCTCGTTTCCGTTTACACATTTCTGCTGCTGTGTTTGACTTATTCTCAAGACCTCTAGCTGCTTGGCTTTCATCCAGCCATCTCTAGAGAGTGTGTTCTGCCCGTGACTTAAAGACAGCAACCTGAAACAGAATACAAATTGGTATTTAATTTGCTTATGGTTAACAGAACTAGATTAGCTGGGAAAGGGCAATTAAAACTTCACCTCGCAACAACCAGCAATCTATGGAGGTCTTCCGCAGACATACTCTGAGGGTCATCTTTTCGCATTTCTACGAAGTCCTCTTCTACTGCCTACAGATCAAGACCACCAACCATGAGACAAGTGCTGAATTAGCAAACTACTCTTACCATATCTTTTTTTATGGTAGAAATTGGAAGAGAGAAGTATGCGATTCTGAATTCAGCAAATAAATCACCATAAACATAGACAAAATTCTGACCTTTGTGATCTCATCCGAAATGGTGTAGTTCAGGGCACGTGCCACACTCAGATAGATACGATACTTGTTAATCTGAGATGGAACCTGCGCCACTTGCACAGCGCTCAGGTACTCCTCCAGGTTAGGTGGGTTAAGGGTGGGCCGTAGGTGAATCTGACAGTCAGACTGAGAAAGCAAAGAAGAAAATCTCTTTAAAATGTTGCTTTTTCTACTCTGCCATGCGTTTTCGAAACGACTGAGCTCTGATATTTTAAATTCTCATTTGTAGAAATGTCAGAAGCCATTAAAGAATCATGAAACTACCCCCAATAAACCTTTAGTGCCTTTTTAAACTTTGTTAAATACTGTGTACCGAGCTTCATGCCATTAAATAAGTGGCTTGTCCTGCCCTCTCCCTCTAATGTCCTTGTGGTAGAGTTGCCACCATGGCAACTAGAGAGCTGACGTACAGGAATAGCACAGGACATTCCACAGGCTGTTAGCATCACAGCAAAGCCACGATAAGAGCCCAGCCAGGGAGCTGACGGCAACCCTGTGGACTGTAATGGAAATATTAGGCTGTCTTTACAACTGTCTGATGGAAACAACTCCCATGGGAGAGGCATTCACCCCCAAGTCATTTTCACCTGTTGGAAATCAAGATGCCGGTCTCTCTAATTCGCCCCCAAATACACACGGGTAATATTTTAATAATAAAACACTGAAAGAGACTCAGGCCTGATGTTCTTACCGGGAGGAGCGATCGGCCCTCGGATGCGATAAGCACGTTAATATTGCAGGGGAATTCCATCTGGTGGTAGTTGAAGTCGTAATCAACCTTCTGCCAGGAGATCAGGTTCCCCAGTGCAGTGATATTCTGCACACCTACACCCAGAACAGACATTATACAAAGACTTATGTCTCTGAACAACATGTAAAATAAATGCATTGATTGAACAACAGAGCAATGCAGTCTAAAAGGAAAAGTCTTCACAAAAGGATGTTAACACTTCCTTCAAGCATGCAACTGTCTCTGACAGAGGTTGTACTGATATTAACGTAGAACGTCAAGGCTATTGATGGAGTTGGAGGCAATCCAAGTTAAAGGGGACCTATTATACCCCTTTTTACAAGATGTAATTTAAGTCTCAAGTGTCCCCTCACATTCCCTTGATAAATAAAATTAACCCACTGCGTCCCTCTGTGGCTCAAGGAGACTCTCTTAAGTGCATTACAACAACAGAACAGTAATTGACATTATAGCGAGGATATAAACATGGCGGACCGTGTGTGGCTCACCCAGGGCGGGATCTATGCTAATAGGGCAGAGATCGTCACCAGTCGTGGCCGGGGCTTGGCCTAATGTGACGTCACATTAGGCAGAAAACTGGGACAGCTCGTTTTGAGACACTCTTTCTGATTTATGGGGGATTGTAAAAAAAAAAAAAAATGAGTGGGTAGATTTTAACCATTGGTTGCTTACACACCAGACACAAATTTATGTTTAAAGTACACCATGTTTTGAAGGAATAACACCGCACTCACGAACAACAAGGTGCCAGACAAACAAAACCGAAGATCTCAAAAAATAAAATGACATTAATAGAAAAAAAGTAATGGACATTAATTTCTGAATGTCTCAGAATTTGTTTAGTCTCTCTCGTCACTGACAACAGCACTTGAGCTGCATGAACTCCTCAGGTTTATTATCATTATCATGTTCTCCAACAAAGAGCATCTTGAGCTTCAATGGAAGCAAGAACATCTGTCTGTACAGTGTCACATGATCAATGTCACTTTTTTGGGGATTAGTGACAGAAATAGTGCAGAACATTTCACATGAATTTTGTCAATGTTTCATTGTAATCTTACAACTGTTTATTACCACGTTCACATCATTTTCAGTAGGTATGTTTACATGCACTAATCTTTGGCAGTCCAAATTAATGCAATCTGATTTCAGAGGCTTAAATTTGTTTTTGAAAGTTCTAACAGTTAATCTAATCTAAACTTTGCAATTCAATTCACATATTAATTTAAATGTGCATTACATGTGTTTCAAACATAATTTCAACATATTTGCATTTTCTAGTCACCGCATTCAGAAATAGCCAAAGCCACTGCGAGAATTTTGTTTGTGCTTTGATGTCATACCAAAAACATATGTCAAAAAAAGCTTTTATTAAGTAATAAATATGTAGCAAATATTCGGTGTCCTTTACGTTATGAAACACATGCATGTTTGTAAGATGCATATTGGCACACATAAAAGCACTGTGCATGTGAGCAATATATTTTTTAATCCAAATGTATCTGAAAGAACTCAGATTCAAAGGTTTAAATTGCTAAAAATGTTCCTGTCAAACATTAAGATCTACTCCACCCCTTTCAATAACATTTCAATTGGATTGATGCTTTTACATTTATAAGATAAGCCATAAATAGGATTATAAATGGATTATAGGTTGCATGTAAACATAGACTTTTGGACTCCTACTGTACATCTAGTCAGCACACTACTTTTCGCTGCTATAATCAGTGCTCTCACCTGTGGTATCCAGTTGGCCCTGCTCCAGCTGTGTCTCATCCAGAAACAGTGACGTGGTATTGGCCAGCTGAAGAATCCCACTCATCAGGCGGTTAGCCGTGTAGTCTTTCCGTGGCACCATGCGTTGGTTGTTCATATTCTGCAGGCTCATGCATAGCCTGAATGACTACCAAGAAAAGGGAATCAAGTTGAATAGTAGTAGCAATGGCAGCTTCTATTATTAAAGTATTTAATCAATTATTTCTATAAGAGAAGTAATATAATTTAAAGATCCATCTAGATGACTTACAGATGGCACAAGCTGTTGGATGACATTGTAGAGATGCTCAGTGTATGGAGAGCTGAGAGGACAGCCACTGATATTCAATGTGAATTTGCCCAAAGGAAGAACATCCCGTCTGCTGTATCTAAAATAAAGACACAATGCAAACTTCATGATGTGTATTCTTAAGGACTGTGGGTTACTTTGTTTGTGTAAGAAACATGTCACTTTTTTTTATTTATTATCTTAATACTCTGGCAAATAGGTGGAATAGGACTTTCCAATGTATACTATATAAATGCAATAAATTAAACAGGAACTGCATGCTACAGAAAGTCATACTTCAGACATGCAACACTCAAAATGAGAAACGTACACATTGGAGATGAGATGGAGAATGAGGTACTCTGCAGCGAGTGAATCCCCCATCAGGACATGTGTGAGGAAGGTGAGCAGCTCTGCTCTGACCGAGGCCAGTTCTCCAAGAACACTGCTTAAATCTGAAGACAGCATACACAGACATCCGAAGTCTACAATCACTGGGCTGTCACGATACAAAATGTCTATAGTCACAACTAAAAATTCACAACTCTAGCTACCAATTTTGATACCACAAAAGATATTGTAATAATATTAAATAATAATGTCAATTTCTTAATAATAGTGTTAGTACTTGTTCAAGTAAATAGTCAGAAATTAAAGAACAATGATTTTCATCTCGTCAATATCTTTTAATATTGACAAGATTTTAATCTTCTTGTCAAAATAATGTCATTAATATTAAAAATATGTTTACAGCTCTATTCAACTGCATTTACACCAGTGTTGTTATTGTTTACTAAAACTATTAAAAACCACTTCTCGTTAATTGAGAAAACCACTGATTTAATAAATCATTAGATGAAAAATTTAAACTTAAATTTTTTTTTTTAGAAATGTTGCTTAATAAAATAAGTTCAAGTGTAAGTAATAAATTAATAAAACTGAAATAGATATAAATGAAAGCTAAATAGAAATAAAAATAATAAAATGACAAAAGCACAATAAAATTACTAAAACTTTCAATTGAAAACTAAAACTAAAAATATAAATGTAAATGAAAATTCAAACAATTACTAAAACTAATTTCAGTAAGGTAGCACAACACCCACCACCCAACAATTACAATGCATTGCATCAGAAACTAATAATATACCATATTATATTAGATTAATTTGCGTAAGCGGTGTAACACAGGTTTATCCCTTCAATAGTATCCGTGTGGCAAAAGAGAAAGTGATGAAGAGTGTGATGAAAGGGGAAGGTCTCAATAAAAAAAATCTGAATGCAAGTGTTCACAGGAGACGCATTTGAAACGCACGATAATACCAAGTGAAAACAGCATTATCTCTTGCTCACTTGATTTCCTGGACATTGTATAAAATTTGCGGGAGTCAGGGAGCCGCTATCAGTACACGGGAGACTCACAGAACTTCCGGGAGAGGTGGAATGTCTGCTATAATAGTAAATAAATAATACTAAAACAACACTGATGTACACTGCAAGACCTAATTCACTGATCCATAAGTGATGTCTTACGGTCGCCATTATTCTCCAAGGCACTAGAGGGCAGTAGAGGGTTGTTGTGCACTAGAGGCTGGGCATACAGCATGTGCAGTCGTGGTACAAGGGATGCTGGCGGGCTGTGAACTCTTTGCTCCTCCACAGTCTCCATTCCTTCCGTGGGGTCCAGCAGTGAAGACGCCTCTCTAAAAAACATGAAACAAACGATGCATTACAGTTTAATCATAGAGAACATTCTATTGCAATTACAACCATCCCAAAATCATTGCAGATTACCTTTCATCTGCAATCACACTCAAGGCAGGGTCCACAGAAAGGATGCCAAATACTTCCAGCATGTCATTCAGTTTGAAACTATCCCAGTTCTCATATACCTGCCAATTACAGAGGATGGCTGATTTACATGGCTGTCTGTGTAGGTGGGGAACAATTCAACGGAGCAAACCATCATATTATAGCAAGCAAATTACAATGTTAACATGTGCCTGCTCAAGACAACTTGATTATAGTGTTAGTCTTAAAAGTATGCATTAAAAATGACAACCTACAAAAAAACAATTTAATTGAGTGTCTGTCAAGATGATGGTTTAAGAGTTTAAAATGAAGGAGCAGTTAAACCTTAACAAGGCAGGCTGGGCCCTTTTCTCCAGGCAAAGGGAAGTTAAGGTCCAGACTGGATGTGCAGTGTGACGGGGACCTGTCACGGGGGTCCTGACTGGGGGCTTTTGTCTCCTGACGCTTCGGCTCCATGTTGCCATGAGACTCAGCAGAGCTGTGAGCTCCTGTTTGAAGAGAAATATCATATTGAACATGAACTCATATGCTTGATAGATTTAAAAATGTCCACATACTCACTGGAAATACATTTTTCAGTGAAGTTAATTTGTCCTTCTTACCTTGACTGGCATCTTTCATCTGGGGTTGTGTGTCCATCTCATCATCTTCCTCATAGCTGCGCTTATGCCTGTTCTGGACATAGGAAGTGGAGGGCACCACTCGCGCTTGACTGGTGCCTGCGTAGCTGTTCTGAGTCGTTAAGGATTGATGAACTATCATATTGGTCAATAAGGACAAGGGAAACCAACAATAACATGCTGTGAAAACGCTGGTAGAATCTGAAGTGTAAACAAGGTAATGCTTTGGTCCATGTAAAGGATATTTCCTTGACCCACTGAGATTCTCCAGGGATGGGGACACAATAAAAGGTCTGTCTCTCTGACGTCACTGTGTTTCTTGAGTTAAAGTCCACCTGCTGATATAAAGTCCATTTGATTATGTTTATTTAAAGGCAGCTGTACAGTGCTTTTTAATGTACTTTGTCATGTCAGTTTCTCAACTTCTCTCTGAGGGCATTTACATTTATGCTGTTAGAAGACACTTTAATCAGAAGAAACTTACACTGCATTGAAAGCATACATTTTTATCATTTAATGCATGTTCAGTTCGTAGGTATTCGAACCCTTGATATAAGTGTTGCTTTGCTCTACTGTTTGAGCTTAATATTCACAAGTTAATGAAAAAATATTTATTTATTAATGTTAAAGGTTGTATCAGTGATTTCAGGCCCGAAAAAAAAAAAACACAACACCCTCCCCCTGTCGGTGATTGGTTGGAACACTATTTGTTTTGGTTTTGAGTGGTTGGTGAAACCAATTGTTTTTGTGTGCAGATCTCAGAGCCTAGGCTGCCTACAGAGACGCGTTTTTTTGACGGCATGCTTATGGGGCGGATCGTTAGGAAAGATTAGATGAATGTGATCATTTTTTGGGGGGGGGGCCTGAAATCACTGATACAACCTTTAATTGTTTTGAATCAAATTAGGGTCCATTTAACCCCAACCAACCATACAAATCGTACCCAGATTTTATATAAGGCTTAGTATATAAATGCATTGGTCTATGAAATATGTTAGTTAACAAGGCAAACATTTACTCACCCCACACTCTGTGACATCTTTGTATTTTCCACATTTCACCTGCTGTGAGTAAGGTTTAAAGTTTAGAAATGTTTCAAACAGGCTTTTTATCTCAAAATTCCTAAAGGTGGTAAACAGAATTAATAGACTATATTTATGTATACCATTGTTTTTGAAAAAAAAAAAAAAAAAAAAAAAAAAAAAAAAATGCGAATGGATTTTTAATCAGACAGGATTAGTAGTACTTACTTTAGAGTTTGATGTGGGATCATTTATCTCATAAACACCCATGAAAAATTCTGGGTCAAACATATCTTGGACCATGCAACGGAATTTCACAAGACTATTAGGCTTCATGTAGTGCAGGGGAACATCATTCAGAGATGGAACCTAGAGAAAACAGCAGATGAATGAGACCAAAGTCAAACGGACGAACTTGAGGACTGATCCCTCATTAAAATATTAATTTTCTAGCTAATAATTATGACAACCCGAGAATTCTCAGGAATATGCATGTCAAATGAAGCGGCATAATATTGATGTCATCTGTCAAAACAAACCGCTCCTCATATCAGTAACGTTACACAGTTGACTGGCCACTATCCTAATGTAAGCACGTAATTAATTTACTTCAGCAAGAATACTGCACGAAGCTAATAGTGTGTCAAAATACAAAAAATACCAGAAACAGATACGATTTTAATTGTTAACACGTTAGTTACCCATGCGTGAGCATCGTTTAGTTTCAATTTCTCTTTGAAATACTCCACAACTTTCTTCTCCCAGTCTGGACTGGAGTGACTCTGGGCTGTAGGAAGACAAAACACAATAACACAAAAGCAGTGAAATTCAGGTCAGTACATGTAAACTTTAAAAACCATAGCAAATAATGACGATCACATGCTCCTCTTCAAACAGTATTAGTAGGAAATACACATTTTGACTGCTTCTTCTTACCGAACATCTCATCAACAATACCCAGTGGATTATTGATCCAGTCGTGAACCGTAGGCATTGCTGCAGGATTAAGAAACTCACAAAAGTTAAAACTTAATACTCTTTTAACAAGAACTACAACATGCACGTTCCAGAGTTCAGCGCCGCACAATACACCGTGGCGGGAAAATTGCGTCATAAAAACTACCATGTGACCACGGCGGATGTTCGCTTCGCTCCCCTGTCAAGAAGACTAGACAGTAGGTCACCGATATGTACAGTGGCTTTAGTAAACAAAGTAGTAATGAGTCAAACCCTTTTTACAAACAGTGTGCAGTAATCATTGTTATATTAAAGTAAATATTGAATAATTGTATATAATATATATATATATAATAAATACGTAAAATTAATTTATAATATATTAATAATAAATGAAGTACCAAGATGAATTCAGAGTGTTTCCATAAAACTTTGCTTGAAATTTTGCATTTATTCATCCATTTAAGTAAGAAGTTCTTGTACATGTTTGTACATATTTTAAGTTAATATTTATTAACGTTTTAAAAGTCATTTTGCTTCCTAGCATAACAACTGGTTTTAAAAGAAAAACGATCGACGTTGTTTGTCGTTGATTACTTTTGCCTTAGGACGTCAACGTGACGCTAATCTGTATATCATGCACTAGGCATCAGAGTTAGATTACCGTATGAACCTTTCAGACTATCAATGAAGCAAAGGTCTGTGAAAATCCAGAGAACCCCTTTATCTCGACAGTGACGAACCAGGAAGTGTTGTAGAAAAAAGCTCTGCCTGTTCCGACTGGAGGACAAGCTACGTGTAATTTTTGATTGAAAATGGCTGATAGGAAAGCCAATAACATCCCTAACAGCAGCGCAAATCTGCTGTTTTCAGGAGCACCTGAGTTCAATTTCAGCCTGCCGTTCCTACCAGTCAGTCAGGCCACCGGCCCGGCGGTTTTATCAGGAGGTGAGCTTATAAAGTCTTCAAATGAGCTGCTTTAGTGGCTAGTGATGTTAGCTTTCCTCTGTTTTTCAGCTCAAAGGTCTCTTCTCTTTATGATAAATAGATCATGCTTTCTGTAAGATTATTTCACTCTTAAATCCAGTAAACAGAGTTTCCCGGTTTTACTGATGTCAGATATTTTATGAATTTTGTATTGATTTTATTTGCTTAATTAGTAAAGGAGAACAGTTGACGTTACACTTGTTTTTATATACAGGGGAAATAACGTTATGTACTAAATTTCAGTGTGAAATTAATCAGATTTCTTTGCTATGTTCTTAACTCTAAACTGCCGTTAGTCTTCATCAAAATTATGAGATTGCATTGCATTGTCACTCACTGTCCCTTTAATCACCTGTCATCACACCAAAGCGTAATTTAAATGACATTATATAGTATAGGAACACAGAAATATACATTTGTGTCTTTTTCAGAACCATTACTGCTATATCCAGAAATAAGGACAAGGTTCATTTAAAAAAAAAAATGTTATATGCATTTTCCCCATATTCTCCAACTCTTTATAAACACTGTCAGATATTTATGAAAACATTAATAAAATCAAGCAAATATCAAAGTCAGTCTTCAATCATTTTTATTATAATTTATTTTAATAAAAAATACATTTATTTTAATTTTGAGGGTTTCTGTTAATGCAGGGCGACCAATTAAATCCAGGGAAGTATTTATTATAGCCTGAGTGCACTCTGATTATTCATTTATTTTTTAAAAATTAAGAAAATAAAATGCTTACCATTGATGATTATGTTTCTCTATGTTAATACTAATATATTTATTAATATTTTTTACTAATATTATAAACTATAAATTTGCTTTGCATTTCTTCATATCATCCTCTGTAAAGATGATGCCAGTGAAGTTGGAGAAGAAGACAGTTTTCTTGGTCAGACGTCATCAGCAGCTCCTCAGGCCTCCACGTTCAATTATTTCTCAAGCGTCACCAACAGCAGCGACCCGTTTGCTTCTATTGGGCAACAGCCATGCCCTCCTCCAGCCGCCACTGTCGTTCCATCAACAACTGGCCCTGTATCCATTGCAGCTAGTCTGCCTCTGAACCCACCAATATCTCACATGAACCCCAGTCAGCAGTATGGCAGTGTTCCTAATCAGACCCCTGTGCGTACATACACTCCTCCGCCTAATGCACCGACTCCTCCTCCGCAGAGCACCCAGCAGTCCTATAATCCATACCGGCACACTGCTGCCAGTAGCAAAGCTAATCCCTATCTCATGGCTCCTGAAGTACAGCAGCAGACCCCCAGTCAAACACCCCAGCATCTAAACCCCTATACTCAGGCGATACCTGCTCCCTCGTTCCAGACTCCTCCCACGTTCCAGACTCCACCCACAGTGTTCACCAAGGTTGGTCATGTAATGCCATCTTTGTCTTTAAAACACTATGAGCTTAAATTTATAGTAATAAGAAGGATTTTACTCAAAATATCATCTGCTGCCATTATCAGAGTTGTTAGAGTGTGCATTAGAAATGCATGATATATCGTACCATATTGGTTGTCGGCCATTATTAGAGATATTTTGCTTTGTTTTTATTGGTATCAATTGATATTTGATTTATATCAGCCGATATTGATATTAAATTGTAGATGCTAAATTCCTATATTTTACATTTAGATTACCTTTGCCATCATCTAATGCTCACTAATACAATAACATCAAATAAAATCATATTTTTTCATACGCACAATACAGTGTTATGTTTGTATTTAGTATTAGTAATATTTTGAATTAATATATTTTTTATTTAGTTTTAGTTATTTTAGTACTTCAACTTAAAATGATTTAACTTATTTCACTCTTATTTCATCCTATTATATTTTATTTTAGCTTTCAGTGGCCACTAATACATTTTTAATAGTTTTAGTTATAAATACTGATACAGCATAATGTTGTAATACCTAAATTCACTTTATTAAAAAAAGTTTTTCATAAATATATTCAGCAGATTTGTATCGATCAGAATATTGATATTGGTGCATCCTTATTTAATGTTAATAAAATCGAGAAAGATAAAACTGTTTAAGTTTATTCAATTAAGTGTGTTTTTAAGCATGTTTAAGAAACCTGGTATATTTTGTTTATATATATATATATATATATATAATTTAACTTTTTTAAAAAGGGATTGCACTTTGTCCTTATACTGTTTTGCTATTCCCCAGCCTCCCCCAACACAGATTCCTCCGCCCCCTGCAACGACAAGCATGGCTGGACCGTTAGTCCCTGCCAACTCAATGGTGCCATACACGTATAATGTTTATGAACCTGTACAACATCACTGGTTCTACTGTAAACAAGTGGAGTCAAAGATGGTCTGGCTTCCCTTTAGTATTCTGGATTCCATTCGCTTGGAAGAGACGTTCAACTCTGGTAAGACAGGGAGTGTTTTCATGGAAGAAAAATGAAATGTATTTGCTTAACACATTGCATGCACAAGGCGCTGCCAAAATGTTGGCATTAGTTCTCTAACTTATGATGAATGGAGCCTGTATGTTTAATTTTAAGATAACTAAATTGAGTGAATGTTAGGCTAAATGCCTCTGTCACTGTAACTTAATTTGTTTGAGATGAACTGATTTAAAAGTGTTTTTCTATGTATGCTAAGAGCATGTGGCCACTCTTAGTCTATTTCACAACATAGTCACTTCGCAATCTGTTGCTTCAGTTCAGCCAGATCCAGAGAATGTGATTGTGTGTACGGATGGAGGGCGCTATGACGTGCAGCTGTACGACCGCACACGGACCTCTGTGTACTGGGAGGAAGAGCCCACAGAGGTCCGCCGCTGTTCCTGGTTCTACAAAGGAGACGCAGACAGTCGCTTCATCCCATATTCAGAAGAATTCAGTGAGAAGCTGGAGGTTTGTGCTTCCCTATACTTTTTTTCTCATCAGTATTCAGAACAGGCTTTTAGGATGACATTTTAACTGCTCATTGTTGTCTGCTGTAAACAGGTCGAATATAAGAAAGCTGTTACCACTAATCAGTGGCATCGACGACTGGAATTCCCATCTGGTGAGACCATCGTAATGCATAATCCAAAGGTACAACTTTTTGAAATGCTCAAAAGGCAGTTTTCAACTTAAAACGGAAAACTTTTTATGCATTTTGGCCATTTATTTACACAACAACAGTGTTTTGAGGGGCATGAAAATGCAAACTTTTGAAGATGGGTTTCAAAGTGTAAGTTTTTCAAAAAGATCCAGTTTTGGTCTTTGTGTAAATTACAAAAACGTGAATTTGTGAAAACGGTGAGGTCATGCGCATGCGTATTACATGTTCAGTCTATTGACCTTATTCACAGCAGCGCCATCTTTGTTTTTTAACGGGAATGAAAGCGAGGCTGTGAGGGAGACATGCATCTTTTCAGTGGGTAGTACTGTCATTTAATGTGTTTTTGGATTGTTTTGCTAACGAAACACTGCAAAAAATATCTTTCCGAGACAAAATTTCGCTAGACAAAAAAAACCACACAATATGAGCTGTGGAAAATGTATACAACTTTTTATAGCGGATTCCATTGAAAGCACGGTCAATCTATCCCTCACAGCCTCGCTTCCATACCTGTCAGGGCGCTGCTCTGGTCTACAGGTGGGCAGTGCTTCTTTACAAAATGACATCGCCAACTACTGGCCTGGCATGCATAATACAGCATTTTTAGTCCTTTTCGTGGATCTGTGTGAACGGGGATTGTCATCTGCACACGGAAAAGTACACTATCATTAGAATAGACACTAGATATAGTAAACACTTTTTCTTGTTGCTTAAATGATTGTTTGGTTCCTCAGGTGATTGTGCAGTTTCAGCCGTCTGCCATGCCTGATGAGTGGGGCACGACACAGGACGGTCAGACCCGACCTCGGGTTGTCAAGAGGGGTGTGGACGATGATCAAGATGAAGTTCCTGATGGTAAATCGGTCTTTTGTTCTCATTTTCTCATTTTGTTTTGCTTTCTCACTTTAAAATCCCCCAAGTTTCAAAATACAACTTGTCAAACAGCCTTCAAACTCAAGATTCTTCCGTATTATTTGATGGTGAATGCATAGCATGGCAGATTCACTGAAGAAAATGGTCTTTTCCTGTCTAGGCGAGATGGCTCAGGTGGATCATCTGGTGTTTATGGTGCATGGCATCGGCCCCGTCTGTGACCTGAGGTTCAGAAGCATGGTGGAGTGTGGTATGTGTTACGCAAGTTGTGAATACGGTTTTCTAAGTCAAACAATTCCAGTAAAAACGAATCCTACTGTTTTGATGTGAATTCTTGAACACAATATATTGCGCTTCAGTCAAACTGTGTTTGTGTGTTTGCAGTGGATGACTTCCGCAGTGTGTCCTTGAAGTTGTTGCAGAGTCATTTTAAGAAGGCTCGTGATGATCATGTCATTAGTCGTGTGGAGTTTCTGCCTGTGCATTGGCACACGGCTCTGCACGGTGACGCTACAGGGGTTGACAGGTAGAGACACAACCTTCAGCCACATTCAGAGGAAGTCTTACTTGGGTGCTCTATATTAGGCCTAAAACTAATGTTCCCGTTTTTGCTTTTGATGATTACTTTATTTTGTACTGACCCTTCAGCCACCAATATATGATTTAAATATAAATATATTGTCAATTCTATTCAAAATATACATTACTGTTCAAAAGTTTGTCTTTTTTTAATTCATTTTTTTAAAGAAATGAATCCTTTATTCAGCAAGGATGCATTAAGGCCAACTCACACCGCACTGAAAGACAGCAACAGACACTTCGTCTGTTTTTTTTTAATATCAGTGTGTTACCCATGTCGGCGTCTGTTGGCGTCTGTCGGAGCTTGATTTGATCAAATTGTGATCAAGGAGTAAATTACATTTTAACGTCTATAAAAATAAATAGAAAAGTAATTTTAAATTGTAATAATATTTCACAATATTGCTATTTTTACTGTATTTTTGAAATCTAAAAATAATTCTCATTACCCTCATTTGGTGCTCCAATGAACTTGAAATCTCTATACATTTTTGCCCAAATTATGTTGTCTGTTATATCATAAGCATTTTGTAATTTAGTTCTTTCTGTCTTTTACATTTTGAATCATGTAGGAGGATAAAGAAGATTACTCTGCCCAGCACAGGTCGTTTGCGTCACTTCACAAATGAAACCCTTTTAGACGTGCTTTTCTACAACAGCCCAACCTACTGTCAGACCATTATGGACACCGTGGCTTTTGAGATCAACCGCTTACACACACTATTCATGGAAAGAAACCCAGACTTCAAAGGCAGAGTGTCTGTGTCTGGACACAGCTTGGGTGAGAATGCTTTCCTTTGATTAAAATAAAGCTTGTACTACAGTGATGCACTATTAGAGTACATATAGTGTTTAACAACACCATGTATTGAACTAAACTAGTATCACAAATTTCTTTCAATTTATTATTTCCCCTAATCTATAGGCTCTTTGATACTTTTTGACCTGCTGTCCAATCAGAAGGTCTGCTCACCTTTATCAGGCCCAGTAACCAATGGAAATGCTCCGCTTAATGTGAAACAGGTATCAGTACATTTTGGATGAGGATGATCTTAAAATGCTGCACATTAACTGAAGTAGTATTATGCATCCCTGGAACACACAACCTTTATGGGTGTTTAAGATGACCTTATCTTAATTATTATAGGGAATTGCCGTCGTCCAGGCCAATGAAGTGGCTACTGTAGCAGCTGCTGAGGAAGAGGCCAAAGAGGAAGAAGAAGAGATTGGCAACCTGTCATCTGTTCTGGAGATGCTGAGTTTGTCTGAGTATCTGAGCACCTTTGAAACTGAGAGGATTGATATTGAGTCTCTGGTGAGAGCATTTTAAATGAGTTTTTACACCTTTTATATTAAAACAATAAGCAACTCATCACTGCTATTCCTCTATCTCTATTACAGCTGTTATGCACAATAGATGACCTAAAGGAAATGGGTATTCCTCTGGGGCCACGTAAAAAACTTGCCAACTTTGTCAAAGAGAAGTCTGCAAAACAGGCAAATTTTCCGTTTTTTGCATCAGGTTTTCATTTGTCCATTCTGATGTGATGCTTTGAAACACATTTTCTTCTCGACAGGCTGCACGAAAGGCTGTGAAAGAGAAAACTGTAGAAAAAGAGGAACCAAAAGAGACCCAACTTCCCGTCCAGACAGAGCCCACACCAGATCCTTCAATCAGCAAACTGCCAGTGGGAAGGAACATGTCCTCAATCCATGTAGATTACAACTATTTCGAAATAGGCACAGGACAGGTAAAGCTTGAATTTACACCATCCCAAATTGATCTATGGACCAAGATGATTGAATGAAGGTCATTTTGTCAGAAGCTGATTGTGGGTCTGAAACGTGAATATGCTCTGCAATCTTGGATGTTCTCCTCCAGGTGTCGGTGGTATATCATGCTCTAGACTTTGAACCGGTGAATTTCTTTGCTCTCGGCTCTCCCATCGGGATGTTTCTGACAGTACGTGGGGTGGAGAAAATTGAAGAGTCTTACCAGCTTCCCACTTGCAAAGGGTTCTTCAATATCTACCATCCAGTGAGTTGTGTCTTAGATCGTCTACTGCCTCTCTACAGCTGCATCTGATCTTTTGGAAATCATGTGGTTTACGACTAAAGTGTCAGTTTAAATGAAGAATAATGAACAACACGATTTGGAAATTAGCTGTGTCGCTAATACATTAATGATATTGTGTTCTCAGTTGGATCCAGTTGCATACAGGATTGAACCCATGATCTTACCAGACGTTGAACTGGAACCGGTTTTGATCCCTCATCATAAAGGGAGGAAGAGGCTTCATCTCGGTATGTATTAAACACAAGGTTCGTACGGTCATTAAAAACCTGGAAAAGTCATGGATTTTTAAAATAGCAATTTTCTATTTTCTAAAAAGAAATAAACCCAGAAAGTTTTGGGAAAGGTATGGAAGTCTTTTTTCAAAATATTTAAATTATAGGATATATGTTTAAGTGATAATATTGGTTAAACAAACTACAGTACATAACGTTAATTCGATCTGTCTGACTGCGGCATTCCATCAGATTTTGTTTTGCAGCAATGAGCATTATAACCAATCACACGCATTTCTGTTGAGCTTATGATTGTGATGGTCAATCAGAGGCGTTCAGATTAGTCATCGTTGAAACGAATAGTAAATAATAAAATAAATGTTTATTTTGTATTAAACCACATAGCTTGTCATAAATTAGTTAAGATCTCCTGTGATTTGAAATTTGAATATGAATTTTGAATATTTTACATGTATACACAGACGTTTCATGGAACGTTAGGTCATGAATATTTGCCTCAAAAGTCATGGAAATTTATTGGTAGAAATGTGCATGAACCCTGTTGATAATTTCTTTGCATATATATTTTATTATAAATTAATTATTAATCATTTATTATAGTTATTTAAATAATTAATTAATTATTATTTTAAAAATAATGAGTAAATTGTACAGGGCAAAAGTTTCTGGTGTTGATAAAGCAAATAAAAGTAAAAAAAATAAATAAGCATTATTGTTATTTAAATGTAAATGTAACTTATAATAGAAAGCATTAATTTTCTTGGTTACAAAATGTATTTTTTGTGTCTTGCATCCAGAATTAAAAGAGAGTTTATCCAGGATGGGCTCTGACTTAAAGCACGGCTTCATCAGCTCTCTGAAGACTGCTTGGCAGACTCTGAATGAGTTTGCGCGTGCTCACACCTCTTCTGCTCAACTGCACGAACAGCTCGCCATGGTCGCCAGTCAGATCAAAGCACAAGAGGAAATGCAGGAAGGGGAAGGTGAGTCACCCACAATGCATATCCTCTTAGTGTCATCAGTTCACTGTGCAAACTGAATCTGAATGTTTGTTTGCAGAGGAGAGTAAGATGGTTGAGAGTCCAGAGCCTCAGAAGGAAGAAGAGACGCATGTAAAAGTGGGCCTGCTGAATGGAGGGAATCGCATTGACTACGTCCTGCAAGAGAAACCCATCGAGAGCTTTAACGAATACCTGTTCGCACTTCAGAGTCATCTGTGTTACTGGTATGTGATCTTCCATAACAATGTAATTATGTAATTGTATTATTGTCATTTTGTGAAATACAATAAAGACTCTTTTGTCTCTTTCCTCAGGGAATCTGAAGATACAGCTCTGCTGCTTCTCAAGGAAATTTATAAGTCCATGGATGTACGGCCAGATCATCCAATGCATTAATGTAATGGGTCAATAAAACTCCTTATACATCAGAAGTCATATTGCTTTGAAGATAAATCAATATTTTAAACAGTTTTCAACTCTTCAACTGGGACTGTCCCAGCAGTTTTTGTTATTTTATTTTCCTGTACTGTAGTCTGTTGTATAAAAATGAATACACTTGTATTATTCCATGTGTCTTAAATTAAGAAATTAATAGTGGATTTCAATACCACTGCAACAGTTTAAAATACAATTTTTATAGCTTATAGAGCTGCAAATGTTTGTGTGCAATTGCAAATGGAATCAAATGGTATTAACAAACTTTATCTAGAGTTAGAAAAGGAATATTGACTATGCTGTGTAAAAACTACAACCAAGAATCATAATAAACTGAACTATTAGTAGCGGTTGTGTTGCTCTTGCTTGTTATACACTCACCTAAAGGATTATTAGGAACACCTGTTCAATTTCTCATTAATGCAATTATCTAATCAACCAATCACATGGCAGTTGCTTCAATGCATTTAGGGGTGTGGTCCTGGTCAAGACAATCTCCAGAACTCCAAACTGAATGTCAGAATGGGAAAGAAAGGTGATTTAAGCAATTTTGAGCGTGGCATGGTTGTTGGTGCCAGACGGGCCGGTTTGAGTATTTCACAATCTGCTCAGTTACTGGGATTTTCACGCACAACCATTTCTAGGGTTTACAAAGAATGGTGTGAAAAGGGAAAAACATCCAGTATGCGGCAGTCCTGTGGGCGAAAATGCCTTGTTGATGCTAGAGGTCAGAGGAGAATGGGCCGACTGATTCAAGCTGATAGAAGAGCAACTTTGACTGAAATAACCACTCGTTACAACCGAGGTATGCAGCAAAGCATTTGTGAAGCCACAACACGCACAACCTTGAGGCGGATGGGCTACAACAGCAGAAGACCCCACCGGGTACCACTCATCTCCACTACAAATAGGAAAAAGAGGCTACAATTTGCACAAGCTCACCAAAATTGGACAGTTGAAGACTGGAAAAATGTTGCCTGGTCTGATGAGTCTCGATTTCTGTTGAGACATTCAGATGGTAGAGTCAGAATTTGGCGTAAACAGAATGAGAACATGGATCCATCATGCCTTGTTACCACTGTGCAGGCTGCTGGTGGTGGTGTAATGGTGTGGGGGATGTTTTCTTGGCACACTTTAGGCCCCTTAGTGCCAATTGGGCATCGTTTAAATGCCACGACCTACCTGAGCATTGTTTCTGACCATGTCCATCCCTTTATGACCACCATGTACCCATCCTCTGATGGCTACTTTCTGCAGGATAATGCACCATGTCACAAAGCTCGAATCATTTCAAATTGGTTTCTTGAACATGACAATGAGTTCACTGTACTAAAATGGCCCCCACAGTCACCAGATCTCAACCCAATAGAGCATCTTTGGGATGTGGTGGAACGGGAGCTTCGTGCCCTGGATGTGCATCCCACAAATCTCCATCAACTGCAAGATGCTATCCTATCAATATGGGCCAACATTTCTAAAGAATGCTTTCAGCACCTTGTTGAATCAATGCCACGTAGAATTAAGGCAGTTCTGATGGCGAAAGGGGGTCAAACACAGTATTAGTATGGTGTTCCTAATAATCCTTTAGGTGAGTGTAGTTATGTAATGTTAAAGTTATTTTCTGTAAATTGGTATATTTGAGTAAACTGATATTTACTGGTGTTTTGGAAGCAAAATGTATGACAGAACTGTCTATGTTTCAAGGTTCACACTGCTGCATCACTTACCAAAAGTCCTAAAAGAGTTTCTGTTGATTTTGATCAAGCACCAAAATCTAATCGCACCCCTTCATGGTTTATTTTAGGGACAAACATAAAAAATAGCTTGTTGTATTTCTTTTATTTGTTTTAGAAAATGAGCAATGGAACTCAACATCCTGATCAATTTGAGGCTTTACAATAGATAGCAAAGGTTATTTTCAATCTACTAGCCAATGGAATTAATACATGATGTCCTCATCCACAGTTTAGTCAGAGAAATGTTGCAGGTAGTTCAGTTTTTTTAATACCTCAACATTGATTATATACCACAGATTCATTTCAAAGTGGTTGCAGCGGCCAAAGCATTTAGATCCTGTTTACCCTCTTGACAGATAACACTATAGCACTGACCAGTCCTCACACATGGTGCAAAGTAAAAGTTTGACACATGCATCAAAATGCATTTCAGGTCCATGCTATCTCACACAGCAAAGATGTGGAAGACTTGGGGAAAAGTCTGAATACTGTTCCAGCAGACACATGACCTACAGTACAAATCCAGCAGGGCAAGTTTAACTGCATCCATATGTGGATGATTGTCCCTTTTAGCAACGTATCTCCCTTTTTATCACAGCGCACCGATTTTCAACAGAAATAATTAGTGCTGATTAATCAAAAGTTTGTGTGCATATTTACACACACACACAAATTATATATTTACACAATTTTATGCTAGACGCAGTTAATCACAATTAATCTATTTGTCACCACTAGAAATAATATAGAAATGTAACTAATGGCTGTCAATTAATGGCAAAATAAAAACAAAAACATGCTCTTTACATGTCTTCTCAATGGCCATTATTTATAAATCATGAGCAGAAAAACTGTGCAAATCATTTGTATAAAACATTTATGCAAGCTGTTGCATTCAATTCAATGCGACAATTTACGCGCAAACTTGTTTTCATGAATGAGGCCCAAGCAATTTCTTCAGTAACTCATTTCCCCAAAGGGACTTTTCATTATTCACATACAGTATGTAATAAACAAATCTAAAAAGTCCTTTTAGTGCTTAACACCTAAACCTAAATTGGCATTAAAGCAAACTATTCCAGAACGTAAATCAAAGTAAACGGTTTATGTAGTACCAATCAGTACCATCCTCCCTTAACACTTCTTCGTTGTCATAAAGTCTTCTGTAATCCCAGAATAATTATTTTGATTTGACTTCAGCTCAAATAATACAAAAAAACAAAAAACATTTTGACCCATTTCTTCATTGCTGTTATCAACAAAGTTGTGCTCCTTGCTGCATTGTTGATTCATTCTGCTGGTTTGCTCTGAGTTTTGTAGGCCTGCTTTCGAAGGTGAGTCTCAATCTCCTCCCTGAACACAAGCATGCCCAGATGAGAGTGTGACGCCTCATTCATGGCCTTGGACTGGATGCACATGCGGTACTGTTCCGGGGTCAGCTCGTCCGCGCACAGCTTCTCGTGCCACAGGTGGAAGAGGCCCGACACAGGGGTCCGGATCACAATCTGTTCGCTCCGTAGGTACTTCCTGTACAAGTGCACATCTTCTACACCCCAGCCTTTCACTTCCAGATCAAATCCTCCTAGAAAAGAGAAACCGTGAGTTTATTTATTTAAATAAAAAACAAGCAAATTATCTTTTTATTGTAATTTGATGCATCAGTACTCTCATACATGCATTCATTTACGAAGGGAAAAAAGATTCTCATTTATTGTTTCAGAAGTCATTCATAAGTCTCTTATGCTCACCAAGGCAGCATTTATTTAAGCAGAAATACAGTAAAAACAGCAATATTCTGAAATATTACAATTTAAAATAATTGTAAATTTTTTAAATAATCCTGTGATGGCAAAGCTGTCACATAATCCTTGCTGATTTTCTCCTCAAGAAACATTTCCTATTATTATTATTATTGAATCAGCATATTAGAATGATTTCTGAAGACTGTAGTAATGATGTTGAAAAAAATAAATAATAATAAAAAAATAAATTGTAAAAAAATAAATAATAATAATAATAATAAATATATTTTATATATATATATATATATATATATATATATATATATTTTTTTTTTTAAAACATCATTACTACAGTCTTCAGAAATCATTCTAATATGCTGATTAATTATATATATATATATATATATATATATATATATAAAATTTAATAATAGAATTATTGGTCAAAGGTCACCCTACATAATAAATTATTAAAATATTATTTCCTACAATCTAAAAGTCCACATTAACTTACCAATGCTAAGGAAGTCAGAGCGATATTGACAAGTCATACCAAATCCAAAATCCCTCCAGAATCCAGCATCTTTTTTATGAATCTGTAAACGGCATACAATTGTCTTATTTTCTTTTGAATCACTAGGAAACCATACGTTCTAAAAAAAAAATCTTGGTTACATACCAGCTGACTCTCAATTGGGGGTGGAAATTCAAGATTTCCATAAACTATAGCTGGATTGTACAAACTGAAAACCACCGGATAGAAAACTCGTTTTCCTGCAAGGGAGAGAAAAAAAAAAATATTGTAAAATTACATAGAGGATTATATTTTTAGTATACAAATGATTCTTGATGAAGATAATTTATACTGTTCTGTCAACCATGCATAAAACCAGTAAATGTCATTAATGTATTTGTTATCACTAATATTATTACTGCTTAGATGGAAAACAAACTGAAAGTACACGCATCATATGTGCAAAAATATGGAGAAATTTGGATGTTTTTTCTAGTAATGGGTCCATGAATTTTCAGATATAAATGTTTGTTGAGATGACAAACCTGGAGCTGTATTGAGACGACAGGTACTAAGAAATTCCAGAGTGAAGTAGATGTCAACGTCACAGAAGAACATCAACACGTCACCCCCTTTCTCCCACGCGTGAGCTCCAATGTCCAGACCACGGCCGCGCGAAAACTCCTCATCCACAGGGATCAGAGTGTAGTTACTGAAGTTCTCCTCACTGGAAAGGATCACGAATAACAGTGTAGGAAACAAAATGAGGCTTTGAAGATTTACACCAACCATACTGGGTAATAACACGTTTACAATCTTTCCCTTCACACACTACTGTTTATAGGTCTGGGGTTGGTATGATTTTTAAATATATTTGAAAAATAAGTCTCTTTTGCTCATCAAGGCTACATTTATTTGATAAAAAAAAATACAGGAAAAACTGTAAAATTAACTGTTTTCGATGTTAATATATTTTAAAATGTAATTTATTTCTGTGCTGAATTTTTAGCATCATTACTCCAGTCTTCAGTGTCACATGATCATAAGAATGATTTCTGAATAAAAGAACAGCATTTATTTAAAATAGAAATCTTTTGTAATGTTATAAATGTCTATAGTGTCACTACTGATCTACTCAATGCATCTTTGCTGAATAAAAGGTCATTTCTTTCTAGGGCTGCACGATATTGAAGAAAAATACGATATTATGCTTATAGTGCGTAAATTCAACTTAAATTCTATAACCAACATACATTTTTTCACATTCTTTTTGTCAGAAGAAAGCATCACTACAACTTCTGAAAGTGAACAGCAATGTTTTACTGTATCATAAGTGTCATTTTAACACTAGTGTAACCAGGGGGTTTAGGTTTCAGGTAGGCCTACATTAGGTTTATGTAACAACAGAAACTGAATAATCAAATGTAGAAATAAAACGCTGCTTAGTCTTCATTGTATGAATTAAATGTACACTGATTCTTATTAAAGCTACAAAAGTTATTCAGTCAAGAGCAGTGTCTGTCTTTTGTTCATGACCCCTGTTATTGCCATTACTATACATCACAATATGTACATTTGCGATATTTCAATATATTGCGCAGCCCTATTTTTTTCAATAAGAATCTTACGGACTTAAATTTTTTGAATGGTAGTGTACAGCCAATGTGATTTACTATAAGAGCTCTGCACACAATAATTATGAAAAAGGAAGCTTAATTCCTGCAATTCAAGGAAATTACAGTCTCTACTGCCCCATTAAGATGGGTAAACAGCAAATTCCTTTTCCTTGGGTTTCCTCCATTTAGGATCAGTGCAATAACATGCAATAAACACAGAACATCTGCAAAGCTCAAACCTGGACATTTTCCTCAGAGACGCCTTCACCTCCTGCAAGCCCGTCTGACCAAAATACACCACTGTGAGATGCACTCGCTTGTCCTGCTGTACACAAACCTCCCTGCACACAGAAAACACCGTCTGATCACAACATTTCCAAAACTACCAAAGAGAAAACTGTACTGGAAACCATTCCCTTGTAAAACTGTGTAACATCTGGCTGCGTGTTGCTGCATTCCACACATCTATAGAAGGTTCAACCGTATGATTTGCAGCACACAAGAACACACTGACACACACATTCCCAGACACGATCCCAGAATCTCTTGTACATGCTTGGTGAAAAAAATAAAATAATAATCCAGTCATTTCAATAGGAATCCACATGATCGGGAGTTTTGTGTGCATGAGGGCGAAACCTTTTGCACATTGCCAAATAACCTTGGCATCAGGGTTGAAGTTCGTCATGTGAATTCACCTGGTTGACTATCAGAAAGCTACTTGGATTAAAAGCGAGTTCTGTGTCATCAGTGCTTCATATATCGCTATTGATAATGAACAACGGATCTTGTTGTCTGTGAATTTCGTTAGTGCTGCAGAAATGACGTGTTTTTGTAGACTAAAACACACAAACGAGTAAACATTTTAGCACTTCCGGTTCCATCATCCTCAAGTCAATGAGCTTGGTGGTGAACAAAAGCTCAAGATACTTTCACATTTTATTCTAAGACATAAATTAAATCAGTCAAAGATACCCAGTCAAAGATGCCTCATTTGCGGCTGTTTCTATGGGCCTCTATACATATGCCGTCCGCCATATTGGAACAGTCAAAGCTGACTGTTGACTGTGCGTCTGCAACTGACAGTTAAGACACATGTTTGAATCTGCAATAGACTTCAGCAGATGATTTAGCAAAACTAACCCAATACAAGACAAAGAAGTCATCTAACACGACATTAAAAAGTACCTTTGTAAAAACCTGTATTACAGAGTTGATTTAAAAACACAACCCAACACATTCTCACCTGTGAAAGGTTATCCCATTTCTTCTGGAATTTAAATCTCAGCGTTTTGACAACCAAAAGCTGCGCAATGTTATGGCATCATTGATTCTTACTGTGAGTGACGACACGCTGACTGTTCCAAGATGGCGTCTGGAATCTACGTATATACATATCTATGACATCAGTAATACACCACTCGTACAAAAAAAATATACATATATGTTTTACTTGTCCTGAAAAAGGCGGTTGCTAACAAGTGGCTAAATTAAGACTACAGAAAGTTGGGTTAAACGTTATCAGCCGAACAGTATAACTCATCTACTTACTATTGCGCTTTTACAGCCTCATTGAGTTCATAATCACGATCTTGCAAACGATTTGAACTCAAACTCAAAGTGACAAATGCTTTTAAATAATGACTGAAAGAGTTTTCAGAAGCTTAATGGTGGCGACTGTGGTGTACTTCCTTTATAGCCAACGTTTAGCTCTTTTACTTCTGCCGATTGCATTTAGGCTTCAAAATTCATAAAAGTTATGTTCATTTCTGAAGATTATCATGATGAAGAAAACATGTAAGAATCATATACTTTTGTAGCCTGACGTCGTCATACTCAGATTCTAGTCAGAATGGGAGTCTGATACTGCTCCATTGAGCTGTGATTATGGGGCGTGTTTCAACCGAACCAGGAAGGAAAATGCCTCTGCACTCAATCGGATAGACCTACAACCAATCAGAGCAACGGAGTAAGTGACGTATGTTCTTCGTTCATCTTTCCGATCGACAAATGCCTTGATCGCGGTTCTCTGTTCCTCTTTTAAAATGAATGCGCTGTCGATATCTTCTATAACAGACGCGATGGCGGCATCTACACATGATGTTTCATAAACAAAGTTCGGGAGGAGCACGTTCAAATAACCAATCCAATCAACTTGTCATCAAACAATTACCATGTCTACCCTATCAGCATGAGAGGAAGCATATATTTTATATATATTCATATAGTTTTCAGCATCCCTCCACTCACTCTTGGCCTGTTCTTCCACAGCCTGGAATACGGGGGGAGTACTTTGGGTTCGGGCCGAATACCGAGCCCAGAGCCCTCTCCTTGGACAGCACGCCAAATATGCATTTATTCTAGCTGACTTATTTGTAAGTGTGAACTCGTGAAATCTCAATTCTCCAGCGGCAGTCATCTTTGTTGTAAACTAATTCAACCCAAGCGCTCGTTGGTGACGTGGATGATTACGTTACTGTTGATCATCTGTCCATCATCGTATAAAGCCCGCCCTGACAATTTGATTGGTCCGAACAGCTCTGGTTCGAGCATAATAGCTCCACAACGGATCAAGTCCAGACCGAACTTCCCGACCTAAAAATGTTGGGGGCGGGGCTAGGTTCGGCTGGCATCCAGGCTAAAACTTTTGTTGGTCACAGAGCTTATTTTCTACAATAATCCAAAAGCCAATGGAAAAAATCCTATTGGGTTTTTGTCTAGGAACCAGGGTGATGCTAACTTTTGGGTTGGCCTACAAAAAAGCGTCATCACTGCAGCACTCTATAAAAGTGCACATTTACACGAGCAATCTTCCCGAAAGCTTCCACAGTGACCTTCTCACCTGAAGTTGTGCAAAAACTGAACAAAGACTTCAGTGCGGCCTGACAACGGCACTATGATGTTAATGATGGTGCTGGCGGCGTCTACAGACGTGCTCCTCACTTTCATGAGGGGCCCAAATGGACGGAAGAGGGTGACGTGACGGTACTCGTGGGAATCCTCTTTAGCGAAGTAGAGCTCATACAGTGTGCCTTTGTCCCTCTCGGTCCTGTAGAGTCCTGCCAAGAATAGCAAGTACACAAAAGCAGCTAGAGTTACTGAATATTCTGTGCTGTGCAAAGTTCACACCACCTTTATTATCCTCAAATACAAACAAACGCTGTTAAGTACACACAAACCCTGAACACACGGTACGTAAAGTTGTATACTTCATCTTAACAGCTCTTACCTTCAAAAAAATGGCTTTCGGTGAACATCTGCCTCTGCATGGGGATGTTGTCCTCCTGTCCGTCATCGTCTTCCGGGTTATTAATAATTTCCAAACCCGCTTCTATCACCTCCACCAACTCATCCCTCCGGTCCTTCCGCACAGGCTTCTCCTCGGGATGGCGTGTCAGGCCCATCTCCAGCTGGTACACCTTCGTGGAGGTGAAGCTCTCAAAGGGCACAAGCGCGTACTCGCTCGGTAGCCTCGCTCCCGTGTTCACCTCCGCCTTGTCGATTTGTGAGTGCAGGTACTCCAAGAGGTCACTCGGCTCTTGATCTCTGCCATCGATCAGGCTCTGTGGCCCGGGACCCTCCTTTTTTTTTTGAAGTACCCTCAGTTTCTCGCTCATCTCTTGGAGTTCTTGTTTGAGCTGCGCAATCTGCCTCTTGAGGCTGGCCGCTCGGCTGAGGTGCCGCTCTTCCTGCTCCTGCAGGAGGGCCTGGTAATACTCCTTCCCATAAGGATCTCCTCCCAGGCCAGGCAGCACCTGACTCACATCCGCAGGCGGTGTGCACTCCAGGAGGTAAGCAAAGAGCAGCAGCACCAGGATTAAAAATATACCTAGGAGAAGCCAGCGCGCCCGCCCCTGCAGAGGAAGCCCCCGTCTGGGCATATCTGAGAGGCAGGGTGCTCTTTACCAGCCACTTTCACATTAATCCATTCCCAAGCAAAGCGGAGGAAGTACGCTAGCGTCACATTTCTCTTGTAATCTTGCTCCTCTCACACTACAGCACGTCGATCGTGCTCAGATTCCTCAGAGATGTGTGAATGTACCGTTGACAATCTGTCATCCTGCTTGCACAATATTCCTCCATTTAGAGAAACACCACATCTAAAAAGAGATTCAAATCATGAAAAATATATTTTCTATTCAGTGTATTTATACCAAACCAGACAGTCAAAACAAATGTTGAAATAATTAAAAACTATATCAAATAATTTAACAGCCTACAGTGCCTTGCCTTTTTTAAACCTTGAAAAGTTACTCCACATTAAAAATATTAATGATATTTTTTTTTATTAAAACGGTATTTATTTATAAAAATTATAAAAATATATCCACACAAGTAACTTGGACTGATAATATGTAAATTAATATTGTAAAACTGTTGCTGGGCAAGTTTCAGATTGTTGTCTACGTAGAAATAGATCATAAATAATATAATAATTTTAAGCGGATCGAAACTTTGATAATGCAAAAATAAGACAATACAAATTTAAATATATCAACAATAATAATTTAATAATCAATATTTTATTTCAATGTTTTTATCAGCCGTGTGATAAGCGGATTCCTGATCAACTGATCCTGATCTGTTTATTTTTGCCGACTGGCTCCATGCACAGTGTAAAACTATTCATATTCATATTCATATTCATAACAACTGTATATGTGTAGCGCAATTTATGTTTACTTACACTTTAATATAAACAAACACATAAGACTCTGAATAATATTAAGTTTGTTCATAGATCAACAAGGAAACACAGCTTTATGCACACAGGGAAACATCTGGCTGATTGATCAATAAGCCTAATGAAAAGACATAATGGCAAATATCTAATAAGCGTAAGAAACATCGAGGTTGAAGTTGTTTTCTTGGATAAAACAAACACGGAAATGTGCGACACTTACCTCGGCGGTTGTGATTGTATGTGGCTGTCGGTAACCGCTTCTTCATGCAACTGTTCAATAGAATACCGAGCATTATAAATGTGGGAACGGTGGGAACACAACGCCACGGGGCAATGAAAAAAACGAAGCATGTTCCTTCCGCCATGAGCCGCAGAATTTCAAAATAAAAGCCAGCGTGTCGTCTTTAGATGTTTTACAAATTGTTGAAAACTATGGTTAACAAAATAACCTATAATTAGAACATTTTTGAAAGTCTGCTTTAAAAAAACAACCCACTTCCTTTTTAGAGTTGCATTTCATGTCTTTTTTTAGTTGTATTTATTTTGTGTTCGTGCTGCTGCTCCACTTTATATGTCAGGAAAAACTTTTATTGTGTCTGATTTAAATAAATCTTCCCATTCATAGGGGAAAAACAAACAAATGGAGTGATCTCAGGCTCATTTTACGTTTACAAAGGGTAGGCTACTTTGGGCCTGCTTTTCAGATCATTCATTCATTTTGTGGTCACACAGTATAAGAATCATGAATTAACAGATGTCATAACATTTTAATATTTTTATGTAAATATTTATAATTATTCTTTCACTCTGTCATGAAGTCTGATAATGAAATAACAAACACATAGAAATGAAACTTTGACATCTTCTAACAGTTTTATTTATTGAAATGTATTGTTTTGACAACATAATGAGGAATCACACTCAGCTTTATGCATTGTAGGCCTAGTTATTGTTGAACAAATAATGTCTTTACAAGGAATAAAAATTAAACCACCATATGACATTAAATTAAACATATTCATACTCTGTTACAGGAAATATTCATAACTCGTAGTTACCACAAAGCGAAATATGAATATTTGAAAAACAAAAAGTAATTGTTTCTGTCATATCCTGATGCATGATCAAGAAGAAACAAACTTGGCTTCTTCTTTTCTTCCCCCCCACCCACCCAAATAAACATGTCCAGTCTTTGAGGCAAACATCTGCAGTAGGTGACGGTAAAGAAGCTCCCTTTAATTCCTGGAGTGGGACCAAGATTGTCTCGGCCATGCATTTATAACTGGTGTTCTCTAACAGAAGCGGCACAGGCACTTAAACAAGGACATTAAACTGTACAGAGTCATGCAGTGACACAACATGGCCAACAGGGCCTTGTGGTAACGATCGCCTATGAGCTGCTTGAAGCATGTTTTATGCAATTCCAGCCAATTTGAAATCTTTTACCACCCTCCCATCTTCTACACAACAGCAGAAATAAAAGGGAACCGACTTTATCATCATACAACATATATACAGTATCATATAAATATACACATCTCCCCACCCCCCACGTCTTTTCCACCAATGATTTTGGTTTGCGTTTTTAACTATCGAGCGTGTCCACAATTTTTGCGGGAGAATGCAAAGCCATCCAGTTTGCATAAACACTATCATTGGCATATCTTGTAAAGACAGGGTTAGTGGCATCAAGTCTGTTGAGAGGTACCGGGCTCTTCTCTGGCCAGTTCGGGTATGACATGCCTAAAAACGAGAACATATCATTTTTCTGCACCGAGGAAGCATTAAGTCCAGACAGTAAGGCTCTCAAACAAAACTCAGCTCAGCTTTTGAACATAATTACATAAAACAGCATTTCGGGTTCATTTGAGCATGTGGTGTAAGCATGAAATCATTCTTTGGTCCTTTTTGAGTGCTTTTTGGTCATTCATGTCAATATTCCACTGTGACGACATCATACAGTATATTCTATGATGTCATCATGACATCAGTATTGTGGCTCCTGTTGTCTTTGGCATTCTATGTACATGCTTTTAACTGAAACATAATCAGTGCTCTACTAAAAGGTTTTGTGTGTGTGTGTGTGTGTGTGTGTGTGTGTACTCCCAAAAATAATTGACATCAAAGAGCCCATGCATAGAAACTGTCTTACTGCTGGCCATTTTATTGCTTTTTTATTCTACTATTAATGCCATCATTTTAGGGAAAGCTAAGAAAGTCTTGCATATTTGTATGCTCAAAAAGAAGAGTTTAATTCAAAAGCCTTACTGATTTCAGAACGGACTCCATCTACTTTAAACATTAATTTTCTGTAATATGTTCAGGATATTACAGAGAGAGCACATCCAGAGCACACGGGACCTGTTTCAAATGTAAAATACAACCTAAAGCGCTGCATACCAATACAAATTTCACATATGATGTAAATCATAAACACATCTTAAAATATATTTTCCTCACTGAACATAGTACATTTTAAGTTGTGTCTATATGTGTAAAAAAGGGTTTCTTTTTTATCAATAGTAATAATACTTGAAAAATTTAAATTAAAATTTCAAATAATAGAGTACATCGGAAGCAGGTCCAAATTAAACATCTGATCCCTCGATCCAGACACTACAGCTCTAACTGAATCTATAAAACACGAGCAGTATTCATAAGTCACTGGCAACCATGCCGTTAGCACAATCACAGCACTTCCTATGGAAGGCACAAACAAAAACTGATTTTGTTCCCTGTATTAGAATCGAGTAAATGCATGGGAAATTCTACCATAGAGCTTGTTTTCAATCCAAGTGGAGGGGAGGGTTCGAGGGAGAGGGGCGTTACTACAGTCCACTAAGGGTGTGTCCTCTTCAGAGAGGGAGTCGTCATAAAGCAGGGCGTCTGCTGGTGTGGAAGCCGCGAGATCCAGATAGTCCTGATGAAGGGAAACACACAGTTATTAAATGTTACCACATATTTCATAAAAAAAAACCCCAAAAAATCTTGAGCAAGATTTATGACATTTGTCTTTATTCACTAGTGAACATCCCTCACTAGACAGTAGGTTTTCAAATGATAATAATTGTTAGCATAATAAAATGTATAATATCATATTAAGTATAAATAAAGTCAGTTTGACATTTAATTTTTTCTAAGTTATAATTACATTCGGTTATGGTGGTTGAAAATCGACGAAAACCTTTACTCTCTGCAGGAGGGTTCTTCTGTGTTCATCCATTGTTTTACATTTTCCCTTACCTTGAGGAATTCTTCATCATTATAACAACATAAAAGAATAAACATACATTGCTGTTTAAAAGTTTGTGGTCAGTAAGAGTCTTGTATGCTCACTATCTGCATTATATGATACAGTAAAAGCAGTAATATTGTAAAATATTACAATTTAAAATAACTTTTCTATTTGAACAACTACTTACTTATACTAACTATTTACTATATATTTCGGTGACGGCAAAGCTTAATTTTAAGCAGCCTTTACTCCAGTCTTCAGTGTCACATGATCCTTCAGAAATCTAATATGCTGTTTTGTTGCTCAAGAAACAATTATTATCAATGTTGAAAACAGTTGTGCTACTCAATATTTGTATGGAAATTGTGATACATTTTTTCAGGATTCTTTGATGAATTTAAAGTTCAAAAGAGCAGCATTTTTTTTTTTGTTACATTATGAAAGTCTTTACTGACACTTTTGATCGATTTAATATGTCCTTGTTGAAAAAAAGTACCACTTTCTTTAAATAAAACAAGTCCTGACCTCAAACCTTTGAACTTGCAATGTTTAACTTATACATGTGAAGTCAGGTTCAACTCAGGTTGTCATTTCATCCAGAAGTGTTTTGATTTGCTTGGATTTGTGCCTGTGTGTGACTGCCCGTGAGAGGAAGTGCTCATTGAGTTCTTACTCGGCTTTTCACCATCATCTTCTCAAGTTCTTTGCTGATGTCTGAGAAAGTCGGGCGCTTATCTGCCTCTTGTTTCCAACAACGAAGCATCAGATTGTACCTACATCACATAACAGAGCATTCATCACCTGATACACAACATCTCTGATTGTCACACCTAAATAAATGATACAAGTGAAATTTAGAACAAATACACACAAAATAAGTAAATTGTTGTGTCCATAAGATTTTTAAACTTAAATGTTAAAATGTTATAATCTATCCCATGATGACAAATGATGGTTTTGGAACAGAATTTGTTCATTCTACTCTTAATTCTACAATACATTCAACTGATGTCATGATGGCTGTTAAACACACATTTCATCTGTGCAGTTCTCCGGTTTCTCCATCCTGTAGCCTGTCTTCAGAAGGTTGAAAAGCCGTTCCGGAGCAATGCCTGGGTAGGGGTTTCCACCCAGAGTCACAATCTCCCATAAGAGGACACCAAAAGACCAGCTAATGAAAGGAATTAGAGAGAGATTGTATTAAAAAAGTTGTCATGGAAGAAATCCTAATCCAATAAACTAATTCTTCAAATGTAAAATATGAAGTGGTGATTGTTTGTGAAGATATATGTTAGCTAGGGTTAAGGCCCGTTCACACCAAGAGCGATAACTATAAAGATAACTATACTAGCGTCCACATCAACGCACAATATTGTTCTGTTTTCATCAGATGGCAAAATCATTCTGAAAGGGGGACTATATTTCGTTCCTCTGTGCCGTTATCTGGTGTGAACTCTGTGGCGTGAACTCTGCTATTCTTTTATATTTAGAACAATTTTTAGAACTACTTCTTTTTCGTCATCGCTATAGTTATCGTCCTTGGTGTGAACGGGCCTTTAGAGTTTACGAGTGTTGCATGAAACCTTGCCATAACTTACACATCGCTTTGTGTAGTGTAGATGTGATCGAACAAAGACTCTATAGCCATCCATTTGACAGGAATACGACCCTAGAAATTGAGAGCACATTATGACAAAGTCTAGCAAATGTATAATTGCATTTAACCATATGTTATTTTACAGAATTAGACTAATAATCAATCATCTGTGAAAGATAGAATATAACTAGTTTGATGCAGTTAATTAAAAGTATCACCTTGCTCCTCTTCACATATGAATCTTCCTCATAGACATCTCGAGATAAACCAAAGTCCGATATTTTCATCTTCCTTCCCTCCGCCACTAGCACATTCCTGGCAGCAAGGTCTCTGTGAACAAGCTAAAGACATTTTCTTACATTATAACATGTCTTTAAAACGGAACATTTGATATTCTGTGATGGATATTCCTTAAACCGCTGACATACCTTCATTTCAGCCAGGTATTGCATTCCTCTGGAGATCTGCCATGCAAAGGAGATGAGGTCACCCATGGTCAGAGCTCTCTCATCTGGGTTTTCCAAGTAGCTTGAGTTGCGGTTGGCATCATTGCTCATGTAGCTTGGTCCAACTTTCCGACTCTCTCTCAGGAAGTTCCGCAGTGAGCCGTACTTGGCGTATTCAACAATTAAGTGTAATGGACCTGAACAGAGGAACTTGTGTAAGCACAAAGCAAAGCAAAAACAAATGCATGCCGAATTGAACATACAGTTGTTGTTGTCTTACCATCCTGGCTGCAAGCTCCATACATTTTTATTACATGAGGGTGATTAACCTGCTTGAGCAATGTGAACTCTGACAGGAGGTCTCGAAGCTCACTGTGAGATGCATTTTCTGTGGTGAAAAAAGATGGATGCTTAAAAGTCATTTTAAGCACATCCAGCTTTTAAAAAGTCTGCATCTGCATCCATTTTGAGTTGCATACCTTTCAACATCTTTACAGCAACTGTAGTGTATCCAGCTTTTCCTTTGAGCCGGAAAGCTGTGGCCTTCACAACCTTTCCAAACTCTCCCTCTCCAAGAGTCTTTCCCAGCACTAGGTTTTTTCGTGGGAACTCCCACTTTGGATCTTCCTGTTAACAGAAAAAAAATCTGTACTCTTCATCAGAACAGAAACAATCTTATTAATTATTAATCTTATTAAAATTCAACATGTATGAATGAACAGGACTGAAAACTAAGTATAGAGACTGAGCAATACATACGGGTATTTTGAAGGTGTCAATGGCCACCTGATTCTCCATGGAATCGAGAGAAGCTCGACGAACGTTATTGGCTGAGTAACTGATTGGATAGGACTGGGCCGGCCGGCGGAAGGTCATTTCAGCTGAGGCGATGGGCGGCTTAGGTGTGCTCTTGTGATAACGGTGGATACAATACGAGGACACGAGAATGAAGACAATGAAGGATAGGAGGACACCGGTTGCAATGACGGTCTTGCACATGTCATGACAAATATCTTCTGAAAAACAATTAGAAACAAAGCATTGCAATTTTTTTCCTTTCTCTCTCTCCCTCTCTTTCTATATATATACAATTCTTCTGCTCATACGTTTAAATGCCCCTTGCAGAATATGTAAGATGTTAATCATTTTTCCAAAATAAGATATCATAAATATTGGACGTTATTTTTTATTTTGTAGTGTCCTGAATAAGCTGTTTCACATAACAGATGTTATTGTCCACAAGACAAAATAAGTGAATTTACACAAATTAACCAGTTCAAAAGTGTTGTACCCTTTAATCTTAATCTCTGATCCTAATCTCTGTGTACTCTCTGACCTGGATGATCAAGGACTGCTTTTATGTTTTGTGATAGTTGTTCACGAGTCCCTTGTTTATCCTGAGCAGTTAAAATGCTCACTGTTCTTCAGAAAAATCCTTTAGGTCCTGCACATTTCTTGTTAGATTTTCTAGCATCTTCTGCATATTTTAATCCTTTCCAACAGTAATGCTTTTGAGATATGTCCTTTCACACTGAGGATAATTGACGGACTCATTCACAACTATTACAAAATGTGAAATCATTCACTGATGCTCAAGAAGACAACACACTGAAGACACAGGGGGTGTAAACTTTTTGAATTAAATGATCGAGGCTAATTGTACTTATTTTGACTTCTGGGAAACATGTTCGTATCTTATGTAGCTTCTGATGAAAAATGTAAAAAATGTAAATAAATAAATAATAATAATCATATAGCTCACCGTTCAATTCATCCTTTTCACAGAAGCACTTTCCTGAATAACAGTAGCAGGTCCCATGTCCAGCTTTGATTCCATACAGGTCCCTCTCATAACCCCCAATTATGGGCTGACCTGACAAAAAGACCAAAAAAAAATTCTTAAACTGTAAAAAATAATTTTGTCATTTACTTATTTCAATTTTTTTATGTAGCCATATCTATAGATTGTCCAGACAACAAGAAAATTTAGGTTTATTTGTCCTCAACTAGGTTGAAACAACTGCGCTATGTTTTTTGCAGGCTTTAAATATTTTTTAATTGTAGTAAACTAAACTTAACTCTTTCCCCGCCAGTATTTTTGAAAAAAATTGCCAGCCACAGCCAGCATTTTTAATAATTTTCACAAAATGTTCATGCCCCGAGAATATTTTGTTGATTTTTTAATTTTTCACAGCAAATGAATCCAACTTTAGGTGGTGACATACGTTCTTATTGCTTTATTAAGACACATTGAGGCAGGCTAAGATACCTTTATATGTGGTTGTTTTTCGAATGTGTTTGTTATTGCAATAAATGTAATTGTGTATTGAAATGCATTGCTGTGATTTAAATTGAAGTCAAATGTAATTTACAAATTAATATTCTAGTACTAATACATTCAAAATAATTATGTATCGATTAAAGCAGCTTTGCAGCTTTAGGTCTTAAAAGTTCAGCTAACTAAAGTGAAGTCATAACTCTCCAATTTAAGTTCAGCTAACTAAAGTGAAGTTTATGTAACTATCCAATTTATGTTCATCTCCAAGTTTTCATAACTAAATTTAACCAGTTCAGATTACTTTATAAGTCTCAAAAAGCCCATGCAAAAAAAGAAACAAAATATGAGTTGAGTCAACAAAATATTTTTTATAGCGTAGTTGATGCACTTCCTGAAAGCACAACTGCCGTTTTATGCTGATCTAACTTAACAGTACTATATGGAAAGCCACAAAACACAATACAACTTTAAATTTGACTCACTGGAGCAATCCTGAGGACATATGGATATGTTTTTGCTCTCAATGGCATCACAGTAACCATCTGGACACGTACGGAGGTCAGGGGAACAGGTGGAGTATTTTTTCGATATTCCTGCAAAGGTAACACAATGACACAAAATTTGTCCTTTCGAATGATAGAAACAGCTCCACAGTAATATGCTAAGTGCAGTGAATTTGATTCTTTGCCACTTTAGGAATCAAAGGTAATTGTGGGTAACCTTTATCTTTGCCTTGTCTCCACTGGCATCTGCCTGTAGGGGCTCCAATGCCTCGAGACGCCTCACACTCCCCTCGCTGTCTCTTCTCTGCACAAGGCAAAACCCGCAGCTCATCCATCCTCATGAGATCTGCTACATGGCACAGTCAGACAGGAAAAAGCAGAGCACAAAATCACAATCCCACTAGCACCTGGATCAACACTGTTGCTTTCATGACCGGTTTTCATGGACATATTCTTGCGAACTTTTGACCTTACCTTCACCCTCAAAAATGATGACGAGCTGAGTCTTGGCCTGAAACTTGTTCTGCTGCTCCTGAGCAATAACCACGTACTGCAGCTCTTGGCACTCTGGTCTGCGTAACACCTCAGTGTCATTCACATAGAGCACACCGTTCTTCTCATTTGGGTTCTGTGCAAGGCTAACTGCCATGTAACACGACTGAGCATCAGCAGAGATGTTCCTGTCTGCGATCTCTAACTGATATGTGACATCAATGCCCTTAAACTTCAGACAGTTGTCCACACATACTTCTCCAATCTAATAAAGACACAAATGACACATTAGTGGGGATCATCTGGAGTGATATGTGAAGTGAAATGTAATTTCACTTATTATATGAAAATTGTCCAATAAAAAAAAGAAGCAAAAACACCAACAAAACATAACTCCACATGCACTTGAAAACAGGGGTATAGAAATAAATTGATACAAGTGAAATATGACTGATTTCTTGTCACAGCAATAGGGATTAAAAAGTCTTATATGTTTTGAATTTGTAGCTTTGACATGACATTTCATAAACTCTAAGCTTACCTAAAATGTTTCTTTTTACTACATAAAACAGTGTTCTTTTGCGAAGACTGGTATTTTCTTCAGGAATCGCAAGTCTGTTTCTTTAATACTTAATATTGTGTATTTTAATATTTACAATAGCACTTCTCTACTCCTGCTTGCACATGTTCAAAATGACTAAACACATCATTAAAGCACCTGGGAGTATGTCGTTGCTTTCTTTGAGGCAGTGAAGAAGTAGGTGATATTGGAGAAGCGAATAGGAACCGGCAGGATAGTCACATTGAAATGTAACAGCACTGTTCCCTCGGGGCCCGGAAAAGTGGTGTCATTGACCAGGTAGTCCAACTGAAATGAACGTTGCTCAGTCACAGACAGATTCTCACTGAGTTTCAGCTCTAAGGGCAGACAACAGAATAAAGGACAATGCTGTATATTATGTTAAAAACAGCTATTAAATGATTAAAGGTGCACTCAGTAATTGTTCCACCGGCTCACATGACAGTCGATTTGGACTTATAGGTCAAATTCATACAGCAACCGTCCTGTGTTTCAGAGCTTTAAATAGTTAAGGCTGGAATACACAATACATGACTGAACATATTTTAAAACACTAGGCATCAGAAACTTCATATACAAAGAAAAGCTGAACATTATATATTAAATGACTGAGGTGCATGACAAATGAAAACAATATGTGATCTAAAATCAGCTCAAAATATCAAATGTGTTTAATATCCTCAGACTGGATGGAATCAAAGTACACATCACACACTACATGATTTTCTTTGAAATCTGTCAATTATGACTGGCCATATTCTGCAAAGTGTCTCTGAGTCAACAAGCGTTGACTCCTCCAGACTGTAAATTAGGGCAAGAATCTGGAAAAAAAAATTGTATAGTGTTTTCCAGCCTTAGGTTCACAAACAGTTTGTTTTTTAAAGAGAGACAACCACATCTTTTAACTGAACACACCTGTAAATTTTCAGGATTCACAATGGCGTTTTAGTTTCAGTGAGTGGTTTCGGCCATTCACAGAGACGATATGAAGGTTTTAGATCTGTCAGTTGTGCGGTCTGCTCCGCTCTCCACTCAGGAGGTATAAAAGCTGATGTAGGTTAGTTACTATTCGGCGGATCAATGGGCCCAATGAGGCGATCCACTCCATATAAAATTAAACTACTTTCATTAGGCTACTGGAGGCTTCATCTATGTGTACATGATTTTTCACATGGAAAAATTACTCTGTGCAATGTTAATTTTTTTTTTTTTTTTTACTCACTGTATTCATGAACCGTCCCACGGACATTGCCAAAGATGGCCTTTTCTTCCCTAAATTTGTGTTCAATAGTAAAAGCGTTTCTGATCCAGGGGTCATTCGTCATAAAGGTGCCCACCAATTTGTTTTGAATTTGGTTTGTGGGGTAAACAGGCGTTGTGTCCCTGTCATATACAAACAGAGTTCCATAGACAGTACCCTATAAAAGAAAACAGATTACCATTATTCAGTCACTTTCATACTTCATATATATAAACTCAAAAAGTGCCTGATACACACCTCGCTGCGGTTAAATTCTATTATGACGTCCTCACTGTCAGTCCCATTCACGTAAGGAGGATTATCATCCTCATCATAGATGTTCAAGTGCAGAGAAGTAAAGTACTTCCACAGCTCTTCTTCTGTCTGTACCATACACACAATATCCAGATGGTACACTTCCTTCTCCTCACGGTCCACAGGTGCAGTGACCACCAGTTCTGAAGTGGAGTCGTCGACCGCAAATGGAACTGGAGATTCTGAATCGAATACAAGCAATAACAGAAAATGAATCTCACTGACAGATCAGACACATAGTTATATTTGACAAATAATCCACAATACCCCTCACCAAACAAGCACACCATGAGGTAGAGTTCTATGGAACTACCCTGAACTGCAGCTGACACCATATTCTGTTTACCATGGTAACAAAGACAAATACTCAAAATAAGACTGGTTTACAAATCAAAGGAATGTAGTCTCACTCTAAATTCACTTTGAAACAGACGAATGTACCATTTGTCTATACAGTCCATCCTAATCCTATACCCTCTCTATATATGAACACTTGAAATATGAATAATCATGCATCCAATTGTTCTATGTAATCATGTTCTTTTATAGTGTTTTAAAAAAAAATAGAGTTTTGTATGTTACTTAATCAAGATCACATGTATACCATGTTTGGTATCTATGAGTTTCTATTTTAAATTCCTGAATGATTATTTAAATTATATGTTGATCCCAATCCAGCATATTAGTATTATAAGAATCTTTAATATTTTCTCAAAGCTAATTACATATGCAAAACAGCCTGCTAGAAGACCAAGGATCATAAACTTTCCCTTCCGAAAGTTTAAGTTACCATTGGCTCACTGACCCCTGAAGGTGTGACATCCTTACGGTTTAAAGATCACAGATCACAAGATCACGAGGATTCTGAGAAATTCTGTTGTGAAGATGATGCTGAGCTAGAAGTCTTCTTAGGTCTTTACCTCTGACTCAAGCTAGTTCTCTCTCATCAAGACAAATTCAGCAAAGATCAACTGGAGCCTCAACAAATTGCATCGAGACACTTTTATTCAAATGGTTGAGACATGCAAGTATCAAACTTAGTCTCATTATTTGACACATTAAGCATCCCCTACTCCTTTAAAGGGCTGCGTTAGAACAAATAAACTGATGGTTTGCTATAACTTCTTGCTTTCTCTTTCCATTGCGTAACTGTATGCATGCATGTAGGTGTCTGAGTCTGAGTGTTTAGTCTAGTTAATAAAGTCTTGTTCTTGTCACACGTAAAGTTGTTTGTGGTTCATGCTCATATACTGGAGTCCCTAATCGTGCAGCAGTGTAGTACTATACTGTAAGAAAGTTATTTCCCATACACCAGAAATTAATAAACAATTACAGAAGAAGAACAGGTTAGTTGATTGTGGTATTAGTTCTGCTACATCAAGTTAATTCTTACAGCTGATCTAAATATTTATAATGAATTTTAACTAGTTGTAATTATATTATATTATAATATAATTATTCATATTTCCCTTTGGGCTAATTTGCTACAGTGCTGTGCTGTGATATGCAGAAAAGCATTGACATTTACACTGGGTTTGGTTTGTACCTGCTTCCACTCCATAACTGATGGTGTAGTTGGGGCAAATGCTCACGCGTGTGTAGCGCAGGAGCTGCCGGAAGGCCCCTGGCAAACGGTTCTCTGTGATGTGGGGGTTTGAAACCTTATCAGGGTAGCACAACGTGCTCAGATCGATCTGACCACAGGAGGGCGCTGTGTCATTAATGAACACCAGTTTGACCTCCACTGTGGGAAGGAACAGGCACATCACTTTCTGCAGGGGCACTGAAGAGACTCCGACCTTCAGGTTGAGATCCTTCTTGGACCTGCCCGAGCTGCTACCTGGAGGAGAGATATCACGAGGCATGATTTTGAGTCCTTTATCCCACTGTTCACATGACAAGTCTCTCTACAAACACTGTCTGTAAATATACATGGTAACATTACATTTGGCTACAAAAAATATTTTTGTTTTCAGTATTTTTGACTTTTTTCCTAGAAAAAAATACCTACACATCCTTAAAACAAAATAAATGGTCACACTTTAGATTAGGGTCCAGTTCTCACTATTAACTAACTATTAACTACGACCTTTCCCTCAATAAACTCCTAATTACTGCTTATTAATAGTTAGAAAGGTAGTTGTTAAGTTAAGGTATTGGTTAGAAAATGGATTAAGGGATGTAGAATAGGATCATGCAGAATAAGGCACTAATATGTGCTTTATAAGTACAATTAAACAGACAAAATTGTAGTAATTTGCATGCCAATAAGCAACTTTAATAGTGAGCATTGGACCCTAAACTAAAGTGTTAACAAATAAATTACGTTTGAAGCAAAATTGCTTAAGATTTGTAGAGAATGCTTATTAAAGAGAGTAATTAAGACTTTAATACCTCAATGGCATTTTTTTTCTTGTTTTAAGCATGAATCTAACACATTTTAGTGAGATGTACACATAAAGAAGAAATGCGATTTGTAAACTTAATGAAGACATTCTCTGAAAAAAAGAGAGATTTATTATCTTTTTGGATCTCAAGTAAATTTATCTTAGTTAAATAAATCAAATGAAATATGTTTAAAGCATGTTTGGGGGGGGGGGGGGGGGGGCTTTATTTGCAGTGTGTAACACGTTAATATAAGCATCAAAATTATGCTTCAGTCTGCTTTATTTTTTTAACATCAAAACAATGTTCTGTAATAGATGATGTGATTATGTCAGCAAAATATTGAGCAAAAGTATAATAGTTCACACTCTGAAATAGCATTTTTGTATATAAATTAAATGTACACAGACGAAACTGTTATATAAGGAAGCATTCAAGCAAATAAAGTCGTATGTCAAACTCACGTATACTACTGAAGTCGCTCCACTCCAGGGTTTTGTTCATTGAAAGGACCCCAGATGCCTCATCCATGTGAAACCATGATGCATAAGTGTCTCTGTGGGGGCACAGGAAGAAATAGGGCCTCTCTTTAGTGGTTTCCAGCATTGAATGGACCTGAAGCACTGGTGATCCCTGCGGCTGACCCACGTAGATGCTCTCTGTGTACACCCTTTGAGGAAAATACAGTCCAAGTGAACCTGTCCAAAATACACATAAAATGTGGAGATTCGTCAATTCAGTTTGATTCCAGCCATTGTTAACTTTTGGCTATAAACATTTCTTACTCATCCTCAATACACCCATCACCAATAAATAAATCTGAGCAAATTAATCACTCCCATAAACATTAAAGAAATACTTTGTGTTCAATAAATGTTGAGCTCAAATGACGTGTTCCAACTTTTCCTAAAAGTATATATATAAACATTATAATAATTAATTGCTCGCAAACCTTTTCTGTAGAAGAAAAGAAAAGGTTTGAAAAATCTAACTTAACAACTTTGTTGTCATAAAACCTTACACCAAAAATGACAACTTTACAGCTCAAATAATACAGAATTTTAACAAAATAATTAATGCAAGTGTAATATATAAGATTATAATTGAATTATAATCTTCACATTTCTGCTTTAAAAGAAAATAATACATTGTCAGTGCATTTGGCTGTTGATTCTCTCTAAATGATAAAAAAGGAACATTCTCTGGCACTCATGATGCCTTCAATAGTTTGCAATTAACTCCATCAAATCTTCCCTTATTGATCTGCTTCTTATCTCAATCTGTTGTACAACAGAAACGTCCACGCAAGTAGGAAGGTTACACAATGAACTCATTAAACACATCCGCTTTTCTGTTGAAATAGCCCACGCTCCTCTGTCATCGAAAAATGAAACAGCGTCTCATATGACATTGACACTGGTCTTTTAATGAATTTCTCACATGGTCAATATGATGCGGTCTAGGATTGTCCTTGGGTTCACCTTGAGAAGTTTAATTACAGTGGATAACATAATACTGCCTAGAAATGAATCATTACCTGCAGGACGAGTGTGGATAGTTGGGGGGGAAGGGTAATCTATAAAACACTGTAAGATCCCCATGTGTTTTACCAGTAAATGGAGATGCAAGTGTTCGGGCTGTAATTATATCTCTCCTGTGTTCCTGTCCGACGACGATGGGCGGCCACTTAGGAACGTACTAATATCATTAGCAGACAGCAAAACTAGATTTTCTATTTCTGTTGCTGCAGTTGAAGCCTTGTCTCTGGTTTCAGACATTGATTTAATTTAGCTGTGCTGGGATGACAGGAGGCCGGATTGATGGATACAATGTGGCCAACCTTCCTGAAGGATGGAGACACAGTCAGGAACACGGCAACCATTTTTATTAAATGCCTTGTCAAGACACAAAGACAACACAGAACTGGTTTGTGTTCCTTTGCTATGGGGTCACCACTCACATTTGCAGACATAAAACATTCTTTAAAGACCTCGTGAATTCAAAATGAAACTTTTGTGGTTTTTGGTGCATATCTATTCGATTCGAAGCCATCAATATGCTAGTGTAAAGCTAAAAGTTTGCACAAATGCTTACAGTCTTTATCATCTAGGCTAGGGAAATGGACCAAAAATGTTGATGACACTCACGCCCAACGTTTTATCCAATCAAACACTTTCTAGAATGAGAATGCCTCTCCAAAATACCACCTTCCCGTTCCATCGTCCTTAAGTCAATATGTTTTTAAAAGGGTTTTGGTTAAATGCCTTAAGTAGGGTGTGTGGTGATTACAAGCTCAAGATATTTTCACGTTTTGTCAGCTCTTCTACTTAACCCGACTGTATTTAGGCTTCAAAATTCGTAAAAGTTGTGTTAAGGAAGACCGATGCCTGTTGGAATGCTATTGCTAGACAACCAATTAAAGCCAACAGGGACATTTTGCGTACCATATGTATCTAAAAGGTGATTTCTGCATATAAAGAGCATGCAAAATGAAACTTGTGCTATACGCAGTGCCGGGAGATCGGGTTGATTTATTTGTAAAAATGACCATGATGAACAAAACATGTAAAAACCATAAACATTTGTTGGTCACAGAGCTTATTTTCTGTAGTAATCGTAAAGCCACTGGAAAAATCCTACAGGATTTTTGTCTAGGGAACCAGGGTGATGTTAACTACTCACTCCATAAAATAGCAAATAAAGGTTCAAGAATGTGACTTGAACTAATGAATATACGCTCAACAAAGGATGAGCCTTTTGACATGTCCCACCCTGTCTTCCTGTTTCAGTACAAAATATGTCTATTCAAGAAAGAAAAGTCAAAAGGCCATTTAATAGATTTTCAAGTCATTTAAAATCATTAAATGTTAACACCTAAAAAATGACTATATAATAAAACCATCCATAAAACTGTTACAGGTGTGTCACGACCAGGCTCTAAGCCTAAAAAAAACCTCTTGAAGATTCATTGCTTTAAAAGAAGCTGTCTGAGCAGTGTTACGTGAGATCCATGTTGTATTTCAGGTACGTTTTTTAGAGAAAGTCAATAGTACAAAGAAAGGCTTGTGTGCTTGGCTCATAAACCATAGCTGCAGGAGAGCTGAGGGATGGCAGCATTACTCTTAGCTGATGCAGATACTGTGTTGAACAAGCCACTGGATTTGCTGTGACACTCATTCATCATCCTGTAACAGTGTATCAGGTGGAGTGCTTAGCAGTGCTATGTCACTCTGAGATTTAGAGCAGGGCTGGTGGCATTTACTTTCATTTGGACTTAAATAAATGCATGAAACTGGAGTAGTTGTGTGGTCCTCCTGGGACAAGGATTCCCAGACTAAGAACATGGTAATGCAAGCACAACTCTGTGCCTTGTTGCTCCACTGCAGAATTCAGGGATTGTGACTGACAGCTCTATACATCTAGAAACTGCACAAATTATGTAAACATACAAGCGAGGGTGATCACTTCTACAAATATTTCTTAATATCAAAGTATACACTATTTTTTGTACGGTAAGAATAGTATGCCAAATTGTTCAGTATACAACAGAGGACACTGAAACACTGTATCCCACTATGCAATACTCTCAATTTGACCCACCATTTTCTGTGTTATGAATGAACCAGAAGTAATAACTTTTGACCAAAATTTTGGCATTATTTAATCGGACAGCCAAAAGTTGACACTATCATATATTGTAATGGTTTAAAAATGGCTTAAAATGCAATAGAATATCGGTCATCAGTCAACATAAATCAGTCACTATTATTAAAATACATATTGGCCAATATTGGATATTTAATTGTGCACTGTAATTTCCCGTATTTTTACATTTAGATTACCTTTAGATTAACATTGTCATCTTTAGCAGGTCTCAAAATAAATACAATTTTTTCAAAATATGACACACCTTAGCCTAAAAACTCTTAAAGACGGTGTCCCGAACACCGATATTAGCAATAGATTTACCATAAAGATTAGGACCCCGATTTTTCAGCAGTACTTCAGAAAACTGTGAGTGTATATTAGCACACCTTTTACCATCCTTTCTTACCATAAAAGATACCTAAATCACTCAGCTCCACGACTGCAGAGGGTTTTTGAAAGTTTTTAATTTTATTTTACATGAAGATAATAGAGAAAGAACACTGCTTTTATAATAAGTGAAACTTCAGTTTAGCACTTTCATGAATATTCCAGTTCAAAAAGCTGTCTACATTGCACAATAAACTTATTTACATTGTGTCTACAATTTATTGGTTACAATGAGAGCATTTGCGAGAGAACAGGAAATTAGCATGCGCTGAACAAAACTATCTGTGAGCAGGATCTGCTCTGATTGGCCATTCTTTCATGTGCTAAACAGATGCACTTGTGATTGGCTATAAATCTCAATGCTGAAAAAAACATGTTGTAAATAGAAACCTTTAATGCAGCAGAAGTACTGTACATCTAATACACTCTAACACTTTATGTTTAGTTAATCGCGGCACAGCATTCCGACTGATTTTTTTGTGCGGGGAAAAAAGATCCGACCTGTTATCTGGTTACAGAAGCTAACTGATGTGGACAAATGTAAACACAAGGTAATCCCGCGTGTGAACAGAACCAGTGTAAACCGTGCTGTATTCAGTAAGCCAGCATTCCAATCTGAAGATAGTAGAAGTAGAGAAGTCTTGGCAAAAACCAAATGCTTCCAGTGATTAATGATCAAACGTTGACAAGGATCCAACAAGCATGAATAAATTGCACTAACAACACCGTTTAAACGGCAATTTCAATGTATCGACCTTTTTCTCTCCTTAATTATTCACGTAAATGTTGTGTGATTAAATTTAATGAAGAACAAAGTGATCAGGACAACTTTAAATACAAATATCTTTTTCAGGTTCAATTCACATTCATTTTACATTCAAATTGAACAAAAACAATAATCTTCATAATTTTTACACTTTTCAAGACCTTTTTTTAACCTTTTAAGCACAACAATCAGTGTTTTTCCTAGTGGAGGTAAGAGATAATCTTAAGGAAACATAAAGTCCTTTGAGTTCTAAACTTTTAGACTGCAAACTACAGTCTATCCAACTGATTTGAATCATTCTAAATTCAATTTATTTCCAGGCCGGAAGCCAACAGAAAGCAGTTTATATCAAGCTAATTAACTCAAAAGCGGTACACAGCAGGAATGACTCTGTGACATCCCAAGATTGACACGAGGTATTCAGTGAGTCGAGTATGACAGGATGTGACACGTGGATGAGAATTCTGTGAGAATTAGGATGACGGCAGAAGGACGGATAAAAGGAGTTATGGCTGATCACTTGATCAGATTGAGCTCACTCCTCTGACCTCTCACAGCCACATCATGGATCATGGTTGTAAACACTATGATGCAATATTGATTTCAGCTCACAGGCGAATCGACTTTGAACTTAGCGCACACATACGCACAAACGACAGGAAAAGCTTAACGAGTGAAATCACGTGTCATATTAGGAATTATATGAAACATCTGCACGTAATTTCCATTAGTGATTTGTTCATTGTTGTAATGGGTCAAAAGAAGGTGTGCCAGCTCTCAGTCTGCTACTTGAAAACATTTCTGATGATGCAACAAGCTATTCAAATAACAAGAGACCAATCAGTTTTGAATATAAAGTAATCCACGATGGTTTCAGAGTATTCATTTGAAATCAAACGGGCATAGACAATGTCCTGAGTTAGAGTCAATCACCACTTTGGTGAGGTCTGCATGTTTTCAAGCAAGATCGCTCAAGCGAGAGAACAGGTTAATGGGGGGACGACCTCTGGACCGGACTGCTCAAAGACAAGAATTCAATTAGCTCAACATGCACACCGCCGCACAAATGTACCATCTATGAGATCATGGGAGCTGGAAGAGCGCATGGGTCTTTCTTGCCATTTCCTTGAACTCAACTCAAAGGCGGAAACAAGCTCGCAGTCAGAGCAATGCACTTTCCATAATCCACTTACTCCTCAAAGGCCTCCATTCATGACATGCTGTATGTAAACACAGGGATGTGTTTGTTGCAATCACTATAGCATTCCCATCTAGCTTCATGTCTGCAGCTACAAAGGCTGTAAATATCACTACAGTGCAATCTTGATAATGATTCGGTCAGACAATCCGAACTTCTTTCTGTTGGGATCCCCATAAAGCATGCTGATTTCGGCCCCTTGGCCCCTGCCCTTCCAGCCAAGGTCAATGTACATAGCATCTGTCTCCAGTGATGACCAAATTGAGAAGTTGCAGGCCAATCAATAGCAATATTAATCAACAGCTGAGCACATTCAGCCGATGACCGGAATGCATTAAGCGCGTCATTTTAACAAATATGTAAAGGATGCCATCAGACTCTCATGTTAAAAAAGCCACTTAGTTTAAATCAGCAAAGTTAAATGTAAGTACTGTAGTAGCAGCATCCTAAACCTATGAACATGTATTCATAATCAAATATGATCAATAAAATGATAAACTACAGTATAAAATAATAATAATTGTTATTAATAACAATAATAATTGTTCTTGTTATTAAAAATATTTTTTTTCTCATAATTAATCTCAGTGTGTTATCTCAGCTAATGTCTTGCAGCGTACGATGACTAATCAAAGTAAACATACTTAATTACAAAGCAAAATGATTAAAACTCCATCTCTATAATATAGTAATGAGAATCATTACTCTGCGACCACAACGTTTTAATTAACTAAAAGGCTGCCAATTACACTATAATTCAATACGGGACTATTATTATTGATTATTATGGTTAAATTCCCCTCACTCTAATGTGCACGGGTTTCTTATTCTTTAGTATGCAGCACTGAGGAGGTTTGAGATGGAAGAGTGATTCACAAAGGACAAGAATTGCACAATTAGTACAATTTTATTGAATTAGCCAAACGCAACAGGGTAGATTTCTATAACAGAATCAGAAAAGAGTACAATTAAACATATCTAAAGTATACATCTAAAGCTGTTATCAAACAACCGTATTATAGTATCCATCATCATCAGAAATTCAATGTCAGAAATGTAATTCAGCATCCCATCAATGTAAGCACGGAATGGACGTCCGTCATTAAGAAATCTAATTTCACATCTCCTGTGGGATAAGGAAGTATGTTTAAATTTACTTTATAATCTCTTTTGGGATTGGATGGGACATTAGAGCTCATAAATGAGGGACCTTTGAACAACATGTTCTCTTGGATGGTATCATTACCATAAGCAGTTACCAACATTATTCACTTAATGTTCTAATATAAGCCAGAGACAAAACAGCAATTAAGATTAAACTAAACACAGAAACAAAACCTGAAGGCTTTTATTTCCCTTTTCTTCCCCATTTTGTGCCATTTTTTTAAATAACCTCCAGTATATACATTGCTCAGTATATTCCTCATCGCTCCACTGCTTCAAACTGCACATACTGATGTTTTTTTGTGGCTTTTACCTGCTTAGTCTTAAAATTCACAGTGCACAGATGAAATGGGCCAGTGGGTGAATTTACATGGACTAGTGAGTTTGAGTCATTAGGTCATCAAGAAATGGCATTTCCTAAATGCTAAGTCTTGAATTTTAAGAGGGCAATATAAAGCCACCCATGCACTGAAAACTATTTGAACCTTAAATGTAAATGTATTGACTTTATTCGGGTCAGAATATTATTCACAGTCAGTGAAGCAAATAAAATATATTGGATTACACCAACTAATCTGAATTTAAAGGTTAGATCTGGTATGAATAAGGTAACAATCGCAGGTCACCACTTTTCAGAGTGAAAAGGATTTCAGTATTATGATGGGTTGTGTGTGTGCATTTTTAAAAGTCCTGCAGTTGTTTTAAGAAACTCCACTGACTCGTTTTCAGGTAATGAATGAATCTCAAAACGAATCTCACAATCCAGCACCCTTCCCCCTCCAAACGCACTCAAGAAAAGACCAAACGAGGACAGTTAAGTCCTAACTAAGACGTTGTGTTGGTTGCTCATTGTTGTAAATGATCAGTCAAACACACCATGCATCAATGACCACTAGAAAATAACATGTAAAGATCCATGTAGAAATCGAGAGCCCCAAACGCCCTTGGGACACAATTTCAATCAATGTCTTCTTGTCCTTCCACCAAAAGCAAATTAGATTCCACTGATGCATGGGGTGGAAATGTGACCCATAACTAACTGAAGGATCTGGGATATGACTGCAATAGGTACAAAAGCTGTGCAATTAGTCTAAATAAGGTTTTGGATAAATTCATTATTGTCCATGTACAATGGATCATCCTGAGGACAACAGCCATTATGACAATACTGACACAAGAAGTGGCACCAAAGCAATGAAATTACACTATTAGGCTATTTCTACCTGATTAACCCTTAATTTTAGTTTTTAATGATGTACCTTACGCATTTAGATTGATTTTGTGATAAATGATAGCTAAATAATTCAGATAATTAATATAGTTACCATTAAGCCTTTTTAGGTTAGATGTATGTTCAGAAACATTTATTTTCAGTGCATCAGTATAATCCAATGTGCATAGTACAATACAACATTATATATGGTTTCTATCAAACGGTTGCCTTAAAAATATGCCTTTAAAGGCAGTATAGACTAATTGAACCTCATTTACATTTAAGTAAACGATTTTTCTTCTTTCTTTAAGGTATAAACAATCTGCATAGATCATTTGAAAATTAACTTCCTAAATAATATCTGTTTTTACAACCATGCTGAAAGTAGTGATGGGACAGTGGGGACATTTGCAGGATTTACTGTATATACATTGCTAAAGACAAACTAAACTAAACCATTTAATGCAAGTCCAAAATAAAACAGTGTAACGTAATGAGATTTATCGTTCTGCATTGACAGTTGATGAAAATGATTGTCCTAATGCAGGGAAGGATTGTGAGGTGGTTTGAACTTGATTCCCTAATGTAACTTCCCATCGGATGGGTGATCTCCTGTGGCCTGATCATGAGGAAATACCTCTTGGTTGAGGGTTTCAGAGGTCAGAAGCCATGGCACTTCAACAGATAAAGTAACAGGGTCAAAGCTGTGTATCCACAAATCAATGCCTCACACACAATACATGACATGGGCTCTGGACTTATTTAATGCAAACAACTAGCTTGATGGAAAGCTATGACCTGCTGTGTGACTTTAGAGGTCAAAGGATATATTTGATTATCAATCACACATATACTCTCCTTCATTAAAGAAGCTCATCGCCTTATTACTAAGCTCTAAGCGATGTCACGCGTTTTTTAGGCTGAAACATTTTTTGTCACATGCAGCAAACATCTCCTCACTATCCGCTAGCTGCCTGTCCCCTGAACACACTGTAAAAAAACACAGTCTCTGTAGACAGCCTAGGCTCCAGAAACGGCAACAAAAACAAACTGGCCCAGCCTTGGCCACGAAACATAACAAACAGTGTTCCAGCCAATAACCGACAAGAATGATTTGGGGGTGGGGGTTGGGGGGGTTAGTGCGCGTGCACATGAAGGGGGGTGTGGGGTGTGGAGGAGAGAGAAGCTTGAAGAGGGATGTCCTAGACAACGACTAATGTTAGAATTATATTCTCTTGAATTTTGATATGGCTGACACACGACCAAAGAGACGACGTTCTGATGAACAAATAGTAAAGAAGAGGGAAAAGGAGAAGGAACGCGCAAAGTCCCGAATTTACATCGGGGGAGGGGACGGGATGAGGAGGAGGGAGGGTTGAGCTAGCCTCCGTTTTGTTTGACAGTACTTTGAACGTCAACAAGAAGTGACGTCACCCAACATCGCTTAGAGCACCTTTAAACATTTTTATTGCTTTATTTAGAATATGCAGCATATTGCTATTTTTTTTTTATTGTTGTCTACCATGGTGACAATATAGCTCCTGTTTTTCATGAGACAAATAAAGATAAATAAAGAAATGTAAGACAAGAGAGTAAACTTGAACTCTTTTTAACAGCAAACATGAGGTCTTGCGTCACTATAACGCATTCAAGGACAAACTGTTTAATACGGCCAAGCAAACTGTATTTTAAATGTCAAACCATCAAAGCAAGTGGGGCGACACCAGACAGAGATACACAATTACATGTATTCCCAGCATGGACAAAACCCATTGCTTTTGTCATCATCCATTTTCATGGGATGGCTTGTCATAAAATAGATGAGATCCATTTTGCGGGAGGCGCTGCCAACCATCCTGTGTCTTTAATGAGGGGTTTTAAGCCTCATCTGTTATCAGAGCTGTGTACTCTATTATTTTACTGGCAGTATTTCCTTTCGGAAGACAAACACAATGTGTTTGCCCAGAGCTAAGCACACCTGCTGCACACCTGCCCTCTGACCACCTCTCGGCTCCAGGCTTTTGTTTTTCCTCACAGCAAAGCATCAAGGTGCTTCCGGCATCATCTCGAACAAAGGTTAAAACAAGAGCCATTCAGATGAGATCTAACCGTATTGTTCTTTACTGCCTGGTGATTACCAACAACATATTCACATAAATGTTTAAGGTAAATTCGAAAAGTTTGTGTTGAGAACGATCAATTAAAATGTAAACTCGTACTGAAAAATAAGACAAGTACATGATGAGCCACTGCCCACAGAGAAGAATGGATGGAAAAATGAAAGTCAATGGGTGCTGTCAACTGTCTGCTCACTAAAATTCTTTTGTGTTCAAACTCATACAGGTTTGGAACAACATGAGGGTGAGTATAATGATGACAACATTTTCATTTATGGGTGAACTATTTCTTTAATATATAAATAAACAGACCCATACAAGCACACATCAATACATAAAAAGTACAAATTCTCCCTAAAATGATTTATTATAATTTAATAAGCATTGCAATTGCCTTTCAATCATACCACACTATGCATTGTGTATTATTCTATCTAGTAATATGATAATCAAAAAGCACAATGAAGTCTGTAATGCACCTTGCACGACAACATGCATGAAACAATAAACTTCTTCCAACAGACCTTACATCCGTTTTAGGAAATTTTGTATTTAACTGTATAATTCCTGTAGTTTACTGGACAGATGAATACTTGATGAGTCAACAAGACTTTTAAAATTCAGTTAACTTCAGAATGCGTCTTTGGTTGTTTTCTTACTTTTGACTCTTTCAGTAATGATCATTCAGTCACCACCATCATTGCATCCAAGAACCACTATTGAGCTAAAAAAAAAAATGCAACACTCATGCATTCACACACTGCCAAATGTCTTCCGAATGACCAGAATAGCTGTGAAACCTTTGCTATGTTTCACTTTTGTCAGTATTCAAGCTGTTGCGATGTGACCGTTCCTTTTTAATGCAACAGGCCACAGGGTCTATTCAGGAACGTGTTCGACTAGTTAACTCCAGTTATTTTGAGAGAGGTGTGTTAGTACAGTTGGGCAGAGAGGTTTTAAATGGGATTATAATATAATGACGTATATAGAGACATGCGTATTCCTTGTACGGACCATGTGGCACATTAGGGTTGCACATATTTTGGCTTCAGCTCCAGATTGCCTCTATGAAACTGTCTGGTAAATCTCTCTAGTAACATTCAGTGGCTCATGTGTTGGGGGGCAGATGCAGACCCCCTGGATATACAGATGAATTCTGTTGTTTGTAGCCAACGCTACAGAGAAAACAGGATGCAAAATGAAACTAAATGTACGATGGTAAAAAAAAAAAAAGATAAAATGTAAATTGTTATTAAAAATAGTGAAAACACTATGAAATACATTACTTTGCTCTTCATTACTCTAATTAAATCCATAATTTCCAGAAAGCAAAACTGACTTGTTAGTGTACCCTTGATTTTAGATAATCATTCACTTTTTAAGAACAGAATAAAGTGTTTACCATGAGTCAGAAATGTCCTTGAGAAAACCAAAACAATCAAGACAACACCATTTTCAAAGGTTCTACTTGGTATACTGTTTCATGTTTTATAGATTTATTTATATAAATTATGAGGCCTCATATTTTAATATATATTTAATAACATAAAGCATGCAGAAAAAGAGCAGTTACGTTATGATATCATTGCGTTGTCTCAAAAACTAGTGAGCAACCTGTCTACACCCTTAAAAATAGAGCAAAGAACCCTCTTCTTATAAAGAACAAGTTACACTATCTGTTCTTTGGAGATTAAAAGAAGTAGCCTACATTAAATGGTTCTTCAGATCTGTGGATCTAGGAAGACTTCTGAAGAACAAGGGAATAAAAATATCTTTGAGGGACTCAAGGTTCGTTGGAGATTCTACAGACAGTCTAGGTAGGCAGCTCTCTAGGTTTTGACACACAGCCCCTGTGTTGTCATTGGTTTCTGAAGGATGCACACCAGAGGCGACAATTCTATTTAAGTTAAAATTCGACAAGTGTACAGCTGAAGTACAGCCTCTGAACAGTAATTCACAAATTCTAGCTCTCAACACAGTTTATCCCACACAAAGAGGGCTAGATATCGTAGACTTCGCGCGAGGTGACATCAGACTGTTATGGAGTCAATCCTTACCTTCAGATAGGAGAAGCAGGAGCACAGCGATGTCTCCCCAAACGATTCCACGCGTAGTTCCCATTATTGTCAATCATAAGTGTAATTTCACAATGAACAGGCAAAAGTATTTTGATCCACAAAATAAAACTTTACAGTGTTTACGATTTGCGCGAAGGAGCCACAAAAGTCCTTAACGTGAGTGTCCCATTGACGGGTGACTGACTGCAGCGCGAGCTGCTGGACCGTCAGCGCGCGCGCACACACACACACACACACACACAGAGCGCAGCAGGGGGAGGTTCACATCACATTCAGCCAATTTCCTCAGATGTGTGTTTCCGTCCTGAATCACATCGCGGCTGTCCAATAACTCAAAGAGTTCCTAATAAATTAAATCTGCATTTTGGGGACATTGAAATAATGTGCGTAACACAGAAAAGGTAACTGGGTAATATTACTTTTTGGTTTTCCTTTATGTTATGCATTAGGCTATATTATTAATTATTAATAGTTTTTATAAACACAGTCATTTTCCAGAGTATATCCTTTTAAATATGCAGTGCAGACACAACCCACGCAGTAAGTAACTCAGTATGAAATCATTAAAGAGATATAGATACATTTACAGATAGGGGAACACAGGGGGAAATTGCTTTTTCAGTGATTATAAGCTTTCCAATTACATACATGTAATTTTTTACAGTTCTGTGCTGGTTTCAGAAGTTGTTTTAACATTTTGGCTATTGTTTCACAAATCTTTTATGTTCCTTTCTGCTGTTTTTTGTTTTGTTTGTTGTTGTTGCTTGTTTGTGCTAACAAAAAAAAAAAGAAAAAAAAAAAAAAAGAAGCTGTTTCATTGTGACAACCTGTTCCGTGTAGTATGAGAACTTGCTGCAATGTTGTTGTCACAAAAGGTCAATGTATGTTACATAAACTGTGTATATATATATGTATATCAGCTTATTTATCCAAGACTTTAAAAATGTGTTGATAGGAACTGACTTTCAATAATGAAAAATACTTCCGGTGTGACAACTAGCCCCACTCTCCTCAATACATAAGCCTAAAAAATAAAAATGTGAACTGTTTAAAATTATTCACTATGAAGAGAACAAGTCAAAACAGAGGTGCAGGGCAGATGTATGAGCGAAATAAGATTGTTAAACTAATTCACAGTCAAATAAATAAATGAAAGTACATCAAATATCCTTGCAGGAACATTTTGTTTGCTCCACAAAACAGTTTAATAAGAATCAGGTGCAAAGGCACTATAATCATCAAACAGGACAAACACACGCAAAGCCTATTGTTCCTCATATCCTCTGAAGTGTTCAAAACAACAGTGTTCTAGAGAATTAACACTGTCAGTAAAAGCCAAGGTTTAAGAAGGTTGATGTGAGTTCAAGATGGTGTCGGCCCGTTTTGGCCCTGATGTCTGGCAGTGTCTAGGATCAGTCTATGTCTGTGCCGGGGTGCTCTTGGACCAGCTGACTGCTTAGCTCTCTGTGAAGAGGGGTAAGCATGATGCATTACTCTGCCTCTAGGGCAACCCACCAGTGCATCACAGGGCAATCACTCCAATCAACGTCTGCCCTGATGGATGCCAAATGAAACTATAGTGGAGACCTCAAATTAAGCATACATAGGAGAAAGAGGGCAACCAAAGATGCTTTGGTTTGGTAACAAAATAACTTGTCTGTTGCTTTGGATCCAAAAAGCCTTAAATTTTTGGTATTATGGAAATAGCAAAAATGTCTGTCCTATATAGAAATAAACAAGTAGAGGCAATTGCCAGACAGTGCACTTTAACTGAACATATTACATTTAATTGAACTATATATATATAATATAAATAATGATATAATTAATTAAAGCTTTAATTAGATATAATAAATATTTTCTATAAGTGGAGTATATTCTATAAAATATTTTTATGGATTGGAATTGTGTAATTATATTGTAATTTATAAAATAGTTTTAAATGCAAATGAATGATGTTGGTCAAACAACAACAATACACAACAAATATAACTATGGCCCATTAAAATACAAGGAGCACAAATGTGTTGTTTCCAGCTCCACCTTTTTGTTCAGATGTTTATTATGCTGTATAAATATTTCACTTACTCTGCATATTAGCCACAGGATGGTTTTGTTTACATAGCAGCATGTAGGCTCATAACCATATACATGATGCAGATTAAAAAAAGCTCAGGTTACTCTAAACCAGACACACAGTGGTATTTTCAGACATATGGTCAATGTAAATCAATATAGATAGGCAATGCATAAGCAGATTCATGACATACCTCTGCGCGAGCTCTTTTTTAATGTGGTTACTTAATGAGATCATTTTTAGATGAAAGCTTGGCTTACAGTAGATAAGTTCACAATCTTTACTGTCAGATTCTGTCAAAAAGATTCTCATTAGTATTGCACAAATAGGACAGCTTTGTTTACATCAAACATGGTGGAGCTATTCTCAGTGGTATTTTTGCTAATATAGCTTTGCATCACTATGCGTTACATTAAATAATAATGATGATAAGTACTTGATTAATAAAATATTGATTCAAAGAGTGCTTACTGTGGTAGATAAAGCTATAGCTCTTAAAAGAAGTCCATATTCCCACTGGGACATGGAGTAGCACAACACTAGTCATTAGTCCATTCCCAAAATCAGTTGACCAGTTTGCTTCACTCATAGGCTCTACTTAGTTTAAATGGGTAATATGATCCTCAAAATGAAAAGCCTTCTCATTAACTAACAGAGAGAAAGGGGTTCAATTGAATTTCATGCAGAGTGAACAGGTTCACATGTTTCAACCGCTTCAGTAGATCATAAACATCCTACAAATCCAGAGCTCTGGTGCACTAGATTGAAGATGATACAAAACCTATATAAAACTGTATGTATATATATAGCTGTACTGATAACATAATTTAGCCTGTTTGTTCACAAGCTCTTCAGTCGTTTGTAAGTGAAAGGCCAGCACAGAGCCATTTCTGAGAACTCTCTGAGATTAAATCTTTGCATCCTGATAGCATCTCTTCTGACCACTTACAGTTTGGTGATCCTCTTCTAACCTCTGATATTATATTAGAGTCAAGCAATGGCTAATTTGTGAATTTATTATTGTTGAACAGGAAGGCAATGACCAAAAATGCATTGCAAGTCTGTTTGAAAGTATAGAAGAAAATTACAAAATGCAACTAGTTATGCATAGTTAAGATAGCAAAATAAATACACTTTTAAAAAGGAGTAAACTCTCTATATATCTTTTGTTGTTGACGTCAAGGCCCGAAAGTCCAATCAAACTCTACAGTTTTTAGGTTCAAATCTATCTGTAATTTGATAGGAGTTCACCAAATTACACAATGACCTCAAAGTCAAACACCATGAACAAAACTTGTTCTAATAAATAATAAAATCTAATAATAAATCTTTTTAATTTACAAATCTAGTCCCCGGTTTCACAAGCCTAGTCCCAGACTAAAATGCATGTTTGAGCTGTTTTAACTGAAAGCAATTTGCACTAACATGTTTTGAAATTGGTCAGTGCCATTGTTTTGTCTCAAGATGCACACCAGTAATGGTCACACTTTAGATTAGGGTCCAATTTACACTATTAACTTACTTTGACTTTTGCCTCAAACTTGTAATTACTGCTCATTAATAGTTAGTAAGGTAGTTGTTAATTAAGTGGGTAGGATTAAGGATACAGAATATGTTAACAGAATAAGGCATTAATAAGTGCTTTATAAGTACTAATAAACAGCCAATATCCTAGTAATAAGCAACTAGTTAGAAGTGAGAATTGGAAATATACATATATATATATTCTGTTTAGTAACAGAAGGGTACGCTTAGAAAAGATGGGGACTAAACCAAACATTACAATGCAAACAAGTGATAGTGTCTTCTGAGGATGGGATGCTACTCAAGTTAACCGATGTCTGGGACACCATCTTTAAGGGACAGTTCACTCTAACAAATATCATTTAATATATCATCATTTACTCACCCTCATGTCATTCCAAACCTGTGTTTTGGGGAAATTTCTAACACAGGGTCTTATAAACAAGCCTGCAAAGATGTGTGGTTGTGACTTTATTCGATCTCATGAATACGACTTGACAGAGAACATCAGGGTTTTTCGCGTTGCATGATAATTTCCGTATGTGCATGAGATCTGCTGGTGTAATTTCCCTGATTTTGCATTAGTGTGAGCATGAAAAGTGCTGGCCCCAGAAACACTCCTCAGTGAGCCATCCAGCTTGACCCCTATTAAAGGGCTGTCAGTTGAAGAGCAGATGGTACCCACTCTCTGTCTCACAGTAGCGAGGGGGGGTGGCCATGGCAACCGAGATATAATGGCTACCCTTCAAGTGGCAGAATCGCTTGTTCTAATTTGTTAAGTACCACTTCAGTGAATTTGATTTAATCACTACGTTCAGGTCTTAACACAACTGACATCAAATAAAACATTGCAGGTGTCCATGTAAGACAGTAAATCTGATCCCCTGGTCTTAGTTCTTATGCCTATTAACTAATTGAACACAGGAATACACCAAATTCAGACACTCACGAATATAAAAATATAAATGTACCCAAGATGGTCCTGTTTAATTTACATCAAATAGTACCATGCATAATACTAAATACCTAAACATAAGGTTGTACTTATTTAATAATTTAATTGAATAATTTAATAATTAAGACAAGAGAAATCAATGGACTTTTATGAGACAAAAACCCCAGCAGCATCAGATTTTAAGAAAGAACTTTTTGCGGTAGAGCAGGTAGGCAATGAAGACCCAAAGTGCGGTACCCCATATGTTCTGGAAAAGCTTCTCCCAGTGACTGTCCTGGAAATGCATCTCCCAGCTGAAGGGGAAGTAAAAGCCCAGCAGAGAGTGGCCAACATAGACAAATATGGAGTTCATCCCTGTAAAAAAAAAAAAAAAAAAAAGCACAGTAAGCATTTCTGGATTGGATTGGCTTATAAAACATTGCTTTAAACAAGTGAATTCTCGTACCAGGATAAATGAAAGGTTGGCCGCCCCACCATTCCTTAATGTCAATGACAAAATACATCACACCCAGCAGCAAAAAGGACAAGCAGCCCATGCAGGTCACAAATGACAGGGACCTGAAGACAGATGTTGTACGATCTGAACCATTTGATAAGACAGAGATTTAAAACATAGAGTGCAGACAAATATCTTTAAGGCATTTCGATCCACAAATAAGCTCCGAAAGATATGCATAAAGGACCAGAGGTGCATTGCACTATTGAAAAACTTTGCACAACTTTTCTTGTAACAACGAAGACAACACAGTGCAGAATTGGGGACTAAATAATGGATGGACGCATAGTAGTTTCTGCGCTTAAGGTAAGCCAATAAGAAACATAAGCATCTAAAGTGAAGCCTTGGCACCTGCTCAGTACAACCATGTCAATAAGTCATGTGGCTCTGTGTTCCTAAGTGCCAGGATGCTCGATGGAATTTTATCTAATGTAAAATGGCTGCATCCCAGAGCATCGTTTATGTCAGCTGAAGCCGAGCCAAAAAAGACTCTTGGCTGGGAGTTAATTACTTTTAGGGATGAAGACAGACATACTCAGGGGCTCAATAAGCAGGCATGATGAACTGTCCATAAAAATTCAAGCAGGTATATGCCTGTACTCAAACATGTACAGTAGCAGGGTCACAGAGACAGAGCACATACAGCAAAGGCAAGATAAGGTCATATTTAATGTAAAAACTATAATGCAAGTATCATATGCAAAAGTTAATCTGCGTTTTTGCCTGGTTTCCTAGTTGAAACATCCTTAAAACAGTGTTATTGTTAACTAAAACTATTAAAATATTTTTCGTTAATTGAAATAAAGGTGAAGTAAAATACAATAATAAAAGAAATATATTTCAAACATGTAAAAGGAAAAAATAAAATTAGTTTAAGTTCTAAGTTTTAAGTAACTAAAACTAAAATAAAAAATAAAAGCTTAAACCTCACAAGATCCTTTTTGCATACACTGTAAAATAGATCAACAACAGTATGAATGTGTTTTGAACATGTTTCTGTTACATACCATTATTTATCCTGAGGTATTAGGTGACAAATAATTTAATGTGCACCGCTCTGAAGATGTAGGGCTGACCTCATCCTGCTCAATTTCCCAACAGGCGGATGAGATAAGCCAGATTCTGGCAAGATATATGGTTGGGAAAATAAAACTGCTCACTCTCTCTTGGCTGTAAAGAAGAGTGATCTAGTTGGACAGTGGATGTATCACCCGCTGCGTCTCACTCCTGTGCCAGTGGGGTGATTATTTACAGGACGTTCTGTCGTTAGAGGTAAGTAAACGCGCGTTTTAGCAGCCTCTGATTTGTGCCTGCTGGAGTATCATCCCTTTTTTTGTGGATTGAGAAGTGGCTGGATTTAGAGGGTTAGGAAGCACTTACCAAAGGTTTTTATTGACAGGTATAAATCCTTCGTCTCTTGTGCACTTAGAAAGGATGGCTGCAGAGATTCCCTGAGGATCAGAATAAAACATTTCAAATCAATGCAGACCTGTAAAGCAAGCATTATCAGACAACCCAAATGCAGCACCGCCATGAAGAATCAAGCAGATTAGCTGACACTCCCGCGAGGTGAAGCCCCTCAAACTAACACACGAAACACAGATCCATCTCCTCATGCCTACAGCAAAACTCTCAGTCATTGCACGTTTTTCACGTTTATTTCGTTACATTGCTTTATATTCCCAGTTTTACCCCCTAAAGGCATCTGAAAAAGTAAATGATTTTCTTCCACAGTATTTTTGTCTTGTTTTCCAATTGAAGTATCTAAACATTCTTAAATCAGGATACATTAACTTGAGAAGCAAAATTACATATCAGGTCTTGTTTTCTGAAAACAATGATCAAAATTAAGTGACTTTACGCTTAAAACAAGAACAAATATCTGCAATGGGGTTAGACTACGATTTTTCTTATTAGCAGATATTTGTTTCGTGTTTTAAACATAAATCAATCTTTTTTTTTTCTTCATGGTAGCATTTTAGTTTAGGGTCCAATTCTCACTATGAAATAGTTGCTTATTAGCATGCATGTTATAGGATATTGGCTGCTTATTAGTACTTATGAAGCATGACATATTCTACATCCCTAATCCCTAAACTTAACAACTACCGTACTAACTATTAATAAGCAGTAATTAGGAGTTTATTGAGGCAAGAGTCACAGTTAGTTAATAGTGAGAATTGGATCCTAATCTAAAGTGTGACCGACTTAATATCTTAAGTAATTTTGCTTCTCAAGTAAAAGTATCTTGAGTTAAATATCTTAGATATTTCTACTGGAAAACAAGACAAAAATACTGAGGAAGACTTTTTTTTTTTTCAGTAAAAGTATCATTATTAAAAAAGGCTCATTTAAAGAAAATCTTGTGCTTTTGTGAGGACAGACAGTTCAGCATCCAAACCTGCTTGTTAGGAGGATATCCATCATTTGTATAGATGACAGAATCAATGGTGTGGAAATAGCCTGGCTGGCTCTAGATTGAGTCTCCAGGCTATGCAGGCAGGATGTGGGACAATCATTGCTATGTGGGCCAATCGCTCAATTTTAATCTCAAACTGCGGAGTTGTGATCGTTGAACTTTAATTAAATCAGGGGCCTTGTTTATTGGGATGCCGAAGCACAAACAGCTTCAAATCATCCCACAATCTGACAAAGGATTCATGCAAACTGCGACAAGACAACCCCTCTCTCCCTAAACGTGCACCGTTTTATGACTCTTGATATGGTGGGAGGTAATTTTTGTTTAACTAGGATAACGTGTGTGAAGAGCACATTAACAGCACAAGAGGCTGTTCTGCTTAAAACATTCTCAGACCTCAGAGCTCTCCAGAGATGTCAATGATAATTGATTGTTTGCTTGTGTTATGCAGTGTTTATCGCGAAGCATGAAGCCTGTAACGGTCTTGTTGGTCGCCTGAATACTTAGTTATATGCTCTGTGGTCAAATCCATAATAATCCAAAATAATCTATATTTTGACTGACGTCAGAGTAGGAAAAAGTTGAGAGGAAAAGAATAAAACAGACACTTGACAGCATACAGAAATAAGGAATCTTTCCCAACAGCTAAGATTGCTATTCTGTGTATCTAAAAACATGATAAACGTATCACAAAATCTGAAAAAATAAAATAAAAAACAGATTTAAATATTATGCCTGTGCTATATTATACACAAACCATTTTTGTGTTGCACAATCGGAGGCTGAGGCAGTGTGTGAACAGAGGTGGCATAATTTTTTGCCTTTGGCTAGTTTATTTTATCATGCTGCTCCTCTAGGTAAAGTGAAATAGATCTCTGTTCATTTATTTCAGCACCTCGAGCAGTGTGGCCCCATAATGCTGGCCAATATGATTCAACATACAGCTATAATGGCCCGATTTGTCATAGGGCTTGGGAATAATGAAATTTAAAATACTGGGATCAGACATCTGCGTACTGTGGATCTGGGTTCACAACAAGCACACCATCGCAATATACTTCACTGTGAGAAGAGGAAGGGATGTGTGATTAGGGTACAAACTAAATAAATGTATATGCAAATGAAAGAACAAAGACAAAACAAGTTACCAATGGGTTAAGAAAAATAAAATGCTAACCTAATAGAATATACAATATATATATAAAAAAAATCTATATGTTTCAAATCAAAATGACTGTTTTCAAACAGGTTTCCCAAACAGGTTTCCTCTGTCTCTCATTAGTCGGATTAACAGAAAGCCCCGCTCCCAATTCACACCATTGTATGAGCCAGTGTTGCTGTTGGGCAAGTCAAACAAACAGAGTAATGTTTTGAAAGTGCCAAAGTGTTCATACTTTTCCAGAAAGTCAACCTACAAATGGCTCATAGTTGTCTCTACATATTAAACTCGGATAAGCATTTTAACACCAAAATAATTACATAACAAAAAGCTCCCTAGGAAACATTAAAGTAGTGCTAGAAGGATATATATATATAAACAAAAACTTTAGACAGACTTAGAGGCTTTTGCATGTGAAGTCTTCATATATATATATATATATATATATATATATATATACAGGGTGGGGCATTTATATGGATACACCGTAATAACATGGGAATGGTTGGTGATATTAAAGTCCTGTTTGTGGCACATTAGTATATGTGAGGGGGCAAACTCCTCAAGATGGGTGGTGACCATCACATACACTAATGTGCCACAAACAGGACTTTAATATCACCAACCATTCCCATGTTATTACGGTGTATCCATATAAATGGCCCACCCTGTACATACATATATATATATATATATATATATATATATATATATATATATATATATATATATATAAGCCTCTAAGTCCGTCTAAAGTTTTTGTTGAATATTAACATTTTTAGCAGGCTCCTATGAATAGGTTTCTACCCAAGTACCGGTATTTCTGAATGGGCTGAGACTGGGATTTAGTGAGTTTGAAGTGAAAGTATTTGATGACCGTATATGCGGAGAGAAATCATTCAATATTATTTTCTCATTTTTGACAGAGGTGGCTTTTGCATTGGAGGTCTTCATATATATCTATATATACAAATACAACATTTGTCTGTCATAAATGAATAAATAATGAATTGAATTGCATCATAAATGAATTGCATTCATTAAACAGATGTCGTATGAAAGGGACATAAATGACCCATCTTCAAATCTTTAGTCCTAGTAAGTAAAAACAAATGAGATGCAATATTCTTGTGCATACTAATAATAAGCCAATGGCAAACAAAGCAATTGCTGAGAAATTAAGGTCATTTGCCCCCGTCATCCACAGCTTTATGTCTTGAGTTTGCCAGACAAAACCCCTCCATCAGCACCTGTTGTCTCTAGAGAGGGCATTCCAGCAGCTCTGCCTCCAGAAGTCCAAAACAAAACACAGCAGCAAGGTCTTTCATGGAAAAGAATCCTGCAAACTCCCTTTTTGTGTAGATCCTCTGATCAACATATGCTGCGTTGTGCAGAAACACGATTCTCCTATAATAACCTTGAATAAATGACTACACAGTTCGCTTTAGATTAAATGTGCCATATAACTTGAGCTTGCTTAACTTGTCATGCTCATTAAAACTAGAAAAATACAGAGTGGAAATGCAGAGAGGGTAAATTCACCCCACATGGTGTAATCAAAAAACTTTTCTGCAAGGGACGGGCAGCAGTAAGTGACCAGTGCTGCTTTCTTTGCCCCTGAAAAACATTTCTAGGAGCACATGGATATATCCCCTGAGACGGGGGTTTAAACATCCTCATGCACTTCCCACCCAGCCCAGCTTCTGCTCCTTTTGTCTGTGGGACCACCCAAATGGAGCACTTAACCCGCAAATCTGCCAGCCTATCACTATCGTCATCTCAATCTAAAATCTAATCACTTTTTGGTTTCACCAGTGCAAATCTCCGCGCCAACCTAGCAGAGGTCATAGTTTAGTTTAAATCTTATGTTCTGCTGAGACTGACTTTACATGTTTGGGGTCCCAGAGACAATGCTGATGATTAAAGAATTATTCATTTCAAAATTAACTTCCAAACATCATACATTATACACTTTAAAATTTGGGGTTGGTAAGATTTTTTGTTTTATTCAGCAAGGATGCATTTAACATTAAAACATACTAACCCCAAATTTTTGAACGGCAGTGTACAGTAACAATTTTCATGCAGGACATCTACATTTTTTTCATTAGATTAACAAACGTCATTAAGTATAAACATGATTCTTTAATGCCTATATGTTTTTAAAGTTATTAAACATGATATAAAACAGTTTTTTTTTCTTTCTGTCGTGCATGTTGAACCAAAGAACCAGTGGAAATTAATATGCAATAATAGCGGTAAAAAAAAAAAAAAACATCCGTGAGCCGAACAAGCCATCCGGTTCAGTCCCGAGAGGGGTGTGATAGCAATCTCTGCCTTGGAATTCATTCAGTGCATATATACACATATCATATGACGTCCACCTATTTCATAAACTGTCTACAACTACAAGCAATATAACACTTACAGAGAGGGCTTTGCTGCATTGCGCAATTATTGCTGTTGAAGTCTGCTTTTTTAAATTTCTCATATAAGTGTGTGTGTGTGTATGCGTATGCACGTACCAGGATTAGGGCCCAAATCAGGAATCGTGCCAGGATCCCTTTATTCATTTTACGAAAAAACAGAAGAATCTTTCCAGCCTGTGGAGACAAAAACAAAGATTATTTCCAACGTTAGACTTAATACTTTTTTAGTATAGCAAAAATATGTGTATTAGGCTAGCACTTTAGGCCAAATAGGTCATAATCCTCTAAGCAAACTAAAATAATTAATAGCAAATAGACTGCTGGACAATAATGCCTATTATACTACTGATATCATGTTAGGACAGAGAGAGAGGATGTGAGCGGTGGTTGTGGCCCTGAAAAAGAGCTCAAGTTTCAACGCTCCCTGCGCAGCCATGCACGGCTGTGAAGTTGGCTGCGCTCGCTGATTAATTCGGTGATGACGAATGAACCTCAGCCGAGGACGCTGGAGCGGACGGACACAGACGGAGAGGCCGACACCTGCCGTGTTCTCAAAGACATGTTGATTGACGGGCTTGGCGCTAACTGTTTTTTGCCTCCGCCCACAGGGATTTCAGCAATGCAACTGAGTTTGCACGGCTAGTTCTCACCGGTCACCGGGGCACTGTCACCATCAAAGGGTGAGAAACTTTTCTGACCTTTGCCAGAGACGCACACATCTGTCCACAACAGCAAGGACCAGTGAGGTAGAACAGCTGTTTGTCTAAGAGTGTTGCCAGAAAATCCAGTTCAATATTATAGATTTGTCATTGCTAGTTGAACTAAAAGTGAAATTCATCAATGAGTCAAGAAGAGAAAATGCTGAACAAGCCAATGATCTATAGTCTGTCAAATACACGGTTTGGATAAGTCACATGTTGGGCTTTGGATTAGGTTTGGGTTTTCTTTCTCATTTGTCACTGGTTCACTATTGTTCAGTTGTCTTTGGTGCATGTCCTGGAATAAGTGGATTTATTTTTATTCAATTTATTTACAATTTTGGACTTATACAGCTAGATCTGAACCCTGAATTTGATTGGACAGCATTCCAAGTGTTTTGCAGTTTTTGTTTGTATCACTCCAATTGTTGTGGCATTCCGGACAAGCTGTTAGGTTGCATTCGGAACTACTTTTGCTGAACTATTTAGAACAATTAAACAAAAAAAAATTGTCCATATAGTACCTAAAATGAAAATGACTTAATATTAACTTCTTGTTTATATAACTATTCTTGCTTATAGCAATATCACAATTGCTCATTTGAAATAGTTTAAATACTGTACTATATATTAAATTACCTGCATGCCAAAGAATCCCATGACTATGGAATTAATTGTACCCAGAACACCCTCTGGATCGAAGGGCTCTGTTGTATGATACAAGACCTAAACAGAGAAAGTTGTAAATAAAGGCAAAACAGTACCTGAGAACAGAATTTATACATATTGCATTTACTGTAATCCCAACAATACCAATTTAATTGCCATTTTAATCATTTTAACTAGCTGTACTTCCACTTAAACAAGTGAACAATTAGCTGGTCATTATCGCAAAATAACCTCCACGTGAATCTTACAACATGTCTACTCGTTACGTATGTCAATAAATGGACATATTGATTTGCAAAACCATGGATTGATACAAGAGACACAAAACACAGTGTAGGAGATTGGTTGCAGTACAACTATAATTTTTAGATCTAATTATGCACAAAAAATTTCCACACAAACCCACTGGCCAGTCACAATCAAGGATTAAGTTTCAGATATTTAATGCATTGAACTGGTTAAAGATGATCAGTATGTGATTCTTACCTTGCATGTTGGATACCAGAAGATATTGTCTTTAAATAACCACCGGTCTATATACGCGGCTGCTCCTCCTGTGCAATTGGGGTATAAACCATCATCTCCAATACCACCAGCTCCTAAATATCCACTAGGAAAGGAAACATAACACAATATACACTAAAGTTCAAAAGTTTGGGGTTTGGGGATATTCTAATAAAGGAAGTCTCTTAAGCTCACAGAGGCTGCATTTATTTGATCAAAAATACTATTGTGAATAATATTGCGAAATATATTATAACTGTTTCCTATTTTTAATTTTCAGCAGGCATTACTCCAGTCTTCAGTGTCACACGGTCCTTCAGAAATCCTTCAGGATTTTTTGATACATAGACAGTTCAAAAGAACAGCATTTATTTTAAAGATAACTTTTTTAACGTCTTTACGTTTGATCATTATATTGTATCCCAATATATTGACCCCAAACTTTAGAATGTTAGTATATGATTTCCTTCTCATCAAATGAATATATAACAGAAATGTAAAATAATTTCTCATTCTCCAGCACTGTTCATAGCACATATTGTTCCAAAAAATCATGACAGAGCAAAGATGACAGAGCAAGATAAATCAAATGTTTATTTGAGGAGTCTTTGGTTTAATTATTTAGATGGAAGTGTGTTTGGAGGTAGCAAAATTTGAATGCTGCATTGTGCTGCAACACAAGGACAATAATTGTGAGGTCAAAATGTTTTTTATTCAGGCAGAATTATCGGTGCTCTGCATGTGATCGTCAATGTCATGCAGGGTCAGACACATTGAAAAAAAATCTTGAAGGAGAGGAGAAGGAGGACATAAATGGAAGGTTGAGCGGATTCAGGGAGAAAAACTGAGAGAGGCAGAGAAAGGATGATGAATCCTTTCTCTCTGCCTCCTTTTAGTGCACATGACAGACTGAGATTGGCTAATTATGCCCTCTGAAGCGGCCGCCAAACACTCATAAATCACAGATCTCATAAGAGCCGCACAATACGGGCTTGTACGGCACAAACCCTTGAGCATTCAAAGACTCACGAACACAACAGCACACAAATGACCATATTGCGATGCATATATATGCGCATTCTTGATGTAAATGTCCAACATTACCTCCGTCCTACATATATTCTCAGCGGCACGCTTCTGTAATAATGCTAACATATATGTCACCCAAGGAATTAGCTTGATGTATGAATGACATTATTATTATGTTAATAAAGGGATGAACTGCAGTTAATTCTAGCTTGACAGACACATTACACATTAATGCACAGGATTTATATTCCATATCACAGTGTTTGTATTGTTCAGTGCGATAGTTCATCATAATTCATCACAAAGCCTGACGCTAATATGAACTCACGTGGGGCAATTTGGAACAGGTAGTAAGAAAGTGAGACACAGCCACATGGTCTCCAGCAATACAATGATGAGCCATTCAGGCCAGTATAAAACCACATCTTGAATGGGGCTCCACCAGTTATGCTGAGGAGAACATGCAGAAAACATACAGGGTTAGAAATCATTCAGTCTTACACGTTATAATACTCAACAGTCATAAGCTGATATAAAAAAATCATTGTCAACACACTGACTTCATTTTACTGTAACCTCTGGAAATTAATCATTATTTCAGAACAAGTGTCTTCCTGTACAGATGTCTGATCTGAGAGAAATGTGAGCCATAGAGTTTAACCCACCTCCCTCAAGGGAATCTCTCTGTGGGGAGAGAAAGTCTGCATCACTGCCAGAACAAAATAGGTGAAACCCAAACGCTGGAGCACTCCGGGTATCCGTAGCCAGGACCAGGATACTAACAAATTTAGGCGCACACACACATATAAACATACAAGATTACAATTACAGACTATTGATGGAAAAACACTCCAATATGATGTATTTTTAATAGGTTTGCATTTAATAGGAGTCAGCAAGCAAGTCAATGGTGGGCTTGTGTGTCTGTAGTAGCTGTACAAGTGATTTTCCTATTAAGTTTGAATCATTCTTTGGATTCAACTCTGTCAAATATCAGATTTTACAGGAATATACTTTATTCAGACCTTTGCTGTAAAATCAGTGCAGGCTTGTTCATTTTCTGTCGTAATTCAAATCATTGAAAAATACACTGCATTGTGGGATAATACAGTAGGTCAATTAGTGCAAACTCAATTATGACATGCAATTAAACAAAATTTGAAATTAAAAGAAATTTTGAACAAATGAGTAACCAAAAGTGACAAAGAAAGAGTAAAGTAAAAAATAACAATTGGAGAATTTATTCAAGTGAAAGCACTCTTCCACTTCCACTTTTATTCAGCAAGGATGCTTTAAATATATCAAAAGTGACAGTTAAGACATTAATAATGATTAATAATGACATTAAGAAATGCTGTTCTTTTGAACTTTAAATAATCAGTCCTGAAAGACAAAAATATTAAGCAGCACAACATTTTTAACATTGATAATAATGAGAAATGTGTCTTGAGCACCAAATCAGCCTATTAAAATGATTTCTGGAGGATCATGATGTGACACTGTAATGATGCTGAAAATTCAGCTTTGTCATCACAGGATTAAATTACATTTTAAAATATTAAATATCAAAAATAAAAAAAAGTGATTTAATAGTTAGTTATTTAAATTATAAGAATATTTTACAACACTACTGGTTTTACTGTATTTTTGATCAAATAAATCCAGCCTTGGTAAATTTTCTTTCAAAAAATCGTAGCTATCCCAAACATAGCTGTATATTTACACACATACATTTCCTGATCAGTTCATTAAATCCCAATATATAACTGTCATTTAATTATCCTGTAGAACTACTGTGTATCCTATACAGTGAATATACAGCAAGGAACTTTACTGTACATCTAAACCCTGAACACTTAAACAAGGTGGTGTATTATTTTTCACTGAAGAAAAGATTTATGTTTATAACACAGACTAATGATGGGTATGCTGACACAGACCCAGGATGAGGTGAGAAGTCTTTCACTGCAGGAGAGTAGAGGTGTGATCTACCCTGCCGGAGACTAATAATGCTTATCTGAAGAGATTCTGGCGGGGAGGGTGATGTGAGGGAGCGATATAGAGCGAGAGATTGATGGTAATCTGCACATTAGTTAATTGAAAACCTCTTTGTGGCACATACGAAGGGCCACAAGAAACAATATAATACTGATCATTGATCTAACAAATCAAATCAAAAACGGAAACACTCCACCTCTGCACATAGAGACAGGAAGTGGTTCGGTGACTAATGGTATCTGTCAATTAAAACCCATATACACACACTTTCTAGAGCAAATCTGCTCTGCTCTGCTTTATCAATCAAAGAATTCAGGAATTTTGCTAAAAGATCCGTTTTACAATCAACAATGTAATGATTTAAATCTGTTTACCTGTAAACTATGAAATTATGGAACGAAAGAAAAGGGTAAACTATGCAAAACTGGGACTGTTTTGGTAGATAAAACCATTAATGCACATCTTTCCATGATTACGCTTCTTTAAATTAAGTTCCAAGGATGATAATGGCTTCAGAGGCCAAGCAGAGACAGACTGACTAAAATCTTCAACGGTGCCATGTTTAAATAGATCATTACGTCAAATGATTTTCAATGAATTGTAATACATTTTGTTGCATTTGAATGCAGGTATATTGTGGGAAAATGGTTTCTAAACATCATTCTGAGTGATTCACAGGCTGAGGTAATTTCTGCAGTTTAGGGCAAAAGCTGTAATTGCATTACATGAAGTTCCATAAAATCCACTGTGCAGCTGGCATGATGAAACCCTATCTGTGATAATTGACCATTAACGGCAAGCTTGTTTTTGCTCTGCGCACCTCTGTTCAACGGGCCCAGATATTATGATTGCCACTGGATCACTGGAAAGTATCACAATATTTTTGTTAACTTAGTTACACATCCATCTTGGCAGACAGCTAATACTGCTTTGGCTAATGTATGAGCACTGCTCTGTACTGACCTGTCAGACAGTCCTCCCTGCCCTCCTTGCTTAACCCCGACAGACCTAATGTGCTGCTCTGAGGCCCCGGATTAGACATTTTGGCTTCTTTTCTTCCATCATTAACAGAGGCTAATGGACTTCATTTGTAAAACGAGGATTTGGTGACTTAGATATGTAACGCTTTCGTATTACGTGAGGAAAAGTTCACAGTCAGATTGAAAGGTGCAGGTCACTCTTTGTTTGGTATCAGTCACTGCCACCCAGAATAGAACAGCAGTAATGAGATTTCTTGCTTTCTATTGTGCTATGATAAATCCAATGCAATACAAGAAGATGCATCATGTCAACTCAAACTTTGTGCATGTGCACCATTGACTTTTTTGGACTTTCAAAGCAACTTACAAAACAAAACAATATATATATATTAATTTAGTAATTGAAAATGAAACAAATTTCTCACACAAAATGAAAAATATGCTCAAAACAGCATCACTGGCAGATCAGATGCAGCTTGTTAGGTCAGGATTTAAACCTAAATACCCTTTCCTTCTAAACAAAAACTGTAGCACTGTTCCATCTGACATTTATATAAAAACTATTAAGCAGTTAAACATGTTTTATCTGTCCTAAGGCACCAAGTGAACCAATGTCCCTAGTGTCCCTCAAAAATAAAATAAAATGAATACACTTCACAATAAGGTCCCATTAGTTATAGTTAATGCATTAATTAACATTAACTATATGAGCAAAATATTTGTTAAAGCATTTATTAATCCTTGTTAGTGTTAGCTAATAAAAATGCAACTTAATAGTTATTTCAGGTTAGCGAAGTTTTTCATTGTTAGTACATGTTAACTAATGTTAACAAATGGAATCTTATTGTAAAGTGTTACCAATAAAATAAAATAACAACTGTTGTAGAGGAAGACTGAAAAATAATGTATGTAAAGCCTACTCACAAAATCCATCTCTTGGGCTGTAGTTCATGAAGCAGAACCCGATGAGTATCAGGACGATGGTTCTCCAAGTAACCTTGCGAAGAAGCTGTAGCCATGAAACACCTCTTCTATGCATCGAGTTGAATGCTAGCACTACAGAAGTACCTATGATGAACACAAACCTTGCCAAAGGATTAAAGACAGTATTATTGTCACATCCAGAAACATACTGTGTCATTTCACCATTGGGCATCACTACTGATATGTCTGCATTTGGGATATTTGCCCTGGTTGATGCAAAATTTAAAGCAGTTCTGTTTTACTGATTTTTGTATGTCAAAAAACACTGAAGGAATAAGTGGTAGATTGAGTATGCACAGATTTCTATGAACCATCTTTGTCCTTAAACATTTCCATAACAAATAAACCCACAATTTTGTCATCATTTACTCACCCTCAGTAACCAAACAGTTGTGGGGCACCATTAACTTCCATAGTATTTGTTTTTCCTACTATGGAAGTCAATGGGGACCAGAAACTGTTTAGCTACCCATATCCTTCAAAATATCTTATTTTGTGTTCAACAGAAGAAAGAAATTCATACAGGTTTTGAACAACTCTAGGGTGAGTAAATGATTACAGAATATTCATTTTTGGGTGAACTATCCCTTTAATGCTGATGCTGCATTACTCTGCCTTTTTTGAAGAAGTAAATGGGTATTACAAGCTTCATACTCTCAGAGAAAGAAAGATTTAATGGCATAGTCAAAGCAATATAAATGGTACTGGGTTGGAAAAGCCTTAAATCTGAATGGTTTTGAAGGGAGATCCAAACTGTTGGACTGAAGTCCCACTCTTTTCCATATTAATCTCCAAAATGGAAAGTAATAATTCTCCATCGATTTGTTAAGTACATGCTGGCAGCTCACCAAGGCATCACAAGATCAGCTACTGTGAGACCTGTAACGTACATGGAAAAAGACATTCACGCATGAAAACCACACACTTCTGTTGCATGTCTGTCTACAGTTGTTGGAAAGTTGGCTGTTTGATTGACACGTAGTAAATGCATAATTAAATTGCTGAATGACTGACAAAATAAGTTTTATCCATATAATCACACTTAATTGTAAACAAATGGTGTCATTTAGAGCATACTACCTGATGATAAAAGATTATGTGCCCTTAAAAACATTGCTTTCTCATTATTTTTCGATTTTCAGACAGCAATGATTTATAAATGCTCACACAGCCATGACAGAGGAGGCCTCACAGTAATATGAAAATCCATCTGCTTTCCCTTATGATCAATACAATTCTGCTGATATGATGAAGAGGCCATTATGATCCTTAAATTGAGTTCATCTGTGAATACTCCAGGAGATGTGCTTCGTAATAGACCCCCATTAAAATTTAACATGCAACCCCTTCTCATCTGCGTCTTTTGAGGATGTTAATCCAAACGACATGCTGTAGATTTGAAGTATACATTTCATGCAGTATGAAGGTGCAATAAAGCACTTTAAATGTAAGTATTTGATATCAGTGGGTCTTTGGTAGTCTGTGAAGGTTTATGATGTATTGCCTTTCATTTCATATTGGAAGCCCTTAATTAGTGGTATTTATTTATATAAATAAAAAAAACATTTAATATCTTAGAACACATAAGTGTGTATTGCAAGCTCTGTTCCAGCCAAAAAAAGAAAGAAAAAAGAAAACCAAGCTACAAGGGTTGAACATGTTAAATGTTAAAATGAAGCATTTAAGAGTCAAATAATTTTTTTAGTCAACAAATTACAAGCCTGCTCAACAAAGAAGTACTTTTGCTCATTGAGTGAATGATTCTTGGTTCACTGGCTCAATAATACAGATGAATTAGTTCACGAATCGGACATCACAGCTCAGAAACACAAGAAGTTGATATCTGACAAAACTGCCTATAGATGCACACAAAGTGTTCCTGATTTTTGTCACATTTGCAGTCAGTTTAGTTGCAATATGGAGCCCTGTATAGAGTAACAATTAGAAAGCTCATCATAGATCATTATGTAACCTATCAGCAAGATAACCCACCATTCCATGGTGCATGTTGGAAGAACCAGTAACCACCTCCTCCATAGTTCACAAATACCATGACCGTCAGGGAGAATCTGTTAACACAAACGACACTGAAAATAGAATACAGAGTACAGAAAGGCTATTATCCAAAAAGAATATTAAGCAAATATTAAGTCTATTAATGTTTCATATTGTTAATGATCAGAATTCAACAAAGGCAGTCAGAGGCCTTTTGGCATCTCATAAGTTATAACCTACAACACTACCATTCACAAGTTTGGGGTCAGTAATATTTCGTTTTAACAAAATTTCTAGTTTTAATTAGTGAGGACGCATTTAATTGATCAAAAGTGGCAAATAAAGAAATGTATAATGTTTCAAAAGATTTCTATTTCAAATAAATTGTTTATTTTATCAAATAATTCTGAAAAAATGTACTATGGTTTCCACAAAAATTCTAAGTAGCAGAACCATTTTAACATTGATAATATTAAGAAATATTTCTTGAGCAGTGTCTTAACTCATCATATTAGGATGATTTCTGAAGGATCATGTGACACTGAAGACTGCAGTAATGGCTGATGAACCATCATCAGTAAATTACATTTAAAATATTAAATAATATAATAGAAAACAGTTATTTCAATGGTCATTATATTTCTCAAGATATGTTTACTGTATTTCTGATCAAATAAATGCAGCCTTAGTGAGCATAAGAGACTGACTCCAAAGTTTCAAACTGTATACAAACAAACATATCTTTATAAAATATCCTCCGATCCCTCAACTCTCACTTGTACATTTGAGGTAGTAAACTGTATCAGTATTATGGATCATAAGGCAAGCGGGTTTAGCATTTGTTTTATATATCAAAGACGAAATGCTGTGTAAGGTAATGCAACCTAAGCATTATGAATCACTCAGGAAATGAACGGTTGTCCTCTGAATTGCCCCACCCAGAAGTGCTGACTAAAGCCATCGGATGTAATTTATTGTAGACGTGTAACTTAGAGCAACGAAGCCAAGCTGCAACTTATTGTGCATGATGGAACACTACATTGAATTAGCAGCAGCAGGAGATGTTTTTTATTGCATGTTTGCACTACGCAGCATAAAATATACCTGTGGACACAAAATTGATTTTGGTGATCAAACTCAGAGGTAACCCCTCAGCTATTAAACTGACAACACGTAAATCATGGTGTTGAAGTGTGTTCTCTATGGTTTCTCAGTATAAGAACATACTGAGAAACCAAAGCACCGTATAGACCTTCAGATAAACTTCACTCTATCTAAACGATCTACATTTTTCCTCACCAAATTCAATTAGCAGATCAGAACAGAGACCAGAGACATTACTGCTCCTTTTAGGCCTAACCTGCTGATACAAGATTTTAATCACATGCCATCCTCTAAAGAGCACTATTAAAGTAAGCATGCCTTTGTCTTTCTTGTCTCTCTCTCTTTCACACACACTTTCTCTTTCTCGCACACACACTTTGCGACTGCATCCATTAGTATCCATAGTAACAAAGACAAAGGTTAAGTCATTTTCAAGATGAGACTACAGCACAATGTTTGCTATATAGCATGTTATAGCCAATCATTTTAATTAAAAAACCCTCAGTGTTAGGGAGGCGTTCAATCTTCTAAAAAAAAAAGCCTTCTAGTGGACATTAAATATTTTATAGCTTCCTTTGTCTTTATGTCATAACCTGAATGTAATCTAAAAACTGCAGCGGACAGTAAAACAATGTTGTGTTTTTGTGTTGCCTCTCATTATCAATTGTTGTTAACCATAGTAAAAAACTAGTAACTCCCAGTGTATATTTGTCATTGTCATTTTATCCCAGAGCTATAGCTCTTTGTAATCCCTGAATGGGCACATTTGTGATTTATATATTTACTGCATTTCTCACAGTAAAAAAGCCTGAGATATCAAATAAAACTAGTACAGGTAAAACATAATTGTGAAAAATGATTGCAACAGGAGTATACGATTTACATTCAAATTACATAGTAAATGCCAAACATCAAAAACAAAACTAAACCCGTTATTAAAAGTAAGGAGTTTCCTGCTTAGGAAAGTATTGGGTATATTTAACTAATTGGGAACATTTTGTTGTGGGTACATTTGCTGTTAGTGTAACTTATCATTACAAAACCACCAACCTCAATTTGTAATCACAAATATGAGGAAACTGGCTGCAGGCTTTTGGCTGGCGAGATTAAAAACCAGATCCTTTTAAAAAAATTAAAATGCAAACAAAGTCTACACTTATACTATATATCATGTCGATGGCATCTGATGAATTGAGGGCGCTGTTCTTCAGCTCTGAGGAAAAACGTAGCCTCAACAATTTCACCAGGGCGGTGGGCAGATGACAGATGCTTCTGTCTTCAGTGAAAAGTTTTGACTCACTGCTGGACAGGCAATATTTCATGTTATACAGCAAGGGAGTTGCAACACTACGGGCTTTCTCTGGGTTGATATTCTCACAGAGAGCCAAAGACATCTACCGACATTATTAAGTTTCACGTATAGCCAAATCAGGGATCCCATGTGTACTTTGCACAGTGTTGATTTTGTTTTGGATCTGCAATAACTGCAAAGCTCTTGTGAAATATCATGCATTTGTTGCAGAATCCAATATTACCTCGACATCATGAATCAACAGGCCTGACAAGCCAGCTGTGATGTCATCCTCTGAGTCTATATGTATGAGATGATGTCTATATCATATTCAAATTCAGCACTAGTTCCAGATTACAGAATACGTAGGCTGAAATGAAGGAAACGGTGAAACAAAGAACCAGTCTCCAGCCACACTGATAAAACCATTAGGCTTAACAAGGAAATGGACTGTTTCATATACAAGAGCAAAAGCAGGTGTAGACTGAGTGGAACATCTGTTTTTATCAGCACTACGGTTTACAAGGAATATTATGAATATGAATGGAACATTTCTGAAAAGGTTCACATAAAAAGGTGGGGGAAATATCATGGTGACGGGCAATTCTAAGAACCATAAAAGCTTACTGTCATTCTTACTGTCATTGATAGTACAAATTGCCACTGCTGATTGCTATCTGAAAAGCACTTTTGCAACACACATGGATTATCCATTACACAAATCTCAATCTGGAAAGTCATATCCTCCCCAGCTCCAGATCTACAGCCTGCTGAATATGTGCTGATATGATGCCTGTATTATTACATCAATTACTGGGATGTGAGAGGTCAAAGCCACAGCAGCTTCCTGTTTCGGGAGAGGCGTGCTTATGTGTTTGCCCCCAAGCCACTATCAAGCCCTGCTGGGCTTCCCGATTAAATCACATCACCCTTGCTCAACAGCAATCCACTGTTCCCCACCATAGAAGCAAAAGATATTAGAGACGATGCCTAGAGCGACTACAAGAAACAATGGCTGGAGTGAGTGTATGTCCAGCATGTGACCCCTTGCAATCTCCTTAGTCTCACAATACATTCTCTGAGTGAATGCGGCCATCAAGTTAATGACAACTGATAAATAAAGTTCATGGAATTGAGAGAGTTGAACAAAATTAAGTTGTTACCGTTTTAGTCCAAACAAATGAAAATTTTTTTTTTTTGGCACATACCCTCGAAATGTGTCCAGTGACTTCAGTCTGGATGACTTTGGTTTGCTTTTGTCCACACAATGTTCATTATTTGCCTCCTCCTAAAATAAGGAAAACAACCAATTCAGTATGAATTTTAAGACACAGGTTTTACCTAAGATTTATAAATGAGCCTTTATATCTTTTTTTTTTTTTTTTACTTGATTAGCACGAAAACAATTTAAGCTAAGAATGTTTCAGTTAGAAAATTCTATAATATACTTTATATACTGTACAATATATATATATTTTAAACATACTTTAAAAATATATATATTATACAATAAAATGGGATTAAGTTAGACTAGAATGCATGTTTGAGCTGTTTTAACTGAAAACAATTTGCACTGACATATCTTAAATTTGTCACTGCATGTTTAGTCTCAAGATGCACACCAGTAATGTTTTTTCCTCTAATAGATACTTAAATGCCCTATCTTAATCTAAGCCCTGTCTGTGAAACCGGGCCATAATGTAATATATATATATATTTGTTGATGAGGAGAGGTGAGAGTCCAAGTGCAGCAACAGTTTATTAAAAACACAAACCAAGATAATCCAGACAGGGGAAATCAGAGGAAACACCTCCAAAACGCTTGAAGAAACCTTCCTGCAAAGCTGCAGTACTGTGAAAAGTTTTAGACACTTGTGTAAAAATGCTGTAAAGTGAGGATGCTTAAAAAAATAATGTCCAAAATAGATCTTAATTATTAAGTAACTTCTATTAACAAAATCAAATAAATATTTGGTGTGACCACCCTTTGCATTTAAAACAGCTTTTGTCCTAGGTAAACGTGCACATAGTTTTTCAGGTAACTTTGCAAGTAGGCTTCTTCAAGCATTCTTCTGGATTTAATCTGTCTCTGTTTTTTCTGTTTCTTTATGTAATCACAGACGGACTCGATGATGGCGAGATCAGATCTCTGTGTGGATCATACCGGCTGTTGTCAGACTCCTCCTTTGCATATAAAAATCTTACTGGATTATTACAATTAATGGCAACAAGAATGTTTGGAAATGTAAACTGATGTTTCCTACTGACACACTACAACAAAATATATACAGTAGAAATACTGGAAATAACTGGAAATAATAATTTCGCACAGTACCATGTATATACTGTATATATAAACAATAATAGCATACATATTTTTAAGACAATGCTGCACAGAACTAATAGAATAATGATTATAATTGGTGTCAAATGAGGAAAATAAGATTTTCTGGAAATAAAAATTTTAAATCAGTAGTGGCTTTGCCCATGTTTGGGTAGCGTGAGCAGCCTCAAGCATGTTTGGAGAGCATGAATAGTTTCTCTCATTTCCAAAGGAAGATGTTCCCATTCACCATATGGTCTTGCGATGGCAGTGAGATCCATCAGAAAGAAATTAGCATTACCCTCTTCCTGCTCTGGCTCTCCAAACAACTGCATGATAGGCCGCAGACAAAGCTAATCAAACTTTCAGACCAGGACAATCAAGCAATACCACAGAAAATTAAACTATATCCACTACAAGGCTCCATAGACATCTCTATGAGCCATTTTCATTTTAGATGTGATCATCCTGGAAATTGCAGATTAGGACTGTTATGAACTAACCATAAACAAATTCACAGTGTTTGACGCATAACATATGTTCCTATTGTATGATGCATGAACCGTTTTGCCCTAACCATTTCCATGGAGTTTTGAGACCTGTGACAGCAGATTCGATTCTTTAGCCTCTGTGTACAGCTGCATCTGTAGAGGTATAAAACATTCATGTGAATTCAACTTAAACAAATGTTGTGTTTAAACATAAAAAAAAAAAACTGTTTACATATACACTGCCATTCAAAATTCAGAAATATTTTTTTGTGTTTGAAAGAAGTCTCTTATGCTCACCAAATCTGCATTTATTTGATCAAATGATGCAACGGATGCTATAGGTCACATGATAATAACAACATGGCGGATATATTACATTCGAATTTCATTTATACTACACACTTTCATATTATAGAACTTTTTTTTTTTTGGTTGCAAAGTAAATTAATAAAAAAAAAACTAAATGTAGTACCTACTATACAGCATGCGATTTTGGACGCAGTATGATACCTTTTTTAGGATTTTGTAACATTTGTAAAATTATAAATGTCTTTATTGATCAATTTAATGCATTGTTGCTGAATAAAAGTAATAATTTCTAAAACACAAATCCTACTTAACCCAAAGTTTTGAATGGTAGTGTAAATACTCGAATTTTAAAGACAAAAACAGATAATATTGTTACCTAAGTATACAAGGCAAAGAGGCCCAAAATACAGTGACAGAAGCCAGAATCAAGAATGCCGCCAACAGCGCTAAAGAATCAATATCAAACACATAAGAGCAAAGGTTAAACACACTTTTTCTGCTGTTTCTGCAGTTATTGTGAGGGGAACTTGTTTTTAATGTTTAGCAATAAGGATCCTGTGAATGTTCCTTGCAGAAAGTAAGTAGTCTGTTAGAGTAATTAAAAGTAAAGGGTTAAAAACATGTTCAGTTTATACGATTTTCTCAGCCTTTGCTCTGAACAGCCTCTGTCACCCATGCTACGCCACAAGGGAGCTCTCAAGAATCCAGCAGTGTCCTTTTATGTAATCTGAAACCAGTCTATAGGCGTACAATCAATCTATGAAACCCTAGCCTTGGGTCTCCAATAATGCCATGTACTGAGGCAATATTTTCACAGTGCATGATAGAATGGATCATATTGGCTGCCAGAGGCCGTCCTCCATGATACTGGTCGCTTAGAGGAAGGTGTAAAACAGGAAGCAAGAATGTGTCATATTCCAAGTATTAGGAAGCTACAGACGTTTTTATTGAGTTTGTGTATACTGCAAGATAAAACTGAAAATCATACTGAAGTGAGATCAGGAGCATCTGATGTACAGGGTGGGCCATTTATATGGATACATTAAAGTCCTGTTTGTTGCACATTAGTGTATGTGATGGTCACCACCCATCTTGAGGAGTTTGCCCCCTCACATATACTAATGTGCCACAAACAGGACTTTAATATCACCAACCATTCCCATGTTATTACGGTGTATCCATATAAATGGCCCACCCTGTACTTTTCCACTTTCCATAAAACCAGACTGAGTTCAACATTGTTGCATAATGCTTACGTAAGGTCTAAATTGGAAGCCCACCGTTTATCATCTTTTACAGTCAAAACATGGACAACAAAGAATATAATGGCTAATCAAATGGACACGTTACACCCGGTGATCTCAAGCGATCACTGTTTGGTGGAACAGTGGAGGCCTTTTGCGGAAAAACAAACAAAGAAAGCACCAGTTGATCAAAGTGTGAATACACTTGATGACATGAGGGGAAACAGTGAAGCTGTGATGATACTATAGTGACGACTGAGTTCAGGAGCCTGGACAAACTGGCCCTGAGATAAATAAACACGCCGTGTAGTGTACATCTAACACTCTGCCCACTTGAGAGTACTTTTAAACATGTCATGTTTGTCATGCCACAAATGTCCTTCAACTTGAGACACAAAAGAAAAATACAGAAAACAAACTAACATCTTAAAACAGGTACTTTAATTTAGTTTATATGTAAGTTCAGGGCTGTCAAAGTTATAATTGTATTTAAATATAATTTGATATTATTATTATTATTTTGAGATTATATAAATATATATATATTAAGAAGGCGGTCATCAAAAAGTTTGAAAACCTTGCTGTAATCAAGAGCTACCAAGCCTCCTTTGTAATACAATCAATGCTGATCATCACTGTCTAATAATCCTCAGTAAATTACTTTTAGTAGTACTTTTTTTTTTTACACTAATTGCTTAAGTTGAGAATCAGCAACACTTAAATTTACTCTAATTTGCACAGTTCAGTCTAAATGTTAATTAGTATCTAAGGTTAAGCAGGCCAATTACTACATTTTTGTATAATTTACTGCCTGTATTCATCATAGACCCAAGATTGAGGTCAGAGGTTCAATTTTTCAGGCCAAGATGGGCTTAAAATAGTGTCACTCTGGGTGGTGCAATTCATTTGATAACAGCAGGTTTTTTTTTTTTTTTTTTTTGTTCAGTGTCCACTAATCAGTTCTTCTTAACATCTGCTGATCACTAGCACCATCACTTACGTTGTAAGAGCCCTTTGGAGCTGGAGTGTAATCACCAACCAGTCCGGCTAATGGAAGCTCATCATACAGCCGGGAGTTTAGTCACACTGGCCATATATCTGACAGATAATGGCTACTTGCCCTTAAAAGTCTGATCTACAACATAATCTGCACTATTGCAAAGTAGACTGTACATTATAGAGCGTGGTGCTTTCAAAACCCCATTATGCTTTAATCCTTCACGCTCCTCTAATGTATTTCCCACAATGCTCCCCTCCCGGGGCATCTTCCAAAACAAACATGGCAGAAAAGCTTTTCTTTGAGCTGTTTTTTTTTTTTCCCTCTTTTTTCTTTTTTTTTCAAGAAATTAGTAGTTCATCGGATCAATACAGTCTCAACTGACTCCTGGGATATGAGGGAGGCACTTCCCTGCTGAACTTTGGAGCACAATACATGTCTTTTGGTGACTTATTTAATGTTGTTAATTACACTGTATGTATACTTACGCAGGTATGCATTATTCGGTCTCCTATCCACATTGAGAGAACAGGTTACATCATTTAGCAAGCTAGGCTGCCTCATCCAGAGAGAATAATGGCCAGCTTCCTCAAATGTCTGACTCAGACTAGGGAGGAGAAATAATGTCATCAACATGTAATAAAACACTGATCCATCCATCACATCCTTATAGTCATGACGACGGTTATTGAATTTTTTATGTTTTGTTTAAAAAGCTTTCCTCTTTTGAAATGTTATTTACATTTTCTGTTACACATCATCACCAGAATTTTCAAATGTATGAATTTGATGTTTTCTTGTTAACCACAAATTGTTTGCTGACTGATGTAAGTAGCCCGTCATGTAAATGTTTACCTTAAGTAGTCCAAAAATCAACTTTGTCTTTATATTTATTAAAGTCAAAATGATTTATATGGTTTATCACCAATATTTTAGTATTTTCTGATTGTATTGTATATATAAATGCCTCTTTGTAGCAGCATGGAGCGGAATTATAACAAACAATGACATACAAGAGGCTGAAGGGGGCCATCTAGAGGGCAACAGAGAAAACTGCAACTTTTGAACCCATTTCACCTTTTTCATCCCCCAAAATGTGCACTATAAGCCTTTATTGATCGACCTGGGAATGACATAGTGGCCAGCATGTTCTTTAGGGGAGAAGGTAAATCGATAATGGCTCTGTCTGGAAAGGGACCTCGGTATCGATCTTAAAGAAGCCCAGGACTTGACTTCAGCCACAGTGTGGGAGAGATACTGTGACTTGTCTTATGAAATCAGACACCCTCGACAACTCGTTTGAAAATGGCCCAAAACTTGATGGCTGTTTGAGGCCCAGGTTGTTTGTAAAAATGACTACGTTTTCCTGCTGGAAACATCCCAGCTAGGGTCTGTTAAAGGACCACAAGCTTGGATGTCTTAATGGTCTTTTTCATCATTATTTCAGTGTCAACTTGTTAACCCCAAAATGCAGTGCGATCAATGCACAGTGAGTAATTCTCCAAAAGGCAGCACTAAAGCCAGGTCACATTCAAACACATGGTCATAAATAGTCTCACTGACTGCAAATGCAATTGGCTGCTATTGGGGCTATATATCTAGCCTATATATCTGACCTTACTATATGTAAGGTCCTTCTGTGCCAATTTAAAAAATAATATCTTAATATTCAGGATGATGTTAAATAATACATTCACCTTAATGTTGAGGTGTAGCTCAAGGTGATTCTTACCCGCACAGAGTGCTGTTTCCATCCACAGGTGCGATTCTTAGAGTCAGTGTGAATTGTGTGCTCACCACCACAGAAATATTAAGACCATTCCCAACTGTGGCAAGGGGCTGATAAAGACACTATAGAAGACGTAGATATCTGTTATTTAACATTTATTTAATATAAGCCATTTTGACACTTCAAGCAGGCTCTACAGGTTAGTATGGGAAATTACATAAAGGTTTATATTGCTCACAAAACTCAACCTGTATTGTGAATGGAACAAATTTATTTATATTTCTGTCTTCTTTTTGGTACAAAAATGCTTGAAACACTCATAAGTCACAAAAAAGAAAATCAAACAACTTTGAAGTACCTTATAACAGTAATCTGAGGTGTAGTAAACACTAATGTTGTATGGAAGTTCATTATGGAATATTAGCAATGCCTCATCCATTTTCAGCTTGTAAACTAAAAAAAAAAGGACAGAGGCACTGAGATTGCAGTATCTTAACAATACAATGAATAGACTTATTTCATGAATGCACATTTTAAACAACTTGAATCTCATAATTATGACCTACCTTTATGACGTATTTCACACATCCCTGCTGAGAGAAGAGTAAAAAAGAAAACATTCAAGATATTGATTATCTTCATTGTCGAATCCAAATCTGCTGTATTTCTTGTTCTTTTTGTGCAAATGAAAATAAAAGGAAGCTCAAAGATCACTGTACATGTGATTACAGTGATCTTTGAGATGTGTTGGGAGTTTTATTACCAGAAGGCACCACAAGATTGACGGAAGATATGAAGGTTAAAGGGATAGATAACCCAAAAATGAAAATACTGTCAAAAATTACTCATCATCATGTCATTCCAAACCCGTAAAACTTTTGTTGATCTTTGGAAAACAAATGACGATATTTTTGATGAAATCTGAGAGATTTCTGTCCCTCCAGACAGCTAGACAACTACCACTTTGGCGCTTCGAAAAGTTCATAAAGAGATCGTAAAACTAATACATATGAATTGAGCGATTTGGTACAAATTTTCTTAAGAGACTCAATCGCTTTATATGATGAACAGATTTAATTTAGGATTTTATTCACATATAAACACTGATCAGCGAACACAAACAAAAGCTCAAACGAACCTGCTTGACGCGCGAGAACAAACCTCATTGGTTCTTGCGGAAACTCAAACATGCTGCATAACACACGAGAATGAACCTCATTGGTTCCTGCGGAAGCTCAAAAGTTCTGATTAACACAAGAGAATGAACCTCATTGGTTTCTGTGGAAGCTCAAACGTTCTGCGTAACACACGAGAATTAACCTCATTGGTTCTTGTGGAAGCTCAGACGCGAGAATGAACCTCATTGGTTCTTGTGGAAGCTCAGACGCGAGAATGAACCTCATTGGTTCTTGCAGAAGCTCAAACACGAGAATGAACCTCATTGGTTCTTGCGGAAGCTCAAACACGAGAATGAACCTCATTAGTTATCGCGTGTCAAGCGAACATGCTTTTACCACAACTGATGTGGGAGTTGATATTTACATGCGAATAAAAGGCTACATTCAATCTGTTCATCATATAAAGTGCATCAAACATCTTTCCAAACATGAGAAGCATTTATAAACCTCGTCCAACAAAAGATAACATTTAAAGGGGTGGTATAATGCGCCCCTTTCACAAGATGTAAAATAAGTCTCTGATGTATTTTTTTTATAGTATGTTAAACTTGTCACTTTTTGAGAGTGTTGAGAGTGTTTAAGTGTGTCCCTTTAAATGCAAATGAGCTGCTCCTCCCAGCACAGAGGTGCAAAATTTTTATGTTCAAATGAGTTATTTGAAATGAGTAAAATGAATTATGTTTTATGAGTCAGACAAAGATGGAGAGACTCAATAAGTGACAACATGTAGAATGCAACAGGACATTACTGAATGGTTAATGATGTATTTATGTAGCTGATGTGGAATTAACTATCCTCTAGTCTAGTCAGTGATCAGCATATTCTGTCATGATAATCTATAAATGTGTTCCCGGGGGCGGGGTTTATACAAATGTTAGGGTTTGTGATGTCACTAACCCGGGTGGAAGCTTGTGTAGTCCCGGTCAGCCGTTTGTTGTAGTCCTTAAAAGTGGACTACTTTAAGTGATTTCTGTAAAAGAAAATATCTCCCATTGCTTTGAACTTTGAGCGTCGAAACTTTGCAGATGTTGTTTATGCTCAAACAGCAACATTACACACTAACTAAAGTTAAAAAAGTGAAATCATAATCAACCACCCCTTTAATAACATGCTTTTACTCCAAACTCACTTCATAAAGACAGTTGAGCATCTTTCTGTGAGATAATGTGGCTTCTCTTCTTACACAGAATAAGGCAGTTGTGTGTTTATTAGTCATGTTTAATCAATCAAAGCGTTTCAATCTTCTGTTTATTCAGCTACAGTGAAAGTATAATGCCCATAGGGATTTCCTGGAATGATGTGTTATCATACTTCTGTGGTGGGGCATTTCCGACTTTCAGATGGAGTAAAATTTAGGCTACTAACGTTACTGATCAGCCATGCTAAAATGATCTCAGCCTTTGCCAAATCGCGTGCAGTTTCATTTAGATTAATCGGGCAGCCGTAATATAGCAGTCGCGTCTCTTCAGAAAATTGAGACTAAACCGATCAATTCATATGTATTAGTTTTACGATCTCTTTATGAACTTTGTGAAGCGCAAAGTGATAAGTTAATGTTAGTTGTAGCTGCCAATGGAGGGACAGACACATTTCTCAGATTTCAACAAAAAGATAGCCTATTCTTTTGTGCTCCGAAGATCAACGATAGTCTTACGGGTTTGGAAAGACATGAGGGTGGGTGAGACGGTGTTAACAGAATTTTCATTTTTGGGTGAACTATCCCTTTAATTGACTAGTCTAGGACTAACATTAGTCCGTACTTGCTAGATAAATAAGGAATAATTGACGGAAAGCACACCCAATGTGTCTTAAGATCTAGCCTATGCTTAATATGCATCTTATCCCAAGCCTAGGAGCTCCGTTGCTAATTCCAAAACGTCATTTTAGAGCTAGTAACACACACACACAGAGAGAGAGAGTATAAACGTGTGTGAATTACCTCAGTCTGTGCGTCTCTCACTAGCGTCTACTAATAGCGAAACCAACTTTACGTTTATCTGCACTAGTGAAAAACGTAATTTTGTGGCAATTTTTTTCCGTTTTTTATCCTATTACATCGGGCTGTGTCGTTGTGGGTATTGGCTCTGTGGGCTGTAATGAAAGACCTTTGAAATATATGAATTGAATTCTTCTGGCGAAGTGATATGGAACTGTAATGCGGTCAAGAGACCTGCCTGGAACTACTTTAGCCGTGAGTTTCGTCAACTAATCAGAATCAAGCATTCAAAACTTAACTGCTAGTGCTAAAAACTGCATTCAAGTGTGTGAGGATGATACTTTATTCATAAAAGGCGCGAAAAACAATGATCAGCATCCAAAATATGTTATAACTTATAAGTGTATTTAAGTAGAAAAGAGAAGAACAGAAATTATCTTCATTAAAATAATATCTTACTCTTATCTTAGGGCAAAAGGGGAAATGAGAACTTCTCATGTTTGTACTCTCTGTCATGTTAATTATTCAGTTTTTCAGAGTTTTTATTTTATTAAAGTGTGTGTGTGACCCTTGATGAATCCTTTCATTTAACAGGGATAATTTCCGGTTGTGCCAAATTCAGGCATGAACAGCAGTTGTTACAAATAATACGAAATGCGCATTTTAACAAATTAAATGGCTTGAATTTTCCCGAACATATGCTTGATCAATGCTAGAAGTCATTTTTTAACCGTTTTTGTCGTCTGAAGGCAGGTAGGATCCTGCTGTAATTATTTGTTCATGGTCCAATTGTATTATATTCTCTCACTGTCTGGAATTGCAAACGCCTTTCTGTTTTCACCATAGACTGTAAAAAAAGAAAAAGGTTTTCACCATAGACTGTAAAAAAAGATTTTTCACAGATTCACACTCATCTTTTGTTCAGGCTTCTGGCAGGGCAGCAGCAGCAAGAGGGCCCCTACTTTAATATTAAATAGTGCGTGCTGACGTAACCTGGTAGATTTTCAAGAGCGTCCAATACGCAACGTAGTTAATATTCATAAGTCGTCCCTTCACCATAGTAGGATTCGTACATTCGTACTCTAGCCACAGGTTGAAATCCAGCTGCATGCACGAGACCATAGCAGCACCACACGCACAGCACTTTCAACATGGTAAGAGAAAACATATGTATATATTAAAAAAAATAAGTTTTTTTATTCTTATTATTGCATGTGGATTAACAACCACTTTAGTGTACATAACTCTCAACTTTGCAATTAAATGCATAAAATTGCCACAAACGAGATGCTTCAAATAAAACTGGAATGGGCTGAACAGGTATCGTGCTATTTTTATATTAACGGTGATTTTTTTTTTTTAAATCTGACGTTTTATTTTCGTATTATTCGTTTTGTCTTGTATACGTTTTTTCGTGTTTTGCAATACGCATTTGTTCATGTGTATATATATTTTTAAAAAGCACATAGTATACTGCTCAAGTTATCATTAACATATCAAGGTCTGTTATTGATTTGATAGAACTGCCATGGCTTTACTTCGCCTTCTTTGTCGTGGCGTGTCTGTTCGTTCAGCAGCATTAGCTCAACAGATTACACCGTCGCTAAGAGACCTGTTGATGTCAGTCTGCTTTATCAGTGTTGGAGCTTCATCATGACTGACATGTGTTTGCACAGGCTCTCTGACGCAATTCACTGATGGTTCATTCAGGGATTATAGTGTGTGGATAGTACAAAAGAAAATGCTGACACAAATCAACTTAATTTCCCTTTCATTCAATTAAAAGTGCACAAAATGTTTCACAAAGCATACAGAGAAAATGTAGAAAGCCTACATTTTCAAGTCCGTTACCTTTTTATAAATGCACATTTCAATATATTGTAATAATGTCGTCTTTTTGTAACAGACCTGTGTTTAAAGCTCATGTGATCTTTACTTAAAGGGGAAAGGGCGCGAAGGGTTAAGTTGCTTAGGAATTTCATTGCCCCGACCACAGTCATATGGTGGAAGCTCCTAAAAAATTTAAAATGCAAGTCATCATTGATTCCATATGGGGCTCACAACAACCAATCACAGTCCTTTTTTCTGAAACATCCCCCTCAGAATGGTTGCTTAAGAGTGTGAGTGTTTGCAAAACTGTTCAAATAGTATTTGTTCTATTAACAAATAATGATTATATCTTAGTATGTAAAAAATGTACAATTAAATGCAGTACTATTTAATTTTTATAAATAACTTTTGTTTAGTTATATTATTATGCAGGTAAACACACACACACACACACACACACACACACACACACACACACACACACATACTCCTGGGCATGGCAAAATATGGTATTTAAAATAAAATATATTTCTTTTAGGACCACGTTTATTGATTTATATTAGGAACAAGAAAATCACTAGTCAGGACCTTAGCAAGAATTGCAAAAATAACTAGATAAAGTAACTTACCATGGGATATCCTTTCCCTTTGTTTTCTTTAAATATTTAAGCTGTGTGGGTAAAACTTGCAGACAGCTTTTTGCAGGAAGAAGAGTTAGTGTTGTTCCACTCAATGTTAATGGCTTCAGACAGTTCATGAGTAGTTGAAAAAGGTCTCCCAGTCAGTTTGGGTTTAATGTGAGATCAAATATTCACTATAGGGTTCAAATCTGGATTCTGACCAAGGGCAAAACATGATCCTGATGGACTACTTCTTGGTTGGCTTTGCAGTTTGGACAGGAGCATTGTCTTGCTGAAAAATGATATCTGATCATTCCTCTTTAGAATATAACTTTTCAGTTGTGGGAAGCAAGCCATTCTGTAATATTCTCCTGTTACTCCAAAGCATTAAATGACTTTTCACAGTGAAGTAGCTCACCAATCCCAGCAGCTTAAAGGCTCCCCACAATGGCACTCTTCCTACATGCTTATCTGTGGTAGAGATTTTCGAGGACATCACTCTGGAGCATCACCATGTAATTTGTGTTACATTGTAATTCATCACTCCACACACATCTTCCCATATTCTGCCAAAAACATCATTCTGTCTTTGATGGTTTTCTCAGACCACAATGGTTTTTTAAAGTAGCGCATTTTCTTATATTTTGCTAATTTCCTGACCAATAATTTGTGATTTAAGACAATTAAAACCTTATTGTTCAGCCATTTTTGGCTTGGACATTTTTTGCCCAGGAGTGTATATAAACATCTTACTCACAGAGATGTGACACGCTTTGTAACATTCATTCTTACGAACTTCTCTTTAAGATATTTTCTAACCAGAACTGTTTTAAACACTAAGGCTGGGAAGATTCAGACTCTTACCATGGAGGAGAGGGAGCACATCTTGCCCATGATGAGGAATGCTCAGTGGGTGGAGGTGGTGGGGAGAGATGCCATTTACAAAGAGTTTCTCTTCAAAGACTTCAATCAGGTAATAAATTATGTAAAACTGCCAAGAGAGACTAAGGCTATAAAGCTATTTAGAGTGGCATACTTCACAACACATATAGCCTACCCTATGTCATGCTCTTTTCCCTTTAGGCTTTTGGGTTCATGTCCAGAGTAGCACTACAGGCTGAGAAAATGGATCATCATCCCGAATGGTTTAATGTGTATAACAAGGTAAGTAGATAGGCCCATCATCAGTAAGGCTAGCATGGTCATCGCTGTGATTGCATTAGTGCCTAAATAAGGAATTAGAAATTTTATTGTAATAATATGTAGTGATTAATCATTAAGAAGACCATGAACGTGTGTGAAGAACATAAATGCGGCCAGTTTTGATTTCATGTTGACTGTCCTGTCTGCCTGTTTTATCTCTGGTAGGTTCAAATCACCCTCAGTACTCATGAATGTGGAGGAATCTCGCAGCGTGACATCACCCTCGCAACCTTCATAGATCAGGCCTCTGTCTATTGAATGGATCCTCTCTCTTGACAGCTTGTCAGTCAACCTCTGTAGCCTGTAAAACTGGATCAAAAATATTGTAAATCTTCATGTATCACAGTTATCACCATATAAGTTTTGACTGTGTGTTGTCTGCCTGTTACACCTGATCTTTTCCCGATAAGTATTAATGGTACATTCAAGACAAATTTCATCTTTTAAATCATTTCACAGTACATAAATGATCAGAGAATTGCTAGAACACCACAGAGACCGGTGAAACACTATTACATTACTTTATTCTATGGCTTATAGTATTTTTTAAACTAAATGTATGGTGCCTTTATTTGCATTTGATCCAATGATGAAATGGTTTGTGCCTCAATGAATTTGAATAAACTGAATGTTTGTCAACTTTGTCATGTGAAATCAATGTATTCATTGTACTGCTTTTCAGCATTCAAGTTTTAAAAACCCATTTCAAGTCGGTGTGTTATTTTTCATTCAGTAGTAGTGTTGCATCTCGCACTTTAATACAGGCATTCTGTGTGATTGACAAAAGGTTTAGAGTAAGGTGTTTTGTAAACCTACACAAAGGCATAAAGAGTACAAAATGGCCCGTATTGGAATTAATGGTTTTCTTCAAATAATAGGTGTCCTATTAATGAAGTCATTCTAATTACATACACACATTACAAAAGATAAAACTTTTTTTTTTTTTTAAATGCAGTTGTACTTTTTCTAAACTAATTTAGATCTACTGTAAAGTATATTCTAGTCTGAGCCTTCACTACATTTCTCCACCTACATTTCTCACGTCATGGGAAAAATATCTTTGTAGACAGACAGAATATTTCACATATGATTTGCACTTTTCTAAGCATGACTTTTAGAAATTACCTCTTCCTTTTTTTGGGCCTTAAGCTGTCCTTCCAGTAGCCTTTCTCTACTGCATCTGAAATCGCATACTGTCTGAGAAGGTTGTACTTTTGATGAACTTCATGATTATTAAAGTATGCATGCAATTAGTATAAATAATATATATTTTTAAAAGTAATCCATAAAGTTAAGGAAAGTAAATATAATCATTGACAAATTTTAAAATAAAAATACTGAAAGTAGAAAATTCCATAGGAAATGAACACGGGTCAATTTGACCCCCTTTATGCATTTAATTTTTAACTTGAACGCAGTGTTTTAAAACGTGAGACACTGCAAGAGACCCGATTGCATTGGTCCAACATGTCAGTCTAGTGCATGTTTGCATGAATGAACAATGGAAAAGTATCAATAAAATTTCAAAAACGCGACCCAATCAGACATGTCATTCTGTAAAACAGTGAAAAGTAAATATATTATGCGACCAGAATATTCATATTTCTTTTAGGACCATGTTTATTGATTTATATTAGGAACAAGAAAACATTACAGGACAAACTTGAAACGGATTGCATGATGTGGTAAAGGCCTAGTCCCTGAGGCAGATTTAGCTACTATGTTAACCTAATAGCGCACACACCCTGACGACTGTGAAAGGCATTTAGGTGAATGCTGCTAGTTTTGTGCTTCATACAACCATAACCATAGAGGTCATGTAATGTTTCAAATATTCAGATCAAGGTGCCTCAGTTTCAGTAGTTACAGTAATTACAGATTATTGCATAATGACATTAAAATGCTTAATTTAGGCAAGAAGGGTAACTTTTTGAAGACAAAAATCCACATCTATGTCTTAGCCTAAGGCATGTTACAGTTCTTGAGAATACACTGTACTACAGTAGTATCATAGAAAAAAAAACTATCCTGCCTCCTACTCGAGTCCCCAAAAGAGGTACATGAAAATTACTGAAAAAACATTGAAAGATGAGACATTATATTAGTGATTTAAAATATTTAAAAAACACACAGTGGTCACAAATATTATAAATGCTTATGGGATTATATAGCTGACAAGATCTGATGTGATGTTTCCATGGTACCATGTCATCACTTCCTCATATCACTGACTTCATGCACAAATTAATTTCCCTTTTTGTTGTTCCAGGGCTTAGCTGTCATTCAATTGAACAAAGAAACCAAACAAAACACACAAATATAACTCAAAGGAAAACTCATAAATCAATTGGAAAGACCGCTGAAAACCTTCAAACCATACTGTGGAAAAACTTTGACTCTCTGAAAACCATAACCTGGAGCATGGCATTGACTTGTGATCAAAATGTCCACTTAGGTGACATTTCTCAGGATTTAGACAAAAGGGAAACAATCAATGATTAAGTTTACAATTATTTGAAATAGATTTGAGGTAGATAGGGTGAAATGTGGTCATTAAAAACCCATATGGATGGGAATTTCAACCAGGTAATATTGACTACACAACATTGCCCTGATATCAGGTAATTTAAAAACAGTGAGATATCTTTTCAGTAAGATGGATGTTATCAAATGTCTACTAGATATGGGGAATTTAAAATAAATAAATAAAACTAAACATTTGTAATATAGGTTCACCTGAGCAGACCTACCAATCTAAAATGGTCTGTTATGTTTTCAAGTTTCTATTGAGAATAAAATATTGGGAAACTAACACTGTGGTTTTTCCATGTTGATCAGATTATGGATTTTATTCTAATCTGCATTATTTAACTCTCAGAAATTGTCCAAACTGTTTGTCTATAACTTGGGTGAAAAAAATCACCAGATGTTAAAACATTGTGACAACATTATTCCCTGGTATCTTGAGATTTAAGTGTCAAACACTTCCAAAAATAACAGTGGGAGTGTGATCAAATACATATGGTGTGCACCGGTCATAAAAATAAGAAATGAAATAAGTAAATCTGCACTCACTGCTCACCAAAATTAGACTAAGATATCCCAGACCCTTCACAGATTCACATAGATACTTGTGCAGCTGTCTCCATAGTCTTACAGACAGGATACCGTCACTCCTCAGTCACGAATCCCAAAATATCAGGTGACTATGGCTTATACATAAAATAGTTAGTTGTAAATAGACGACTGAATGAAGTAAATGAATGATTAGATGATTGTGGTGAGCATCCCTTCGGCCAGCTAAGGGTGGAGACCCCTGGCAGTCAATCTCAGTGCACTTTGGAGTTTCCATTCATGTGGTTCTTATGGTTTTTGTGGGGCTTCTTCTGTATCTTGGCCACCTCAGTGCTATAGAGGCAGTCCAAAAAGCCCTGTGAGATCTCAGTCACCATCGATCGGTCAGGAATGGACTGGGCCATGCCATAGATGGCTCCCTACGACATAAAAGAGGAGAGTTTACAATGGTAATTTCATTAGATGAGATTATACGTGCACAACTTGACTGAAGTGGACTGGAGGTGCAAAGAGAGGATTTTTACCCATCTGCTTTCAGGACAATGACCATTTTGCCAGAAAGTATATATACCGTAGTACTCAAAATGTGAAGTTTTCACTTTTGATTGGACAAACATCTATTTAAAGGTGAATTTGGTCAACTTCTAGGAGTGCAACAGTATAGGAATTACCATTCAGATGTTTGAGGTCAGTAAGATTTTTTTGTTTTTGTGAAAGAAATTAATACTTTTATTTCAATTAATCAAAGAATCCTGAAAAATCTATCAAGGTTTTAACACATTTTTCAACATTGATAATACTAAGAAATATTTCTTGAGCACCAAATCAGCATATCAGAATGATTTCTGAAGGATCATGTGACACCAAAGACTGGATTAATGGCTGCTGGAAATTCAGCTTTGCCATCACAGGAATAACATACATTTTAAAATGTGTTAAAGTAGAAAACAGTTCATTTAAATCATTATAATATTTCTCAATACTACCATATTTACTGTATTTTTGCAGCCCTGGTGAGAGTACTGTTAAGAGACTTTTTTCAAAAACATTACAAAATTTTACTGACCCCAAACTTTCAAACAGTATTGTAGATCGACGCAAAGTTGTAAGATTTTGACCTTTTATTGTTAAGCCAAACTTATGAGTAAAATTATAAGTGAATGGTATGTCAAAAAAAAAAAAAAAAGGAAACTCACCATTCCCGTGGTCTTTTCTTTAGGATTCCTCATGATAATGGCTACTTCTCTCTTCACATCACTGACGAACTGCTCTGCTACACTAGGCTGTGTGTGTAGCATTGTGACACAAATATGAATGCTGAAAGGGAACAACAAAAGATGTATGAACAATGATCTAAGAAACAACTTTTCTGACCAGAACCAAAAATGTAAAGTTATTATGGTGAAAATGTATAAACGTTTTTTTTTTTTTTGCATAATTTAATTGTGGCATTGAATTATGACCAACTTTCTTTTTCATTTCATTTTTTCACTGTCAGAACTTGCACAAGTAACTCATTTCTCTTTTTTTAACCATACCTAGATGGGAACTGCAGAGTGTTGAGATTCCAGCCCTTTGAAGTCAGTGCATTAGATAAGCGAAAGATATCAAAAACATCGGAGCCTAATGCCACCACAGACACCTCTGGATCCCCGAATACAAACAGCCCATCTATTTTACGGATTCTGTGGGAAGAGAGTTTTTTTAGATGTTGTTTCAGCACACAATGTCTTTCCTGGCATGTAAATGTTACCTGCCATGCAAATTTATTTGGCACAGTTGACATACATTCAAAGCAACACTTTGCCTGTGTCTCATTTACTATTATGCGTTATATTATAAATGACATTATACTGACCCTGCTTTGATTTTGCGGGCTGTCCCAATGATTTTCTTGGTGGCCTCAACGTATCCGTTCTCACCCATGTGCATCATAGTAGCCCAACAGGCTGCAATTATGCCTCCAGGCCGAGATCCAGCCATGGATGGAGACGCGTAAATTCCTCCCTGCCAATCTGGCGCTACAAAATACTGGTAGTGGCGATATTTCCTTTCACTGTAGAGCACCACTGAGGAGCCTTTGGGAGCATAACCATACTGTGGAGACACAATTATTTAATAATAATAATAATAATAATAATAATAATAATAATAATAATAATAATAATAATAGACTTTGCAGGTTTATATTTTCATTGCAATTACATTTGGACAGATTACTCTCAACAGATTATTAAAAAATATCAGTTGTGAATTTTTTTCCTTTTTGTTTTTAAATCCCAGAATAAATGTTGCGAGTAGCTTATTTGCATAATTGTTTTACTCATTAAAATAATAAAATGTACCTTTTTTTCCAAATACACTACCAATAAAAAGTTTGGGCTTGGTAAGACTTTTTAATGTTTTAAGGCTGCATTTATTTGATCAAAAATACAGTAGAAACAGTAGTATTGTAAAACATAATTACAATTTTTAAATAATGGTTTTCTATATCAATATGTAATTTTCAGCATCATTACTCCAGTTTTCAGTGTCACATGATCCTTCAGAAATCATTCTAATATGCTGATTTGGTGCTCATAAAACATTTCTTATAACTATCAATGTTAAAAACAGTTCATATTTATGTGGAAACTGTGATGCATTTTTAAAGATTCTTTGACGATTAGGGAGTTTGCCACGTTTGATCAATTTAATGCATCCTTGCTGAATGAATGTATTAATTTCCTTCACAAAAATAAATAAATTATAATCTTAGCGACCACAAACTTTTGAACAGTAGTGTATTTTTATTTATTAATTTATCTCAATATCAAGTTCTCACCTTATGTGTATCAGCTGAGATACTGGTCACACCTTTGACCCGGAAATCAAAGGGATCAAGTTTGAAACCCGCTTTTTCCATAAATACTATCAGGAACCCACCCAAGCATGCATCCACATGGAATGGGATGTTGTAGTTTATGGCAAGCTGAAAAAAAAAGTTATAGAATATATTTTAGATGAATTTATACAATGATACAAAAGCATTTTAATAAGCAAATATTACCTTTGCCACTTCAGCTACAGAGTCCATAATTCCATGCGGGAACTGAGGAGCTGAACACACCAGCATTGCTGTGTTTCTAGAGATGGCCCTCTTCATGGCCTATGGTCAAAAAAAAGTAGTCGTTAAAATTAGATGGACGTCAATATTCACAAAAACATTGAATGAATTAGAAATGCACCCAATTACTGTGAACAAACCAAACAGAAGTACCTTCACATCAACTTTCATGGTCTTCTTGTCCAGAGGTACATGAATGAGCTTCATCCCAAAGTAATGTGCAGCTTTGTCAAACGCAGCATGGACGCTCACGGGAGCAATGCTACAGCATAGACAAAACAAATCATTTAATCGTTTTTTACAGTGGATTTGAATAAAGTGACTGCACTGCACTGATTAAAAAAAATAGTTTCTTCAAGTAAAATAAAACAGTAAACAGAATAGAGTACAGTGTTGGTTGACCTAAGCAGAAGAGAGCATCATAACTGCAAAGGCTGGTTTTATTTACTAGGGCGAGACAGTACATACATCTCTGGGTGTTTGATGCCACGTTCATGAGCCATGTCTCTGTATGCCTTGCATGCCATCAGGATGCTTTCTGTTCCACCTGAGGTAACCTTTCATGATAGGAACACACAAAACAAATAATTCAATTTCAGTGAACAGTCCTCTAATGAAAAATTATGGACTGGCAAACTTATTCTGTTGCTGTGTGAATGTAGCCCATGTATGAGACCCTCATAGCATTTAGCTATTTTCTTAAGTGCAAACAACTGTATTAATATGCAGCAGAACCCTTTTTGCAAATGAGTTCAGTGAGTGAGCAATTGGAAATTGGCGTGAATTATTTGGAACCTCCATCAGGGAAGATAGTGAGAAGAACTCACTGTGCCACAGGAGTCTGGCCCTCCATTAAATAGAGCGCATGCCATCCGCACCACTTCTGCCTCCATCTTCCTAACCCCGGGGAACAGGTCTGGGTGGAGGGGGTTTGTCCAGGCAAAGTCACCATACACCTAAGGGACACAAAATCCAGGATTTATTCAGGATTAAATCTGGTAGTGTACAAATGGTAGTGTATATTCAATTAAATTAGGTATTATACTGGATGCAATTTATCACATTTAATACTTAAACTATTATTTTTTTATTTGATTTTATTATGATTCAAATCACTAAAAGCAAATTAATACTTTGAGTGAAACAAAGACATCATATAGCACAAATATTCTGCATGTGATCCACAAAAACGTATAAAATCATTGAGCTGAATCATGAGACTAATCTTTTCTTTAATTTTGTCCAGTTTTTCAGGTTAAAGCAAAATCAAAAACACCCCCTTGAACACACACTCCCCTGTTTGGGATTTAAATGATTTAAAAGCCATTCTACCTTCACCAGGAGATCTGTGAGCTTCTCATCCCCCCAGTAGACTGCACCTGACACTTTGCCTTTCGCCCAGTCTACCTCACCTGAAATCAGAAGTATTAAAAAGAAATTGATGACAGTACAACAGTGGGACACTAACTTGTAATATAAACCAGCTGCATTATATCCTAGTAAACAAACGTGCTTGCAAAGAAACTGCACGCACACTACCGTAGGGCATATTCAGTCTGAGAACATCTGGCTGACACTTTAAGAGTTTCTGATTTATCTTTGATGCCTTTGGGCTCTCCATCATTATAACAGATGGGAGTTGGGACAGGCTGAAGGTGACTCACTCAGTGTCTCATATTCCCTGATCTTGTCAAGGAGCTGTGTGTGGGTGAGGCCTTGTGCTGGTAGGTGTTTGGTGTAGCTCATGCCTTCCTTCAGTGTGCACAGACTCACTGACATGTCATCCAATGCTTTGTTGAGCTGACTCTGAATCTGATGAGGGAAAGGTTAGGGAGAAAACAAAAAGTGTCAAACAAACCTCTGAATGTTTCGTTAAAACCAGAAATATAGGGGACAGAGGAATTGAGGGGAAAATAAACCTTTATAAATAAATTATTAAAAAATATTTAACTTCAACAAAAAACATTAAGGTGTAAACAGAGTATTTTACATAAAAAAATAAAATAAAAAATAAATTCTATATATATATATATATATATATATATATATATATATATATATATAAAACTATTTCATTGCAAAATGTAATTATTATTATTAACAACTATTGTTTTATTAAATAATCTACAGTTCTTGAAACTTACGGAATCACAAAAATAATTGTTTCAAGTCTCAAATTGTTCAAACAAAAAAAGGTTAGGGAAAAAAAGGTTAAAGGGATACTCCACTTTTTGGGGGAAATAGGCTCATTTTACAACTCCCCCAGAGTTAAACAGTTGAGTCTTACCGTTTTCGGATCCATTCAGCCGAACTCCGGGTCTGGCAGTACCACTTTTAGCATAGCTTAGCATAGATCACTGAATCGGACAAGACCATTAGCATATCTCAAAAAAAAAATGACCAAAGAGTTTCGATATTTTTCCTATTTAAAACTTGACTCTTCTGTAGTTACATCGTGTACTAAGACCGACGGAAAATGTAAAGTTGCGATTTTCTAGGCGCTGCGTCATATCATTACGCCTGCTGCACTCATGGTACGGCAGCAAAGTTTCTTGATTATTACGCAGGAATGAGAGTATAGTTCCTAGCCATATCAGCCTAGAAAATCGCAACTTTACATTTTCCATCGGTCTTAGTACACGATGTAACTACAGAAGAGTCAAGTTTTAAATAGGAAAAATATCAAAACTCTTTGGTCATTTTTTTGAGAGAGATGCTAATGGTCTTGTCCGATTCAATGATCTATGCTAAGCTATGCTAAAAGTGGTACCGCCAGACCCGGAGTTCAGCTGAATGGATTCGAAAACGGTAAAACTCAACTGTTTAACTCTGGGGGAGTTGTAAAATGAGCCTATTTCCAAAAAAAAGTGGAGTATCCCTTTAAGAACCACTGTCTAAGGGGTGTTTAGGTTGTAATAATTTGTAATGTTAAGCTGGTTAGTTGCATCTCAATAAATATCAAAAAGAAGACAAGACAGACTCAAATCAAAATCAACCTGCAGTCGGTTCTGACTGGAACCAGACATATTGTAATCTATTCAGGTTAATGACCTAAAGTAAACCCTGGTATAATCACAGGATCATATTGTGAAAGTGTGCTAAAAGCTTTATTTCCACTTAGGCATGGCAATGGTGACTTAATCATCCATCAGTGAGTCAGAAAGAGAAGTCTGAAGGAAGAAAGGGAACTATAAAACCACTAGATGCTTACAGTTGCTCCGACAAATGGGATTTTTCTGATGATTTTAAAGAATTGCTTCTTTACTCTTGACGTCAGGCCTAGAAAACACGAACAATGAACAAATTGTGGTGAAGATGTAACATGAAATGACTCCACAGAGACATTTGTTCAAATCTGAGTTGCTTTACTAAAATTCCAGCCAGTCAATGCTTGAGACTTTCTAAACAATCTCTTATTTTAGACGTAGAGTCAATAGAAGTTTGGCATGTAAAATTAAACAAATGAGAGACCTCTGTGTAAAAGTTTGGGGATTTTTTCCTCAGCTTCCTCAGAAACCATTGTTTCAAATGTGCTACAGATTTTGTTATTTTCAAGTCGCCTTGACATTTTGCAACTTTGTTTTAAGACTTCCTGACTGATGAATACCAAAGAGGGACAACATGATTATTTACCTACTATTTGCTTGCAACATAATGATGTTTCAGATTGTTTCACAGTAACAATGAAAACTGTAGCTTATGACTATGAAAAGACTGTTGATAAATCAACCATTATATGCACTGACTATTATTAACCATATTAGAAAAAATAAAAAAAAATAAAAAAATAAAAAATTCTCTCTTCTTTATTGACTCTTGGAAAGACACCTTCCAGATCCTGTACACATTTTGAGGTTTTGAAATGTTAAGTTTGAGGTCAGTAAACCTGTTTAGTAAAAACCTTTTAAAAAAAAAGAAAAAAAAGAAATGAATTTTATTCAGCAGGGATGCATTAAATTGAGTGACAATGAATACTTGTATAATGTAACAAAATATTTCCATTTCAAATAAATGTTGTTCTTTTGAAAATTCTATTCAAGAATTCCAAAAAATATTAATCAGAGCAGCAAATCAGCATATTAGACTGATTTCTGAAAAATTATGTGATACTGAAGACTGGAGTAATTATGCTGAAAATTCACATCACAGAAATCAATTACATTTTAAAATATATTAAAATATAAAGTTATTGAAAATTGTAATAATATTTCACAGTTTTACTGTTTTATGTTTGATCAAATAAATGCAGCCTTGGTGAGCATAAGACACTTCTTTCAAAAACATTAAAAAAAAAATCTTACTGACCTCAAACCTTTGAATGGTAGTGTAAACCTGACCACATATTTAATATGCCTGATGCATTCAGAAGTTCAAAGACATGAATGATCAATAGCACTTACTATCTTGCTGGAAAAGGAAGCCCTTTAGCCACACCGCACCGAGCGTGGACAGCAAAGTGGTCGCAATGATCTGCCATGGCTCCAGACCAGCACATTGAGTATTCACAAAGCGCCGAGCCTCCTCTATGTACAGCAGCACCATCTCCTTATACACCTCCAAGGCACTCTGCATGAGGAAAGGAGACATGTTATTGTCAATCAAGGCAACTTAACCAGAAATAAACCCAATCTGATTTCCATAAACAGTTGGAAAACTTCAAAGCTTAAGCAGATCAAGACAAGACTCAACACATAGACCAATAATTGGCTACTTACCAGCAATTACAAGCCTCAGCCACATTAATCAATCAATAAACATTGACGGAAGAGTCAATAAACAACCTACTACTGAAATTCTTCAGGGTTAGAAACTACTACAAAATGCTGGCTATCAGTTCCCAGATTAGCATAATAACAGCTATAGCAAATTAAAATCTCAATAAAAACCATTCAAAATTATACTTACTATAGAGAATTGACTCATACTTAATTGTCTCAAGAGCTTGGCTTCACTAATGACACTTAAGACAACTGTGGGAGGAGAATGTCTAACTTCAGCCACACAAATCAGGGAGAGCTTAGTAGATAACTACATTCACAGATATTGTTCCTACTCACCACACCTTATTCATTATGAGAAACTGGCCGCACAAAACCCAAAGCAAAGACTTAAAATGGGCCTTTGCAATAAAAAAAAAATCCCCTAAAAAAAAAATACAAACTCGAGTCTATTATACTGAAAAGTACATATTTATAAATGGCTAGTTTATCTCATTTAAACGAGCGGAAAAAAAAGCATATCTGGTGGACGCATTTCACAATCACTATTTTTTACAGCACAATGTGGTCTTGCTTGATAACAGCGCAGATTGTGTCCCATAACAGAATGCGGGAAACGTGGAGGTCAACAGAACAAAGTCTTAGCCAACCATATTCATGATTATGTCAACTCCAAGTAATCTGCAATGAATGAGCATCTCATTTCTTCTTCAAAAGCCAGACTAAAAGCTATAATTTGCAATCGGAGTATGTAAAGAGCACTAGTTATATTAGAAGCATATATTATCTTGAATGTAGCTAAATAAATGACACGCAATTAGACTACTAGACATATTAAAACTAAATTAAAAGGTATTCATTTTGTCAAGGAGATAAATGAATAAATCAGACAGGAGCTAAACAACACCCCCTGAATGGAGTCCATGACAAGCTCTCCGACAGGTTTAGCAGGGTTTGCAAAGTACAGCGGATTTAGAGGAGCAGGTAAACAGGTCATGTTAGTGAACAACTGAAACTTTGACCAGGACTGAGGTGCATCATATGTTCGGGATCCAAATATAACAAAAGCATGAAATGTGGAACCTCAACTGCACTAAAAACGAAATCTTTAAAGCCAGCATCCCATCAGTCGGTGAACGTGATTTCACCAAGTACGTGTTCCTGGATCAACATCTTTGCTAATCCTGGAACAACATTTCAATCAACCAATCAGATTTGAGAGACAAGTTTACACTTCATGTTAAGTTTAGGCTTACAACCAGAATAGGTGCTTCTTCACCTATCATTTCCCTCTGATTTTAGGGAGAAGTTATGGGTAGGGTTAGATTTAGGGGTAAGGGTTAAGGGTTAAAAAAAATATGTTGATAGAGGAACATGTCTTACTTGGCAAAACCACAGTGACCATCAGTTTTATGTAACAAGACCTACACACAGCTTCTCAGTGCATGACATGCCATAAAATGCTGAGATTATGTTATCTTGTAAAAGGGGCAAAAGGCAAAGACAGCAGAAACACATTGCAAAAGAGATGAAGAGATGTACACGTCTGCTATGTTATAAGTCTTCTGAAAATGACAGATAACACGATTGTGATAAAAGAACATGTATAAAGCACTTGGATGGGTTTAGTTTGAATCAATATGTTTATAAAAAAATATGCTGTGGCCCCTAAACGCTTGCTTTCAGGTCCTAGTGTACTACAGACAATCACACCCTCTTTACTCAAGCTTTGATTATTTGTCCGTTGTTGAGTCAAAGAGCTCATGATTCCAATGTCTTAAAGAGGATCACACATAAAGTGCTGTGTGACAATATGTCTATGATAAAGTGTATAGTAAATAAAAGTTGGAAGTCTACATGAAAAAAATTTGGTTTAATTCAAATAATTTAAATGGCTAAGTATATACATTAAATTACACAATTGCTTTTATATGCAATCACCCATATACACTGACTACTATACCATTCAAAAGTCTGGGGTCAGGACGAATTTTTTAGATAGAAACTAAGACAATTATTCAGCAATGATGTTTTACATTGATAAGAAGTGACAGTGCAGACATTTATAAGGGCACAAAAGATTTATATTCAAATAAACGCTATTCTTTGGAACTTTGTATTTATCAAGGAATACTGAAAAAAACAATTTCCACAAAAGATTTCAAGCAGAACAACTGTTTAACATTGATAAGTTTATGTTCAAATGTTATGTACAAATCATATGTTTCTTGAGCAGCAAATCAACATATTAGAATGATTTCTGAAGGATCATGTAACACTGAAGATTGGAGTAATTATGCTGAAAAATCAGGTTTGCCATCACAGGAAAGAATCATATTAAATAAAATATATTACCAGAGAAGCCAGATATTTTAAATGTTTAATAATATTTCACAATGCTACTGTATTACTGTGTTTTTGATCAAAAAAATGCAGACTTGGTGAGCATAAGATACTTCTTCCAAAAACATTTAAAAAATATTACTGACCCCAAGCATTTGAACTGAAGTGTACATTAAAGCATTAGGGAAAACAATAAACACAAACTCATATAAACACACATACACACATATGGATGACTGAGGCTGTCATTCTTCATAGTATCTGTAATGCGTATTTGGCGTGCTGTCCAGAGGGAGGGCTCCGAGCTCGGAATTCAGCCCGAACCCAGAGTACTCCCCCCGCATGTAAGTGTTTAGAACTAGAAGTGTGGAGAAGGGGTGGTGGGGGGATGCTGCAAACTGTCAATGGATCGAGGTAAGACTGCTGAGTCTATATATATCCTCTTATCATTGATTGCTGAGTGCTATCCACTCGTGTTAATTCTCTGAACGTGCTCCTCCCGAACTTAGTTAATAAAACTTCATTTATTTTTGGGGTGAAATATCCCTTTCATAAAGCCCTGAATTTAATTCACACATATTAAATCCCTAGCATTCACACAGCACCAGACGAGCCAAAAACAGTCTCAACAGATGCTGCTAAACCATAGTCAAAACAGATCTTGCCCCCATTGTACACTCTTGTTAAGAATAGCACTTCCTCTGGGTTTGAGTCTGTCACAGGAAGGTTTCTGAAGAACACATACACAATGAAACATAAAATGTCCCTCTCTGCACCTGGCTGTTCTACAAAGACAAGTGATTATTACAGAGAAACGGTTTTATAATAGCTCTCCTCTCACCTATATCACCTATATCAAACAGTGCATGATGTGACTCCTTTACACAGCAGCACAGAAGACATACACAAAATTTGATATAGGACATGATAATAAACATGACATTTGGGCCCAGACACACTCTCTCTATAAAAAAACAACAACACTTCAAATGGACAATAAACTTTCTACATGATAAGATCACCTGAATTCCCAACAGTGAACGTGATTTTTTTTTTAAATCAGATAAAAGTGTCACCCATAGATCTGATACATTGAACCATCATTACAGCTCTACAGGGTAAATGAAGTATGTCGACTAACAAAACAAAGTAACATAATACGATGGACCAAAACATGCTTATTTTCTATAGTCGAAGCTTTCGTTGTGACATAACCATGGCTTGTTTGTATAGCTGGCACAGACTATTTTTAAAGCACAGCTGATTTCTAATTTACATTATACCCACTCACCCTGTAGTCCATTTTGTTTGCCAAGGTTACACCCCGTCTGGAATAAGTCGCTTCTTCAACTACTCCGGGAGAAATGGGGAAGACAGTCTGAAAGATCTTTGTCTGGCTTGTTTTGAGAGCGGATGCCCCGTTGCATGACACAATCAGAGGAGCAAGCTTATATCAGGAAGTGCTGTATGAGTAAAAGGGGACGCGATTTGCTTTCAGGCGAGACTCCGCATTCGCTGATCTTCATATACTGCAAGCGTCCTTCATCACAGTGATTAGTCCAGCACACATGCTGTTAGAATCTGTGAAAGTCACTACCTCCTGCTGCCGATTCGCAGATTCGACACGGTTTACATGGTCATTTCCAGGGAGGTCTGTGTGTGTAGTAGAGTACCTTTTTATTATTAGTCTGCGAAATTATCTTTTAATGTACTGTATTTTTATATATTGTTTTTGAATGTATTTATTATTATTGTTGGTTCATATTTAATCATTTTATGTAATGTTTTTTTTTTTATTATTATTAATTAAGTTTTAATCATCAGAAAGCAACACATTTACGTGTTTTTTTTTTTTTTTTTTTTTTTTTTTTATAAAGGAAGGGACTGCCTAGAAAACTTAATTCTTATTCATTGAATGAATAATTTTATCATAGGTTATTTGCAATAATGATCTACTGAGTTGGGCTGCATTGATATTTTCTATGATAAGTCAAGTCACCTTTATTTATATAGCGCTTTTTACAATACAGATTGTTTCAAAACAGCTTTACAGAGATAACAGGAAAATAATGCAACAAAGTTTGTTTCGGCTGTACAGCAGATCTGGAAAAAACTAGCGTCATAGTCCAACTTAAGTAAGTTCAGTGATGGTTCATTTTTGTTGTAAGTTATTAATTTTGTTCATTTATATAGCCGCTCTGGAGAAAACATAAATTTGGCAAACTTTTGTGTTGGTTTTATACAGTGTGGTTTCATGCACATGCAGTGCTTTGAATGGTCACTTGATGGCGCTATTGATGTTTTTAAAGGACAGACTGGGTATTTTGGTAAAATGTTTCTACCTTGTTTTGTTTAACCTTTTATAAAAAAAATAATAATAATTAAAAAAACTGTTAATAGGTCGTTCATATAGTTATGGTCATTTACATTTATTACAGTTCGTCATTAAGAAAGTGACAGATTTAATAGCCTAAAATCGCTTTTTTTAACTACAATATGTAGCCTAACGATTTTGTATGCAAATGTTTAGGCCTATTTGTGTGTCTGTGTGATTAAATGTTTGTTTACCTATTTAGAGAAAGGTACATTTACATGTATTCATGTATTTAGCAGACGCTTTTATTCAACGCACTTAGGCCTATAGGAGAGGAACAAAGCAATTGTCAAGAAGCCAGCAATATTCGTAATAATACCATACTGTAAAACTGTCAGGGTTCTGCCCTGACAGCCTTGTTTTGTTTTGTCTTTGTTTCATGTTTCTATGTTTGTCTTGTGTTTGAGCACATGGCTCTGTCTTTGTTTGTGTTTGCCATGTGCTCCGCTTGTCCCGCCTCCTTGTTTCCTGTTACCACGCCCCTTGTTTAGTACACGTCTTGTCCTCGTTTCACTAATTGTGCTCACCTGATCCTCATGTGCTCTGGTCCCTTTATATTGTCCCTCTTTCCCCTCATGTCTTTGCTGGTTTGTTTTGTGCGTTGTCTGCATTAATTGTGTGCATGCCGTCTCGCTTTTTTGTCAGTCAGTGCTAGATTTAGTTTCTCTGTCAGTTCTAGCTTTATTTGTTTTGATTTTTATCTAGTTTTTGTTTTTGTTCCTGATTTTAAGTCTAGTCAAGTTCTAGTCTTTATTTTGATCTAGTTTTATTTTTGGTTTCTCTTGTTTTTGATTATTAACTAATCTTTTATTATTTTCTTTTTAGTTTCCTACAAGGTTGCTGTCTTTTCTTTTGCTAGTTTCAGTTCTTTATACCTCTTATTTATTTTGCTAGATCCTGTTATTTCAGTATTGTTTTTTTTTTCTAGTCTTTTTATCAGTTTTATTTTGCTTTTATTATTGTCTTGGCCTGTTCAGTCTTGTCTCGTGTTGGTTCCTGTTGCACCCTGGTAGTTGACTCTGGCAGCTAGCCTGGTGCTACGTCAAGCCTCTGATTCCCTGAGCCGCTGCCTTGTCTCCATCTTTGGCTGTCTCATCTTCGACCTACCTGTTCTCCGGTTTTGTGTGCCCTGCCCTATTGTTTGGACTGTTTCTGCCTGTGTTTTTGTCTTCGTCAATAAATATCACTCCCTGTTCATTATGCATGTGCAGGGTCCTCCCTTCTCTGAATCATGACAAAAACATTATATGATTAATGGCAACATATGTTTTTACATCGCTTTAACTCGTCAAAATAAGTTAAGCAATTTTCAAAAAGAAAGAAGTTATACAAAATTCAACTAATTTTTTTCAAGTCAGTTTTATGTAGGCCTTATTTAAGTTACAGTTACTTAAACATCCAAGTTGATTTTGCTTAATTTCAGACAGTACTTTTTTTTCTTTTTTTTTTTACAGTGCAGGTTTATTAGACAACTAGATTGGAAATCAAACAGATGAATTGTGGGGGGGGTTTTTTTCGTTTTTTTTTTTTTTTTTTTTTTTGCATACGTTTTTGTGGAAAGTAAAAATATGCGACCGAATAAAACAATACTTCAATATAACTTTTTTCTTCATATCAGATTTCCTTTTCTTTTCTCTTCTTTTCTTTTCTTTTCAAAGAATAGAACAAATGTAATTTACTTGGTAAAGATGGAATAATTGAAATTTATTCTGTGGGACTATTGGTAACCAAGCATGTAGGCCTAAATGATGAATAAAACTTAGGCTAGGAAAAGATTGCAAGTCTGGGTATGGGATGAAGAAAACACAACAAAATAGGCCTATTAATTAAATAATTTGAAAAGTATATCGAAACGATAAAAGCAAGGTAAAAGTTTCTAAGACAGCTTAACAACAAAGTTGAAATTCTGCTAATTTAACCCATGGGACATAAAAGTGCCCAAAACAGATTTTTTTTTCTTAAATTTGTTTTTAAAGAAAATAAAGTTTTAAAATATACCGGACTAATCCATAAAACTACACATGTAATAATACAATACAATACAAGTAAAAAAAAAAAAATGGAAATAGTAGAACAGTGAAGTTCATAGAGAGTTTTTCAAAAATGATCTACAACTCTTAATATGTATTTATTTACTTTTTTTTTTTTAAATATATAATTTTAGTCTATTTTCATCATGCCAAAACTTGGCAAGTTACAGCAATAGAAAGACAAATTCGATTCAAGTCTGTGCTGAATGTGGGTACAATTTGGAGAAAAGCTGCAGTTGAACCCACGCATTCACAGCAGCACCAAAGCTTAATTATTGAGGGTGACCCCCGATTGCTCAAACCAAATAGAGTTTTAGCAAGAAGCTCTTGCCTATTCAATTATAATTGGTGTATTCGGTTCATAACAAGCATATGCGGTTTAGCACAATGGGTGGACTCTAAAAGAAAGCTCAAAAGCACATTAAAACTGCATTACTTCTTCCAAGAAGTGTACTCAAGATCTTTCGGGTCTCGATGCGCACACCGTTCCAAAAGCGCACACGTCTCCAAAGGTGCACGTTTTACCACACAAAAGAGTTGACATTGTTTGAGTTTTAACAAGAGGTGTACATATGGCATCCGGGTTGTAATTAAATGTTTTTAAGTTGTTGTTTTTGTCTTCTCAGTGAAGTTTCCTTTTCTTCTCTATGTGCAGCCTTTTCCGCGTCTGAACAAGAGAGAAGAATTAAATAGCTTTTCTGCCAGTTTGGGACAAATGGATGGCAAAAAGCTGGTCAGCGAGTTTTGGTCCTTGATTGCCTTCTTCAGATGCCCTTCAAACAAAGGCTGGGGATGAAAATAAAGCCCCACCTGGTACTTCTGTTTGTTAAAATAATAAGAAATAGATTTCGTTTCATAAATAACTACAACAGATTGTAAAGTGCAGCAGTTGAAGAAGTAGCCTATCAATCAAGAGAGCGAGGCCAGGTATCACCTGCTCTTCAGTATAGGGCGCATTTATTGTTAAATCATGTTCTTTGCGATATCTATGATTTCCACAGCAACAGGTCGCCTATGTTTGCCCATACTTTGCATAACAAGCAAGATATTACTCTGCACTGATAAAAATCGGATGACAAATCTGACAGTCCCAAACCCACACCTGTCCCGCGATATCCCAATATGGGTCTGGCATCAAAAGTTATTTGTAAAGCGGTAATATTTGGTTTACTTTGGATTATTTCGAGGACTTTATAACAGCACGACAACATTCCCTATCTCCTTGCTTTATTTGTCCATTTTATTGAAAGCATATGGTTATCAGATGTCTTCCAAAATACATATTTAGTTAGACTGGCGATGAGTGCCTTTGTGGACACTTGGGAACCACGGTAAATATTTTGCGCCCATAACAGGGCTCTTGGTCTCTCCAATAAATTAAGATTTATCAAGACTTGGGGCCAAGTGTAAACTCGTGCTATCCGACCATGTTGAAAGTCTTGTTTGCAACTGCGACTATATTTACGACGCGCACCTAATGTACCTAATAACGGACTCCATTTGGAGACATCAGTGCGCACGCATTCTATTCTCTGTGCAAATTTTGTTGTGCATAATTTTCTGTTTTCATTGCACAAAGGAACTGCTCCTGCACATAGACACACGTTATTCCACATTTTCTTCGCTTAAATATAAATGCCCCAGGGTTTTGCGCACTACAACACAATTTACGCACAGGAATCTCACCAGAAGGCGCACAACGGCAATGACACTAAAATAATATTGTTTATCAGTAAATATGTTCAGCTCTGATTATTGAAAATGACTTGTTAAAAGTTATATATAAGTGCCTCTAAAAAGTCCCCGAAGCACGTATGTTCATAAAACCTACATGGTCTCTATGTTAACGTAGTAAGGTTACCAAGTCACCTGCTGCGACTATTCCTGCTCCAGATCCATTAACTTTTTATATCACCCATTCCAGAAGCTGGTGTTTGAGAAAACTTCATGCGTATTCAGTGCCATTATTAACTCAATCGTGATGATATAGCATTCATTGTGGGAAAAAAAAGGCTTAAATGCCACTATATATTTGCAGTAGGCTGTTTCGTATGATTTTTAATATAAACGAGAAAAAATGACTAAGATAGAAAATGACAGACAACTATAGAAAACGATCCTGTTTTAAAATCCTCTCTTAGTTTATTTCTGAAACTATGAATGTACATTTTTGGAAAGGACCGTCTCAGTTCTGATTGGCCACTTGACTCCATTTGTTTGTCCTAGAGCGCAGACAGGATAAAGGGACATCATTGACGAATGGGCGCATCACCCTCTATTGTCCTCTTGATTTATATATTAAGGGAATGAATAAAGAGACTGTATGTTGCTCACTGATAGACAGGACTCTCAGTGCTCTAGACCGACACCCTCACGGAACTTCGGCTTCACCGAGCCAGTCTGCAAGAGGTAAGCATCTAAAGTATGATAGGTTTCTTGTAGATTGTTATTCGAGACCTTGGACTAAGGATGTCCAGTTGTGATTTATGTTTACAGAATGACTCCAAGATCCACGTACGCTTCGGGAGGAAGGAATGGGACCTTTAAATCTAACTGGAGTTCGGCATTAGATCTCAAGTCTGGATCCACAGACATTACCAAAGGTCAACAAATTAAATGCAACAGAGAAAATGAGCTTGGCAGCACAGACTCTGCGACTAAAGGATGCTCATCTACCTTCAGCGAAGAGAATACAAGAAATAAAAGAATGAAGAAAAAGAGGCCAGTTAAATCAGCAAGCAGACAACGTGGGAATCGCAGAGGGAAGGCAAACGATAGAGAAAGGCACCGCATGCATAAGCTGAACTCTGCTCTGGATACTCTGAGAAGCGTGCTTCCAACTTTTCCAGATGACGCGAAACTGACTAAAATTGAGACTTTGAGATTCGCGCACAATTACATTTGGGCATTGTCAGAAACACTGAGAATTGCAGACCACGTTCGACAAATTTCAAATCACGTTCGGGATCAGGGGAACCTCACGGTGCCAAGCGCTTGCTTGGAAGCGCGTAACAGCGCATCAAGCTCCTGCGCGTCCAAGTGGCACTCCACAAACTCATCATCAAATTGGCAAGAAACCCAAGGCTACTACTCTGATATGTTGCTAGAGGAATTTAACTGCAATTTTCAGGACAATCTGACATTTTGATTTGCTGGGGAAAGTCTAATCTGCGAGTAGCAAAACAAATCTGGCAAAAGTTAACCATTGCTGACAACGAGTAGGCTATGACACGCTTCAGGGTAGCTCATAAGTGGATTCATTTGACTTTTCGTTTATGCCTGAAAAACAACAACATAATAATTTTATCATTTTAATTATTCAAACGTTTTATTGCATGCTTCCATATGTCTATGACGATGACAGACAAATCAATGTTGTAAATATTGTTTCTGATATGTCCTTCTTCCCTTTTTAATTCAAGCAAATAAACAAAAAGTTATTTTTTTTATCTTTTTTTTTCATTCGAGTGCTTTTGTAGAACATAAATAGTACAATCAAGTATAATAAATTCCTATAAAAATGCTTTAGTGTCTCGTGAAGTAAGCTTGCGTGTTGTAAATTTACTGACAGGGTTCTGCGCATGCGCTGTACACCAGCTGAGCTTTCCGAGCAACAGGTGCTCACACTCGGGAAGACCGTGCAATATCTCTAATGGAAAAAAAATACATTACAATATCCCAAATAAGTACAAATTAAACCTTCATTTCTTAAGTAAAAAACAAACAAACTCCAGCCACATTCAATGTCTCTAAATATTTAATTTCGTAAACAAGCCTTATTATCATTATGCTTGGTGTGTGTATGTTTTTCCTTATGCACGTTGTGTCAAATAACTCTGTGTTTCAATTAGTATATTCTTGTAAGAACTGAGTAATTGTGATTAGGTTCACTTTTGAGATTTGTTACAACTATTGCACTCTTGACTGAAGTATGAGAGTGTTTGTGCTTTCAATGCAACATTCAAATATTCAGTCATTTATTCTGCTATAATTATGCTTCTGCAGAAAGGCTTTTATTGAAAGTCCAGCACGATTCAAATGAATAAACATTCCTAATCAAAAAAAGCCAGTAAAAAGTCAATCTTTTAATAAATAAACCATAAAGAAATTTCACAATGGATATGCAACATTTTATTAATATCTAGCATGGCTGAACAAGTTATTTCATAAAAAATACGGAGAATCCAAAAGACAATATACATACAGGGAATAGATTTTACATACCAATGTGTGTGAGAAATATGACCATGATTACATAATACATTTCAATGATCAACTTATGAAAAACTGCTAATGCAGTAAGTGGTCTTAATATACCCTAGCACCAATAATATGAGCCTTTTATACAAAGAGATATATGTATGGAATGACTAAGACATTGGAATGTATGATAACAATAGCACTTATCTGGATAGACCCTATATTCACATATTCAGGTGATGTCTAATCACATGTCCTGATTATTGTTGCCGAAGTCCATTTAAATCCATGCACTTCTGTCTGAGCATGTAAGAGTTGTTTCAAACATTCATGCTGCCAACAAAGCAGCCTCACTGAAAGACTATCCAAATAAAGTGTTACAGATTTCTGAAGGAATACCCCACATAAGGGAATGTGCAGTTTTAAAGTAGAATGTTGGTAAGATTCTACTTTGGAAAAACCGTGACAACGTCATAACCCTCTGGAGGAGTGACGCGTTCGCGTGCGTGTTTCTCGCAGTAAATCTTGTCCTCAACAAAAAAGTGTCCTTTCTGCTTCAGATTGATCCCGCAGTCTGTGCAAACGTAGCACTCTGGGTGGCGAAACTTATCTCGAACTTTGACAATCATTCCTCTTTAAAACAAAAACAAAAAGAGAGAGATCAAAGTTAGTCACAGAACATGTTTGGGAAAAATTCCTATTATTATGAGAGGCTGCTCACTGCAGAACCAATGGGTGGAGCTTGACATGAAATCTGCCATGTCCAAATACCCACACTTGTGGTCTTAGCCACTTGAGAGCGCGTGCTCGCGACAGGAAGTAAGTGCGCAAGACTGTCCCTTGTCTTAAAAATGCCAAAATGCAGTTCCCTTAATGTACATTAAAGCCACACTATCTCAAATACTGCTTCGGAGCGGTATTCAAGGCTAAGCGTATCCCATCATGCATTATGTTCGAGAACTCATGTGCCCCGAAATCACGAGATGTCGAGGAAAATATTCCACTGTAATTTAAATTAATCAGATTCATATAATTTGGTAGTAAAACATTTTATTGGTGCAAAGATGAGTATGGTATGTGTAGGCCTGCAGCTGTTTTTATCACTTAATTAGAAGCACCACAATTTTAAATTTGTGTCTTCTGATAGTTACATAGCGACTACTGAATAGACATGTAGAAGTTTATTTTAAAATGCAAAGTGTTGAAAATATAATAAATAAAAGCTCTGTAAACACTTGCATTTTTTGCAACACTATAAGTGTGACTGTGTCCCATCAAGTAATCAAACGTTTTACAAACACTTGCAGTCTTTACGCCTACGCCAAATAGAGGAAATACATCATGCAAGTAGACAAGTGGTCAAGTGCAAGTGTGGGTATTTGGACAAGGCAATCATTTGGCTCTGCAATGAACACCACTTGATCATTATGGAGAAATCCAAATCCAAAGAAGATCATATAAAGAGATTCAGTTCCAAAATGTTCCACTAGATGGCAACACTGGACATGAAACTACAAAGTACTTGCAATTGTTCTTGGATGCATGAATTTCCTTAAAACTCCTAAAAAGATATACCAAAACAGTGAAACTTACACAATCCCTGAACCGCATTTGTCACATAGAGAGAGCTTTTCAGGATTCCCAACTGAGGCTCCAATTTTTGGGGTGGGGGCCTTGACGCTTCTGAAGCCAGAGGGTTTATCTACATCACCTGACACAAAGAAACAAAGATGCTTAGGCTTTTTTTATAGGCCAGATCATCTGATGCCATTTACAAAACATGTTTCACAGCTAATGATTATGAATGACCAGAATTGCAGATAGCCATTTTGTCAACAGAAGCTAAGGCTTGGTCACCTTCATGTAATTCAGACACAATGTAGTATACACAGTGCGTTAGATATTATACCAGTTTCCAGGATCTCCTGCAGAACTTTAAAAGAGGCAGACTGGCGAGGAGGCTCATTGGATTCTTGATTCTCCTGCAGCATTTTGTACACCTCAGAGTCTGCAGGTAATGCAGGCTTTGGCTGGCCAGGTTTACAGGGATCTGAGCTATAATACAGGAAGAAGGTCACATATGACAGTCACAAGACAAACAATGTTATCTCAAAAGTATTATGTCATTTACGCCAATCCCAACTGGCTCGTTTCAGCCCTGACAGCCATAAATTCAAATAGCTATACTTATACAGCACAGAACTGGAATGATTGTTGCAGTTATAATGTCGACTTAGAGTGTTCATGATTAAGACAAACATCTTTTAAAAATCTAGTCCAGAACACGTGCTTAATTCTTAAAACTTTATATTCTTGGTGATTTCGTATGGTTTTGAAAAACTCATTTTCGAGAAAGTTTAAATGTAATCAAGTAAACACTAATAACATATTTTCCTTACACACTGAATACATCTCAATCCTTTCTTAAATCATTAAAAAAAATAATAATAAAAAAAATACACTACCGTTCCAAAGTTTAGGATCAAGATACAAAAAAAGGACCCATTAAAATGATCAAAACTAAAAAGTGACAAAGACATTTATAATGCTGCACTTTTGAACTTTCTATTCATCAAGGAATCTTGAATAAATATTACGGTTTCCACAAGAATATTAAGCAGCACAACTGTTATTGATAATAATAATATTAAAAAGAAAAGTTTCTTGAGCACCAAATCAGCATATTAGGATGATTTCTGAATGATCATGTGACTGGAGTAAATTCAGCTTTGCCATCACAGGAATTAATTACATTTTAAAATAGAAAATTATTTTAAATTTAATATTATAATCACAATGTTACTGTGATATTTTTGCAGCTTTGGTGAACATAAGGGACTTCTTTCCAAAAGATAAAAAAAATATAATAATTGACCCCAAGTTTCTGAATGGTACTGTATTTTTCAAGGTACAATTATTTTCAAATATCATAAATTAATCATTTATTAAACACCATTAGGTTTTTGAGGAGTTGCCCCACATGACATTTAACAACCTGTATTAACCTTGCCTTATAAAAAGGTCAAATTATTTGCTATTTTAGAGACTTATAGTCATGAAGGTGTCCACTCTATGATATCATTTACTGATTTATGTTTTTCCTACATGTTGGTTGCACCATATGGCTTTGTGACAAGTACGTCAGTGTGGTGTGCATCATGCTTACTTCTTACTGGCTTCATTGGAGACAGCAGAAGTCTGGACATCATCCACTGCGCTGTTGAAACTCTTAATGTTCTCAGAGGAATACAGGCCAGCGGGGTTATTGTAAAGGTTGGTGACCACCCTGGGACTGCCAGAATTAAATGGAATAGCACTCCTGTTATGAGCAGAGCCTATTTGTTTTACCTCCTACAGAAAAAGACACCAGCAACTATGAGACTACAAATCTCAAAAACACGGCAAACAGAGGAGAGAAGCGTAGCTTTAAAAGCATAATTCACTCAAAAATGAAAATTCTGTCATCATTTACATTTACACACCCTTATGCCATTACAAAACTGTGTGAATTTTACCCTTACATTTATTTATAAGAACATTACACATTATAGTTTCTGTAAATATGCCATTAGCCAACTGAACATTTCCAACTGTAGTTCTTTGCCCAGATGCTAAAAGACAAAATGTACGGAAAAATACATAAAGAAAAAAAAAATGCCTTCAAAATGTCTTCACAGAAGAAAAAGTCATAAAGGTTTGGAACGACATGAGGGTGAGTAAATGATGACAGAATACAATTTTTGGGTGAACTATCCCTTTAAGAGATTGAAACAAAGCCAAAGACATTAGGGCCCGGTTCACAGACAGGGCTTATACTAAGCCAGGATTAGGCCTTATTTCAATTAGAACATTTAAGTAGCTTTTATAAACATGTCTCCGAAAAGGAAAAAACATTACTGGTGTGCATCTTGAGATAAAACAAATGGCAGTGACATATTTTAAGATATGTCAGTGCAAGTGGCTTTCAGTTAGAACAGCTCAAACATGTATTTTAGTCTGGGACTAGTTTAAGCATTGTCTGTGAAACCGGGGGGTATATCATTTCAATAAGGAATGCAGTAATATATAACTGTTAGACCAGAAAAAAAATTCTGAGAATCAATCATTACTTTTTTTAAATAACCAAGCTGATGTGAACTAAGACCATTAAACAAAAAACAGACATAGAAAAGTTTTGCCAAAGACTGAGGTTTTAATGACACTGTGAAAGTTTCCACTGTTAACAACATATTTAGCAGTTGTTTTTTATTATGTTTCGCTCTCTGCTTGAATCGGGAAATATTTATAACACCAAAACTATGTAGTCAAACTCCACACACTTCCTATGATCACTCACATTCTGACCCTGAGTTTCCAACTTAGCCTGCAGGATGTGGGTCTTGCGTCATGGCTTTGGCTGATAAACTCACCGGTCTCCATGGATAAGGCTTGTTAGGACATAAACAATGACTTCACTTTGGCAGCCTATAAGTGACGTGCCTTTATTTGTTTAGCGGATATGGTCCTGTTATGTATGACAGCCTCAGGCACACCGAATAGCTTTAAAGCTCATTGAAAATAATCAGGGGTCCATTTAAAAATCCCTCAGCTACCAGTTAAGCAGAGCTGAAACGTACCTGTGTATCTGTATTTGACAGATTCATCTTGTATGGATTGGGCTTTCCTTCTTCAGTGACTAGTGGGGACCACATTTTTGTCTCTGATCTAAAAAAAGAAAGAAAAAAAGTGTCATACAGTGAATCAATAATATAAAGTATAAAATCAAGGCTTAGAAGTAAGAATGGCCTGATGACCAGTGTGAGACAGTTTTTGGGCAAGGTGATGTAATTGTACTTATCTTGTATTGTGTAAGTTTGCAAGGCATAAAACACATTGGGTTTTCTGTCATGTATTGAACAATATTGTTGCAAATTCTGACTTGCCACCAATGTAGCGTTTTCTAGCTGATTGACACAGATGAGGATATGTCGAAATTGTAAGAATGTCTTTTGAATGACTTCAGTAAAAACACCCAGCAACATTGTACAATGTATGCCATTGTTTTCCACGGTGTCATTGAATTATATTATACTTTCTAGCTATTATAACACATTAAAAAACTATTGATTTTTGTAACATTTAATGAAATGTTCTTGTACAAATACAAATCCTCATTGTTGAGCCCATTAAAAGGTGCATGGCCAATCTGACCATGACCAGTGGAGTAATGGAACCCTAATGGTTCAAAATATTAAATCTAGATTGTCTGGAATAATTTATAAATAATAATGTATTTTTTAAAAGAAGTTTTGTTATATCATGCTTTTATGTGTGCATTTAGCAGATACCTTTATCCAAAGTGACTTACAAATAAGGTTAAAAAAAAGAGCAATTTGTCAAAGAGCCAATATTCGTAATAGACAACACCTGGTTTATTAGTCAAGGCAAGATTACTCATGGCTAATGATATATATTTGGTAATTCAGACAAACCACAGCATGTTTCCCTCACCTGTCAATGGAAAGCACCATTTCCTCAAGGCAGGCTTTGATTTTATTCTGTGCTTCCAGGTGAGTCATGCCTTCTGTTGACTCTCCATCTATGGCCAGGATCATATCCCCAATGCAAAGATCAGCCTGAGCCGCTTTACTTCCTGGGGTCACCTAAAAAAAAAATCCCAAAATGAGTATCATCATCATTGTCTAAAAGGAAAAATAGGCTTTTTAGTGAATGCAGACAAATCACCCTTTGTTACTTTAAAATGAAATTGTGCCATTTTCCATTCCCAAATATAAACTGAAAGTTTTTTTTGCACAATAACTGTGATCAGCTTTCACTTGTTATGTGATGACTTCCTCTATAAAGTGTAAGGGTGTGCACCTTGTTTATGAGAAGAAACTTTGTGGTTTAAGGTGCAGTCAGCAAGTTTTTATTTAGGTTTAGCTGACTCTTATTCATCCCAATAGTACCAGTGGTTTATATCAGCCTGAATGCATGAGGTTTGTTTTAAGACTATCTGCAACTTGATGCTGAAACCCTTTTTGTCTGTTTCTCTCATGATGCACACATATATTCATCCATATACACGTTCAGAACTTTTTTTTCTAGCTTATAAAAATCAGCCAATCAGATTCCACTCTGCTTTAAAAGCTGGAGCATTTCGTGTGGCAGATGACATACCTGCAGTGCCTACTTATAATGAACAGAACATTATCATGAATTGTTTTTGGAAGGTAACAGTTATTGTTCTTGATGTGAACGGGCCTTAATTTTTTACATAGACCGCTGACAGGAAGTGCTATATGAAGCAAAGTGAATATAAGTGGAAATTAATATTTCTGTATGTAAAATCTTTTAATTAACAAAACATATTGGGTGCAAATTAGTTGACAGGCAACTTGTTGCAATTGAAGGTATGCTACACTTTTGAAACTCGCGCGTATTGTGTCATATTATAACGTGTCACTAATGCCATGAATTCTTGTAATGTTTTAAAAACAGTTTCGGTCTATTTCTACGGAACTATATGGAATCACGTAGCCTAGTAGTTCTATTTAGATAAAGAATCAAACTTCGTGTCCATATAACTTGTTAGTTTTGGCTTCCATGTTTTAAGAGAAAGACAGTGGCCATTTAATCCAAGAGCTCTAGAGTTCACGTGCGTTTCGGTTGGATGCTGCGGCATGCGTGGCACGTTCTTGAGAAGGTTTATCCGTTTTATGAAGCATAATGTTTTGGCCTAGTTGTGTCTATGAACGCCACTTTTTCTCTGTGCTAAATTATTAACAAATCCGAAGTTAACGTCTTACCCTCGAGATTGTAAGAGGCTGCTCGAAATCTTTCCCTCCGACCAGACGGAATCCCCACGGTCCAGGGCCTTGTAAAACAACCCGTACAGGCATTATACTTCCAACACTTAGCCTAAACGGCTGGCGTAAAGTTGTTCCTGAACTGGTGCACTGTAACTGTGCTATAGCCTAAAGTCTGTAGTTTCGTGTTACTGTAGCGGGACAGGGCGTTCACTTTGAAGAGACGGTGACTGGGCGGAGCTTCCTCAGAAGTGAGCGAATAATGTCAGGTCTCTGTGCTGATAAGAGCTTATTTCCTATGTTTGTTTAGGGGTGGGCCGTTACGTCATTTTATATTGAAGTTTACCATGTATGGAAGAGTCAAATCCTGGGGTTTGGTATGTGCCACTCCCAATCCAGTAGAAATCCTGGCGAATTCCTGTTCGCTCAAAACATATGCTTTCCAGGACTATGGGTCACATTCTCAGCATTCCCCAAAAGTGGAGCAAGTGCAGACAAAACGGGCAACGCGGTAGCAGCACATTGTTTGATTTATATCAAAGGTGTGTGAAGAGTTCTGTAAACTTTATAAAGGTAAGCACGTCCATAGAATGGATAGGCAAGAGCACAAGTGAAGACATGCTGCATCATGATTTGTGAGCCTTTGAAATACTGAGGAGGACATTTCAAATGCTCCTCCAGTCAGTTTTCAACATGTTTCTAAATATTTGTGAGGATATTTGCAAAGGTTTGGCCATCAAAAGTGTAACCAAACCTGGACACAAATACTTTCTACATTTAATACATTGCATCTAGCACATTAAGTCGCACAATTGCTGGCATTGTAGCTTAAAACATTATAATTGTTTATGCAAATTCAAAGATGGTTTGAGATATGGGAGTGCACTCTTTGATTTATCTTTACCCAGTTCAGGAATAAGTGTTAAAGTAGCCTAGGTTATGTGTTTGTATTCACTTTTTCAGATAAACTGTAGGCTATTAGTAGTCCAGAGGCTGATCTCTTACTTTACAATTTAAAAATATATATTCCAAGTAAAATTTAAATGGTTACTAAACAGTTAGGATTCTGAGTCAGGATGGTTCTGTAATATGGTCCCAGGGGGCCTGTCTTATCTATTTAGTAACCATGGTGATTTCAGTTAGGATCTCATTTAGAACACTGAACTTATCTTAAGACTTCAGATAGGATGTCTCTGTAGTTAACACCCTTCCTGCAGAGTTTAACCCTGCTTTGGCACACCTGTAACTAGTGATGTAGTACTCGAGTCCGAGACCGGTCTCGAGACCGATTTCTGCTTTCTCGGACTCGTCTCGTCTTGACTCGGTCTCGACCCTTCAAAGACTCGGTCTTGACTCGGACTCGGCATAGGCGGTCTCGTCCCCATCACTAGTCCAATAGTATACATACCACTAGAAATTTTTTATTTGCTCTGCATGTCCTAACTATGATTTAAAAAAGTCAGGGTGGGCTTAACATGTTGATGACAGAGCAGTACTGTTGAAGCAGTTTAGAAAAATAGGCAGAAGATGATGCATGTGGTAGGGATTTTTTTAATGATAGTAAAAGCATAGTCCATATTAAGACGTTAAAGGGATAGTTCACCCAAAAATGAAAATTTTATCATTGTTTACTCACCCTCAAGTTGTTCCAAACCTGTATGAGTTTCTTTGTTCTGCTGAACACAAAGGAAGATATTTGGAAGAATGTTTGTAACCAAATAGATCTCGGTCCCCATTGACTACCATAGTATATTTTTTTCCTACTATGGAAGTCAATGGGGACCGAGATCTGTTGATTACAAACGTTCTTCCAAATATCTTCCTTTGTGTTCAGAACAAAGAAACTCATACAGGTTTGGAACAACTTGAGGGTGAGTAAATGATGACAGAATTTTCATTTTTGGGTGAACTATCCCTTTAAGACTGCTCCTCTAAACAATTCCCAATCTAGCTTAGTCTGTAGGCCTAACTGTTGATTATTAACTGGGGTGATATTAAATCATGAATATGAAAACTGACATGTTTTTATGGTCTTGGTCTCGACCCTTCAAAGACTCGGTCTTGACTCGGACTCGGCATAGGCGGTCTCGTCCCCATCACTACCTGTAACTATCAAGGAGTCCGAAAGTCTTTCAGTAACAGTTTTTCAGGTAGCCTATGCTTAACTAAACTATACAGAATGGAAGATTTTCTAAATGTGATCTTTGGCCCACACGGACTAATTTCTAGCAATGTGTCCCCTCCTCAAACTCAATGCGCTTGAACCTTCTTCACATTTCTGGATTAGGAATGTGCAATGTATTAGGGTTAACTCTTTACCTATAAAGGTAAATGGAAGACTGGTATATGTTACATTCCCATAGCATTCAAATAGGGGAAATAGAGAAATGGATTATGGCAGTTAGATGAAAGATGTCAAATTGAAATTGTATCAGAAACCTCATCACAGCTGTGTTGACTATTTTTTTAATATTTTAATGTCAGTCTAATAACGTACAGTGATATAAATGTACATACATTTTTTTAATACATGGAAAATATAAAAAACAAAGTTAATTATTGCAGAAATGTCATCACATTCTGTAATAAAAACACATTTGTATATGGCTTGCAATAAGAAATTGTGCAATGTAAAATACAAAAAATAAGTAGGCTAATATGAACAATTAGAAATATCAATAGTGCAAAATAAGAAAAAGTAGCCTAAATGAAATAACACTACAGAGTAAAAAAAGCGATAAATATACACAAAGTAAGCTTCTGTTTAAAAGTGAAAAAAAAATATATATTTTTTTTTTATGTTTTTGAAATAATGTCTTAATCTCACCAAGGCTGCATTTATTTGATCAAAAATACAATAAAAACAGCAAAACTGTGTAATATTATTATAATTTATCTGGTTTCTGTTGTAATATATTTCAAGTGTAATTTATTCCTGTGATCACAAAGCTGAATTTTTTTAGCAGCTATTTCTGCAGTCTTCGGTGTCACTTCTTCAGAAATAATGCTAAACAATAAACACAGTGATGCTTAATAATTTTGTGGAAACTGTTTTTTTACAGGATTTTTCTGATGAATACAAAGTTAAAAATAACAGCATTTATTATAAATAGAACTTTTTGTAATATTTAACAATTTCATAAACGTCTTTACTGTCTTTTTTTAAATCAATTTAATTAGCCTTTGCTAAATAAAAGTAGGTTATTAATTTTTCTTCCTTTAAAAAAAATCTTACTTACCCCAAACTTTTGAATGACAGTGTATCATGAAAATATAAATAATAATAATAATAATATAGACAGCTAAAACTGTTTTCAACATTATTAACAATGATGTTAGAATGATTTTTGAAGATCATGAGACACTTAAGACTGAAATAATGGCTGCTGTAAAGTCAGCTTTGCATTCACAGAAATAAATTACATTTTAAAATATATTACAACAGAAACAAATTAATTTAAATTTAGCCTAACATTTCACAATATTACAGTTTATTTTTGATCAAATAAATGAAGCCTTTGTGAGATTAAGAGACTATACTTTCAAAAATATAAAAAAAACCTTAATGTTTCCAAACTTTTGACCGGTATGCATAAAGGGACCTATTTATTCAGAAGGATGCAGATTTTACAATAGCTATTGTATTCAATTGTTTTAGTCTAGCTAGCCTACTAATAAATACGTCTATCAGTGGAAATGTTGCCTCTATACATAAATAACAGAGGACTAGATGAAATACTTTAACGCTGACAAAGTTCAGTTAAAAAGCAAATTTGTCTTTTGATTCAAAGTTGAAGGCTACTACATTTCATACAGCCTGTTGGCGGCACCACCGGTGCATCATAATAGGAGGTCGGAGTTGAATTGCATAAATCAGATGTGATGTGAACTCACGACCAACAGAGGTCATCCTCAACCCTTTGCACTCAAACACACAGACAGTTTTGAAATGTCTTGGTTTCGTTTCCACTTCTTTTTTCCGTGATGATAGCACCGTGAAGGACATAACCACAAACACAATGCTCGTTCTCAAATGATAAGCGCCTATATGTGTGTCTTTGCTCTATCTCAACAATTAAAGCGTTTGAGCGCGAGGTCAAAACATTACTGGAGTTCTGTAAGTTTATTTGTGTAGGCTATTCAAGAGAGTGTAGCCTCTTGAATAGATACAGTGTTTATAGTGCCTTATAAAATCATTATTTTAGTGTTTGCATCAACAGTATAAAGATAGAAAATATCTAAGTTCCCTAAGCTGTTCTTTTTTAACACGGTTCCTCTTTATCAGCGAGCTCTACCGAAAAGCAGAAGTAAAGCATGTGACCTGCTGAAACTATCAGTACGAGTCGATGAGAAGTAGGCTTGTTTAAATCTTGTGGTCAGGCCTCTCTGCCCCTGGTCCCCCTCAAAATCTATCATGAGCGCAGCTAGAAAGGTGTCTCATGATGTCATTGTGTGAGTTCACCAATGACAGGTGAAGCAATAGAACATATAGAAGACGTCACATTCGTGTGGGAGTGGGGGGTATGGCTTTGTTAAGTACGGGGCAAACGGTGACATTTCGAGCTGTTAACACCTTCTCTCTCTCTGTCACACTCCCCCACCCACGGGCTGTGACGCAGTTCGGCTTGACCAATGTGAGCAGGTGTTTCAGTGTGGCCAGATCTAGAGGGTGGTGATGGGGCATATTGTAAAATAGAAAAAGAATAAAACCCCTGAATAATGAAAGCATTTAATACAAGGCTTAGGATATTGATATCTATTATTACATAAATACATGTTAAGTAAATAAAAAAATTTCTTTCATAATATTTAAATAAATTAATATTATTATTCAATGTCATTTATCCTTATTCAAAATGTTTTGTTGATTATTTTCTTACACTAGAATACTTTTTAGTAAACCATTGTTTTTTGTTATTAAACTAATGAACTATTATTAAGATTAAAGTGATTTAAAAGATTTTTAAAAGATTTAATTCCATTAAATATTTTGCGTAATATTTAAGTAAACAAAAAAATAAATGATCATTCAAATTTTGTCAGCTGTTAATGTACAAACAAACTTTGTTTTGTCGATCATTTTATAACGCGATGTAGATCACAACATCTTTTTTGATTAAATCATTATTTTATCTTAATAAACGTATTAAAGTATTTAATTATATTGTAAAACGTTACGTTTTACAGTGTAATCCTTGAATACAATATATGCTGCTTTGGGAAAAATGGTCTGCCAAACTGTCGCTCTCACAAAAGCACACAGCGCAACATATACTGGTTATGTCAGGTGTGTATAATGATATGTAGGAATCTGTACAATGTGTTTTTGTTATTTATTCAGAGTGAGTGTATGAGAGCAAGTGTGGAGATGTGGCGTTAAGTGAAGAAATTACATTGAGTATGGATGGAATTTAAGAATTGAATGGTGGTAAGTTCAGTATCAAATTCAGATCAGATCTGAGGCAGATAATTTGCAAGCACACCATGTTAATGCAGTTCTCTCTGAAGGGTTATAGGGATTTTCCCTCTGCTGAAATCTGAGATTCACTGCACATGAGGTAAGCATTTCAGTCAAACACACAAGCAATATGTAATTAGACAGACCTTCAGGACAGTTATACATGCCTCTTTTTCTCCAAGCAAAATGTTTAATGAGTACCCTTGAATTTGAAGATGTATAAGGTAGGTTTTCTTGGTAGTGAATTCAAATGGACACGTTGCTTTGCTTGGTGTCTTTTATTAAGACATTTAGATCAGAATAGTTTGAAAGAGGCATGTGAGTCCATATTTTTGTATTTTTCAGGGGAAAATTGTATTATCAATCCTTTTCTCTATCTTTACAGAAGTGAGCAAACTTCGGCACTGAAGCTTTCATTCAATCATCATTCATAAACATCCAGTACATTATTAGACTGTAATGTGATCTTTCCTTCAGAACTTCCTCATTCTCCTGGTGAGAGCAGCACACAAGAGAAGGCAGCTCTGTGAGGCGTGTCATCCATTTCCCATCACGCAATGATATGTGTGTTTGTGTGTGTGTGTGTGTGTGTGTTCGTGACGGAGGACGGGGGAGGAGCTTGACTGGAACTGAGAAGTTTGGCTCTGTTGTGTTTTGCCCTGGCTCTGTTCCAGGGCAGAAATGCTCTGACCGAACATGCATGATTCTAAGGTAGACTCACACTAATGACAAATAACTTTGGAATCCCTTTTTACTCCAGCTCAGTGTTGAATGCAGGTAACGAGATAATGATATTGTTGTGCTAAAGGTTTATATGCTCTGGCCAGGAGCCAGAAATCTAACTCATGTTAAACACAAAAGCACTTTTAGCCATAAGGAGGAGTATATTAGGAGTACACAGCAACTGCATCACTGTGGTCATTTCAACCCAACATCTTGTTTTTGATCGATATGCTTTGCAAATATCAGTTGATGTTATTATGTTGGTGGTTATTATTTTCATCTTCTTCATTAGTTCCAGGAAGGTAGAACAAACAAACGTCACTTATTTAATTCACTGACATCTGCTCAAGTATTTCCCCTCAGATCTGTGCGATTATTACCTCATGATGGTAGCTATGACAACATCAGGTTTTTGATATGATCAGAGGGACTCTATTGAGACATTAACCTTTGCCCTCAATAACATGCATAACAGAAAACATTTTCTAATGACAACTAACTTATTAAAATCCTACCAAAATGCTTGTGCTTTCCATGCGTATGACTGAATTGTTTCTGTTTAGGAGCTGCATTGTGGTTTGCTACGGATAGACAGACAGGAAGCCGCAATTTTAAACGGCATTATCTTCCAGATAAGACCATAAGATGAGTCTGTCTTCAAGTGTGTCCTGTATTCACAGGTGTTGACGTCTCTATGGGGAAAGCAGCTCTTGTTCATACTGGCTATAAACCACACAATTTCAAGAAATGTTGTGAGCATTATTGGAATATAGAATGCGATTATTATAAACTCCATGTATTGACGTATAAACGCTTACCTAAAATGAATGACTTAAGGCCTACGATTGTTCCTGTTTTTGTACAAGATTCAAAAGCATTTTTCTTTGAAGCTTAAGTTTCTCTTGCACCAATTCATGTATTAAAGGGGTGGTTAATTGAATAAACTTTTTTTAACTTTAGCTAGTGTGTAATGATGCTGTTTGAGCATAAACAGCATCTGCAAAGTTATGACGCTCTAAGTTCAAAACAAAGGGAGATATTTTATTTTACATAAATCAATTTTTAAGGACTATACAACAAACGGCTGGTATGGGACTACAATGAGCTTCTTCATGGGTTAGTGACATCACTAACCCTAAAATTTACATAAAACCCACCCCCGGGAACGCAATTTATAGATTATCATGACAGAATATGCTAATCAATGACTAGAAGATAGTTAACTCCACATCAGCTACATAAATTCATCAACTAACCATTCAGAAATGTCCTGTTGCATTCTGCATGTTGTCACTTCTTCTTGAGTCTCTCCATCTTTGTCCAGCTCCGGATTGAACATAAAAGGCTAAAAGTTTTAGAAATTTTCAGTGCATGTCTGTGTGAGGTAATTGAAGAAGCTAATGCACACACAAGCTGTTGAAGCCCCGCCGTCTGAACCGCAGCTCATTTGCATTTAAAGGGACACACACAAAAGCCTCACAATTTTAACATGCTATAAACAATTATCTGTGGGGTATTTTGAGCTAAAACTTCACATACACACTCTGGGGATATCAGAGACTTATTTTACATCTTGTGAAAAGGGCATTATAGGACCCCTTTAATCACACTGTTGTATGGATGTAATTCAACAATTTGGCTATTGTTATTGTTTTTATGTACTATTATGTTCATTTAAGTTTATTTCGCATGTGTGGATGTTATATATAAAATACAAAAGAACCTGCTTATTAATTTTACGTTAATTCCAAATTAAATCAAATTATAAAACAGATGTTACTTTATTACCTAAATTTTACTTACTCTTCTCGGGTTTCACCAAAATATTAAACAGCGCAACTGTTTTCAACATTGATATATGTTGATAAGATTAGCATATTAGAATGATTTCTGAAGGATGACACTGAAGACTGAGTAATGATGCTGAAAATTCAACTCGCCATAACAGGAATAAATTACATTTTAAAGTAAATTTAAAATATAAAACAGTTATTTTAAGTAGTAAATATATTTGTCAGTATGACTGATTTTACTCTGTTTTTGATCATAAGACACTTCTTTCAGAAACAAATACGTTTGAATGGAAGTCAGGTGGTACGGTGGTGGTCATTTTTGAATTTTACCCCTGTAGCTCATTTCTAATTTATTATCACTTAAGTAATTCTTATTGTTTTACTGATGTTGTTCGGGTTATGGTTACAAATCATGCCCTGTATGCAATGCCAATATACCTGTAGGCTATATATGCAAAATATAAAAACCATCATCATTATTTTGTAATCCTTACACTACTGAAATGACATAAAAGAGAAACAAAAAGTAAGAGTATATTTCCAAATTGTGGAAAAAAGTCAAAAATTCCCAAGTTGCAAAATCAATTGAGTAACTCATCAACATAACGTGTTTCTATTAGGGATGCACCGATGTGAAAATTTTGGCTGATAACCAATTATTCTTTTTATTTGAAAGCCGATAAACGATGTATTGGCAGATAATATATATACTATATATAGCCCTGTTGGGAGTTGAAACCTCTTGAATGACACAATGACTGCTTTATTGGTTTTCATATTCTCATTGTTAGGAACTTATGTCAGTTGCATCACCACTGCATGTCACAGAGCTCTTTGTTTAAAAAGATTCAGAATTCAGATTGAGAAATACGAAAGCTGGACTGTAAATATTCGTATCTAAAGGCCCATCTAATAAAACAAATATATAGACCCAAATTAGAGAGTTTATTATTTTATTTACCTGAACTTTGGAAACAGAAACATATGATGCAATCAAATGGCTAGTATGAATGAAAACAAACATGCGTCTGCTCCACTTAACAGTAATGTAGCCACAATTCAGCTCAGAATGTAGCAAATACATAAACAAAATCACATGTTCAGTAGTATAAACTTTCATTTTATAAAAATACAAAAATTCACTCACAGAAAATGTGATGTAAAAGCAAATTTCACAATTAGCACAAGTGTGTCATGAATAAAGTAAAAACATAACGAGACATTGGTAGTAGTTTTCTAAACCTATAATATCACTTTCGAGTTATCAATAAAAGACCTTGCTTTAACTATTTGAGAACCTTGGATAAGAAGCATGTTTAAAATGACATAGCCATTACCCAGGGACAAATCCCTGCTAGTTCCCACGGTAAGGAACACAATTACCCTGCCATACTTAAGCGTTTGTGGACAAACGGTCCCAAACTTTTCCAATATGACCATCAGACTGTTATACATAAATGTTTCATCAAATCTCACTGCTTTACCAAATTGGCAGAAGCATCTTACAGTATTTCAAGGACAACGAACTCTTCTGATCTTCAGAAAAATACATTCAGTGAACATGAATCAGAGCCTTTGTTTAAAAAACAAAATCATGAACATGTCGAACACTTATGGAATTCAAAGCTATTCTTGGAAGTACTGCCAGGCAAAAGATTCAAGATGGCTCTCCTGCCCCATGCTGCTGGAAGGATACGGTATCTGCGAGACCATCTGATTGGGCCCACTGGCCTCCATCTGTCTCATGGTCTCCGGAGTACTTCCACTGGGGTTGGGGCAGTTCAGGAGGGCGGTGAAGGACTGCCCACAGTCTGAAGACGGGGTGCAGGCGGGCCCAAGCACAGCCATGTTGCTCTGCCCTTGAGTTTCCTGTTTCAAGTGGTGGTTGACCATGAGGTTTTGAAAGAACTCTTCATCTATGCTGCTTGGATACGGGTACCCCGTTCCCGGTGCCCCACTGGTGCCTGTTACTCCATTCTGTGTGCTTTGAGGCTGTTGGGAGACATAGTTATACCAAGTATGGGCTCCGTCCAGTCCTAGTCTTTGAGATGGCTGCTGGGATTGCTGGACCTGCTGGTTTGGTTGGTCCTGTCGAGGCTGGCTGCTGGTTGGGCCATTGGGTTGAAGAATCTCCAGATCGAAAGAGGTCAGTAGAGGGAGGCTGTTTCCACTTTCCCCTGTGGTGGGCATGCTGGGACTTGGGTTGACCTGCTGTAGGCCCACCCCATTACTAGCTCCGTTGCTGTTGAGTTGACTGGGCCATGCTTGACTGAGCGTTCCTGGGGTTGGGGTTGGGTTTTCCGATAGGGGTGGCATCATGGTGCAGGACGAATGGGCTTTGTTAAAATAGGCTGGCTGATTTGGGCGCACCACCCCATGGTTGGAAGGACGATAATAATTTAGTGGCTCTGTAAAAATAGAGTATGTTGTGTTAAATATTGATTAAAAAATGTTCATGTATTATTTAGTATGGGCTACATGGAAAGTGACATGCATCTTACCGGTTTTGATTCTCGGATTTATTAGGTTGGCTGAAGGCACAGCTTTCGGTCTGTTCATGAAGCTCATGGCTCCTTGAGAGAAGCTAGGGAAGGATTTCATCTGGCTTTCAATTTTACGTTTCTTCTCCTGACAGCCATATGGATCTGAAAAAAAAAGAAGAAGTATGCTCATTTTTTGTCTGCCAAATCGACCCAACAAAATCATGTGATGCAATCAACAGAATTCAAGGCAAGGTTACTTCAGGTTGTAAAATGTCATGTGGGGCAACTGTCCAAACATTTGAGATATATTTTTTAATTCATAATTTGATATTTGTTAAATAGATATTTCATTAAAAATCTTTTTTAAAACATTTTTGAAAATAAGGAATACACTCAAATATTTTTTTACTACCACAAGATTTAAACCTTTCTTGAAAATGGAGTAAAGTTTTTCAAAATGAAACCTACATGAACAGAAAAAGTACATTTCTAGGAAATGTGTGTGTTTTAAACCAGCATTTAAAAATATTTTCCCATCTCTTTATCAGATACTCCTATTTGTCATTGACCCACTTGTAACAACAAAGAAGACATGGGCCAAAATCACGAAACTGTAGGCTGATGTTTTTACCTTTGTCGTCGGGCAGGAATCTGAACTCCATGGGCTCGCTGACCTCCTGGTCTGTGGGACGACGCAGCTGCATGCGCACTGTGACCGGGGATGTGATGGTGGTGTCACAGTAGGCGGGTGTCTTGAACACTATGGCCACTTGCCGGTGTACGTCTGCCTGAGAGAAAGCGCCTTTGGCCTCCCAGGTCTGAGTGAAGAACCTCACCTCAATGTCATCTAGAATAAGGTGATGTTATGGTGTGAGAAATGGGTTAAACGAAAGAATGGCATAAAATAACTGGAAATGGAAAGATGATTTTCAATCAAATAAATAAAAGGATGATGAAGAGAAAAGGACATATGAGACTGTTTGAATGAATGACTTAATAAATACCTAAATCAATTTCAGATCTCCACTTAAGCTTTTCATTTTCTTTAATAAAGGTGCTGTAAGCCATTTTAAAAGAGAATATCATGCATAAAATGTAAATATCCACATATCTCCCTATCTCTGTAACAGACTGTTTTGGTTTGCTGACATATCTTTAGGGGTGAAGTTTTGGAGAGGACGTGTGTTAGCTGAAATTGCTTAAAGCACCTTGAAGTGTTCTAAAGATTTAAAACAGTCCTGTACCTTTCTGCACTTTATCGCAGAGGAGGAAAATCTCATCGCCTCCCTTCACACTGCCACTGTTCTTGTTGACCCGGCAGATTCGCAGTTCGGCCGTGTTCGGGGCCCCTGAAAAAAAAGAACGAGGCACTGAGAATGAAGATTCGAAAACCAAGCTTAACAATCTTGAAACACAGACACGCACCGCTATTAGCAATAGGAAACGATCTCTCATATATTTTGACTTTATCTGAGTATCTGCAGGCACAGCCACACTTGCAAACATGTGCAGAGGCTAAAAAAAGCAGTCAAACCTGTCATGATTTAGACAGTGAGGGCGAGGTTGTTTATTACTTCCTCTTTTCTGTGGCTGAATTCATATTTATGGTTAGATTTAACAGCTAACCTTATTAACACTGGCTGCAAATATATCAAATATTTCAGGTCAAACATACATAAAAATGCTTTTTTGAAACATCTACATGTTTTCAAGCTCGCTTTTCTAAAAATAAGTCTACTTGACTGCATTGTCGTGAGAACAACATGAACGACTTGAGAATCAGCCTTTACAAGCAGATGAAAGAGTTTTAACCCATTAACCAAGTCATGGCATGAGCTTCGTTTATCCGCTCTGACTTATTTAGAATCGCACAACCGCATGAAACACTCTGCAAGCACTGCTGTTTTGCTCGCCCTGTACACAACCATCACGTGAGGAAGTGTTAAAATGGACCGTGCTCACTTCCTGCAGTGAGGGATGTGGCCACTGACAGCTCTCTGTCACCTGAGCAATGCATTGCTACAGCTATATCTTCATGCTCTGTGACAGTAGTAACTTGCATCATGTCAAACAAGTCAAAACTGACACAAAACTATTCCGCCAAACCACTTTCTTTTAAATCTAAAATATACTGTAGCTAATATAGCAGATACTGAAAACCAATACCCATATTAAATGCAAAGGTTTTTTTGTTTTCTCTGTACAAAATGTAATTATTAATATCCAAAGCTTTAAAATAGACCCATTTGTTTTTGAATTATAATGAATTTAGATGAATTATAGAACATGATATAGAACAATAATTTAACAACTTTCATACTTTAAACTCCACAAAAACCTTTTAGCTTATAATAAATGTCACATTTAGCTTGGAGTGGAGTGAAATTTTAATTACAAAAAAATACTATCATTATTTTATTACAGTAAAAAAAATAAAATACTGTAATCTTTTTATTTATTTATTTAAATCAACAAACTAAAAACTAAATATATACATAACATATTAAAATGAAATAGCTTTTCTCATACACCTTTGCTAACAAAGTTGTTTTTTGCCACATCATTTAAAAAAAATTTTTTGTAAATAAATAATAAAATATTATATAAAATTATAATGAAAAGAAATAAATATGAAGATCATAAGAAAACAAAAACCTCCTTCTTCTCAATCCAACATTGTTAATGAAATCAACATCAATATTTCAGATCAACTTCCTCATATAGTGAAGTGTAATTCTATGCGTTTAGTGGAAATGGCAACAAACACAACCCAGGTCTTCCACTGAACAAAAACAGGTTTCCCCGCCCCAATTTCACATCACTGGCTGAGTCAAAGTTATGTTGTCAAACAAACAGTTTCCAAGTTTGTTGCCATGCAAAAATGACACACTTCACATTCAGTGCTGTGTGATTCTTATTTGTGCCAACTCACTGTTGTCATAGATGGGGTTGGAGACGATGGGAGGCAGCATGGTGTTGTACATCCCGGTCTCATCTTGCAGGTAAATTTGGAAGCACAGACGCACCACGTTCAGATCATACTCCTCAGTCTGTAGCAGCTGTTCCCGGGAAACTGTGGACACAAAACCAACGTTCAACAATTGCAGAGTGTGCAAAACAAACAAATCAACACATTAATCATAGGTGTAATTTGTGTCAAAACTGAACAGGAGATATTCAGAGAGTCATGTGAATGAGGTAAAGGAGGGGAAGAGGGAGAAGAAAACGGCACGAGAATGAAAACCAGGTCAGTTAGTTTGAAACTAGCTGACACACTTATGATGTTTTTAGAATTTCTTTTTCCCGTGATAATGAAGCCTCAATATAATAATATTGTTAATATAATAATATATTAGTGTTATCATTTTTACAGTATTTTGTAGTAATTTGTGCAAAATACATACAAATGTATAATAATCCATGCACCAGGAGAGACAAAACACAGATTTTGATAAATAAGCATGATATATTATTTGAACATAGCAAAGTTGATTTATTTATGTTCTCGCTCTTGCGAGAGCCTCTATATTTAGTTGTTCACTTCGGACCACCCGCAAAGCTTCTTAATATAAAGTGTAAACGGAAAAGCAAGCGGCATAGTGCTCTTGCATATTCTACACAGCAGCATCACCACCAGAAATGCCACTGACACATCACCCTATAAGCACACACACAACCACCCACGCGTGTGCATGTGTAGACATTTCTCTGTGTGCATCTCCACTCTCCACCCACTCTTCACTCTCAGGAGTCTGTCTCTTTTCACCCCGCGGCTATCCCGCCCACGGCCGTGACGAGCTTCTGAGGTCACAGCAGGTGGAAACATCGCAGCGGGTTAGAAAAGGCTCGAACGACAGAGTATCGGTGACGACTCTGTAGTGAGGGGGACGACCCCCTGACGTGAAGAGACACCTTCATCCACACCACAGGCCCAGAAGTGGGAAAGAAAGATGGAGATGGAAGCCTAGCATGTGAGGAGCACAGCAGCCAGATGTAAAACAGACCAGATGTATAGCGAAGGAACAGAGATAAAGTGGGAGGAGATGAGTGGGTGCGGAAGATAGCGAGAGGTGGAGTGTGAGAAAGGCGACTGCGAGCAGTGGTGTGGTCATGTTTATTTGCGTATATGTGCGCCTCTGGTTCTGCGTTCAGTGGAGACAGAGAGCAAGAGGAACGAGTGGACAGCAGTTGCAGGTGGGGGATGATTTAGGTTAGCGTGGGCTGGTGGAAGGTGAAGCAGAGGGTGAGAGCTGGAGAAAGAGAAATGGGGGCAGGGAGGTGAAGATTCTCCGTTCTGTGGGTATACCACCATTCCCAAGCCTGACACTCATCTCTCACAACCTGTGCCCACCGTCTGTGACACCTAACACCATATTGAGCAGCCCACTCAGTAACCATCATGGCAAAATCTGCTATGGGCAACCTCACTTTTTCTTTTTCTCGCAACGTGACACAAATGCTTACTAATTTAACTAATTGTGAATTAGTGTGATCTTTGTATTCTAGTCCAACATATTACCAACCAAGTAAGGGAATTGTAAGCAAACGTCAAAATGTTCAAATGCTCAGACCAAACGACAGAATAAATAAGGTTTTTAACGTGAACATGTAGCGCTCTGGATTCAATGGCAAATATTTTTGGATGTTACAGTTTGGACCAACATTGGCATATGAATATTATATTATGTTATTTAACATTATATTATATTGTCTGAATAAAAATGGTAAAGTATAAATGGAAGGAGAAATATTTATATCATATCTAAAGTCATTTAAGCCTATAAGGAAATATTATATTTTAAAAAATGACTTCAAGTCCAATGTGAATAAATGATTTCTTGTTACATTTTCAAAGTTGTAAACAAACCAGATTATTGGAGTATGTTTTACAAGAAAATACTATTTCAGTCTTTCTACTTCAAAATTTCACAGTTAAATTCAATGTGTTACTTGCAGTTTCTTTGTGATTGTTTGTGAAATTTACTAGCAACTTCTGAGTGAAAACTGTTTCAAATTAAACCATTCACCAAATGCTTTTTCAGTGTATGAGTATTAAGCAGAAAATGAAACAATAACATAATTAATCTCAATTACTGGTATGACAATTCATCATCAGCTACACTTTCATGTTCGTGACAGCCCCAATCGCAAAATGAATACCTCGCCGCAAAAACAGCCTATTACCTACTCAATAGAAATGAACGACAATATATACTGCATATGCATATGCGTCATCATTGAAATCATTGTGGGATAACGTCAGTGCAAATGAGGTCATTACTATAGCAGGTCATCCCTTCAACACATGACCAAACTTCAAAAGTAATATCAAAACTAATCTCACTACGACTGCCACCATGACTAATCAACATAATTTCGGAGAAATGTTAGTGTTATGCAGCCAAAGAAGGAGATCTTTATTTGGTTATCACAGCAGAAGTGAGAGCAGTGCCTCAAACAGCCCGTCACCACAGAGAGCACAGCGGAACATGCATGCGGAAGCAAACACAGATCCGAAGTCACAATCTGATATTCCCTACGTGACGACCTGTTGCGAACACTTTCAGAATTTCTCAAATATTGTTTGGGTACACATGGAATTAAACTACATATTGATTCTTTCAAAGTACAATCAAATCAACCAAGTCAAGTGAACACCGAAGCATTTCCAACAGCTACTCTTTAGGTCAACTACTATGTACTTCCATTGGTTTAGGGGGCTCTGAACCCTTGAAGGGGATCTTTTATAGATACTAAACACTTTTAATTCAAATGTTTCAGTGACCACAAAAGCTGCCAAAGAAAATTACCTAGAGAAGTTGCTTTAAATATGTCGACCCCGTCATAATTTCCTCCCACACAATAGTTTGCATGGAATTCCTGAAGTATTTGGCTGTTTGCATACTCGAGGCAGAGTAATCCACAGTTGTCTGTTTCACAAAAACGTATAGTTTACAGTTCCTCTTGACATTCCTCCCTATCTGAATAAGTTCCCCCTGATCATGTGCCGCTCAATACCGCAGCCAGTTTTGCAACATCTTCACTAAATAAAGAGAAGTGATTCTTTTTCTACTCTACCTGCATTGTCAGATGCTAGTCTGTGTCATACAGTATTGAAGGAAGGAAAGAGAGAAATGTGTGAGCATTTGCGTTTTTAACAGCGTGATGTTGTTGACCATCGCCTAAACACCGTTCGTCTCATAACGAGAGTAAAAGCCAAAGAAACTGGGTCAGTAATAATGATAAGACTTTTTAACATAAAAAGGGTGATTAGATGGCCCAGATGGAATCTGCATTTTTTATGAATTTCCCCCAATTCTGGGAAAATTTGCGGAATTTTCTGCATATGCAGACTCTATTTGGGCCTGGAGAGAAAACATGGTGTTGGATCTCACCATTGAAGGGGTTGATTCCTCGTGCAAACCTCTGCATTATGGCATCTCTCACTTCTCTTCTCCGCACACACTGGATGCCCAGGTTCTGGAAACTAGGGAAAAACAATAAACAATCTGTTAAACTGTGTAGTCTGCTTTTGAGCGCCCAGATTTGTTTAGTTAAATGTATTGTCCATCTTGAACTCTGATCCCAAAGACTAAAGCTTACAGGAAGAGTGAGGTTAGAACTAACCATACTGACATACTATTTAAAAATTGAGGGCAGACTGGAGCACTAAGGCTCTCATTTTCATACTGGGGGAATCCCCTGCATGGCTCCCTACTCTGAAACAACATGCTTCTTTAAAAAAAAAAAGAAAAAAAAAAAAAAGAAGAAGAATGGACAGCCCTTCGGAAGAGAACTGTGGTAGTGTGTGGGCTGGAGTAATACGGAAAGCACATTGGAATGGCTTTGATGTGGGACACAGAGATGTTTCATTTCATTAAGAGGAAAATAGTAACAGGACCAAATGAGATTAGAGCAAAGCATGCAGATAATATTAAATCTAGAGCTGTTAAATCGATTAATTGCATCTGATATAAAAGTTTGTCTTTATATAATATATGTGTGTGTGTCTGTATGTGTGCATGTCTGTGTGTATATACATATACACACATACATATACATGCATACATATATGTGGGTATAAACACAAACTTTTATGTTAGATGCGATTAATCACGATTAATCGATTTGACAGCACTAAATCAAAAGGTTTTTAACCTTCTTTTTTTAAGTGACATCAAAATTATTTAGGCATTTTAACATTAAAAGCATCAACTTACGCGATGACCCTACGTTCAGGTCCAAACTCTGCCTCGTAATAACCATCCTTACAGTCCTTACCCACTAGGTCATGGGGATGGGGTTTGTATGGTTCGCTTTTGGTTACCAACGTAACACGTACTTTTCCTTTCCCGCTAACATTTAGTATCTAATAGAAAATGATAGGAAGAGAGACACAATTTATAAAACCTCTTAGTAAGTAATTAAGTTGAATTATACAGTGAAGTGTAAGCCTTTAAAAAACAGGTACCTGAATGCTTGGGTAGGTTCTGTTATTGTCAGAGCTTCTTTCTCCCGGTATGCTGCCCGCTGATCGACCCTCACATTTGTACCTGAAGCGCATGCCTCTCTGTTTTGGCTGCTCGAAGATCTGAGCACAGGGCTCTCCCACTGCACAGAAACCAGCAAAATGACACCAGTCAGTCTCAGAGATCTGAATATCATTCATTTAAATATTCAAAAGTGATTTTACAGACTAAAAGCATGTTAAAAATTTAAATTAGTTCTGTGTCAGGCAGAAATATCTACTGTTTATTAAAATGGCAGCATTGAAGATGCATAAGAACATGACATGGGCTCAAAACACCTGCAGAAGCAACATCTTGTGTCTTTCACAGAACCTGACCATAATCTGACCACAAACAACGCAACCTGCTGGTAAATAATTTCCCGCTCTCTGCACCTGTCAGCACAGACCCTTTACGAGCTCATCCAGGTGCCATTATGCCAATAAGCATATATACTAATCATAACTTGGTCAGACACCTGCACACACAGCTGGATTTGCCATGCAATATAGATTTGGTTGTTTTTAACACACTTGCTTCTGACACCGACACAAATAGGTCAGATCTATTCGCATAGGCATTCTTACACTGTGAAATATAATAAAATAAGCTGGGGAAGATATCAAATCTATGGTTATTATGGATGAAATGGATCCAATGATATAGTGTAGGAGCAGATGTCACTCACTACTGCCTGCTCATGAGATTTGTCACATACAGGAAGTCATATCTTTATCACAAAAGAGGAAGTAATGTAAGGACATCTGAACATTACATCGGTTTTACAAAGGGAAACTGGGTGACGTTTGAACATATTTGATGAGTGATTAGTCAGAGTTTATGGTCCACCCTAAACTTAAATCTAAACATGTTACTAGCAACGACAGAATGTGTTTCACACTTGGCACAGATGTTTATAATGTAGGCTACTTACTTAGATTGGGATCCCTGTGCATTGAGAGGGGATGCACTATACAAGAAAGCATGGATAGAAGAACATAAATCAGTATAGAAAATCAGCAATGCATTTTATATTGAGTAAGAATTAACAACTGTTCAAATGAGATTAAGAGAGCTGAAACTGCTTTTAAAAGTTCCCCATTTTTTTATTTCCTGGTGTTACTTTGTCCCTCATATATTCATGTACTGATAACGCATTTGATTTGTTTAGTTTACATGAGATTTATCTTAAGTTTAGAAGACTTAACTTTAGAATTTAGTTTTCAGGTAATGCGAATCTTCTTTCGCAAGAGCTTTATGTGATTGTACACTTGCACAAATAAAACTCTGCTTTTCATTCCCTATAATATATAAAACTACAAGCCTGTATGTTTTCTTAAATAGAATTTTGATTAAAAAAAACATGGAACATGTTACATTGTAAAGATTACAAATTACATTGTGAAGATTTACCAACTCAAGACAACAGAAGAACATTGTGAAGATTTACCAACTCAAGACAACAGAAGAAAACAGTCATTTTTATTGAGACGGATTCTATATAATAAAATTATGAGTTAGCAGATTAAGTATCTGTAATTTACCTGAACAACTCGACTGTTCCGATTTGACTATCACACAGATATAGATTGGTAGCATAATTTAATTAAACCGCAAAGAGCAAGAAAGGGGAAATAAAAAAGATAGTTACTTGATTAACTTAATGGTACTCACCACCATCCATATTATGCGAACACCCTTGACTTCGCTTGTCTTACGTCCGAGCTCTAAAGTGCTGAACAGATATACAGTAACACTTCAACACAGAAGAGTACTGACTGGGAATTCCCCACTATATACAATATGCCCGCCCACAGAATAAACACACACGCCCCCTCTATGGCAAGCCGGTTTAACATTTGTATAGTTTGCAACACAATAATGATTTTGTTTTTGTCAGGGTTCTGTCACTTCGGTCTAGTTAATTTCTTGGTTTTGTGACAGAGCTCTGACACTCCCTGTTTTGTCTCGTCTCTGTGTGAGTGTGCGGTTCCGAGCGCGCTCGGGCCGTGCACTCACTTGTCTACGTGCCTTGTTATATGTGCGGGGCATGGTGTTTGGATCCCGACACGTCTGTCTAGTTAGGTTTCGGTTCTGTGTCGGGATTCGGACATCAATGCTCCGCGTGTTTGTTTTCTTTTGTGAGCGCACAGAATGAGCTTTCGCTCGTTCTCGTGCGCTCTGTCTTGTCACGTGAGCGCGCGCGGTTTCGAGTTCGCTCGAGCCGCGCGCTCTTCTGTCTGCGTGTGTTTTTTCTTGTCTTGTGCGGTGTAGCACACAGCTAGTTTTTCACTGGCTGTGTGCTTTCATGTTATGTTTTGTGTGAACACGTGGCTTATGAGTTTTCACTAGCTGTGTGTTCATGTCTCGTTTTGTGTTCTAGTCCTGTTTGTTGTGAGCACATGGCTTGTCATGTGTTTCCTTGTGCCATGTGCTCTCCTGTCAATTGTCTAGCCCCTCCCATCTTGTTACCGGATTATTAGTTCATTTTCCCCACCTGTCCTCCCTCGTTACCTGCTTTGTTTGCTCTCCCTATTTATGCTCCTTGTGTCTTCAGTCCTGTGCTGGTTCGTCGTCGTACACTGTGTGTTTCCCTGCTGTGTGCCTCAGTCAAGTCAAGTCAAGTCCAAGTCGAAGTTCAAGTCCAAGTCTAAGTCTGTCTTGTTTTCCCCCTTGGGGTAGTTTTTGTTTGTGTTTTGTTTTATTTTGTGATATATTGAATAAAAGACCTTTTTCTCGCAATTGAGCCCTCGCTCCCTTACTCAACCTGACAGAACCCTGACAGTTTTCAATTCCATTGATAACTATTTATTAGATGCTAGTACGTATTCCTTTGCTATACTCACTATTTCAATAGTGACAAGTATTTATTCCATTGTTACTAACAAATTTCACATTTTGCCTTTATATTTAATGTATTCTGTATTTTATATCATCTGCTGATAGGCCATTAATTGCTAATAACTATTTATTATTTATTCATCTTTAATTATACATTTATGTACATAGTAGGCCTAATATTAATTAACAACATGTTATAATAGGGTTAGTTGCATATAATTATGCACAGTTGCACAACAAAACTTGTAAATAAATTAATTTCTATACAATTTAGTAACATATAATTGGGTGTTCTTCAACTGAAGGCATGTTGTCGGATTTTTCTGTGTTGACAGCTCCGTTAAATAGACTATATATGTAGTTTTGCTACCATATTGCCTACTACAAATATGAAAAGTAAAATACAAGAATAACATTTTAAGTAACTTCTGTTTCTGAACAAAAAAAAGCAGTAAAAAAAGCCTGATTTTTGTTTTAATTGTCAGAAAAAAAAAATCACAAACATATGCTAATAATTGAGGCTATAGCCTATTTTAATGAATAAATATTTCAATAGTAAAATAATTGTATATATGCAGTTAATTAATAAAAAAAAAATTTTTTTTTTTTTTTTACTTTTTTGCCCACCTCCGGAGGACAACTTTATTTATTTTTATTTTATTTTTTTTGTAAAAATAAATAAATGTTTTTAAACAAATGAGGAAATTAAAGTGGGTTGAATCCGGAGCCCTAAAATAATTTTAGAATCGTTATCTAAAGCTAAACGCAGCATCTGCAACTGAAGGCACGCCGCCCGCACTCCTTTGTTGACTGTTGCTGTAGACCATTTAAAAATGTTAAATAGCTAACCAAATAACATGTTTAGTAACTGCACCTGTCTCTGACTCTCTGCAATTTTTATTGTTATTTTCAAATCTTAGCCAATTAGCACAAACTCTCATTAGGCCTATAAAGTGAATTAACGTTCTTTTATTTTGCTCTGGAACCTGACTAAATGGAAAAATGTTCTTGCTACTGAGCCGAAATTAAAAAGAGGGAAATCTTCCCAGGGCACATCGCATACTCTCTTGTACTTATTTTGAATAAGCAATTACTTAGCAACTGCTAGAAAAGTATGTTCTATAGTATATAAATGTGTGTAGATTGAATGTAATCTGGAAGTACAATACATTCGCCACTACAAGTGTCAAGTTGTGTTGCTTCACTGCCATTCACAAATCCTTGGCCTTGTGGGATAGAAAAGTGTCCATTATGTGTGCACTTAAGTATCTTGCTGGAAGTAGGTCATCCAGGTAATTTTTGCCTTCTCTTTTATGAGTACAGTGAACTCGGACATACACTCACCTAAAGGATTATTAGGAACACCATACTAATACTGTGTTTGACCCCCTTTCGCCTTCAGAACTGCCTTAATTCTACGTGGCATTGATTCAACAAGGTGCTGAAAGCATTCTTTAGAAATGTTGGCCCATATTGATAGGATAGCATCTTGCAGTTGATGGAGATTTGTGGGATGCACATCCAGGGCACGAAGCTCCCGTTCCACCACATCCCAAACTGGGACTGTGGGGGCCATTTTAGTACAGTGAACTCATTGTCATGTTCAAGAAACCAATTTGAAATGATTCGAGCTTTGTGACATGGAAGTAGCCATCAGAGGATGGGTACATGGTGGTCATAAAGGGATGGTCATGGTCAGAAACAATGCTCAGGTAGGCCGTGGCATTTAAACGATGCCCAATTGGCACTAAGGGGCCTAAAGTGTGCCAAGAAAACATCCCCCACACCATTACACCACCACCAGCCTGCACAGTGGTAACAAGGCATGATGGATCCATGTTCTCATTCTGTTTACGCCAAATTCTGACTCTACCATCTGAATGTCTCAAGAGAAATCGAGACTCATCAGACCAGGCAACATTTTTCCAGTCTTCAACTGTCCAATTTTGGTGAGCTCGTGCAAATTGTAGCCTCTTTTTCCTATTTGTAGTGGAGATGAGTGGTACCCGGTGGGGTCTTCTGCTGTTGTAGCCCATCCGCCTCAAGGTTGTGCGTGTTGTGGCTTCACAAATGCTTTGCTGAATACCTCGGTTGTAACGAGTGGTTATTTCAGTCAAAGTTGCTCTTCTATTAGCTTGAATCAGTCGGCCCATTCTCCTCTGACCTCTAGCATCAACAAGGCATTTTCGCCCAGGACTGCCGCATACTGGATGTTTTTCCCTTTTCACACCATTCTTTGTAAACCCTAGAAATGGTTGTGCGTGAAAATCCCAGTAACTGAGCAGATTGTGAAATACTCAGACCGGCCTGTCTGGCACCAACAACCATGCCACGCTCAAAATTGCTTAAATCACCTTTCTTTCCCATTCTGACATTCAGTTTGGAGTTCAGGAGATTGTCTTGACCAGGACCACACCCCTAAATGCATTGAAGCAACTGTCATGTTATTGGTTGATTAGATAATTGCATTAATGAGAAATTGAACAGGTGTTCCAATAATCCTTTAGGTGAGTGTATACTTTAGTCAAAAACTGTATTTTGCCTATATATAGTAGGGAAGTACGTGATTTCGGATGCAGCCCTTGTCTGTAGTCCTGCCCTTACTTCCGTAATGCAGCTGCGTCACCCTACATTTGCATAATGCCACCTGTTTGCTAATTTGGCTTGCCCTCAAACAAAAGTAGTTGTAAAGCCATAAAAGTTTATCACTATATTGAGGAACAATTCTTTTCACTGCAAGGGCAAAACATCATTACATGGATTTCCAAAGACTAGACCAGACTATTGGGATAGTGACTAGAAAGAATGAATAGTGACTAATTGAATAGATAATTACTATTGGATTACATATTAAATAGAAAAGTATTAGCAACTAAAAATAGATAGGGTACAACGGGGCTAAAGGCTACTTTGATTTTATTTTCCTCTAAACCACTAGATGGCACAAAAACTTGCAGCAGCACTTTCCAAAACATCAGATGCATGTGGAAATTTGGCTGATCATTGGCGATAGCGGGCAGCAGTGCAAAGTTAATTCTGTGTTAATTTGATCTAATATTTGATGTTTTTAAAATGTTGTAGATTTAGAATCGCTAAAATTATTGAATATATTTTGAGACAAAGGACTTCTTAATGATTTGTTCAAGCTAATTAAAGCAACAGTTTTTCAATAACGGAAGAATATGTAAAAGGCGCCCCTGCAGTCGGGTCTAAAGGCACAATTATTAACATGATAATAAATAGCTGGCTGATTTTCCCATTTGTTGACTTTATATGGTTAGATTCAGATGGTAGATATCATATATTGAGTTGGGTGTTCACCTTAGAATTAATCACCATAATGAAACCATATTTAAAAATCTGATATTAATAACATCATGTAACAAAATATGATTTACTGTTACAACTGTAAATCTATCTTAATTTATGACATATCTTTTAATGATTTCAGAACCTTTACTTTTAAAAATAATTGTTTATGTACTTTTTTAATTTACTTTTATATTAATATTTTAATGACAGTATATTTATTGAACAAAACTTAATTCTTTTATCAAAATAATTCAAGTATTAAATTAGACAAAACATTTTAGCTTAAGTATATATTAGTATAAATAATGTGTGATTTATTATTTATTTTCAGACAAAATCTGTTGATCTATAAATGTTCAATACATTTCGTTATTAACAAATTTTTTTTGTTAATGTGGCTTGCCATATTATTCAGCGTCTGCGCAGCCAATCCAACTAGGGAAGTGCATAGTGCGCAGTCAAATTCAAATTACACAGAAATGAAATGAGAAATGTCAAGGTACTTGTAATAATGTGTTTACTTTTTATTTGTTGAAATGGAAAGTAAATACATACTTTTTTGAAATCCCACGAATTTTTTTATTTCATACTACAAGATTCACTTCAGTAAGTCAGACACTTGGGAGTTTCTTTACTCTTGATGTTCTCCAGCATTTTGAATTGATAGCCGTTTCTATCCCATTAAGAAACAAGGACCTAACGTTACTTCTGACAGAATAAATCAGCTCGTTCTGACACGGTTTAGCTAAAAAAATTTAAGAGATTGAATGACCAGTATCATATTATTCTTTAAAATGGACGCCGCTTGTATTTACTAAAAAGTTCACGCAACTGATCAACCTATGAAAGGGTAATCCCCTGCACGCAGTGGGAATCTCCCACGAACAAGGAAGTTTATTTCCAACAACAGAGAAAGAATAACACTTCTTCGAGAGAATTTACGCTTTGACTCTATATGGGTAAATATTTTTGCAATTAACAGTTTAGTTATTCATAGCTTATTAGCAAATATCCTATGTGAGAGTTGTGGTCAACGCGACATGAGTGTTTACAACTTCATTAACTACGTCACAGGGATGGCCCATAGGAGGTGACGTCATCGTAAGCTGTGGCACTATTACCTGAATTTGCAACATGATAACCTACACTACATGTAAAGAATATATGTCCCGTTTTCTCTTTAAAATCATCGTTGTCATGAACAAGAACACTTTGGAAAAGTGGGGGGAAAAAAAGACAGGAGCCACTTGGGGTTTTGTGAATTTTATGTTCTCAAATGTAAAGAAGGCAGTTTACATTACATACAAAAATACCCTTTCAAATACAACTTTTGCCCTACAAAAGAATATGACAAGTAGATTTTTTTTTAAATTGTCCTAAAGGTAACAGGAAGATTCAAACTGAGCGATGAAATGAATGTCTAGAAGAAAAAAAAAAGTTAAACTGCAATACCTGTGATATAAAAAATGATAATGGTACAAATAAATAAAATGTTAAGAAACCCCAAAATGAAGAGTAAGCCTATGTTCTCTGTACACCCCAACAGGGCAGGACAGTAGGTTGTGGAAAGGAAGGGGGGATGGAGGAAAAATGGAAAATAAATGGAAAGTGTTCAAAGTTAAAGTTCAAGAGACACTGCCATTCAGACCTCCATGGGAGGCGCAGGGGGTGACGCCCTAGACGCAGGAAATTACAATCATGCACATGCACACGCAAAACCAACATGGACTCGTTTATCATTTAGCAAACTCACAGTAAAAGCAAACCTGCTTTGAAATGTAGGCCCAACAAACCCATACCTCAGATCTAATACTGCTCTTTTGTTCTGAGCTGATAACGAAACTATGGAGTGGCAGCAGCGCTTGTGACCTGTAATGGGAGTCATGGTTTTGAGTTACTAATGCTGGTCCATCTACACACTCGCACACATACGCACCCCACACAAAAGGTCCTCCCAGAAACTGTACCAGAATCAATACAGCCATTACAAAAAGACTGCAAGGAAAACCTTTGGACAAACAAAGAATCTCATTTACAGTGACAAACAGGACAATTTTTTTTTTCAACTTTTTTTGTTAATAAAAACTACATTAAGGTGGCATAGAAAGACTAACAATGATTTTTAAAGTTATTTACAAACTACTCTACTGTACAAGTTGTTTCAAAAGCTCAAATAGATGTCTACGCAAGCATTCGGACACAGTAAGGCATAAAAAAAAAAAAAAACTACTTGGGAAGAAAAAAAAACAAAGACAAATCAATACTTTACACTAACTCTTTAACAAGCAGGAAGACCAGCCAAATATCAGTAGCAGTTTAAAAGCAGCACTGCTGTTACACAGGTGTGGTTCCACTCTTTAAGGGAAAACCTGTGTAGACAAATGCTCAAGAAAAGGAGAAAAAAATAGATTAAAGGGCAAACCCAAGAGTGGCAGCAACAGTAACAATTCATGTCACCTGTAGATAGCTCACTGTTATCGGTTAAGGGTGAGCCTGATTGAATTTTTAATCACACGGAGGTTGCTTGTGGGGATTGGGGAAGATGCATCCGGAAGCTCTTTACTGGGTAGTCTCTGAAAACAAACGACTATTAAATTAATTCCAATTTTGACATTAAATTATAATAATAATTGCATGTCAATTACCTGTGATCTTGATGTATCGATTGTTGGTATTGGCATAGGTTTGGTTGCTGCAAAACCCTCCTGTGTCAAAGAGGGGGTGGGGTGGGGAGGGTGTTTTCAGTAAATTTGTTTTTGCACAAACATTGCGTGAGGTCTTATTGTGTTGATGCGAGAAAACTGTTTCAATTTCAGTGAAATGATCCAATTGTGGTGTACACCTGTGGTTAATGCAATAAACATGAAGAAAAAAAATAGAAATACACTCACCACTGTTTGCCCATCATCACCATCCAAGCCATTGGTAGTTGGAGGGTTCGGTTCTTTAAACGCAGAGTCATCAGAAAACACCTGACACATATTAAGGCATGCTTGAAGTTAAGGCTGGATTGGATTTGTCCATTTTTATTAGGGTTCCTCAGAAATGAAGAGGTTGACCATTCATAATGGATTTCTTTTTGTGTGTGTGTGTGTGTGCTTTTGAATGGTAAATAAAAAAAAAAATGCAAATAAAGAGCTTTGTGAGACCTCTGTGTCTTTGTGCCTCTTAGGTGGATCCTCCAGAGATGGAGAGTGAGGTCTCTTTGGTGCTCCATTGACACTGTTGGGCAGGTCAGTTGGGCTAGGGGAGGAAGAGGTAATGCGTGGTATCACACTGCGGCCCACCACTGTAGGAATGGTGTTGCCAGCGGGAGGTGTTGGGGGCTTGGCAACTGGAGTGGCGATGGGCTCTGAAAAGAAAAAAGTAGTAAATTAGTGGAATCAGAATGAATTGCAACTTACAAAAAGACCAACAAATGTGTTTCCCCATTAGAAAAACAGGAACAAGTCCATAACAGAAGATATGATGGCACTTACTGGAGCCGATGACTGGAATGGACATTCCCTGTTCTGGTTTTGGAGGCGACAATTCTGATGCTGGTGGGCTGTCCATGAACACAAGGACTGGATGACTGGGTGGGCTGATACTACTGAAAAAAAACAAAAACAGGGAGATAAAAGACAGGGTTAATACAGAAGAAGCAGAAGGTTAAAAAAATACTGCCAATGTTGAAAAATTAGGTAATTGTAAATAAGTTAATTTTATCTAACAGCATTTTGACACTACGGCCAACTCATATTTCTGCATTTCTTGTGCTTGTGAATGAGGCCATAAAATTAGCTTGACCACAAAAACTAAATAAAAAAACCGCCTGCAATTTGTGACATTTATAATTTGTGCACTGAAGCAAGAAAAAAAAAAAAATCTTGTTTTCTCTTCCAACCCCTAGACCTCTAAAAGCCTGCTAAAAGTCATGTGTGATACAATAAATTGAAAAATGCCATTTCAGTCCCTTGGGCAGGTATTTGAGATTCACTTAAAAACTCACAATCTTTCAGGAATCCTTTGGTGTAAACCAGCTAAATCAGGTACAATAAATCACAAGCATTTAATCCCAATCAGTGACACTACCTGTCTTCAGGTGTGGAGACTGGTTGGCATGGTTGGCTGACTGGTGTAGGCGAGCTGAACGGGGTGCCAATGTCTGTGTCCCTGGAGCTGTCCAGCTGACTGCTATCCAGTGAGCAGCGCTTCGACCCACCACCATTTGAGCTTCGGTTTATATCTCCCAAACTCTGCCATGAGATAGAGATAGGTTATGGATATAGCTTCTTTAGAGACCAAGAGCATTGATCATTAATGTAAACACTAGAAGACTATGTGGTTTTACCTTCTTCTTCCTCTGCACAAGTTCAGGAGGCAGGTAATGATGCAACTGTTTCTTTTTCACATGTGTGGCCTCAATAGTCATGCCATCCTTCAGCATGTTGATGTTGCTGGCCTGCCTATAAACTACAAAGAAAATCCAGCTTTTAGACATTAAAAGACCCTAAGTGTCCTCTGCATCCAAAATAACCAGTAACTTTAACAGGACGATGGAGGAAAACAGAATGCACAGGCAGAGCAGCTTACCAGTATCGGTGAAGGACTGGATGTCATAGGTCAAGTCAATATTCACACAGTCAGAATTGTCCAGTTTTTTGAAGCTGATTCCAATAAACCACATGGAAACAAACTCATTCCTGTGAAAAGAACAGCATGCAAATTTATAACAAAAATTAATTTCTCTATATTAGTCCCTATACAGAGGCCATTAGAGATCAGCAAAATAAATATCGGCATTGTAAAATGGTGATTAAAGGTGGCTGTATGAAGCAGAAGCTGAAACCCTGAGAACAAATATAAAATTAAAATAATAATCAGAGCAAATCCAATAGTGTCCTCACATCATCTGTCCTCGTGCCTTAATGAACAAAACATTAGCCTCATGTTTGTTATGATGGCAGGATGACAATACGATAGATAAAGCACAATAGAAATGTCAGCTGGTAGAGATTTTGCCATACTGTCTGCAACATGATAGATATAAATCTGTGCAGGACAGCTTTGCATTTAAAGGAATCATTACCTTACGTTTAACGAGAGTTGGTCTTTTACATAGGCACTTCGTATGATAAAAAAACAAAAAAACAATTTGCATTCAACAAGTTCCAGATAAAAAAGAAAAATTACATAATACATTTCACTTGTAAAAGATTTCTTTCTATTATTATGCACAAATAGTCCCACGTTTATTTGAAGTGCAGAGCATTTTCACTATGAATGAATATAAAATTTAAACCCGACAAAGAAAACAAAAACAAACAAACATTATATTGCGATAAAATTACTCATACCTAGACAATTTGTTGGTCACGCCACCCACCAATCTATTACTTACTCATTGCGGTTCTCATTTGAACCGGGAAAAGACTGTGGGTTGACATGCGCAAGGGTGATGTACTCATTGCGCTCCAAATTTCCAACCAACACTCTTATCTTTGATTCCACCAGTCCAATCCTGTGGAGACCAGAACATCATTATTTGAGGAGTCTGTGGTTCCAGAAACAGAACCCAATGAACGGATTTCAGAATGTAGATCGTGAATTTGAGTTTAAGTGTAGCCTTTTCTAATATTATTATTATTATTATTATTATTGTTGTAATGCTGTTTAAGTGGAATGAAAACATTTTAGTACAAACCCATACAAACAAGCCAAACTATAGTCCTCTTTTGGGGGTTGGGGGGTAAATTTTAAATCTCTGACAACTATTACTAAGTCCAATTAAAATTAGAACAATTTTTGCAGACACACAAAAAAAGAAGCAGCAAGAAATTAATTTGACTAAGATTTTACCACTCTAGATGGTTTTCCTCAGTGGATGCACTGGCAGTAAGGACAATGTAATGCCTGCAACAAACAAACCAACATTAAGTTCAATCTTTACTGGAATTTATCTCTGATATGACACTATGGATAACCACTTACTTGTACTTCTGGAAAAAGTTGGGAGGTTCAAACAACTTGGACCAGTCTGCTTTACCCAGAAGAATTTCATCTGTAACAGTGAGACCTTAAAACAGAAAAATTGGAAACATGAGCAATGGTCAAGGGAGATGGCCAATATCTGACCTGCTTTGATTTAAATTTCATACCATTCTTGAACTCTTCACTCATGATGGTGCGTGTGGAAGTAGACACATTGTAGGTAGAGTTCTGTTGTGGGTATGCAGGCGTGATGATTGGCATCAGGTGATACCTGTCTGATGGATTCACCTGAAAGTAAAACAACAGAGGGTAGAGTGAAATCAGAAAACTATCATAAAGCCTAGAAAAACTATATACAATGAACATAATAATACTAACCCGCGGATCCCAGACTGGCAGATTCAAATTGCTGTCTTCAGGTTGTTTTAAAAGCACAGCGTTTGGCCATTCCCTGATGAAGTAAAAAAAAAAAAAAAAAAAAAAAAAAAAAAAAAAAATGCATTGAAGAGATGAGAAGGGGAAAGCAATGGACATTCCATGACTACAGGATATGGACTTGGACATTAACAGCACACAATATGTGAAGTTTCAGTTCCACTATATGAACCACATGTGCTGTGATCTCACCATTTAGAGAAGACCAGAAAGAACTTGTGCACAAGTGTGGCGGCAACAGCATTTGGGTAGAGCTGACATGTTCTGGCCACCAGCATAGCCCAGGACACTCCACCCAGAAAGCCTAGCATGTTGGAATAGATTCCACGGCCTAAAAACAAAACAACAAAAACAAAAAGTCAGTGGATTGCATTCTTAGCAAAGTCAAGATTTAGAATAAAAGAGATCAGAATTTCAAATCAGACATCAGAAACTAGTGGTTAACACATGCTAGGACACATTGAGCTGGGGTGCTCATGAGTGCAAAGCATTTTCATCAAGTAATTTCCCTGTCCCATTTCACCTTTTTCTCCCCATCATTTCTGTCCTTCTCTACTCGATCAATAATAATAAATAAAAAAAGTCTCAAAAGGCAATAATTTAAATCACACTTACGTTTGGCCCACAATTTAATCGCTCTCAATGTTAATCTGAAATTCTCTTTATTAGGCACCAAATATAGGATCTCATCCGTAACACGGCAACCTGCAAAAATGTACAAAACAACAAGTAAATCTATGAAATAATAGAGAAATTAAGACTGTGACATTAAAACATAAAATCTTGAAGGTTATTGCCATTTAGACTGCGAATGCATCTGATGTCCAAGTTTCTGAGGAGGGAGTCTCCTCTTAGGTCCAGGTTATCAGGAATGGACTGTAGAGCCAGCCTGGCAAACAGCAGATCAATCTGAGGGGGTGAAGAAAAAAAGTAAATAAATAAATATCATGCAGGCTTATATCATAAACAATTTGTCATCAAATGCTTTACCTCAATGCCATCAAACTTGAATTTGATCACTGGCACAAAAGCATCCTCCACAGCCTAAACAGGAATTATACACAAGATAAAGTCACTCTTAAAACAAAGCAGTGGCAGAAATTATGGGTAATGGAAAAGGTACTCACCCGTAGATCCTTAATCTCATCATGCCGTTTTAGTTTTTCGAAGAAAGATGAAAAAAAGTCAGTTCTTTCAACATGACGTGGGGCAACACACAAAGCATCTATATCAGCACCTAAAAAAAAAAAAAAAAAAAACCTTGATATGCAAAGGGTACATATATTCCTCTTTATAACTTAAAAGATCTGCAACCTTAAGAATTTTCTGCTGCTTTACAGTACAAGAAAGCTCTTCAAATGTACCTTTTGTGTGCACTCCCAACCTATATGATCCAAAAGTAAAGATTTTGCCACCAACATTCGCAACGGCTGACGGTGGAAGATTCTGTGAGGCAAAAGAGATGATTTAGAAAAGCCACTTGTAATTCTTGATTAAAAGAAATTTAACTTCTTGAGTCTTGACATAACAGGTGATGTGACGATGACGTAACAGGCCAAGAGACCTGTGGTATTATTTACCTTTGTTTCACTGATTTCTGAAATCCACTCCTTAACAAATGAATTCAGCTTCCCAAGAACTGCAAGCCTATACAGACACAAACATCTCTCTTAGTCATTACAAAGATAGAAGACACATAGAAGTGAGTCAGGGTATGGCACGATTGCAATATTTTTTCAAATTTTATGCTTTTTATGTAAAATAGAGTGCCACTGTCATGAGAAATCAGGTCTTGTGTCTTGAAATCGGGTCTCAGGACTCCATCAGGTACTCTCTTTAGAGCCTGCTTACAATTCCCACAAAATCATGTTTTATGTTATATGTTTGAACTACGTTTTAATGACAATTAAAGTCTGTTTGGTTCACTTACACATACTAGAATAGCATACAGATACACAATAAGCCTGATAGCTTAACTTATACACTACACATTTGCACATACATACTCCACCTGTATTTACAATACGTAATTATGTAAAATGTTAAAATATTCCAGTTATTAAAAGAAAAATCAAATTATATATAGAATTTAATTGTTTTATTATGCACTACATAGTAAGCAATTACATACATATTTAAAATTTTATGTTTCACCAAGGAACAAATCTCCAAGACACTTATCACAATATTTTCAGGGTCAGTGTTGGTCCCATGATTATCAAGTGGTTACTGCTATTTCAGTGACATCTAAGCCAAGCAAGAACTGGAAGCTGCCACCCTGCGTTTAAATTTTCAGCAAGATTCTCAGCAAATCTTTGGTTTAAATCAGTCGTAGCCTGCCTCTCAAGTTCACACACTATAGGAGTGACTAAATGTTGGAGGATGAAACCTCAAAAATGACAACCTAATGCTGGCAAGACAGGATTTTAATAAAACTTGGCTTTCTATGGGGTACTAATTCTGAATTTGTATAAACTGTGCTACATTACTTTTTTTTTTTTTAAAGAGAGAGAGAAAAAAAAGAAAAAAAAAAGAGAAAAGGGCTACGCCCTACAAAAAAGTAGTGCTACTTCAACACCTGTAATGAACTGGGCTTGTTGCCTTTCCAAAACATACAAAAATGCTCAAGTATGATCTGTAGTTTCCATCTGACGGACTTAGCTGACAAATAAACAGGGATATCTGGATGCAAGTAACATTGAGAGAGAATACACATTGGTCATTTAAGGACTGGATAGTGTTGATTATTGCACTGTGTCCAAACAGTCATGAAGTTTCCAATGTCAAAAATAATAATAAAAAGTTCAACATCACATTTTTCAAAGACAGTAAACAATAAAGAACATTTTGCATATACAGATAGCTCCAGATATGTTGACTGTAAAGATCCTTCAAAGGTTTATGTTGGTACTTTCATCAAAGACACTACACAGATAGCAACAAACATGTGGCAGTCTGCAATGCACAAACCCCTGTCTCTAACCACTGGAAAGTTCCATAAATGAAAGCCCTCACCTGTGATTGAGTTCATCTTCACCCTCAAACACTCCAAATGGTTTCATAGCCTCAGTGAGCTTTTGAGTGTAGATATGGTCAATCTCTCTGGGAAAGGCCAGGCTGATTGAAGATGTGATGCCATAATGTTTCCGAGGCTGCTGCCCGCCAAGCGTACTGTCACCAGTCCTGCAAATGAAGACATAATCATGACAATAATAATAGGTTCATTGTGCACTGTAGAGACATTAAATATTAAGATTAATAACAAATCAAAATACTATTAAACAACAACAACAAAAAAGCCTAAAAGCTTTTTAAAAATTAAGGGGCGCTCTAAACATATGACAGTACAAAATAGTAATATGTAAATATGTATGTCACACATAGGCCTATATATTATGTGTATATGCTTAACTCGATATAAATAATAGCAGATCATATTGTACATTCAAATAGCCTACGCTTCGTTTCATGAAACGTAAACAAGCTTTGAAAGAACCGTGCATTGCCCAATGTTTGAGTAAACAAAGACAAGATTAACGTTACTTGGCAAACACCACCGAAATACTTTGTTTAAATGCAACGGACTAAAGCATGCGTGTATTTAACCACTGTCAAGTAATCATTTATTAAATTAAAAACACACAATCATGCCGTTTATCAGCTAACGTTACAGTCTGCATTCTCTCACCGTTATCTTAATAAACTGGCTAAACTAGCCTAGCATGGCAATTTTTAAACCAACAACTAACCCGTTTACCCTACTAAAAGCACTTTGGGGCATGGAACACTTACGTTGACATCTCTTTCATGACCTTGCGTATAAATATCCACTTATTTTCAGAACAAACACGCAGAAAACATGTAAACTCAGCCAGCAGCAGCCCCGTCTCAATTTATAACAATAGTTGTTGCTCCAATATGGCGCCCACCGGACAGACATCTCCCGACATGCTCTGCGCCCTGACACTTTCAGATGAATGTTTTCTTCTTCTTGTTGTTACTGGCCGCTCACTCCTTTGGAGTATTACCGCCACCTAATGTACAGCCTACATGGGTGATGCATCCAATATTCCTTTTATTTTAAATAACCTACATTCCTTCCCTCTTCTCTCCTTTTATTGGTGGATGTAGCAGCTAATGCCTCAACCACCTTCTCCTGGCGCTGAGTGTTCGGCTCCCCCAACGTCCGTCCGCCCTGGGCTCCTCAACCATAAAGGTGGGCAGAAGCATCACAATCCTCATGCAATAGGCTATAGCCTATCCTATGCTCTAATCCTGTATTCTTTAAAAAGGTTAAAACAGCCCCATATATCTGAGAATCTCTCAATCCCTTTCCCAATAGGTCCGTGACATTTCAAATATCAATTACGATTTTATTGGACTACAGTGAGCAGAGCAGCATGCGAGACGACTATCAAACAGTCATTTTTTTTTAAAAGGTAAAAAGTAGGAATCCTGAAGAGATCGGGGCTTGGATATTTCTCACAGTATGTTTAATTTTGAAAGTCAAATCATAGAAATGTATTTTAAAGATTTTTGTTACCAAAAAAAAAAAAAAAAAAAAAAAAAAACAATGCACATTTCCTCAGTTACTGGCCTGGACATAAAAAGTATTTGAACACACGATGACCATTTGTGACAACGTGCCCCTCGCTATCTGGCAACATCACGTGACCAAAGCCGCGTAAATAGTAGGCCTATACAACCGACTGCATGACAAGTTTGGTCCTTTTTCAACATAATATGTGGGATGATCGATACTGAAACTTTATTTGGACAGTCGCCTACTGATGGGTGAAAGTGATGTAGTTGAACAAATAACAAACGACATAAAAAGCTTCCCAAGAACTAGCCTACAGAACTCTTCTGTGGAAAAATACACAGGGTCTACTCCTCTGTATTTAGTAGCTGGTATTGAACATTTGGTAAAAAATAACTTCTTATTGTTTATAATACTTGTCTATCCGTATATATTACACTGACAGGGATACATTTTTATCTGTTAAAAATCAGATGTCTGTGATTTTGGAGGCATGTATGGCCTGCTTCATTTTTAATGTAGCCTACAGTGGAGTGATACATTTAAAATAGTTTGGAAATGGCTTTAAATCCCCTTTCAGACTCATAAGACTCAACAATCCAAAACTCAGAAGGAGTGACCTAAAATTGAAAAGGCAGCTTTATATTTTCTTGTTGTATGAACAACATTGCAAATATGTGTAAAATATAATTTGGAAAATATTTCGTTTCTATTAAATTGCATTAGGTTTGTTTATTTTTTTTTATTCATTTTCAGTCTAATTTATTTATTTTAATCTTCATGATTTAAATATATATATATATATATATATATATATATATATATATATATATATATATATATATATATATATATATATATATACTAATATAGGCTATAATTAATATTTATTTTTTATTTATTTTTTATATGTTTTTATTGAACTTTTCTTATAAACAGAGCACTGTTACATATCATTTACATATAATATTAATCATGTAAAGTAAATAAATGAGCAATAAAAAAATTAAAAAAGTTAAAATAAATACACAAATCCTTGACAGCATTTCAGAGAATACACCACATACCAGTACATTATCTGCATTGTTCAAACATTAATATATATTAATATTAATATTAATATATATATTAAATCTATTTATTTCAAGCAAATTTTCAATTAGTGCCCACTTCTGTCGAAAAATGTCAGATTTTAACTGCAAGTCTGCTGTCATCTTCTCAAACATGTATATCTGTTTCAGTCTATGTGTCCATTCTGTCACAGTATGAGCAAAACTTTATTGATTTCCCTTTTAACAATACACTTATTTTGGGACATTCCCAGAATATATGCACATAGTCCCCCACCATCCCACAACCTCTCCAGCATTGTGATAATGGCGAAGTACTGTCAAATTTGGCAACCACCAGTGGAACTCTAAAGAATCTCATTTTCATTTTCCAATCAAATTCCTTCCACATTTGACTGCTGATACCCTTATGACAGCCAGCACATATATTTATCCACATCTCATCCTCTATTACAGTATTTAACTCTAGTTCCCGGTTTCTTTTGATATGAAACGTGTCATCAGATCGGTCCTGCATTAACTTCCCGTAAATATGTGCTATATGGTTTTTAGTAGGTAGATCATGTTCAATAATATTGATAAAATATTTTTCAACATTTGGTGGAGATCTTTTAATTATGTCCCAATGTTTATGAATTGTGATATAGTGTCGTAATTGTAAATATCTAAAGAGATCATTCGATCTCAGTGTAAACTTATCACATAATTGAGAAAAAGATCTTATGGTTTCTCCATCAAAAATTTGATTAATTATCTTTAAAACCATTCTCTTCCCATCTACTAAAGGCACCATCCCATATAGAAGGGAGGAAATCTGGGTTACCTTTAATAGGTATTGCACGTGATAAGGTGATTACTCTAAACTTTTTTTGTATTGTGGACCAAATTTTGACAGTATGCTGTATCCATATTTGTTTTCTTCACTCTTTTCTGTGCTTGCAAGTCCATGAATGGCAGAACTGTCAAAGAGACTTCAGCAAGCGAATTCTGTTCAATATGAACCCATTCTGCCTCCTTATCGATGCCAAGCCAAGCAGCCATAGCCCTAAGCTGAGCAGCCCAATATCTAAGATTAGGAAGGTTCAACCCCCCCCCTGTCCTTATTTGACATAAGTATTTTAAGTCTAATTCTTGGTCTTTTATTTTGCCAAATAAACTTTGAAATCCATTTTTCTAGTTTATGAAATGCTGAGACTGGAACCAAAACAGGAAGAGATTGAAATAGGAAGAGAAGCCTCCGCAGTATATTCATTTTTACTGTTTCAATCCTTCCAAACATGGAGAGAGGTAGTATCTCCCATCTCGCCAAATCTTTTTTTATGGTCTCAAAAAGCTGTGTGTATAAGTATAAATGTGATGCCATGGGTGTAAGGGTAACACCCAAGTATCTGAAACCCTTACTAGACCATCGAAAAGATACTTCATTATCTAACTGAGTGGGCCAATGTCCTGAAATCATCATTGCTTCTGATTTCTCAGCATTTACCTTATATCCAGAAACTAAGCCATAGTCTCTAAGGCACTCTAAATGGGCCCGGGATAGATGAAACAGTGTTTTCAATGAATAATAATACGTCATCGGCGTATAACGATATTTTATGACACTTCCCTCCTTTATCGGTTATCCCCTGTATTTTGCTCCTTATTACCTCCGCTAGTGGCTCAATACTAAGAGCAAATAAGACTGGAGACATAGCATCTCCCTGACGAGTTCCCCTACCTAAATTAAAAAACTCTGAGCAGTGACCAACTCGATATATATATATATTTAAATATTAATTAGCCTATTTAGTCTCCCTGAACTTTTCCAGACTCCCTACCACTCCATTGAGTCCACTTGGTTTGAAAACCCCTGGTATAGGGAATACATTTATTTACGAACAATTAGGACATTCATTCAGGGTTATAATGGGCTGTATCTGCTCCATTTCATGAAGCGTAATAGTTTTAGTTTAATACGAGCTTTGGCATATGTTTTGATTGAATCGATTAGACACAAGCCAGGCTTTGGCAAGATTGTTCCAAAGAATGCGTGTGCCGTGCGTAATCGCTTATCCACAGCACCATCTAGTGGCTCAATGCCAGTGGTGTGGCGTGATGACGTCCAGCAGCTCTCCAATGAAAACCAGAACAGGAAATGTTGCGTGAGAGTTATTTTACTATACCCAATAGTGTTTTGTTGTGATATATGGTATTGTAGTAAAACATTTTTTTGTGTGTGTATGGATGCAAAAGGCTATTTTCACATAGATTCACACTTTTGCTGTATTCTATTTCACTTTAATGTGCAAGAAAAATGTACACCATTCACGACTTGATGATGAAGATCTTTTAAAGAATCATTTAAGGAAATATTAATGGAAATAATTTATTTTATATAGCCTAATATTACAAAGTTTTATACATGATAATGTTACAAATTCACAATGACTGTGTTCCAGTGACTTGAAGAATAAAATTACTCGATCGTTAAAAATGAACGAAGGCTATATTTATACTGGATCTTAAAGGTGTATAAAAGCCGCACAGCTTTACACTGTTAATCAAGCTTTCTGCTGTGCTTTAACATTGGCATTCTCAAATCGTTATATTTCAGTGTGATTTATCACACTTTTCCCTCAAAACCACGTTGGTCAACATTCTAGTGTAATGTCTTCCTCCAATGTTGCAGTCGATTGTATAAATTTTTTTATAGGCTATGTATGTTATTGACTCATTTAAGACCAAGAAACGACCCTCACAACGACATTTTCTTTATTAATTACAACATTTTAACACCATTTCAAATTTCAATGATCATCTTTATTTTCAAAAACATTTCAAGTACACTTTATTTTAGATGCAGCATTTACAAAGAAAATGTTCGAAGCAGAAAGTAAAAGGTCCGAATGAACAATGGAACCGAATAAAAGAAACGGTAACAAAAAGCACTTTGTGAAGTATTTAAATGAGATAAATGCAATACAATGCAAGACAATATTATATTAGAAACCACTGTATTTAATTCTGTATTTTAACATGGCAACATAACACTTCTATAGACTACTGCAGAGTTTGTTTTCTTTTCTTTTCTTTTCTATTCTTTTCTTTTCTTTTCTTTTCTTTTCTTTTCTTTTCAACAGGTAAACAGCTGAACGTGTTCCTCGTTCTCTTAACCAAGGCATGTATACAGATAGCCTCAGTCTGCAGGAAAGCATTTAGTAATGTAATCCGAAGCAGTTGTCAGATAGAAAGATTTTGTTATTTTTTTTAGCTGGTCATCCCGCTATGGTATAAAGATCATTGAGTGAATTCTTCAGCAGTATCGTGAGCCGTGAAAGCAACGTGTTTCCCGAGCATGTTTACAGAGACGTTTTTTTAATGGCAGAGTTTGTGTGGCTGTGAGAAGCATTTGCAAGAGTTGATTTCGTGTAGTCGCTGTCCATGGTTCTGAAGCAATTATAACGACCAGATTTCCTCAGTCTGAAATCAAGTCAGTCAACTAGCCAAATTATTGCTGGATGCAAGTGGTAAGCAAATATATTCGGACCAAGTAATAAATTGTAAACTTTGCATCTCTGATTCGTGATATTTGAAATTTCGTTCTTTGTATATCAAAACTAAAGTGACTGATCATGTTCAGTTCGAGATTCTTCAGTTTAAGGCTGTCGTTGAAAAAACAATGCAATGCAGTGTAATGAATTCTTAATACAAAACGCATTTAAATGACAAAAATATAGGAACGATTCTTCCTTCAAAAGCCTTGTTTTGGACGATTTGCAGAATTTATGTCTAATGTAATTATAAAAAGCTTCAAGAAATCTACATCTTACTCATCTTTCATAGAAAAATGTTAGAATTGGGGCCTTTTAATTTTCATATTGTCTTATTATAACAAAAGATGATCATCCTCCTCTTTGTCAAGAACAAAAACAATAATTGTATAAACCTTCACGTCTCTTTCTCCACAATCGTCACACTGCAGTGCGTTTTGTAGCCTATAGCCTATAGTCTTTAGCAAATCGTAAAATCATAAACAGAATTAGTCAACCGTGCAATTAAATAACAAACCATTCTTTACAAGTAACTCAACTGTAAAAAAATAAAAATAAAAATAAATAAGAGGAAAAGAAGCTTCACATTGTAATGAAGAACCAGATTTCAGTTTTAAATCCCAGACGTATATCGCTGTAAAAAGTTGTGTTTATATTTTTTACTCCGTTGTGTTTAATTTAGTGGTCTGTAATGTCATAAAATCAAGTTGGTTCATTCACTTCTCTCAGTAGGATACGTTCATTTCTTTTTGTCAAGTCCTCTTATTTCTGAACAGCAGAGGGAGCCTGGAACACGACACATTGCTTTTTCTCTGACTGCATCTCTCAAACTCCGCGAATCATGTCGACCACAAGAAACCTCTTTAATGACTCCAATGTTTATCCTTTTATATAATTCACTTTTATTATTAACAATGCCATGTTTATCCCGCTTATTTGTGTTGCATTTTGCACATTATAGACAAAGCAATTTAACTTATTCAAGCCTACCAGTTTTAATAACACGGGTTATTGTAAAAACTTGAATATCTTCAATGTCATTGATAACTAATTGCGTTAAATCTTAGCATGAAAGCAAATATGACAGCCATCCTTGTGGGGATGTGAGCTGTGTTGTTTATTTGCCTTATGGTTAACGCATGGGCCTATGTGAAGATGTGCTGAATAACATCTATATAACAGCAACAACATCTCTTAAGTGATTATGAACTTATACAGCCTCAATGCGCAATCTATGAACATGAAAATAAACGAAAGACTTAACTCAACAGATAAACGACTTGCGTCCCTATAGTGTGGCTCCATTCATCATCCTATTTAGATTAACAACAGTATAAACACCGACTGAACTTGTGAAGCGCGTCACCTTGAAATAACGATTTCGCAATAATAATTCAAGGATGTGTTTTACTTTGTCCTTTGTTCTATTAAAGCTTTTTTTTTTTTTATACAATAATTGTAGTCTTTATATCTTACAGCATGTGTCCCCATGTAGTCAACAATCAGGGGTAATCTGATTTTCTCTGTCTCTCACTCACACGCCGTTCCTTTTCGCAGAATAACCAGTACTCACGTTTATAATTTCGCCCACAGAGACGTAATCCCTTTGATTATATCTAATACCTGCCAAAACCCAGATGGCATGCCCACCCATCGCTCGGTGTGATAATGCCACATTGTGAAATCTAGCCATTAATATTAATTTTCAGTCTTCGAATGTGCCTGAACTGCTGAAGCTTAAAATTCCTTAAAGAAGGCAAGACTCGACTTACCAGGGATTTTAAGAGCATTCCCATTTCGCCTTTTTCCGTCCTTTGAGGTAAAACTTATATTCAGTGGGATATGTAGACTTAAGGTGGTCACAGTCGACACGACAAGGCCTATAATTAATCTTGGTCAGTCAGATTTCCTGTGTCAAATATATATTCGTCTTTGCGACAGTGGACAAAGTGAAGTAAAGTTTGCACTGGTGTGTTTTATGGTGATTCCTGTGCTTTTTAGGGTCTTCTGTGCGAATTAAACATGCTTTCGAAGAGAATGGACGGAGACAAAATAATTTCGTTTATAATGCTCACAAATCTTGACATTTTACATTAATAACTCAACAGCGATTTGCAGAGACGCGTGAGGATAATAATGATTACAACCATATCTCAGAAATACATGCCATTTAATTTAGAACTATCAACAAGGCAAGACAACCGATTTTTTTTTTCCATCCAGGTGGTGGGTCAGTACATGGCCTTCACTCTTGATCTGTCTGTACATCAGTCCAACGGCATCCACAAACATCTGTGTGAACCAGATAGTATGAGATCTTAGCATACTAGCCACATCTGCCAAACAAAACGGGCAGATAAAGAGGCAAATAAATAATATGGGAAATATTTTTTTACTTTTTCATGTACATTTTGCCATTGGCTCTGTATTTGGATTAAAGCATTAAAACGTGGCTAAAAAAAATTCTCTGTAACATATTTGCACTGTAGTCGTTTAAGAAAGTTTCCATAAGAGTATAAATGCCCACTTTTTAAATTAGAAAAGACATTGTGCAATAAAAAAAAAAAAACTTTGCAATTGATATAACAAAAATAACAATAAAAAATAAGCAAGTTTTTTATTAAGTACGTAATTCACAAAACATTAAGGATGCACAAAATGTTTTACTAACACGAATTAGTGTTAGAACAAGTACTAGTAGTGTTTACCTTAAACTTTTTTTTTATCTATAAAATGCTCAATACTGAGTGACAGCTGCTCTTTGATCACTAAAACTTTATTTGAAAAGTTTTAATAGATTTGGCAAGATAACGTATTGGAACAGTCCTGTCACGTTTTCAAGTGGAATACACGCGGAAAACCTACTTTTGTAATAATAAATAAATTACAACCAGAAAGGCACATAACGAGCATCAGTCCTTAAAAGTCTTTACATATAAAGTTGGGTAAAGATGAATGAAAACACTAAAGCGCGCTCTCTCCCTCATACGCACACAAACTGCACGCGACGGTTATTACTCAGTGCTAATCTCTCTGGTAAAACATAGATGCCAATAAAGCCCCTCTTTCAACATGACATCAGCGCTGGACAACAGTTGCAGGAAAACAGATCTGCTGATGAATTGCCAGAGCAAGTGGGAAAATGAGAGGAGTGAAGCATGAACAGGGCGTTGGGCGTTGATTTATCGCATAAACCCTTGGTCATTTCCATATATTAAAATGTGCCCAAGGGGCCAGTCAGTCAATTTCCTTGAGCCACTACCCGTGGAGGGCAAGCACATGGCCAAAAGAAATTTAACTGTCTTGGTTTTTCCTTCTCTGACCTATGGACCAATAAACATTTCCCCTTGGAGTCCTAAATATTGAAAACCTATACTATTTACAAGAAGAATCTTATAGCAACAGTTATAGGTTTGGTAATCTGGTTTTTGTGTCATCCACAGGGCCTCGCGCATTGAGCTGAAACGTTATTTTAAGCATGAATCTGTCATCGCACTTTCCTCTCACTCTCATTTCCAATTGCTTCCTCTGTCACTCTCTAACACAAAAGCACCTTTTCTGTACGAGCGAGCGCGCCTGACCGTGCATTGGAGAGATGGATATTGCTATGCATTTAACGTCTGGCTGATTTATGATGGGATCAGTCGCATTGTCATTTACATATTGAGATTCTGTTTGTACGCGGCGTTTTGTTGCAGGCTGATAGCTTTCATTCCTTAAGGAGGTGTACGCTCCGTTTGCGCTGATCAATGCCCGCCTGGGAGCAGGGACAGACTCTCAAGAAAAGTGAAAATGTATTAAAAAAAAGAAAAAAAAAGGCGGTCCATCAGCCAATGGCCTGAGTGGGCAGGTGCCATGGTTAGTCTTACAGAAGTGCATGAACGTCCTCAAAATTGTCCAGCAGCACCAAAAGCTACACAGCGACCGATCAGTCAAAAGTAAACGCTATTTCCAGACGTTGCGCTCTAACCTCACCAAATTGCTATTCACGCGCGGGGAAATGTTCCTTTTCAGTCTACAGCAAACCTCAAACGCAATTTCTACCCACAAATTTTAAGTTTGGTTTAAGTTTCTTTTTTTTTACGAAATATTCCGAGCGAGGTTTAACAATGCAATCCTTTTGTGGGATGCATGAAATACAGAGCACGATCCCTCTCGAGAGGTCCTAAAGGAATCCGTAGTGCATTTCTGTCAATCACGCTGCACGGTCGCAGAAATATTAGACACTTAAAAATAAAGGTCCTAGTTAGAGACAAAAAGTGTGTTACAGCTTGATTCCGCATGAGAACCTTCTTACGATACTTTTTATCCAGAAACCAATCTGGTGTTTTAAACAAATGCAATTATCTCTAAGCTTTTATAATATGCAAATAATATCAAATGCAAGAACCCTACATGTTTCTTTGAATATATCGTTTTTTGCTTAAAACACATTATTATTATTAATAATAGCTTTTTTTTTTATACGCGCTGCACTCACAAAATTGCTGTAAATGTAGCTAGCTCTCTTTGTGCATGCTGGAGAATAGTGCGCTGCAATGAAACTAAATCAAAGGCTTTATATACAAAATTCAGATCGATACGGTGCTTTTTCACTTGTTGAGAACAATGACCTGAAAAGCATCGGCACAGTCAGTGTGATACAGTCGAGCGAATCCATTGGCATTCCCAGATAGCCTTCGCGCAGAGTTGACCTTTTTACCCAACGCAAACCTGACACAACTTTCGCGTTAACATCGGACACCTCGCGCCGAGACAAAAAAAAAAAAAAAAAAAAAAAAAAACCCACACACGCATCAACACAGCGATCAGTCTTGGTCCAGAAACAAAGATGTCAGCGTATAAGCCTGCAAAGCAGTTTCACTCACTCGCTCGCTCGCTCGCTCACGGGTCACGTATTATCTCCAGCATTCGATTTCAGTTCCGATCGGTTCCCTATTGAATTGTGCCTTTTCCCCGCAGACTGTCACTTGTTCACGCAGCCTCTGCTTTGAGTCTCTGGAGCAGTCGCTATAGTCTAGTCGTACTTCTACTAGTTCGCAGGGGTGTCTCTCTCTTCCTCCCACCTCATGCATTGAACAAGCTTGTCATCGCGCTCGGTTATACGCTTCATGTCTCTTTAATTTCAAATGCATCGGCGCTGTTTACAGCATCTTTATATTTCTAAATCCACGCGGCGGTTTACTGACACCCCCTCCTCCCCCCCCAGTCGCCATTCTCTATAATCTGAACACATCTGAAAGTTATTACCCCGTCCCCTTTCTTTCTAGTGGGCTGCTCCCACAATCTATTCGTCAGTGTGTGTTGTTATATTTTTACAATTACACTTGTAGTATTTAAGTCCCACCTACATCGCCCGCAAAGCGCGCGAGCTAGTATCCTATCCCGCTCAACGCGATGTCCCTTAAGTTTCTCTGGGCTTCTGTTCTGGAGGAATGTGGTAGCGCACGCGGCGGTTGAACCCACATGCCCCGACTCGGAACCTGTCTGTCCTGTTCATGCAACCCGATCGTGTCTCGCCGAGAAGCAGCTTGCGCGCTACCTCTGACTGTTTGACCAGGAGTTGAGTGACTGTGTTTGAAGCACCATCAGTGTCCACTACGAAACCTTATATGCGAGGTCCCTCTCCCCTGTTTTTGTATATATAGCATGTCCGGCCCCCTTGAATCTCCTGTCCATTGGCTTTTCGTGCTCTGTTTTCCTGCGTCCACCCCCAGCGCGCGCGCGCACGCACACACACACACACACACACACACACACACACGCACCGCAGCGCACATTGCTTTCATTAAGCATATCTCCCCCCTCTCTCTCTTTCAGTGTGTGCGTGTCTCTCGCTCTCTCTCTCTCGCCTCTTGTCCGGCCCCCTGATCTTTCTGTCCATTGGCTTCTTCGGGTCTATTTTTCATGTCCAGCCCCTAATGAGTGTCCATTGGTTTTGTTATTTCCACTCCCTCCTCCCACTCCACGGCTTTGCCCTGCCCATGTTCTGTATGTCTATGTCCATCCATCTCCTGACGTTCAAGTTCGCAGGGACGTCACGTCCGCACTTGAACTTGCAGCTCAGGGGGGCTTTTGCCATTTTTTCATCTCTCTCTCTCTCTTTTCAAAAAAGCCATGACGGCTATCCCACAATCCATCTTCCCTGCGCCATCTTTGTATTATTTCTAATTTATTTTGGATGTCAAAGGCATTGATGAAGATATTTTCTCTGGAGTCTCCCTTCTAACCCGGCTCTCCCGATGTGAACCGAGCTGAAAGCCACCACCAACCACCATGTCTCGCCGCAAGCAAGGCAAACCCCAGCACTTAAGCAAACGGGATTTTTCGCGTAAGTAAAGACAAATATATGTTGTTCCCGTTCCGTTTACCTGTTTTTGGCTCCGTTCTGTAGTGTTGAGTTGCTGGAGAGGAGCGTAATTCTCAGTGAAGACACACTGGACACTGGACAGCGCAGATCAAGTGGACTTTAGAGAAGAGAGCGCTCCCATCTCTGAAATGCCTTTACGCGCACCTTCGTCCGCCGAAATGCCAGAAAAGTTTGCTTTCCATCGCTATACTTGGAGAAGTTCATGCCGACTCTGTGTTTAGGCGCATATGTCTTGGCTCTCGTGCCCCAGCCGCTTTGACCACTTAAGAGCAAGCGCTCACATATACCGGACTGTGGTGGGTATATGCACGCTGGCTTTCGCTCGCTTATTTGCGCTCACATCTCGTGGAATGTCCCGTAACGCTGTCTGTCTGTGATTCTGGGCAGGATTTCCCCCCTCACGCACTATTTTTGGAAGATTTTCAAAGAGTGGAAGTGAATTTTGATTGGGAAAAATCTCGTGTCCGACTGTTTACAAGCGCCGCGTGCGCGTACTACCCACTGCCAGCAAATAGAGCACGCATAGTCGCCTGTGTGAGACTAACATTGCAGAGAAACCCGTCTGCATATAAAATCTGCTTGAATTTGAAACTTAAGCTTTTCTTACATTTGAAGCAAAACGCGATTCTGATCTACTCGTTTGGGCTCTCGCTTAAAAGCAGTAGGAGACGATTTTACGCTACGCTCTTTGCCGTTTCGAGTGCATTTGCAAGGATAAATTCAATTTCACGTAGGCCTGATTTTGTCTTAAATGTCGGTGGCAAAGGTAAGACGACACCTAAATGTAATAGGCTACAACTATTTAGATACAAATGTATCGAGAAACCCAGCCAGTTTTGCTCTTCTTGTATGCACACATTTGTAGCCTACTGCTAGGCTACTATTCTTAGAATTATCTTTATAATTATTTAATTTACTCTAAACATGTCTTGAAGTTACGTGGTAAGTTGCATTTTTGTAAACAAAGTGTGCTTTGTATTTTATAGACCTGAAATGTTGTCAGGAAGACGACGAAACGAAAACGTTGTAGCTCCAGTCTTTTAGATATTTACCTCAAATGTAAAGCTACAAAATCATCAGTCCGCGTTTTATTAGATAAACATGTTTGACACAAATCCCGAGTTGTTGTAACATTGTAAAGTATCGTGTAACATTATTGGGTTTCCACACACAAGCTGTGGGATCCGAGCGCGGGTTACTCCGTGTGCTCGCTGCTGTACATGGCATAAACGCACCGCTAGGGGGCAGACGACGATCATAAACTAGACTCGAACCCGATCACTTTCACCGCTATCTTTATCTATTTTTGACCATATGTTAGCAAGAGCGAAACGTATTGTATATGAACTGGTAACTGTTTTTTTTTTAACCCCGTCCTGACCTGGCATGACATGTAGAATTTTTATACCTTGTATTTTTGTACCCTAGTAGATCAAGCAAACTAACAAATGAGGATTAGGCAGTATAGACCAAATGTCAATCATGATAAACTTTGCTATCTAACACAGAAGGCAGTTATTTTTTTAAAGCGAATGAGACACTATAACGAATGAGCTGTTATTAATATGTTTGTATTATTTTATTCAAAACCAGCTTTAAATGTCCACGTTCATAGCCTACACACAGAGATAGCCTACTTTTTAGAGGATGACTATTTGAAAATATTATCATTGTTTTTTTTTGGCATTAAGCATCTTTTGATTTCAGACACTTGAATTGATTTGAAATAACTAAATATATTCTCGGGTTTAAAAACAGTTTGAATGTAATATCGTTGCCAGCGCTGAGTGTAGTGGAATTTAAAACAGTTGGGAAAACTCAATATGAAACACTTTTCCACAGTTTCCACACTTTCTGAGCCAACTTATTATTATTATTATTATCATTTAAAAAAAAAAAGTCTAGATTGTAGAATATTAATTTGCAACATATTTACAGAATCGTTGTTTATTTATACAAGACCAGTCGTATAAAGTTTCTTTAATATAATTAAAAAATATGCATATGTACGGATATCTTTATATTGCAGCTGCGATAGTAAAATAAGTATATAATTGTTATAGCTAAATGAAGTGTTGCATATAGGCTGCTATTTTATTGTGAGGTATTTTAACTGAAATGTATATTTTGTAACTTTAATACTCGCTCGGTATTATTAAATAATGTCTGAAGTTTTGCATATATCGATTATCTCTGTTTTATCACAATCACACATACGAATTCATTACGAATCAATATCACTATGAAGAATCACTCTGCATCTATGAGAATTAAAATAGTTTGAGTTCACTTTTGATCGCTTAGGCTTTCTTTTATTATTTGTATGGTGAACATTTAAACTTAAAAAAAAAAAAATGTCGAAAAGCATTAGGCCTACTCCATATAGAGAAGGGAGAATTATCACACTTCGTCTTTGTTATTTCATGTGCAAATGCGTGGGATATTTTCCTGATAAGCACGTCTAGGAGGTTCTCCACATCTGCCCCTCATAGCTGCCCCAGACTGGGCTGAAGTAAATTTATCCGACCTGCACATGATCCCAACACCTTTTTATCAAAATCTGTACCAATCATCACCCACTAAAATTAAAATCTATTTTTTGATTCTCTGTGGTTTTAGGTTCATTAAAGCATGAAATTGGCAGCTTATAAAGAAGGTCAAGATTCTTAACCGTTAGCAAGCTAGTGTAACCTCTGCGCAAAAGCTTTCACTAAACAATCATTATAAAATACCTGAATGTGTGTGTGAACCGTATAGCTAACTTTGTCGTGAGGGGAAAAAAGCGTGAAGCATGTATTGCTGCAGCTGTGACTGTGTTGAGGTTGCTGGAGATCTACACGTGTCGTCCATGCAGTCATTTCACGATCCAGATGTGTGTATGGTTGAGTGAAACAAAGAGTCAGTCTGAGATGAATTTACTGTATAGTTTTAGACACAATGTTAATGAACCAAAACAGATAAAACAAAATGATGTTACTTTTACATTTAATAAATGAAATGTTAATAAAATGCCATGCCCTTGCTATTAGTTATGGGAATCTTATGTTTTTGTACTGAAGTTCAACTGGCAATGACTAATTGATTTTTTTGTATGTTTGTTATTATTATTATTTATAACTTGTGTGAGGTAATTACATTTAATGGTGGGAGTTTGATGTGGAGCATAAAATGTGTTTTTTTCTTTCTTCTTTTTGTCCTGATATATATGTGCTCCCTCATCTTGCCTGCGTTCATTACAGCACCCAGTCTCTAATATTCCCTCTGCTTTTCGTTCCCTCTGTGTCGCATATGGATTCTTCCTGTATGCAGCCGAGCCCCTGTCAGCCGTGGTCTCGGAGGAGAGGCAGGAACAGCGCGGGCTGGTACAGGTATCTCCAGAGGGAGACCAGGACCTGCTCACCTGTGGCCAGTGTCAGATGAACTTCCCTTTGGGAGACATCCTTATTTTCATTGAGCACAAAAGGAAGCAGTGCAATGGCACTTTGTGCATGGACAAAGCAGTGGATAAGCCCCCCTCGCCCTCGCATGGTGAGCTGAGGAGAGCGTCCAACCCCGTGGAGGTGGGCGTCCAGGTCACGCCGGAGGATGACGACTGCTTATCGACGTCTTCTCGAGGAATCTGTCCCAAACAGGAAAACATTACAGGTAATCTCATCCCATGTGATTTGTATTTCTTTTTTTGTGTCTGTGTGAGGAACATTTGTGGTGGAGCCGAGTTGTTGCGCGGGCTACATATCGTAGACACATGTCCTTCCTCCGTGGGGCGTCTCGTTCCCAGCTCTGGAGACGTATCAGAATGCTGAATATTTAAAAGCTGTGGGGCAGGAAGGGGAAGGGGGTATATTCAATCAAACCTCAGAGTGAGAAGCTATTAAGACCAAAAGAGGAACCGGCATTACTTCATACACAGATAGAAAGAAAAAAATTATTATCTCAAGTTCATCGCTGCTTTGAATCGAGCATCAGTTGTACTCTGTGGGATTTGGATAATTAAGCTCAGATTCTAACCGTAGATCACACATTCCCACCACCGTCTGTATGCTTCGGTTTAGCACATTTGCACTTTGTGTTTTTTAAATTCCTTTTCTCTGGTAACTTGTCGTTCGCTCCCCTCGAGGCCCATAGTTGCAGACTTTGACTTAAAAGTTGCAGTTTTGTTACTGGCCGCCAAAGTAGAGTGCAAAGGGTGTGTTCTTAATGGCACGACGGGCCGCTCATCCCTACTGGGAGAAAAAGAGGGATTGAGAGGGGGAGAATTTGGCACTGGAGGGGCGGTTCGAGGAGTCCTTGCTGTGACAGGAGAGGCCATCCCCCTCGGTGTGTGTCCACAGACTCATGGGAAATGCCTCTCTGTGCTGCACAGCCTCTCTCATGTGGTCTCGACAGATGTATCTTGATTTCGTTGTGGGTTCTTGCACAGCCACATCTTATCCGTATAAATGCACGCCTGCACATTTTCACTTTCTGTCAAAAAAGGAAAGGAAATGGAAGGCCGTTTGGTTATTTTGGTTTGTCAGGGAACAATAATACAACGCTAATTATTTGTTTGAGTTTCGTGGATGTGCATTTTAATTAGAGGTTGACTTGCACTATATAAAACAGAAAATACAGTCAATAAAAAACAAGCTCCTAATTTCCACTGTAAACAACTTTATAAAAAGAAAAGAAAAGAAAACGCTGGAATTTTATAGCAGCATAAGTCTAATCTTCCTTAAGCTGAGCGTTAAGTGAAATTAAGTTGCCGGCGTGCTATTATGTGTCCATGAGTGTCTTGGGCTGGTGGGGCGATTTAGAGTGGCTGTTTTTTAAATGCAGAAAATGTGAGAGTGAGACTTTCCAGTCTGTTTTTCTGCCCTGGCTTTGCATTTGGCCATTCTCTGGTCTGCCTCAAAGATCAGGTTCCAGGAAGCGTCTGGGTCCGGTTAGCCCCATCAACAGTCATTTGGACTTGACCCTTTGCTCTGGGCTAATTATCGACGTCTGAGTTCAAGTATCAAGTTGTTTTCCAACAGTTCCCCACTTGCATATTTTGCATTTGTATAGTTACTTTGTGTGCATATAAAACGTATTCAATAATCTGCTGTGGAACACAGTGCTGTGCTATAGTACGTTTAAATCTGATCAGATATGGAGGCTGAACTGGGTCATTTGTGTCTGCTTGCCCTCTTTGTTTTAAGCATGTTGATGCAGTTTCAGCACAAATTATACAACCTTTATGCGAGCCGGATATCGCACACGTCTCTTGTTTCTGTCAGCCGCTAAACTGGGTTATTAAACTCATTTACATCATAATGTATCAGGGTTCAGCTGATAGCGTTGGGTCACTGGTATTATGTGTGCTTGTTATTATTATTTTTTTTAAAACAATTTTGCGAGAAGGACCATAACAGCTTCTCAGCATGTTACTGAATATGCTGCCATGGCAGGTCAGACAGGGAAGAGATATTAATTAGCCATATTATAGACGATTTCAGACATAACACATTCAAGGTTAGTTATGACTGCAGCTTACCATGAATATGTAAACTAGAATTCTTTGTGATAGTGTGCGTGTATCTGTACCTGGGTTAGAGGTGGGCTGGAACATCACGAAACTGAAGGTGATAGTTTAACACTTTAAAGAAAAACATTTACATTCTGTTATTTATGTATGGATTTTTGTGATCTATTATTTATTTTTGAAAGATTTTTTTATGTACATTCTTTCTATGAATTATTTTTATATATTATTTGAATATTTATTTTTTATATTCTTAACTTTTATTTGTTTATATATTATTTTTATTTTATTTCATATTTTTATTATTAATGTTTAGTTTTATGTATTTTATTTTATTTGATCTATTTTAAGCGGGATCATTATGGTGTAGTTCAGATGACCAAATAAGGAAATTGTTATGTGTGATGTAACAACTCCATTTCCATGTAGAGCAGCTCAGTGTGAGGAAAAGCAGTACCTGCCACAGAGGAATGGACTTGCTGTGTGAGCATAGAAAGTGGCAATATACACACGTGTGTGTGGCTGTCTATTACCCCAAATAGCACAATGCATCCTGGTGAGAGGGCCTTAGAGAAGACTGAGACCCTCTCCTCTCCCATGCTGTGATTTGATACAGACATAATGCATTTATTTAATTTTTAATCTCTAAATGAAATTTTGGAGCCGCCAATTCCCTGAAAATGGCAAAAAAATTTGACAGGTTGTCACAAAAGTGTCTAGTTGAATTAATGCTGCTCCCAGAGCTTTGAATACGCTCTCTTGATATAATCTGCATCGTGTCCTTTGCTTCACAATGTAAGACGTCTGATGAAATGTAAAAATTATGCAGAGTAACATCCTATGATCTTCTGTTTCGCAACGCGTTGTCCAAAAACATGTCGATGGAACAGATTGAATTCGCTTTGGCTCACGATATGGGGGCCATTTGGAGCTCTGAACTTTTTTTTTTATCAAACGATTTTCAAGACTCTGTCTTTCGCTATGGCAGCCCTTCAGAAATTATGACTGCTCTCCAATAAATCGGCAGATTAAATCGGACTAACACTGCCGCCATGCAGAACGGACCTCAATACAGATAATTGTTTTTTAAATGGCCTTTGCTGGGTGGGTTTTTAATGCCTCTAACTCTCCTGCTCGCTCGCTCACCCATTTTGTCACTCTTTCCCTCTCTGCTATGCATATGGCTGTAACAGTCAATGTAAATCAGGGGCATCCAATTAATATTGAATCAATTACACTGTGTGCGATTGTCTGGCATGTGAGCTGCCTGCAATTTTCTGTGCCAAAATGTGACCCAAATGAGTGGCTTAACAAAGACCCCAGCAATTTAAGCTTTTTTTTCCCTTATTGTTTTTTTTTTTTCTTCCTCCTTTTTTTAAATCACATATTATCTGGAGCTTGACGATCTGTCATGATCATAATTATCATCAAAGCGCCCTTCTGGAGTTCAGCTGCGAGTGTGCTGACACTGATCGTTTTTTAAGAGGACTTGTGAGGAGCAGCGTTAGCTGACGTTCAGTCATCAATGAGAGCCGAGGCTACCACGACAGTTGCTTTTATTTTCGAAACCGCCCCGTGTTGCATGGCAGTGTGTGTGACACGTAATGTGGAAAAATGCATGTATACAGAGGAAGCTCAGTGTCACAAGATCATTTTATTTGTGCAGGTGTGTGTGTGTGTGTGCGCGCTGTCACGGCTTAATATTGGGGCAACACCCAAACCTTGCATGTTTTTTTTTTTACAATCAGGAAAATGAATTATAAGGAAGCGACAAAGAGACATGTCTTGCCCGAACGGCGATGGTGCCTTGAAAGAGACTCTTTATGAATATGTATTCAAATTTAAATGGGGGGGGGGGTCTAATTTTCCAAACCTTTATTTCCTTTCACCGACAGGATTTCTTCACACACAAGACCCGTCTTCCCTTCCATTTCAAAGCAAACCGTGCTGTTGTATGCCCATCTGTGTTTGTATGTGTTTGTATCCAGTCCCTGCATACGTACCATCTCATGTCTGATCTTAGAAAAATAGCATTACTGAATATGTGAGTGAGTGTGTGTGTGTGTGTGTGTGAGAGGTGTGCAGCTTTTCCAGAGGGATGAGGTGTAATAATAGCACAGAATGATGTTTAATTCACTTGGAGCGGTTTTGCTGCATGTGGAGATGTGTCTCGCAGCATCCCTCGCAGAAACATTGTGATATTCTGCATCCTCGGGCTTGATTTGCATGATACAGTCGGCTTGGTGCTGTGGGGGTGGACGGCTTCCTTTCATTCGCCATTCTCATCTAATGGGCTACAGCACACATTTTTTGTTGGGTTGGGAATTTTGTGTTGCCTGGGAAAAAACGAGAATATATGTATTTTGTTATCTGTGCAATGCCATTGTTTTTATATTCGCTTGAAATTGAGAGATGTTCATGAAAAAAGTATATTTGAAGTCTTAAAACCCTACAAATCATGTCCGTTTTACCTGTTTTTTTTGGCGTGCAAGGAAACAAAGGTATTTAGCAGCCAGACGGGCACTGCCTGGCACGGTGCCACCCGCTCCGTCTCAGTTCTCCCACCCCCGCACCCCTTCATACGCTCTTAGCACCCAATGATGCTCCCCCCCCCCGTCCCTCCCTCGTCCCTCCCTCCTGCAGACAATGGCATCGCCTCCTCCATCGCAAGAGGAGAAATACCCAGCTCTCTCCTTTCTGTCTGTCCTCATCTCCATAATGCCACCTGATCACGCCGTCTTTCCTGGACTACCTCGAGCGATCGCTTTGTCTTTCTTCCGGATGTTAAATGAAAAATAAAAGTGATTGTCTGCTCGATGTAAAACGCTGTTATTGTTCGCAGGTACGTGCAGGTCTAGAAGGTGTAGGGTTTGATTTTAGGTTCGTGAGAAGTGTGATTATACCTCTACGGAGAGATTTTGTGATAATTTAGCTGATATTCAAGCTCCCCTCTGGTCTGATCTCCTCGTTTTATTTGTGCCAACATGAATGCGTGTTTTGTATGTGGGTGGACGCGCACAGACCCACTGGGTCCTGTCGTATTGCAGCTCTCAAATTGTGTCAGATGTTTTAGAGGAACGCGTCCATAAAAATGTTTATGTACTACAAAGCATATTTATAAATCTCTGCGGATTACAGACAGCTTCTATAAACACAGATAGGAATGGTGCCGAATTTCTAGGCCGCGCGCGCGCGCGCGTGTGTGTGGGGCTGCGAGAGGCCTGTGAGTTTGTTTGTGGTTTTCTGCAGCCGTGCATGCGAGGTGTGTGTGAGTTGGCACTAGTACTGCAGGACATCCCTCAGTGGCCAATGCCAAAGAGAAATTGGCACAGAGCAGGGCTAGAGGCATCGGGTGGGCTTCAGGAGGGGTGTCCTCCACTACTCTGTTTACCTTTTACACACACACACGCTGTCAGACACATGCGATGGCCTCGTCACTGCTCCAGAGCTAGGCTAGTTCATTTTTTACTTCTGTCTTCTTTCTTTTTGCTCTATCTCTCCTGGTATCACCGGGCGGACACAGCTCCACTATGAGGTCACCTTGACCAGCTTTGCCCCCCGCGCCAGCCGGGTCGCTCAATACGATCAATTCATCTGGGCTCTAATGGTTACAGATGGCAGGACTTGAGTCTCTACAGACACCTTGAGAGCTCTGTGTTTTTTTTCTTTCTTCTCCCTTCCTGTCTGTTTTGTCGCTCCTTCTATCATTCTGTCTCTCCTAATCTCTTAAGGGAGGTCCGCTTTCCACCTGTAGGGAAGAAAAATCACAAATGAGATCGCTTTAGGATCTCAAAAGTTGCTCAAAACGACAGTGTGATTAAATTTAGATTTTTTTTGCTGAAATCTTGTGCTTATCAGATTTTTCTATTCAGAAAAACGGGAATCTCATAGAAGAGATTACAGATTGTGCTCTGATTTGCCAAGAAATCAAAGTTCTTATCAAATTCTTCAAGAACTGAATTATCCGAGCTATAGTTTTATTTCATTTTAATTTATCCACATTCATTTTCTTGTTTGTCTGTTTAAAGTTAACTCATGTGTGTTTGTTTGTGTTTTAGCAAAGCATCTGAGAAAAGATCAACTTTGTGTCATATTTTCTTTCTAAAATTATTTTATCCTCCTTCTTAAAGTTAAAGAGCTTGAGATTTTTTGCTGTAATCTTGTGCTTCTCAGATTTTTCTCCAGTTTAACGTTTCAAACCGTGCTCAGATTTGCCAAGATACCAAGGTTTGCAATCAAATGAGATCTCAGATGGAACTCAATCATTTCTTAATAAATTCTCCCATAACTGAATTATCTGAGCTTTAATTTGTATTTGACTTTTCCTACAATTCTTTTTCCCCCCTCTTAAAGTTTTCACCTGAGCTATAAAAGAGCAATGAAATTTTCCTCAGGGAAGTGCCCTCAGATTTCTCACACAGGTGAAGACGGGATGTTATACCCGCTCTCTGATCCGGTTATATAAAAAAACAACAAGAGAGTCTTAAGCGGGACAGGCCGTCTCTTGCAGGCTGGTGGATCGCCGTCAAATCCTTTCACTCAGACTTTTACTTGAAGCCACTCCACACCCCTTACCCATGTGAGGTCCTCCAGAACGTGCGTGCCACGACTGGAGCTGCTGTCCGTATCTCCCTCTCCGTGTTTGTGTGTGATTTGGGTGGTTGCCTGCTCTGCTCATGTTGGTATTGGGTGCCTGCCTAGTTTTAGTGGGTTGTAGTGTTTGCGTATGTGTGTGCGCACGTATTTGCGTGTGTGTATGTGGTTTAAACTCTGCAGCGGTGACGGTATGCAGACGCGTTGCGTGACGAGGGCTCAGATCTTTCATAGATTAATAACGATTATTTTTTATGTTTAAAATGTATACATGTAAAATTAATCAGAGGATATCAAATGAACATGAAAAGCCAGCACACCCAAAAAAGTACACAATGTGATGTTTTCGAGCAAATCAGCTCTTCATTGGAATGATGAGCTGATATGCTCGAAACGTTACATTAGGATTCTTGTGAGCTTTTTTGTTACTTTGTTTAGCATTTTAAAAATAAGCAAATAAAACAGTTTAACAATAGGTTAATTGGTTATATTTATTTGATTCTTCTTATTGTGTTTGATATTGGATTCACATAGTGTGATAAGCTCACTCTAGCTTTGTGTGTGTGTGTGTGTATACTGTGAATCCATATGAATGCTCAGAAATGTTCTGTTCTGTCAGTTCCAGCGGTGACTATGCTCTTCTTTACTGTGCTGGAGATCCGTGTGGGTCACAACCCCTCACCCAGAGCAGGACAGCCTGTCATACTCTTTCCCCTCCTGCCTGCCAATAAGTTAATTGCTTTATTTTTAGATTTGAGTGGGATGAAGCCACCTAGATCCCAGCTGCAGCCCACACAGACTCAATCTACCTGTGACCACAGAAGCTCTAATATTTGATCCATGTACATTTAGACACAGATATCAACCTTTCATTTCATTGATGAAGACAAGGATTTGTCGTTCCATGAGCGCTCATCTGAAAACCTTATTCTGTTAGTGTATTTAAGGATAATGAATTTTATTTCTCAGCGATATGTCTCATTTTGTGTTTTTTTTTATAGTACAAAAGATGTAAATATGACTTTTTTTGTGCAAAATTGTCTTTTTGATAAACACAATGTATTTGTATTTATTTTGCTATTTGATTGAATTTAATCGCTTTCATTGTAAGTATAATATCAGCACTGTAATTTGCATAATGAATGGAAAATTGTTATGGTTCTATTTTAACAAATTATTATATGCGCACTAAAGCTAGTTTTATTACCTCTGTTACCGCTCTACCTCATCAGATGTTTGCTATACCACAAATATTGAACCGCTTTTCAAATGACCATTTACACCATTTAAAAACGGCCATTGCCAGAAAAGCGCTTTGTCTTTATGAATTAACCAATCTGAGCAAGAGAGGACAGAGACAAATAAAGATTTCGAAGAGTCGAGTAAAGCTGAGAGCCAGCTATGTTAAGCAGCCATTATTGTGTTGATTGGTCTCTGAGCTCACACCTAGACCCTCACTAGTCTCCGTCAGGCCCACGGGGCTCACATACTCGCTTACACACACACACGCTGGGCAGCTTTTCCTGTTAACAAACTTGAGGAAAATGGTGCAACATCTACTCGTAAAAACATGTGCAGGCGACACACACACACACACACACACACACCGCTACTTCCTGACTGAATCTTACTGATAATTTGCTCAGGCTCATTTGAATTTTAAGCACTTCTTTAATCTTCAAAGCCTAAATTGCTTTATGAATATGCATGGTGTGGGCAGACTTTAGTTCATTACCTAGTTGTAAATTCTAATGACCATTAGGTCTTCTCAGTAATTGCCAATTGTTTTGCATTTTTGATTGGCCTATTACCATACGCATTCTGAACACATCAGCACGGCCTGTCAGACCTTCTGCAGGGAGCTGTGTATGAGAAAGCATGCGTGTGTTTGTAAGTGTGTGTGTGTGCATGCTTCCACAGGGGAGGGGGTCCTGCGTAAAAAAAAAGAAAAGAAGCAAAGGTATAAATTGCTTCTGTGCTTTGCTTTTTTTCATCCCGGATTTTGAGCGAGAAATGGAGGATGTAAATGAAAGCAGCATTTTGTATGTGAAGATTGAAAGTTCACCGGGAGATTTGACATATTTAATTTACTTGATGACTCTGCACACCCTCATTAATGCACTTTGCATACAGCGGCGCACTTAATCACTGCTGATCAGACCCGGCTCAGCCCTGCGCTGTAACACACTGCAGAGATAGCAGTGAGAGCCTCGTCTAACCACTCAAATTACACACACACGGATGACGATTCTACCTTCTGCATATAACAACATTCACACATTTTCTTTTTTTCTGCTCCAAACCCACCGTAAACCCCCTTCCCAACAAGGAAGCAGATGTTGAGCAACCCCCTCCCCCCCAAACACACACACACACACACTTGCTGGGATTCAAATGCTAGTGCCATTTTCTGAGAGTGATTTGTCTTACTAAGTGAGGCTCTCTGTTAACATGCTGAGGGAAATTAATTAAATCTTTCAGCACGTCGCGTGTGTCCCTCCACATGTGGACATGTGGCTGTAATGGTTCCAGATCTCAAACATGCATTCGTACAGTCGGAGGAGCCCATATGGAAATGCAAACACATCTCAGTGTATGCATTTCCCAAAAGAGAGACTGTCAAATGTAATTGAACCAGGAAGAGGCTGCTTGTGGACAAAAAATGTCAATCAAATAAATGCATATTATAATGCATATATTATAATGAGCAATTAGAGGAAGAGAGCTGAAATAAATAAAATGTTAAATAAAATTATAATAATTTTAATAAAAAATTTTTTTGTTGCATATTATGTTTTTTTTTTTTTCTTTTCCTTTCTCTCCTCGTCGGTTTTATGTCAAAAATGCTTCGAGGGAGAACTGAAACCTACATTGAAAAAGAATTCTTAATCAGGGTAAAAGTAAGTTGCGTATGGTTCATTCCTCGGACGGACACGCCGGTTTCAGGAGAGGAGGGGGAGGAGAATGGACTCGGGCCGGTGGGACTCGGCAGGCGCTGTTTCCTCCGGACTCCTTTAGCCCTACCCTGGCTGTGAGCACGCTTCAAAGTTGTTAATATTCAGCTGGGAAACCGTATCCAGAACACAAATAAATTATTAAGTGCATGAACTTTTTAGGCAGTAAGATGAACTGATGGGGCACATCTGTGAGATCCAGGGTCTTTTTTTATTTGTGTGTGTGTGTGTGTGTGTAGCGCAGTGTAGTATGGGTTTCTTTGCATGTATGGGTGTGTGTGTGTGTGTTTGTGTGCATGTGCGGAGTGGATCTGCCCTTTCCGACTTCCCAGCCTCTGGTCTCCGGCCAAGGGCATGCATAATTGATTCCAAATGCGCTATCATTTTCTTGATGTAATTGCCTTAGTTAGATATGATGAAATCTAATGGATAATTTATCGTCTCAAAATGGGTAAAGAAAGAACGAAACGGCTGTGCATGTTTAGGAGAAGAGCGTTGGCTGTCCGTTTGACTCCGTCCCGGGCGGCACATCTGATCTCTGTAATACGGGTTGATTAGTTCTCTTTTCTCCTTGATTAGCGGACTTAAAAAGCAAATATCTCTCCATCCTGAGGTCTTCTCTCCGGCCATCTGTGTCTAATTCCGTCTTGAATTCTGCTTTAAGCTCTTTTCCCTCTTTGTCACCATCTCTTTGCACCTGTGCAGCAGAGGCTGTGTTGTCATCCTTTGGGAATTATATTTGTTGTTTGATTGAGACGTCTTGCTCTGGACTGCTTGCAGTCAGCTTGTGTGATCTGTTGTATGTCGCATGCATTCACTCGTGTGTGTGTGTGTGTGTGTAAGTGTGAGATGAGATCCTGGCAGAGGCTCTGGACTGTTTGTTTCACAGTGGGGGTTGTGAACCGTGTCTGTTTGTGCTCTGAACAGGAACCTATCCCTGATGGGTGCTGCTGTCTCTAGTCTGTTGCATGAGCTCATACAACACACACACACACACACACACACACACACACACACACACATGTATGCATGCATAAACACGCAGTGGGGCTTTACCTGTGTATTTGGATCATGCATGATATATAGACGACCTGCTCATGTTGTGTCTGCCTTAATCCTTGTATCAGTTTTCAGCAGAAACCAGGAATGATCTGAAAAGTGGGAGGGGACATATTATAAACTTTATCAGGCTTATGAATATTAATTAGTGGACGTAACATTTGTCTGGTAGTCCCTGCTGTAAAGGAAGATGTGTCGCAGAGTAAATTAAGCACTTTTCGCATCGATTGAAATAGACTGAAAAAAGTCATTTAAAGTCAGATTCTCAAATGAATGACTCTTATGTGACGGTACTTTTTTAGTCAATCAAAAACATACCGTGCAACCAGTGAAGTCTGATTCCCAGGTGAATAATTACTTTAAGTGGGTTCTTTTTTTAGTGAATAACAAACTTTTTTTTGTAATCCATTGGAGCAGTTTCTAATTTTATTTGGCTCACTTACCGAATTGCAAGTAATTTTACCTTGTCTAACTTCATGAACCAAGAATGGATAGAGTGCTGTGTTGTGTTTAAGGCTCAGGAGATCAAAATCACTGTGTTTTTTGATTGGTTGCTCACTTTGTTATTTGTTCTTTTTTGTTTTACATTCATCACATTTATTATTAAATCAGCATTTGTTAACTGTTGTTTTTCCCCCTCAAATATATCCAAAAAAGTTGGTGAGGAACTTTCCAAACATTTCGAATAGTTTGGTGACATGTCTTATACCACATGATTTATCAACTGCATAGAACATTGTGCAATATGACAAATGTGTTACCTGACCGAGGAAAAGTATGAAAAGAATATATAATGCTGCCTTTGATTGCGAGACAAAACTGCTGTGAAATCGCCCTCTGTTTGAAAATCCCTGCAAGCAAGGACTAAAATACTCTTAAGTCCACTTCTTTTCCCCCCTTTCTTCTGCACTTTCTCTCCTTCTCCCTCCCTTGTTCTTTTATACTTTTCCCTCTCATGAGTTTCATTCCGTTGCATGTCATTCCAGGGAAAATCCAGGAGGCGTATGTGTCTCGACACGTCTGAGGCTAATGCTAACCATTCTTTTTATCTCTTATCTCCCCTGCTCTTTCTCTCACAAACTATCATTTTCATCTTTAATTCTTATTTTTCCTCTTTTTTCCCCTTATTTTGATATCACTCTGTATTAAAGTCTCACACGGTGTACTCATTGAAAACCTGAGAATAAATAATGTTTTCGAAAATAAAGCTATGTTATGATTTAAAATAAGAAACTTGTCACATTGATCATGTGATTCTTTGTATAGACTGTCAGATGTTCTTGCTTCCATTGAAACACAAAATGCTCTAAGGCGATAAAGCATGTGGAGTTCATGCAACATGAGTGCTGCTGTCATTAAAACTAATACATTCTAAAATGCATTTTCAGTTTTTTATTCAATAATTCACTCAGGTTGTCAGCTGATAATATAATTTGTCATTTAAAATATTTCAATAGATTACAAAAATGCAAACTAGAAGCATTTTCACTTTTTGGGATCTAATAAAACAGAGGAAGAGATGGATCCAGGTTAGAGAGGGCCTGGTCAAGCACATCTGTGCCTGTGAGGGGGCATTGGAACGGAGCTGGCAGAATGGAGGGGGCATCCACCACACAAAGACAAAATTGTCCAGTGGGTCCATTAGCCTCCTTGGACTCAGTGTGGTCAAACTGGCTGAGCCAGACAGGATGATAGATTGCTTTGTCAGAGTCCCAGGGCGAGCCCTGAACCTGAAGTACTTTGTTTATCTCCAACAAAAAGAAAAGGCTTTAGAATAATCTACGTCTGTTTCTTTTTGGGAGAAAGAGAGAGCGGCGAGGGTTTGAGGGGGTGAGGGAGGCGCTGGTTGAAGGGGGAGTGCAGGGGGCCCTATGGTGGTTGTCCATTAACAGATGAACTTGGCTGAGGTCCAGCTGTTTGATGAGACAGTGTCATAGCCCGCACTCACTCAAGCCTTTACAATTCCTCTCACCCTCCTCTCTCGCTCATCAGTCGTGCTGCCTGCTTGTTTTTTTCCTACCTCTCATTTTCATTCTCCTCTCTTTCTTGATTTCTCTCTCTCTCTTTTACTGTACCTGCAGCCGATTCCTCAAATGCTTCCAGGTTCCTTTTTGCTGAAGGCAAAAACAATGCTACTTTTCTCTCTCCACCAGCTGCACACCCTCCAATGTCAGAACCAGTTTAGACCGGTTAGCTGGCCTTGTAGCCAGGGCTCCGTCATCTTCTTCTTTAGCTTGGAGGACTTTGGAGAACAAAAACAAAACACCAAAAGAAAATGAAAGCACAATTCTGATAATGCTCATGACCTGCGGGTACCCGTTGGTGATTTAAAGGAAAGGAGGAGTTCAAATGAACGAGAAAAAGCGCTGTTAGGTTGAGAAAAACCCGCTTTGATCGATGTGTTTGAGGAGTCGGTTTATGACTGTTTTGTCCATTATGCTGTGCTTAGGCTATAGCAGGGCATTAAACGGGACATGAAGGCCTTGTGTGTGTTTGTTTGACTGGACAGGGTCACCTGTCGAGTGAGCCATAGCAAGGGCATTTCCTCTGTGGAGTCTGTCACTGTCCGCCCAGTGCCTGATCGCCACTTGCTAAACAGCTCTCTGAACCCGGGACCCCTGATGTATGACCCACTTACCCTCGGCCAACAGAGGACACCATCGATTTCTCCCTCTTCTCTGAGGGATGGTCAGTGAACCCTGGGCCGGCACTGACCCAGCAACAGTGATTCATCAGTTGTGACTGTGCTTCATAATTCATTCCTAGTGCGATCTGAAACTTTGGCTAGGTCGTTTGATTTAGATACGGGTCTACTGGGTTCCCACAGGCATTAAAACCTGGAATTATCAGGGAATTTTAGGCCTTTAAAAACTGTAATGGAAATTATATTATATTATCTAGTGAATATAAAGTTACAAACATTTGGGGTCAGCACTTTTTTTGTTCTTCTCAGAAATGAATACTTCAAGCATACATGAAATTGATCAAAAGTGACAGACATTTTAATGTTACAAACGATTAATGTTACAAAAATTAGTTTTTTTTTTTTACCATTAATTTAGATTTATAACATTGGCCAGTCATCAGCCATAACATGAAAATAATTATTGTCTTATTGATATTGGCCAGAATTTGAATATATTGTTGCAGTCCTAGCAATCGTGAATATTTTGAAAAGTCATAAATGCACACCTCCTGTTGATTTGATAGAACAGATCTTGACTTGTGTGAGTCTTCGATTTGCTTGATTTGTTGGATTTCGTTGTATCAAACTTAATAGCAGTGGGAGAGGAGGGGGGGGGGGGGGGTCTGATACATACACTTTTTAAAATATTCTACACTAGAATGATCTCGAGAGGGTGAGGGTAAACTCCTTCCTTTTAAAGCAATGTGTCATAAAAGCATTCTGTCTTATCTGAGGCACGGCCCACTTTCCCATCTCATGCTAGGTTCTGTATCAAAGGTGAGCTTGGACACAGGGAACAGAGGTCAGTACTGGTCTTATTCAACCTTGCCAGACAAACACACACACACACACACATACGCACACACACCTGCCTTAGACCAGCACAGCTACAACAGTTATCCATTTGATCACTCTAGTGGCCACCAACTGTCAATCGCAGGTTGGGGGTATGAGGGGCGACTCTGGCCTAATGCTTTGAATGTTTTGTTTAAATGACAGATGATGTTGTCATTTAGATTTTTCCAGACAAAAAATACGTATTTTTTCTTTTATATGGCTTTATTTGTGTGTGAGAGTGTGGGGTGTGTGTGTTTATGTACATTCTGCTATGCTCCTCAAAGCATTCAGTATGTCACCAGATGTTTATGACATAATCGCTGTTCTTTTTATGCATTTGTATTAACCCGCACCAGTTTTAGTGGAATGATTTCCTGGTGAGTTTTATTTTTCCTCAAATATGTGTTTGCCGGGGGGCAGTCACATTTATTTGTATGTGAGTGAGTGTGTGTGGCTGACCTGAATAGTCAGTCTAGAAGTTTTCTCCGAGTGCTCTTTAGGGAACCGGTTGTGTATATCTCCAGCTCTTTTCCTGAATTCACGGCGACAGACCAGCAAATGTGAGTCTTCGGTCAAATGCTTTGTATGTGTGTGTGTGTGTTATCAGTCTTCCTGAAAACCACGTTGTATTAAAGGGATAGTTCACTCAAAAATGAAAATTCCTCATCATTTACTCACCGTCATGGCATTTTAAACCTGTAAGACTTCCTTTTTCATCTATGAAACACCAAAGAAGATATTTTGAGAAACATTTCAACTGTTTTTGTACATATAATGGAAGTCAATGGGGTCCAAAACACCTTAAGACTCCATTGACTTTCATTTAATGGACCAAAAAACAAACAAACAAACAAACAAACAAAAAATCTTCAAAATATGTTCTTTTGTGTTCCACAGAAGAATTAAAGAAAGAAAGTATCCCTTTGAACACCAGCATAAGGTATGTACAAGTTCGGCACCCAGTACAGTGTTTTGGTGGCAGATACACAGGTCACAGTGTGTGTGCTACATGAGACGGCTGGCATTTCAGAGTGTGTTCATGTTGCCGCTCATGTATGTGTGTGGAAGAACGGACTGTGGTACATGTAACCCGATTGGGGTCAGAGATCTGAACCCCAGATGTAACCACAGGCCAGATACGGCTCAGCCTGGGCCAGACTGACAGGCTGACCGGACATAGAGAGGCCAGAGCGGAACGTATAGGAGGACAGGCTCAACATAGACAACATGGAATTCATTACACCCTGCCCACCGTCTTAGTTGGCTTGGATTTCTAAGGATAGATGTGATCTAGCTATGCATGTATTAAATGGCACAGAACAAACTCGATACTATTTCTCGCAACTTTGGCCAACAGGCTATTTCTGTAAAATGGACAAGCTGTGCATACAGACACGATGTCCAAGAAACTGCAAAAACGCTCGTCTCTTAATGTATTTTATTTGACATTAGCATTACACTCCCTAGACAAACAGAAACTTTCAAAAGTAAAATCCCACGACACCAACTGAAAAAAGTCCACTACTTCCTCCTCTTTTCAACTGTCTCTTTCCCTTCACACTTCAGTTGCTCTCTTCAATACCTTGTGAGCTGTGTTTTAAGGCATCATAGAGATTCAAAGACTTTTTCTCATTTTACCTCAATTTGGTCAAATTTTACGGTGCAAATGTAAAATATTTATGGCTTGCCTTAATGTCTTGATTCCATTTTCAATACTTTAAACCACCAATCTTTTATTTTGTCAGAAAACTGCAGATGAAGCCCTAAAAGCTTCTCTGTTGTTGACAACAGCCAGTTTACAAGCGTTTCTCATTACTGGTTAGGGAAGATGACAAGAAATTGGTTATTAGCTTAGCAACATGCTAACTTCAAACTCTTGTGAGATTCAAATCTCTCATATGGAGCTCTTTTGCAATGTTGTTTTGGCAGTGTTTTTGTGTTAATATTCTTTTAAAACGAAAGCAGAGGGTTCTGGAATTTCAAAAGAGGGAAGTGAATGATCTTTACCGGCCTTAAACCGGCTGTCGCTTCTACTGCTTCTGTTCACGTCAGTGGAGAGAGAACAAGGTAATGGGGCTGCTGTGTTGGAGTTTGATGTATGGATTATGTTTACCGTGGCATATTTTGTTTGTGTGCGGGGGCCGTAAGATTGGGCCGTTTGATGAATGGACATGCCCTCCAGATTCACATCAGCACCTGCTCACCCTTCCTTTCCCTCCATCCTGAACACAGCAGCCAAAACTGCCCCCTCACACCCCTGGTGCACCTTCATTTATGGAGTTATAATTGGCTTGAATTAAAAAAAAGTGCAGAGACAAAGAGGTTGCACTTTTTTTTCTTCTTTTTTTAATGTTTATATAAATATATAATTATGTTTATATAACCCATTTCTGTTTTTTACTGTCCGTGCCATGAAACGATATAGTCATGTTTATCTTGGATACAGGTTCACCCACTGTTAAATGTTTCTGTTTAGTTATGTAAACGTGTAGTTGTTCTGCTTACAGGGGCCAGAGTATCTGTGATGTTTGCTTTTGGGCTGTGTGAAGTCTTGTTAAAGTGCTTTTTATTAACAGTTTGCCTGGACAAGAGCTCTTTGGCACTGAGGCATAGAGTGAGAGTGAAAAAAAAGAGGGAGAGAGAGACGTTTTCCACAGCTATTACTCCTGCAGAAGGACCATCAAAAGCCACATCAGTGCCCTTAATGGGGCCCAGTCCACAACTGATAGCTTCAACGTGTCCAACAAAACTATAATCCTGAATACTAAAATATCCAGACAGCTTTATGTGTGCAATTCATTAGGATATAGAACATGGAATATATAGAGAAATTAATCCGTGCAGCTGTAAAATCCATTTTTTTAAAGGAATAGTTCACCAAAAAGGAAAATTTCGCTCAGTATTTACTTACTCTTATGTGATCCCAAACCTGTATAAATTTCTACTGTAGGAAGCATAATCCTACAAGAATATCCTTTAAGAATATCTTAAAAAAAGGATGCAAAAGCACCATAAAAGTTTCATAAGAAGTAGTCCACATAAGGTAGGTTTGTATGATGAACAGACTGAGATTTACATGCTATTTTCTGAAAGCAAGCAATGAAAGAGAGCTTTCCAGGAGCTCTTGGTACAGATACATACACGTGTGCACGAGAGAATATAAATAAAATGTAAATAAGTAGGATTAATAATGAAAATAACAAAAAAATAACCAAATAAATAAAACTAATACCATCACAAAAATCTTTTGTATGACTTTAGAAGATATGGAGTACACTGAACCACTTAGATATGGAATACGGTGAACCACCAGTCGCAGGAACCACTTCTATGATGCTTTTGCCTTTTTAGAAGCTCGCCAGCTACAGTACGCATTTACTTTCATTATATTGAAAAGTGCAGCCGGTACATTTTTCAGAAATTCTCCTTTAGTGTTCCACGGAAGAAAGAGAGTCATACAGGTTAGGAACATCACGAGGGCGAGTGAATGATGTCATTTTCATCTTTGACCGAACTATTCCTTTAATTCTGAAATGTGGCGAGTTTTTGGCGAGCGCAGCACAGGCTTTGTGGTTTGCATGAGAGCAGAGGCCGGTGGCACTCTGTGTGGGGTGGAGAGGTGAGCGTGTGAGTTTGATCTGCTCCATTGTCTTCCCTCTTCACACAGTGCTCTCCAGTGAGAAGTAATCAATAGCAGCAGTGGCTGACTCTCTGCCTTTGTCTGCGTCTCTCTGCAGCTACTGAGAGACAGTTTTGACATCTCGGCATGCCGCGGGCAAACTCTCACCCTCTCTCTCTCTCTTTTGCGTACACACGTACACACATACACACACGCATCATGCCAGCCTGGCTGCTCTTTGTTCAATGTTGTACTGCTCTGCCTTTCCGACACACACAGGGGCTTGTGTAGGAGTGTATCTCTGTCTCTCTCTCTCTCCCTCTCTTTTTTTAAACATTCCATTTTTATAACTCTGCGTTGTTAAACACATTACACTGATTCCATAAGCTGTGCTGTTCTGCTCTGGAGAGCTAACGCTGTGAACTCTGACCTCTGCCAGACTTTATAGCCTTTTAACGAAAAGTTGTTAATGCCTTTGATAAGTTATGGGTCGGCTGCATGTGCGAGGGAGCGTGCGTGGACGGGCCGTGGGGGAGGAGACTGTGTGTGACCTCACTGCTGGAGTTGAGGTTGTATCAATAGCCAGAGAGTTGCTCGCTCTTCAGTTATTTTTAACTGTACAGTAGTACTTGCACAGGATGGGGGGAGCCGTACTGTAAAAAGCGCAGTTTTACTCTACTATGATGAGATGGGTGACATTAAGATTCATGCATTTGGTTCCTTTTGCCTATTTTTACCTGGCTGGCTGGGTGTTTGTTTGTGTTGAGGATGAGTGTGGATGCACCATAGCAGCTTTTTAATGTCTTTGAATGTTGACTGTAAAAAAATAAAATAATAATAATGTTCAGAAAACAATAATGAAATGTTGGCACAATATATGTTATATATATGCAAGTGGTTGCAGAACAGAAAAGGTGTTTTATCAATTATGGAATTTTTTCCAGACAAAAAAATTATAAACCCATATTCAGTTAATTATGATAAAGTGAAATTATAATGTGCTGAGTCAGCCTCTTAAAGTTCAGCACAAAATATATTTTTATTATAACATATTATAATATATTGATTATAATAATAAATATATATTATTATAATTTTATAATAATGTTTTATAAAGTTGCTTTGAATAAAAGCATCTGAAAAAAAAATCAATTTGTAAACATTACAATATTCCAATTCTTTTTAAATATACAAATATTTATTTCTATGTAGTATGTATTTTTAATATTATTTTGAGCATTTCAGTTCAGTTTTTAATTTAGCCATTTTAATGAGCCATATTTTTATTTTATTTTATTTTATTTTATTTTATTTTATTTTATTTTATTTTATTTTATTTTATTTTATTTTATTTTATTTTATTTTATTTTTATCTTATTTTTTTTAATATTTTTTTATTTTTTATTATTATTATTTATTTTGTTAGCATGTTTGATTCATGATGACTCCTATGTGAAGCAACCCTTTGCCCTCTTTGTGTTTCTCTCATCCCCTCTCCTATTTTGTCTTCGTGTTTTCCTCTCATGGTCCCTGTGACCAGACACAGATGTCTGTTTCTGCTTGACCAGGCAGTGCTGTGCGGGACCTGTTAGCAGCAGAGAGCCGAATTCTCAGGTGACCCCTGTGCCTTGCAGACTAAAGGACTGTAACACTCTTCATATGTCTTACATGCCCTTGTACTTTATTTATTTATCTTTTACACAGAAATGAACAAAAGAGCTTTACTCTCTGACACTGAGTGTCCACAGGCCCCGGCGGAGGTGAGCGTGTCACAGGAAGAGAGTAAACTGTAAGAGCAGTCCGCCGGGGGTGAGCTCTGCATTCAGCTGGCGGTCAATAAACTGATCCGTGTCCCCGCTGACCTTCAGAATAGGGTGACCCCAGCATCACAACGCAGTCACACACAGCTGACCAACAGGCTTTAGATACAGCCCAGGCCACTGCAAACAGGAACACACAGAGAGCTGTTATAGACTAAAGGGCGAGCACAGTTCAGGATTGATTTTCTGTGGGTATTTGTGTGCGTTTGTAAGTGCGTGTGTTTATTTTAAAGCAGGGAGCAGAGTATTCTCCTGACCACAGGAACGGCCGCATCCCTGCACAGATGCCCCGCTGTTTATCGGCTCTGCACTGTATGCATAATTTAAATGGAGACCTTAGTCACACAAATTAGAGATGGGCCTCCGTTATCATTCATAATTCTCACCCGATAACCGCTAATAACAGCCCTTTCCCTCCTCCGACGATGCTCGCTGCATAATGGCCTTAACCAAATTACCTCCAATACGTATATGCCACAAGGCTAATAAAGCCAAATAAATGTATCACAGGCCGGGTTGCCCAGTGCCTCCTAATGCACATAAATCCACGCTGGCTGGCTCTCATTACCCTGTGTGTATAGCGGAGGCTAAATCCTGCCTCTATCATGTCCTCCTCCCCCAGTGACCACTAGCTGCCAAGTCAGAAAGGCAAGCTGCCAGTAATCGGCGCACAATTCCCCTCGCTCGTCAGCGTGCGCCAAGCGGCCCGCCGCTGTCATGGCCTAGTCCGAAATGCGTCGCTCTCGGTGGAGATGACAGAGGTTGTTTTGCTTAACAGGTTCACCACTGTGCTTCCTGTACAAGAGTAAAACTAACTTCTAATGGACTATATTTAAACTTGATTGTGAGACTATAGAGAGAGAGAATTTTGTGCAAGTTTTGCAGCGCAAAAAGAGCAGTATTAATTAGTGATATCACACTTGGGTCATTTTCAAAATCTGTTGACAGCCTTGTCAATGCAAAATACACATTTTCTGTTTTCAGATTTAATGCCCGCCGAATGAACTACTGTTTGGGGTTGGTAGGATTTTTTTAAAATCTTTAAAAAAACGTTTTTATGCTCAATAAGGCTGCATTTATTTGATAAAAAATACAGTAAAAACAGAAATATTGTGAAATATAATAACAATTTAAAATATCTAATATAACTAATAACTAAAGTGTCTATTCCTGTGATGGCAAAGCTTTCATCATCATTACTCCAGTCTTCAGTGTCACATAATTCTTCAGAAATCATTATAATATGCTGATTTGGTGCTCAAAAACATTTATTTTTATTATCACAATTGAAACAGTTGTGCTGCTCGATATTTTTGTGGAAACTGATACTTTTTTTTCAGGATTTTTTGATGAATTGAAAGCATTTATTTGAAATATAAATGAACAATGTAAAAATCTTTACTGTCACATTTAATATTGTCATGCCTCCTTGCTGAATAAAGGATAAAAAAATCTTACCGACCCCAACATTTTGAATCGTACTGTATCCCTTATTTACAACAAACGCAAAAAGGTAAAAAAAAAAAAAACATTACAAAGAAAAAATATTCCGAAAAAACATCAGTTTAGTGCATTTAAGTAAGTGAATATTTTGTTAAATAATTATTTAACTGATTATTTTTAAATTCAGCATTTTGTGTGCATATCATTTGGAATATTTTAATTGTATTATATGGGCATTATATCAGCCATCGGTCCTGCTCTCTAGGAAAAATCCATCATCTGACCACTAGTATTGATGCAGTAGTCACTGCGCTGATGTTTACTGTGTTTGTATAGACTGAGTGAGTACATGTGGACACTGTTTGGTGTGTACGTGCATGTGTGCGTGTGTGTGTGTGTGTGTGTGTGTGTGTGTGTGTGTGTGTGTTTGGAGGAGAACATCTGGACATGACAAGAATGCAGAAGTGAAAATCTCCCACAGAAGACTAAATCACCCCCTCCATTCACTCCCCTTTATGTCTTCATCAGAGGCTGTAAGAGGCCCCCTGCCCGCTCTCTTCCTCCTGTCTTACTCTCTCTGTCCATCTCTCTGTTTCCAGCCTGCTTTTGAGCAGATATGTTAGAGATGGGCATGAGTACTTAGAAGTGACAAAGTGCAAAGAAAGTGATAAAAATGCATTAACCGCGTGAGTTAAACTTCAAAACCCTCATGCTGATTGTTATTCATTTGCAGCCATTATGCAAACGTGAAAAAGGGGACCTTGTTGCTTTTGAGATGTGTCATGGTGCCATTTTGGGATCTGATTGTTATAGGGGCACATAACTGTAACACACTTACCTTTGTAATAGGAATCTGCGTGATCTGGAATTTAACGTAAGGGGCGATAGAGTCAAAACGTTTCCACACTAGCATTTCGGATCATTTTAAAGTGTGTTAAACTTTGAATGTTTCAAATTTGCTGTGCTGACCAAGATAAAGTTGCTAAGTTTGGAAGTGTCCTCTGAGTAAGACTAAGCGGTTCTTCCTGCATCATGGACAATGGACCTGATCAATTTCACTAATCTGCAAGTTTCGTTTATATGATCGCACCTTAACGGTGACTTTCAGTTCAGGAACATTGCAAAACTATATGTATATATAGACGCATCGAAACCTCACTAATGTGAAAGTTAGTCAAACCCAATAGTGTCTCACGCCTCCTTTGTCCCTTTGTCCCTCTCGCGCTGTTTCTTGCTGAGGTTTTCCTGCCACACGTGTCCACTCCAGACGGCTTCACCTCTCGACACCTGAGGAAAGAAAAGAAGAAAACGGGTAGTGAAAAACAAAACCGAGAGAGCAGCATCTGTGAACCCACTGAACCGGAACGTTTTTTTTATGTTGTTGCCTCAACGAAGTACAGTGAATCTGTTTATTTTTCAGTCAAAGGGTGTTTCCTCCTCTCTATAAAAACTCTCTCTCCTTTGCGAATGAGTGAAAGAGAGCAAGATGATGTGTCCGTTGGGTTTTTGGCTCTTGAACACACAAGCAGTGGTTTTAGCGTGGTGCTCTGTTGCTTTGAGCTCAGCCCTGACCTGCCAGGCTTTGTCTCAGATTCCCACGTATAGGGCGTGTTGAGACCTCGTGTAATGACACAGTACCACAGAAGCTGCTCAACCTGTCCCCCCTTCTCCTCCTCCAATTTCCCCCCTTCTTCCATGCGCTAATCTTCTGCTCCTTGACCGGGTCCAAACCGTCACAGCTTGACGGACCTGTGACCGGAGAGCCAAGTCTCCATTCAGACATATGGGGCTTAAGTTGAAAAGGGGACATTTTTATATCATCTATAAATCCTCACTCTTTCTTTTGGATTGCACCTCCTTGCCTCCTACTTGCCCCCAGACTTGGAGACAAAAGCATGTAGGCCCATTGTTGCATGGCGGCTGAGGGCTGAAAGAGAGAACCTGGGTCATTGGTTTAGGATTGGCTAATCGGGGCATGGGGAAGGGTGGAGCTTGAGGGGGCTACGTTGCAGGCGGCCTGTGAGAGGATCCCACCCATCAGGGGAGCTGGGACCGTCCACTCCCCTGTTTCCCAGGCACCCGGCGAATCTCTACGGTTACACAAAATGTCCGCCGTGGCTCCCCTGTTGCCAGGGTCTATTATTAGCAAGTGTCAGTCAGTTATCTGAGAGTAGTGCTTTTAGCTGCCATTTAAGTGGCTGACACTCAGGTTTTGCAGCAGATTAAATGAAATTTTAGGCGCAGTTTGGCTTGGCTGCGAGCGGACAAAGGAGGCAGCTGTTGTTGGAAATGTAATCTGGCACCACCGGGAAAAGGGTGCCACGGCTGACGCTGTCCACTGACTCTCCCTCGATCTATTCGCCGCCTTATTTCCAACAGAGGCAAAAAGTCCTGTTTCATCCTCATTAAACACACAAAGCACATTGATTAGAAAAGTTGACATAGCTTCTCGGCTTGTTTCCCTGTGAGAGACACTCCACACCCTGTTGATGAGTGAGGCTGTCATCTTATTTTTTTCCATATCCTTCTCAAAAGTTTCATATACTCATAGTTACGCTCGGTTCTGTCAAGGTTCATGCAATTTCCTCAGATTGAGGTGCTTTTGTCCAGGTAAGAAGCTCCAGACAGCTGAAGGAGCCTTTGTGAATGTGTGTTTGTGTGTTTATTGTAGGTCAGAGGGGATTTCCTGGTCTGCCTTACTGTACCGTGACTCTTACAATGTCACCACGCCCTGCCCAGTGTTGTTTATCAAGTGACATGGCAAAGTTTCTTGCAGCCTTGTACTTCTACCTCTTTCTGTCTTTTCCCTCCAGAGGTGTGTCCTGACATATAGGACTCATGCAGGGGTGATTCCCTGTTTTTAAATTAATCATTTAATTGTTAATGTTTATAACAGACTCAAAATAATGTGCAGTTTTAAATTTAATTTAATGAATATACTTAAATTAAATATATTCTTAAATGAATTCTATCTATCTATCTATCTATCTATCTATCTATCTATCTATCTATCTATCTATCTATCTATCTATCTATCTATCTATCTATCTATCTATCTATCTATCTATCTATCATCTATCTTGACTTTAATGTGGAAATGGACTTTTAAAAATGATAGCATGTTATGTATTATAGCACAACACCAGTGGTTCTCAACCTGGGGCCGGGGCCCAATGGGCTGGCCCTCAGCAAACTTCCGAGGGGTGACTTAAAATATTTAATAACTATTGTGTTTGTTGAAAAACATACAGAATCAGAATCTTGAATCTTTTGGAATAACAAAATGTTTTAGTTTTTTTTCGTGGTTAAGTGATGTAATATATCCACACTGTCAGTTTCTGTTAATAAAAAAGTTTGAAAATAAGCAGCAGAAATACCAGAGGAAACATCTAATTCAATATGGGTATTGAATATTGTTTTGGACAATGAGGGGGTCCTTTGAGTCAGAAGGGTTGAGAATTGCTGTGTTACACTTCTCATTCACGTTGAGATTTAAGCTGAGCAGACCTACATGCTGTATGGGAGTCTCATTGATGATCATAATGTATCTTGTGTATATATATATATATATATATGTATTGAATGCTTCCCCTTTTCCTCTATTAATTCTGGTTTTATTGTAGGTCCCGTCTCTGACTTAGGAGATAACTTTTTGAGAATTTTGAGATAGCACCCCTATGGACACTACCCTTTGTTCCTGTCTTTAACGTGTAATATTTGTGTTCATATACCGTGCCCTGTTATGTGAATATGTAAATACATGTACATGTGTGTGCACAGTGATCTGGAGTTTATTAGAGGCCACTCTCTGGCCTGTTCCAGCCTGATGAAATGCGTGAAAAAAGACAGTTGTAAACGAGCTCAGAAAGTAGAGGGGGTATGAACTGTGAACGGCAACAATTTTAGCCCGCCCGCTTCCTCACGCTACTACGGGGCAGAGAGTATTGATGTCAGTTGCCGTTTGAAGCCAGTCTGCGCTAAGTGCTCTGTTCTGTGACTGGAATCTGATTGTCTGTTTTTAATGAAATGGATTAGTTCCACTTGTCCACCGTGAAAAGACTGTGTTCACTCAGACAGGCTTCTAAAAACAGTCTGATACTGTACGGAGTTGTGGTATTTACAAATACAGACCTAGTTTGCACCGCAGGCTGAATATACATTATATGTTTGGCTGGGAGCCACAGAGGGCAGAAACGGTGCTGCTTGCGCTTTGCTCTACTTACGTCGCTTTTTATAACTTTGTGTTCTGTAATGCAACGTGGGGTCGAGGACCGAGCTCTGGAGGGCAAGGTTGGGGTCAAAAATTAGAAGCTGAAACAGGATCATATGCACATAGTGAAGTCTCGCCTACACATACTCAGATAGAGAGAGACCGGTGTCCTTTGCTCATCTCAGCTACTGGAAAAAACCTGAAGTCAAGGGCTCAAACAGGTTTGGTGAGTCAATTTTCTAGAAACAGTAAACACACTGCATCATAATAAATGTCAGAGACACACACCTCTCTCTTTTCTCAAGGCTGTTTTTGGGAAGTCCAGGCACTTGAGATAAGCATCTGAGATATGTTGCGTCAACCTGAGAGACCTTACAGAAAGCTCTTTCCCCCTCCGTTCTCCTCACTTCCTTGTACCCTGTTTCACGCCACCCCTATAAGATCTCTGATCTATGGGACCCCGGACACATTTTTGGCAGAGCATGCAGGTAATGTTCCAGCATGCTTTGAGTTGTGGTTCATTGCCGTGTTAAAACCTGATTTATTGACTTTAGCTGTTGAAGAGGGCTTGCAGGTACATCTGCAGTGATTAAGATTTTTGTATCAGTTGTGTAAGCGTCCCGGGTTGGAACGAGTCACATTTTTGCTTATGAATGGCTGGTTTTCATACATGAAAAGGCCTTCATGCTGAGCTCAGAGCATTTGCTTTGTGTCCAACTCATATCACTAACTCTGTCTCCAAGCAGAAAAAAAATGGATGGAGATGAAACAAATGGTAATATGTTAGTTTTTGCAGAGGCGGGTTCGGACTGTGGCCGTACTGACTGGTTGTTAGAGGCGGAGTGTCTGTAGCCCCAATGCTGAGCTGTCAGTGGTAACGTACGATGGGATGATATGGATTAGAACACTTGTATTGAATTATCTGTGGGTCTGCGAGTAAATGTGGGTAGAAGCGCTGCCATGAAGAATTAGACTGAGCAGCAAAAGCCACAGCCCTGCATGCATGGCATCCATCTTACCACCCCGTTATAAATGGTAAATGTTATACTGTAGTATTAGCATCTTCTTTCCACACCGTGCTAATGTCTGTCCCCTCCACCCATCAAACAACCTCAGAGAGATGCAATTAAGTATTTGCAGCGTTTTCTCAGACTGTCATACAGAATTGTGGAGTAACTAACTAAAAACAGCATTTCTACTTTACACTTTCTAGTAGTGCCACAGTAGCTGCTACTTTTGACAGTAGTCAAAATAATAATACACAAATGCTATAATTGCAGCACCCCCCCCCACCCCACCCCACCCCACCCCACACACACACACACACACACACACACACACACACATACACACATATTTTATTGTGTGTGTAACTTTGCAGCCAAGAAAGTTAAAGAAATAGTCACACTGCCTTCTCTTATGTGTAACATTGGGCAGTCTGATTCATAGGATAATTGGAATAGTTCATGTCAGTGTTAATAAAATCTTTCTGTAGGTATAGTATCGGAATTGAAAACATGGTGAACTGCAGCATTTCAAGAAACTGTGGCATTTTCTATTAATAATTTATCTTTTCAGTGTAATCGTGATTGATTTGTTGCTGTATTATATAGTGTTTGTATATATATATATATATATATATATATATATATATATATATATATATATATATATATATATATATACCTAGTTCTGGGATGAAACTGTAAATGGCGCAGGCTGATAGATCTTTATCTCATTTGGTAGCGATCACATCATTATCTACATAGCGCAGCTGATTGCATTAGCGGCCAATGAGCTGCGGCTCAACATTCCAATACCGGTAGTGTTGCTGTTACAGTCTGCAGCACGCTTTTAGAAACACTCCACCTGTGTAGATCTGCTATGAGGGTTATTTCATGTATGTTACATGTGCAGCAGCAGCATGTCTTACTTGCTCACAGCAACTTCTGTGAATGTATTCGCAGTAGCAAGTCTCTGTATTTGCTCTGCAGCAGCGTAGCAGATCTATCATCAATAGACCAAATACATTAACATGGCTATATCCATTACCATGCCAATTTCTGTTACCATGCCAATCTCTCTGAGAGTTATATATAGTAGACATAATTTGTATATAATTATATATTTTGTAATGTATATTATTATATTTTATTATATTTGATCATTTATTGTATACTTTTATAATGTATTGTATATTATACTTTTGTTTAGATATTTTTATTTAGATTTTTGTTAGTAGCTTCAAGAGAAGGTGACTATTTTTTTAAAAAGGAGTAGCTTGACTTGAGTTTAAATACTTAAAATGTTGAGTAGCTTTTAAACTTTAGACGCTAAAGTTTCAAAGTATCTTCCCCATCACTGCTATATCAGACTTGTGGGAGAAGTGCTCTGGTGTCACAAAAACCTAAAGGTCTCTCTCTTTTTCCTTCCTTCTCTCTCTCTTTCTGCTAATGGCTGTGGCCTGCAAACGGGGGCAGTAGAAGGGTCAGTCTGAATTTTTTATCCCAATAAAGTGCAGGGCCGAGTGCCTTTGAGTCATGCGCTCCGTCCCACATGAATAAAGCACACACACACACACACACACACATATACACACAGACAAGTGTTTGTCCATTCACCTCTGCCTCACTGCCTCACCACGGGCATCTGATGTGCCTTATCAGCGTATTGACGCATGGCTCAAATTGTTTTATGACCATGTGGAAGCAGTTTGTTTCCTGGTCTGATCTTTGATGTCTGTCTCATTATCATTTTCACACCCCACCCTCCCTCATCTGAATTTTGCTTTCTTTCTTTTATATACCTCTATAGCCTTGGCCCTTGGCCCTGATGGACATTCCACCTCTCTAGCACCAACATGTACTGTAAACGAAGATACTGAAAAAGAGTTCAAGCAGCAGATTTCAAGCCCAAAGGTTAATGTGAAATGAGATAGACAGAGGCAATCTTTCCACCAGGGTCTTTCATTCATACTTTATTGAACTCTTTAAGATATTGGTCTACTTCATTGCCCTCTGGACACTAGCAATCCTAAATAATAAAATTTGAAGGCATAATTTACCTCATGTTGTCCAAACCTGTATGACTTTCTATATTTTGCAGAACTTAAAAGATACTTTAAAAATGGTTTCAACTGTATTTGTCCATAGGCAAAGTCAATGGGGCCCAAAACAACATTGGACCCCATTGACAATCATTGTATGAACAAAAAACACCAAGACACTTCAGCTGCCTTGTTTTGTGTTACACTGGATAATATGAAGTCATAAAAGTTTGGAAAAAGGGTACTTTAGATGGCAGGGAATTCCTATTTGGCTTCAGATGAGTCACCAATTTATTATAAATTTAGCTGTATTTATGAGAAGCTTTAAATGAACATGTAATTTCCTGGTATACACTACAGTATTACGGCCCAGGCCGGCAAAACATACGTCTCCAGGGAGAGAGAGAGAGTGAGTGAGAGCAGACCCAGTGCTTATGAGTGATTGAGATGAGGGGCAGCTTTGGAGGCCGACCGCACTCTCACCAGCCGGCCATGCGCCAGTCGGGAGGAATGCAACAGCACTGCCTTGGCCGCTCTTGAAACAGTGCTCTGTTTGTGTGTGGCCTCGTGTCCCAGCTGAGCTCGATAGATGTGCTGAGAGCTCCTTCTTAAAGGCATGAATGTCACATGTTCTCCCCAGACCCGGTGGACATGTCACACAGCTTGGGGCGGCAGTCAGGAGGGTGGTGTGATGTATCAGGTCAGCCGGAGTTCTGTTGGGTTTGGTGTCCTCGCGCCCAGAAAAGTTTTATCAAGTTTTACATCTTCACCCGTTTTCACCCCAACACTCACGTCTCTGGTATTAGTCGCTGTGGTTTCTACGCCAAATTTGAGGCATGTATGTTATGGCTACGCTGAGAGCGAATCGGGGGCTTGCTGGAGAGTGAGTCACAGAGTTCCTTTGGGAATGAGATAGGGAGTGTTTGTTGGCTTTGACATGGTTGCTGGGTTTCGCTCTCTCTGGCCTTGGCTGACATTACCTCTAGTTCTTGCCCCGGCAGATCCAGCCCGTTCGTCCTGCCCGCCCCCCCCCCCCCCCTCCAGGCCGTACCGAAAGCTGAGAAAGGTAGGATCAACAAAGAAACCCAGATAGCGAATGCTGAGGGGATTCTGGGAGTGGAGCGCAAAGACAAAAACAGGTCGGGAGAGACGTGAGAACAGGAATTCCACTGAAACCTGAAATGGCTTCAACGGAAAAGCCGAGGTTATTTATGTGATCGCACTCGAGGCTATTTTCCAGGAGGGTGCCATCCTGCTGTAGCCTGTTTAGCAGCGATAGGCCACACGCTATTAGCATCCGAGTCCTACTGGTATGAGGCCGGGTGAATTTATGTGAATAGCAATTTAATCTTCTGGTTTTAATGGGATATAAAACCCCTTCCCGGACAACTGCCCTCTAATAGGTCTTAAAAGTTGTTTGTTGGTGTTGAGATGGGGGTAATTAGTAGACCCATAGCTTTGGGAGAGGGCGTCGGTGGTCGGGCACTGGCTCTTCCCGCGCAGCCGGCCGATCTTTTGGGCCTGGCTAAAAGGCGCTGGCCACTCCTCGAAGGGAAACATTTGGAGGGCTTGTGACCGCTGCGCTCAAGGGGGTGGAAGGGAAATGAATGGCACAGCACTTAGAGTATCTCTGATGGGAACATTAGCCACATTAGACTGCTCTCAAAATGCCCTAATGGAGCACTCACACTCCAGCACGCACACACCACTAAAAAAAGGATTGCAAATAGTTTTCTGGAACTTTTTAATGTGTGATTTATATATTTCTGTAATTTGCCAGTTGCCCTCTCCCTTGCCTCTTAAGTAAGATAAAAAATGAAACCAGGGTGGTCGGTAATTTCTCTGGACGAGATTGATGATAAGAGAAAGCGGTAAAGCAAAGGGATCTTCAACACCTCTCAATCTCCTTACATGCCCTGTCTTTAAATCCACTCCTGCACAAAGAGCCTCTACATACTCTTGTCCGTAGCTTCCTCTTTTTCTTTCCCGTTCTGCTTTGCCGTGTGAGGAGCTACTGTGGGCTTCCTTTAAAGGCGGTGTGTATGTGTTTTGGGGGTGTTTGTTTGGCGCTAGTGGCGGGGCCTTGGTGTTTGTGTAAATGTCAGAGGCTGTGTCGTTATTGACTGCTCTGTAACGGCTGTGTGCCTCTGTGTTCTCCTACACAACTAGCCCCAGGCGGCCTGCTGCTGCAATACTGCCTTTCTTCTGACGTTCATCAAACTGCTGCTTCTCTCTCTCCCTTTCCCATTTTCTCCCTCCCAACCCCTGCTAGCCTCTCGCTTACTTTTCCGCTCTCTGGATATGTTCTTTTTAGGGCAGTGCCCAGTAGATGTGTGCTTGTCCACTCTGAATAATTTAGAAAAATTTTTGTCCTCTTGTCAGACACAGGCTTGAGCCGTGAGGCAGAGTGAGTGATCTATCTGTTTGGACCTTCTCTCATCTCTTTATTTTCACCAAGCCTCACCAACGCAGACTTCTCACTATGTTCTAACAAAGTCTCAAATGTTTTTTTTTCTTCTTCTTTTGGATACACTTTTTTATCACAGTTCATGTTTGTGAATTCACAAAAGTAAATACAGTGTAAATTTAACGAACTGTTTAATGAACTATATCTTATTATCCCCCCCCCCCCCCCCCCCCCCCAGAATATGATTTTGAATTGAGTGTGATATTGTTAAAATATATATATTTAAAAATAATCTTTTAAAGTATGACATCGAGGCACTAACATGCATATTCTTTAAAATAAAATTTGCAGAATTATACTTAATAACTTAAATAGCTTTTTTAAACTCATTAATTAAAATAATTATTCCACAAAACCACACAGTTTTCTTTGGTTAATTGGTCTAAAGAAAATAAATAATTAAATAGGTTATGGATGTGATTTTTATGTGCATTTCAAAGTTGCCATGTGGACGCTGCATGGGGAGTTTTTCTCTGCTATTGATTTGAGTATTAGCTTGTGTTAGCGTAGAAGCTAGCTACAGTCAGATCTCAGGGGTTTACCCATGTGTTACTCATGAACACACACACACACACACAGGCTCCTCACACCTCTCTCTGCATGTCTGTCAGCTCTTGTAGTGCAAGGGTCAGTGGCTCCAGGAGGGAGTTATGTGAATAAACTTTTTTATGGCTCTCTCACCCCCCTTACTGCCACTTACAATCATTGAGGGGATTTTACTGTTGACGAGTATATATCTGCGTTAAACAATTATTTTTATTGATCGTAGCTCTTGGTTAAATATATTTGAAGACTATTTTCTAATACTGAGGAAAAATGCTGAGATGAAATGATGAGATAAAGTTGTATAACTGGCTAAAGCCTGTATGGTTTCTGTGTGTTTCCAGTAACCATGTTTATGTGCACATAATTTTACATATTCTGATTAAGGCTTTTTTTCTGAAAAATATAATTATGATTATTTTTCTGTAGCTGTTAAAATGCTGATTTTAGTACGTTGCACAGTAATTAAATCAATTCTCACCCAGTTCTCCTACAAAAGTAAAAAAAAAAAAAAAGCTCTTGAGACTAATTTTCTATTCTAATGTTCTCGATATTCTATTTTATGTCAGAATCCGGCTCACAGTCCCATATGCCCCATTTCCTTTTCTCTTACTTTCTCTTTCTCTCTTCATCTTTCCTTGTTGTTTTGAGAGCTCTGGGCATCTGTGAGGAAGAAAGCGGCCTCTTGGTGAGGTGAGGTGTGCGTTAGATTGTGAATGTGTGTGCTTATGAGAGAGGGTCAGTCTTGCTGAGGTTTCTTCTCCGGAGACTGCAGAGCAAAAAGGGCGCTGACTTACAGGTTTAACTTTTCCTTTTGTTCTTTTTTTCTCTCTTTCTCCATCATCAACTCCCTCCTCTCCTTTCTGAACCCCTAAGGTTGAGTCAGTGCAGACCTGCAGCCAGATAGTGAAGAAAAAAGAAAAAAACATTTCCAAAGATAGTCTGGGCTGGGAAAAACAAACACCTGAACAGCCCCCTAGTGACGATGGACAAATGAAAAAGAGCAAAAGAGAGAGATACCAGAGACAGTATAAAGGAGAGGAGATGCACAAGAGAAATAACAATGTTTAATATGGCAGATGTAGGAATGAGAGTCCTTCGGTTTGTAGAATTGCCTGTAGAGTGCACACATGCAAATTTACCTGACCAAGGCCTGTCACAATATCAGATTTTACAATTAAAAAATGACTATCAGTCAAATTAATCTTTACCTTCATTTTGTGTTTTATCTAACTTTTTTGAGTGCCGATAATGTGTCACTTTCGTTTGTCATCTTTGATGACATGATTTTGTGTGACAGTAGTAGCTACACACTGCATCAACATCATCATCATCATCATCATATTCTACTTCTTTTTTGCACTTTATACCCAGCATTAAGGTGCAATTCTGCCACCTACTACTAAGTCAACTAGATCAGTTCTGGCACTGGATTATTTATGATGTTACCGTATGTATTAGTATTAATAAAATATCAATAGCAACATTTTTTTTTTGCAAAAGAAGCTAAAGATTTTAAGTGAAATATTGAAATGAAATCCATTCAGATAAATTAGAGCTGTTCTTGTATGCCTATTGCTAACATAGAAAATAATGGCTTGTTAGAGGCAAAGTGTTTGTGTTTAATGCATGTGTGTCTTTCCAAGTGCGTGAGGCCAGTACCTGGTGTTTGCTGAGCTTTATGATAGTATAAGGCTGATGAGTGATCTTCTGTGGCCGCCAGCTGCTGCTGCTGTCTGCTCTGGTCTGCATGTCCCTGCACATCCCCGTTCTCTCCATGTATATGTGTGTGTGTGTGTGTTTTGCGTACAGGTGACCGCTGACCTATTGCGTGTGAAGGAACAGGAAAAAATTACCCCTCTGAATTTATGTGAACACCTCCCATCACAAGTGTCAGCATTTGTGTGGTTGTAGGTTTATCTGAGCATATGGATTCAAAGGGGATAAATGCGGAATAAGAACCTTAAAAAACGCGATTGGAAGCTTTTCGGATACTGTACTTTATATACACTACACCACAGTGACAGAGCCGAAGGTAGCTGAATAATTAATGAAGTACAAGCGAACAGACTTCCAGCTGTTCAGCCACCGTAGGACACGCTATTCATAAATGTTTGAATGTCCTATAAGAAAATATATTCAAATTGAAAAAGCACAAAAAAGCCTTAATGGAAATATGAATTGCCCAAGTTGAATACGATGGGGGACAGAAAGGGCGAAAACGCTGAGCGAAGTGCAATTATGTGAAAGCAAATGTTATGGAGCCTCAGAACTGGCTTTGGTCCTCTAATTAAAATGGCTGAAAATGTTTTGACAGTGTCTGAAGCCATGCCCCGGGCCCCAGCTCTGCGCAGCTCCAATTTCTCTTCCTTACAGATGCAGCGATACATTTATGCAGAACGTGCTGTGAATATCTCACTCACCCCCACCTCCTCCCCTCTATTTCATTCCCTCGTTCTCTCTGGCTCTGAGAGAGACAATGAAGAAAAGAGGTCTCCATGATCTGCGCTTCAGAGGCTGCAGCTGAAGCCCCGTCCGTGCGCATTGTTATAGGAATGATCTGTGTGTTTGGGCAACACTGATGCCGTTTCGGTGTTTGTGCCGGTTAAATGAGTGCTAAGGCTTAATTAGTACTCAGCCATATTGAAAAGTATATTTCAAAATATGCATTTTTGTAAATCTTTGGGGATACCTCAGACTGAAATCTATTTTATAACAATAATTCCAATAATAATGACTTTTTTCTGCAGTAATTATTTTGGGCACAAAGCCTGTGTTCCTCACAGGATTAAATGAATCTGGGTTTAATTAATTGATGCATTTGGAGCAGTATAGTAGTTTGCACATTGATTAATTAGGCTATTTATGACAATGAACATCACTCTCTGTTTCCATTCCTCTACAGTCTTGTCATTCTTTCTAGGGTCCCAGATTTGTGTGTGCGTATCTGGATGCAGGTTAGCCTGGTATTTGTTTCTGAGCATTTTTTTTCTTTCTCCTTAGCTTAAAAAAAGAAAAAGAGCAAAGCACACAACCTTCCCATGCTGTAATTTGTGCTCTCTATAATTTTGACATTTTGGTTTTGGGTTAAGAGTAGTCTACAGTTGCTACCATCAGCAGTGAGGTTTTCTCCTCACAAGAGAGATAGAGAGAGAGAGCGAGAGAGAGAGAGGATGCGCGCATGGTTTTACGCTCTGACGGTTATATAAAGATTTGGCCATTTAATTACAATCATAAACACAGTTTAAGAGGCTCTGACTGTATTATTAAAATTATGTTTATGAGGTTATGCAGGAATTCATTTTTAAACAGTCCATTCCAGCGTCTATGGAAGCCTGATTCGCACATCCAAAGTGCAGGAGCGGTCGGAGCAGCAGTTACAATAATCCGGGTGACGGAACAACGTTTCTGTTCATTGTTCACGGGTGTCTTCGCCAAGAGTTCTCCATCTGTCCCTCTGGGGCTTCTGCTCTCCAGGCATGTTCCCCAGTGGTAAAGCGGATCCCCAGCACAGCTCCTGGGCTGCTTCTGCATGAAGTCATCATCAGGGTACACGCTCTCCCTACATTCACATCCATAAGCAGAGTAATGTTTGACTGCTGAGTTAGTGCTTTATAAAGAAAAGGTTTCACTGGGGTTGTTAAGTCTGCATATATATGGAGCATTTAAACACTTTTGGTCACTTAAGTCAGGTGTATGAATGTCATTTGTATTAATAACAAACCAAGTGACACCTGCAAACACACGATGCTTTTTTTTCTCTCCAAAACTTCACTTCACTATTTAAAGACCTGTTTGCAGTTACTTTTAATTAAATGGACTCTAAATGAGAAGAACGGACTTTGTATAAACAAGTTCATACAATATTTTTGTTGTGATAAATATACACAATTTTACAGTTCAAAAGTTTGGGGATGGCAAGATATATATATATATAATATATATATATTAAAATACAAAACAGATGTCACGTGTCAAGTGTCACAAGATCAGAAATCATTCTGATTTTATGCTCGAGAAACATTTCTTATTATCTTCAGTGTTGAATACAGTTTAAAAACTATAAAAGAGGACAGCATTCATTTGAAATATAAATGATTTGTAACAAATGTCTTTACTGTCACTTTTAATTAATTTAATGTGTCCTTGATGAATAAAAGTTTTAAAAATGAAATATTTGAAAAAACTTTACTGACCCCAAACTTTTGAATGGTGTATATTTATCCTTTAAAACATAAACTGCTTTGGGCTGTATGTTAAAAAAAAAAAAAAAAAAAGCCAAAAATAAATGTTATATCGTATAGTGAATATGTGTGTGTGACAAGCAGAGAAGCACAGTGTCACAGCAGGGAAGTCGAACTCTCTGGCGCTCAGTATTTATATTTCTCCCCAGCAAAAGTCAAACCAACTATGACACATGTGCACGTGTCTCACATGCGCAAATATACATTTATACACACATATAAAGTCCTGATTGGCCTCCTCGCCAAAACAATAACGCTTTCATATCCCGGTTCTTTAAAAGCATTGGGGGGTAATTGTGTTTTGTCTTCGTTCTTGTGTGGCAGATTGTAGAGCAGTGCCTAATGACACACCGAGAGGATTGTGAAATTAGCCTCATTGTTGCTCTTAAATACTGAAATCAGCTTCTTGTATTCAGCAATAACTGTATACATGCACGCGTTATGGTCGGTCCCGAGCAGCCGGGTTTGATTTGACTGGCTTGAGAGGGAAACGTATGCCACTCTCTGCAGTTATCATTAGCTGGGCAGGCCCTGTTTAGCCGTGTGTATTTCTGATTGGAGGGGACACGTCTCTCCTCGCTGTAATAATGATAAGGAGAGGGGAATCAGGTGTGTGGAAATCTCTCCTGCTCTTAATTGCGTTTGCTTGTCCGGCAGGCAGGCAGACTGGAGACATGATGGTGTACATCGGAATGAGTTGATGCTGGGATTACTTGCATAATGTGGAAAGGGAATTCCAGCAGGATTTTAACCCATATTTTTACTCCATTCCTTATAAATGCTATAGTGCTGCAAGTGTCACAGATTTTAAGACGAGTTTGTTTCTTAACTCCACACATAGATAATAGTTTCTGTGTCATCTCAGTATTTCTTTTAATTAAGTCTTTTTTTTCCCCCTCTCTGTCTATTTGGAAAGTGCAAATAAAGGGCGCATTGCATCTCATTGTTTAGATATTACTCTGCGTTCTTTTGGCAAGGCGGAGAGAAATGCATAATGTTTGGGTTTGGAGGACACACAGTGTGAGAAGTGTCTCAGAGTCTTTTGCAGGATTTTTATGGCACTTCCTCTGTCCAGCTTTGTCAGTGAACAAGTGTTGGTCAAACAGGCCTTTGTTTGTGGCCAGTCACTCGGCACACCACAAAGAGTCTGGAACCGGACAAAGAGGCAAGTGTGTGAGAGCGGTGCTGGGCTGACCCGACCAGACTGCTTGGAGGAATACTGATACAAGCCGGAGGCACACATGACCTGAACACAGACACTCATTAGAAACTTCACTCTGGTCAGATTTACAAACATTTTCTTTTCTTTTTTTATTGTGTTTTTAGATGTTTGGTATGTATTCAACAGGGAGATTCACATGTCCACAAAGTATTTTAAACAGTATTTTGCTTTAAACGTGTGTATGTGCGTGTATAATATTTGAACTTTTACAAATTCATTTGTTACACTGCAAGGCAATTAAAATGATCTAGCAAATGCAAAAAAGTTGTGAAAAACTTTTAGTTTCCAATTTTTAGATGTACACTACCATTTAAAAAGTTTGGGTTCAATAAGATATTTTTTGTTTAGCAAGGACACATTCAATTGATCAAAAGTGACAGTAAAGGCATTAGTAATGTTACAGTTTTTTTGCTTTAAATAAATACTGTTCTTTTGAACTTTATTCTCATTAAATAATCCTGAAAAAGTATCACATTTTATGAAGCAGTACAACTGTTTTTAATCAGCATTAGAATGATTTCTGAAGGATCATGTGTCACTGAAGACTGAACAAAACAGTTATTTCAAATGCTAATAATATTTCACAATATTCCTGTTTTTACTGTATTTTTGATCAAAAATACTTCTTTCAAAAGCTTTTGAATGGCGGTAGTGTATTCTTTATAATGTACGTTTATATAAATTTCAACCCAAAATACTTATTAAAAAGTTTGACATTGATTGATTTATAAAATGTATTTTATTCGTTGTAAACAGGATGCATTGTGCTTAATTAACTTTATGAAAATGTAATATGAAAATTGTAATTTCATAATTTTGAGACTTGAGCAGGTGCAGAGGTGAAGGGACACCTCAAACACAAATATATGCAGAGGCTCTTGAAAGCATAAGCCGCTGATAAAATTCAAAAATGATATTACATGGCATTGTCCTTTCCCCCCCTGCATTCAGTAATCCTGTTACTGCATTGTTGCATTACTTCAATTACCATTATCTCTGAGAGCTGTCTTAACACAATCGTCAAGGACAAAACAAAAGGAGCCGCAGTCTCGGCTAGTGACAGCAGTGAAGCTGTCGAGATGGAAGGCTGAGAGTACAGCTCGTGAAATGCCAGCAACTGTCCAAATGACCTGCGCTTTCGCATGTAGGAGGTTTTGAATTGCTCTACGCAAGTGCGTTCATATCCGGTGCTTTTGTTTGCCGTGGACGCCGTTTGTGTTGCGTGTGAGTGTGTGAGTGAGGGGGGTGGTTTTTAGTGGTGGGAGGAAGAACAATGGATGAATCTGCATGTCGGGGATATTGGGCTGCCCGAGCTGTTTTAATCTGGCATTCATCTTAGTCTGCCAGCGCCATCGATCCAGACGGCACACATAGAAATGCACCCCGCTCTCTTAACAAAGCCAACTGTAGACATTACTCCAAATATACACGCTCTCCATCTATACGTGTCAGTCATCCATGTGTGTCAGTCAAGATAAATCCATTGGTAATGCTCGTTTCATGCACTTAGCAGTATTTAACTGTATTTTAATGGAATTGGTATGACGGTAAAACAATTTTTCATTTGTAAATGCGCTTGTGTAACTAACACAATGCCTTTTGAACACCGACAAACAGGTTACGTGTGTGCGTTCGAGTGCACTTTTGCAATATTATTCGACTGACCTGTCCCCTAGGCGGATTTTATACATTCTGCACCCCAGACGAGCTGTCTGAAATTTGCGCAAGTCATAACTTGACACTTTTTGGTTATTTTTGCACTGTAAAGCTATCTGTTTGGTGTGCTACAGTTTTCCTGTGCAAGATGCAGGACTCAGCAAGGGGGGGATTGGGTGGATGGGGGGCTCACAACATATTTCCTTCCTCCTCGTCTCCGGTTACACCATGGGCACCAGTCACTCTCTGCCAAGCCATCACCGCTCTGTAATACAGCCTTACTTTTTGTCAAGATCATTTAATGTGGCTTTATCTAACTGCAGTTTAATGCGGGTGTGTGTGTGTGTGTGTGTGCCGATTTAGCTGGATTAGTCGGTCCTGTGAGGATGTGGTTGGCAGTTTTGGGGGTGGGGGGGTTGTTCTTGTTTTCCCGTGGCTCTGTGCTGTAACATTGCTCTGACATTTCCCTGTGTAAAAACTGCCAGCAATGCACTGAGTGCTCGCATCCGTCTGTAAGTAGCCATGCCGCTGCCAGCTCCCGCAGACCAGTCCAACAACTGTCACCGGCAGTCTCTGCCTCCAACGCTACGTCTTGCCAGCTTGTCCGGACTGACCCGCTTTCGCTGCAAATTGGAGAGCTTTCTAATTATCTGAGGAATCGGTGAAAATTAGAGCAAGGCCGCTTTTCGACTTCTCTTAAGTGTTTAGAGTGTCAAGGCACAGATTATCATTACATTTAGCAAGCTTGCGCACCCAGCGGTGGCCACGTAAGTTGCACACATTAAACAGCTGAGAACCCACAAGTCCCTCATCTGCTTTTATTGCTCATCCATCCCGAATGCTCAGCTCTCGACTTCCCGTCTCAAAAAGACAGTCAATGATGCAAAGAATACTCTTTCATCTCTCTTGAGAAAATTAAAATTAGACCAAAAGGAGGGGGAGGCTAATTTCTTTGGCAGGCTGCTGCTTTTAATTCCACCCAGTAAAATCTTCAGAGTCTAATAGCAGATTATTGGAGCACCTGTCGGTGGTTCGCCGACTCCTGTCATCGGAACAGATTGTGACAGTTTTGTCAGAAGAAGAACCTGGCTGCGAGCGTGCCAAGCACGATGCCCGCATGGCACACGCCGGTGCCTGTGAGAGGCACGCCAGTCAATAATACTGCAGCCTGCGTGAAGCTATCAATTATTGCCGCAATTATTTGTCTAGTTGGATATTCAAAATGTCATGTGAAAAAGATGATTACATATTCCGCTGAGCGTTGCCATGTGTAATGAAATGAAGTCGGCCCTTGTTAAACATGGAGATGCGGTAACCTGTCCTTCAGAGATCCCCATGGCTGGTGAGGAGATGCCGAATCCTCAAAGTCTATTTAAAGACTCGAACCTTCCGTAGACCCGGTTTCGAAAGCGAATCGGGTTTTGTGTTCGACATGAGGCAAATTAAAACTCTCTCTCCAACTCGACAACAACAGATAGCCATTATGGTTGTAGCTGTGTGACGGGAGTGAAAAATACCCTTTGCATGATAATACAAAAATGTATACTAGGTTAAACCCTCTGCAGGTGGCAGCAATTAAATGTAATTTCTGCAGATTGTAATGATCCATAATTTAGCTGGCCTTTGCATCAACCCCCCTGCTATAAAGTAGTGTGCAGTCTTGATTTGGTGCAGGGCTTTCAGCTGTTGGTCATGAGTGAGATTGTCAGGAGGTGCTCGTGGGTGGCAGGGCCACAGATCAGCAATGTGCTGTTATTTTTCTCTCTATTTACACCAACCGTCACCTCCCTCACTGCCCATCTCTCTCAGCTGAAAGCTGGCATGTGATATCGTCACCATTGCTCTTTTGTTCTGGGACCTTGGATTATTTATTTTTTTAAATGTCTGTCAAATCTGATATTATTTTGAGGTCCGAATGGCTTTGTCTTTAGCACATACCAGGGCTATATGCAGTTTCTGGTGGTATTTGGAAAGATTTTGATTTTGGCCTTTTAAATGTGTATGGTTTGTTACCTTTAATTCATAACTTCTCAAAATAGACAAACGTACTAATTATGGTGCACTTGCTTGTGGGTGATATATCATAGGTTTGAAATGATATTTGAATAAGAAAGTTCAAATTTTGTTAAAGAGTACATTTTGAGTGTGTACACGCACACTTTTTTGAGTACTTTTGTTAAATATCTCATAATAAATCTCATAAATATATATATATATTATATCGTCCCTTTCAATTCTCAGGGAGAGACAAGCAAGTTCAATTGTCTTATTAAATAGAGACAATATTTAGTTTAAAAGTGGGTGATTTTCAAAATGTACACTTTAATTAGAATAATGATAATGCTAACTGATATTCAGTATATTTTGAGTAAAAGAGAACATTACGGTGGTGTTACTGACAGGGCTCAAGTTGGCAAAGTTTTGGGAAACACTGGTAAACATCACCATCTGTTATATTATTTTTAGCTTCACTCATGTCATTCCTAACATGCAGCCATTCCTAAACACTATCATTTATTTGTTACACACCTTGCTCATCATGTAGGTGTGTGTTTTCGTTGACCATGTTTAAGAAGTGCCAAGGCAGAGACAAAATGATGACAGCACAAAAGGGTTCAGCGATGTCCGGAGGTGGCTGTCTGCCCGCAACAGAGCCTTCCAGAACCACCCCCATTTGTGTGCATTAACAGGATTATCTGAGAAAACCCACAGTGGCTCTGGCCTGCCTTTCCTCCGCTGAGCAACAGAAAGGCCTTGCCTCGTTACATGCTTTGCTGGCTATTGAAGACTTCAGAGAAAGCCCCTCTGAGGAAAACAAACTAGATGAAAGAGTGCACGCTGCCTGTTCGGCACCGTTCAGCACCTCTTTCAGCCTTTCTTCTCGCCATCTCTCCATTTTTTGCTTTTTTTCCTCTCCCCCTCTTTCTCTCGGGATGGTTGTAAACAGTACATGATAGCAGTTTAGAGACCTCTGGCTTGTGGGGGGAGTTAAATCCATCTCCCCTGTCCATTTTTGATGTTTGTTGTTGTGGTTCCTGTGTGGATGATGGCTCTTTTCCTGACCGCTTGACCTTGCGTTTTTGGGAGCGTAGGTAGATATCTGTATCTTGCATATAGCATCCCTTTTAGCGCTGGTAATTTTCAGAGTTCAAACTGTCACTCATTACTTCATGAAAATATCCATTTCATTGCCATTTGTGAGTTAATCGTGTGTTTTTAACTATAGGCATCCTGAACCCGCTGCTTGTTTACCTGTTGAAGATGCAAATGCCATTTTCATCACATTTTTTTTATTTATTTAGAAATGTAATCAGTGTAATTATCAAAAATGGTTCTGTAGCTTTTGACAGCTTTTTATCTGGACTACATAAAACATTTAGACAAGCATATTTATGAGAGAGGTGTATGTAAATGAAGATGTTTTTATTTTTTATTTTTTAAGTTATAAAAGCATCTCTGGTCATCATTGGGAGCTGAGACCAGGTAATCAAAAATAATAAGGCATTCACATGTGAATATACTGGGAATACTGTATCAGTTCCTCCAAAATGCAGAAAGAAAAATATTTCATAAATTGGTAACACTGCATCAGGCGTCAGCACAGTGTGTTTAATGTTGAAAGGCTCTTGTTTCCAGCCTCCTTTATTATTTAATCTCCTAAATAAGGTGGCGTAGGAGTCAGAAACATCAAATGAGATTACAAACGCAATGGGAGGAACATCACAGGTCACTGTCAAAGTGCCGTTGAAAGTCAATTATTGTTTTAAGTGTTCCTTTGCTGTGACAATTGTCCACATCACAATTTCAGTTGTAAGGGAGGGGATAGTCTCTCTCGTTTTTCTTTTTTTATTCTACCTTCTTTTATTTCCATTTGAAGCTATTTTTGTTTGAACGCATCTTTTGTGAAATTGCATTTGAAGAGCAGACAATTTATTAAATGGAATTCTAATTTTAAAACAAAAAACAAAGTGTTGTGTGAGGTGTTACAACAAATGTTCTTATTCCCCTCTAGCTTTGCACTGGTTTACAACACCTGGACATTGAGTAATGCAACCTTAAACAGATCCTAACAATGTGTGTTCTTCCTCTGTTGCTCCCTTTACGGGATCTATTACTTTAGTCCTTCCAAATTTTGTTTACTGTATGCTTCCTGTTCATCTGTTTTTGTACATGGATGAAAGCGTTCAGCTTGAGAAAGCAGTATTGTTTGCTTTTACTGCCCGGCTGACAACCACAAAGCAGAAGTGTATCACCCCATGCAAAGACCTGAGCCAAACCCCAACACAGTCTTTCTCTGCTGGAATATCAGTGCTTTGTCTGGTCTTATGTTGTGAAAAGCTCTGCTCCACTGGGTTCTGGCCTGTACTGCTGTTTGGGAGCATGTTTATAATAAGACCTGTGTTTACTGTTATGTGATACTTACTTTAGCCTGCTGAGGGGCTAAAGCTGTTGAAAGACTGTTAGTATGGGGGGCTGCAAAGGCCCGGGGTCTAGGCAGGTTCATAAATGATTAAGGCCCAATCTGTAGGGTTTTTGTACGTCCAAAATACACCAGGGAGCAACTGAGAAAGGGAATGAGTGTGAACAAACACATGTAGCAGATGTAGAGACCTATTAACCAAATGGTTTTCCTTTACATGACTTGCAGTTAATGTCTTTGGTACAGTTAGAGAATTAACTCTTCTGTTATGTGTTTTGCAGGTAAAGATGAGCCCAGCAGCTACACTTGCACAACCTGTAAACAGCCGTTCAGCAGTGCCTGGTTTCTGCTGCAACATGCCCAGAACACTCATGGCTTCCGCATCTACCTTGAAAGCGAGCGCGGAAGTCCGCTCACGCCCCGTGTGGGAGCTCCTTCAGGAATGGGCGCAGATTGCTCCTCTCAGCCCCCCTTGCATGGCATCCATCTCCCAGAGGGAAGCCCATTCAACCTGCTGCGGATACCCAACTCTGGACGTGATGGACCTCCTCTCCGAGAGGGTCGGTTTCCCCCTACGCCGCCTCTCTTTAGCCCTCCACCCCGCCATCACTTGGACCCTCATCGCATGGAGCACCTGAGCCCGGAGGAGCTGGCTTTGGCCACCCATCACCCGAGTGCCTTCGACAGGGTGCTGCGCCTCAACCCCATACCCATGGATCCCCCAGCTATGGACTTTTCTCGTAGGTTGAGGGAGCTGGCTGGTAACACCTCAGGGTCAACTCCTCCTCTCTCACCCAACCGTCCCAGCCCTGTGCAACGGCTACTACAACCATTCCAGTCAGGAACCAAGCCACCCTTTCTCTCTAGCCCTCCCCTACCTTCCATGCAGTCCCCCTCTGGCTCCCAGTCCACCCCAACCCCTCTTACTCAACAGCCCAACACGCCCTTGAAGTCCAAGTCTTGTGAGTTCTGTGGGAAGACCTTCAAGTTCCAGAGTAATTTAATAGTGCATCGACGCAGTCACACGGGTGAGAAACCGTACAAGTGCCACCTGTGCGACCACGCCTGCACGCAGGCCAGCAAGCTGAAGCGGCACATGAAGACACACATGAATAAGTCATCACCAATGACTGTCAAATCCGATGATGGCTTGTCCACAGCCAGCTCCCCTGAACCGGGAACCAGCGACTTGGTGGGTAGTGCCAGTAATGCCCTCAAGTCTGTGGTAGCCAAATTCAAGAGTGAAAACGATCATCTGATTCCAGAGAATGGAGAGGAAGAAGAGGAAGAGGAAGAGGAGGAGGAGGAAGAAGAGGAGGAGGAAGAGGAAGAGGAGGAAGGAGAGGAAGAGGAGCTGGATAGGGAGAGAGGTAGAAACAACTACCACTTTAGCCTCAACGTTGAGGCTACACGGCACCACGAGAACAACGGTGGCCGTCTGGGTGCAGGTGAGGGTGAGGATGGGATCCCGCGCTCGCTGCCTGAGGTTATTCAGGGCATGGGCTTAGCTGCCAGCATGCAGCACTACAGCGAGGCATTTCATCAACACAAGCGAGGAGCTCTAAACTCTGACAATAATGCACATAGGGGCATGTGTGATGAGGACTCTGCTCTGGAATCAGACAGAGTGGACGAGGGCTGTGGCTCAGCTATCAATGGTCGCGGCTCGTCCCCCAGCGAGTCTGCCTCCGTTGGTTTGTCCAAGAAGCTCTTGCTGGGCAGTCCTAGCTCACTTAGTCCTTTCTCCAAACGAATCAAGCTGGAGAAAGACTTTGACCTCTCGACCCCTACAATCCCCAACACTGAGAATGTCTATTCTCAGTGGTTGGCTGGCTACGCTGCCTCTCGGCAGCTCAAGGACCCCTTTCTGAATTTTGGGGATTCCAGACAATCGCCTTTCGCCTCGTCTTCAGAGCACTCCTCAGAGAACGGAAGCCTGCGCTTCTCTACGCCACCAGGGGACCTGGATGGTGGCGTCTCGGGCCGCAGCGGGACTGGCAGTGGTGGCAGCACGCCACACCTTGGGGGTCACGGTCGGCCCAGCTCGAAAGATGGCCGACGCAGTGACACCTGTGAGTTCTGCGGCAAAATATTTAAAAACTGCAGCAATCTGACAGTGCACCGGCGCAGCCACACGGGCGAGAGGCCTTATAAGTGTGATCTCTGCAATTATGCATGTGCTCAGAGCAGCAAGCTAACACGGCACATGAAAACACACGGGCAAGTGGGCAAGGACGTTTACAAATGTGAAATCTGTCAGATGCCTTTTAGTGTGTACAGCACCCTTGAGAAACACATGAAAAAATGGCACAGTGACCGCGCATTGAACAACGAAATTAAAACTGAGTAGCGGTGAAGTGTGGTGACTCACTTGCCTGTTAACAGCGAATAACACCTTACCCCACTCCCACCCTCATCCTTGTAGATTTCCCTGTTTCACTAGTCCCGTGGCGGCTAAGACAACGTGCTTGGCACCACCAGCACACCCTTTTCATTTACCGTTGAATGCATGATCTGTATCGGGGCAATACTATTGCATTGACGCAAACTTGGAGCCTTTCTCTTGTGCAATAATTTACATGTTGTGTACTTTTTCTTTTTTCTTTCCCATTTTGGAAAATTATGACAGCATGCATGATATATTTTGGCTAATTTTAAAATAAATTGTCCCTGGTTGGTTAGTTGTTTAGTAAATGTGTTGCTATTTTAACGTTCATTATTTTGAAATGTTTTTTCTTTCATTTTATTTTTTTATTTTAAGATCTAAGAAAAAGAAAAGAAAAACAACCATGCTGCATACATTCTGTAATACATATCATGTACAGTTTTGTGTTGTAACATGGAGGACTACAGGCTATTGCTTAACCCTCTTTGGACGGGCTGGATATCGCACTTAAACTAATCTTTCAAAAAGATGTTCTGTCCACATAGGGTTAAAATATTAATTGGCCCCTATTATGGAATAAAAGTAATGACAGCCTTTGAATTTCTTGAAAAGGAAACAGCATTAAGATTTGAATTTGTACTATCATTTGGTAAAACAAACAAAAAGAGTGCCTTGGATATCTTGAAATTGCATTGGTTAATCTCATCTGCTGTAATTCTGGAGTCTCAGCTAGATACTACGTAAGGATCGATTGGATCCTCAAAAGGTTCTTGCATCAAGCACCTGACCGCTACAGTCAACTGTGACTTTAGAGAGAAATAGTAGTAATCAAAAAGCTAAGTAAATTTCTAGTTAATCATCATTAGGTACCTATGTAAAATGTATCTTTCCATTGTGGTTTATGTCCTGGGCATGGCACAAGCAGTATATGGTGTGAGATTCAGTCTTGTTTACTTCTTCTATCTGAAGGTACTGTACTTGGCGGTACTAGTTTTCAATCCACAATCATTTGACTTTTCTGTGTTTGTTCAAGTCTTATCTTCAGTAGCACAACATTTTGACGTTTCTTTGATGACCATTGTTAGTGTGAACGTCCATTGTGAAGGAACACTTGAGGGCATTTGGACCGAACTAATGTAATGTACACTTGAGAATTGGTTATTAAGAAAGCATTGAAATATTTGCAGCTGTCAGTGATGATTAACTATGAATTGCCTACAGGTCTGAGTCAAAATCTTATTTCTTTATTATTGCCTATGTCTGAGCTCCCTAAAAGACTAAATGAGCCTGAAAGACCGTCTGAGCGAGAGAGAGAGAGAGAGAGAGAGAGAGAGAAACAGAGAGAGGGAAAACCATATATGTCACTTTTGTTCCTTTGTTTTATATGAGTTTCACACATAGTGTGGTATAAGTTGACATTCAAGGAGACTCTTTTTCACTGCTGCATTATGACATCAAGGACTTTAGACAACGTTTTTGGTGTTTAGACAGCACCTGCCACTCTGCCCTTCTTTTTGTATTAGACATGCTAATTGGAAGTATAGTAGTTGAGTATAAATTACAATTGCTTGCTTGTTGGACAACGAAGTGCACTGTTAAAGTTTCCCAGTTTACAGGTATTCACGAGAGGGAAAACTTCCAAAAGAATCGAACATGGTGTCATTATTTAATGTAAAAAAGCCAACTCCTCCTCTCACCTCACGAAGATAAAGCCCAACTCCGATATAATATTATTGTGTCAAAGCACACAGTGCTTGACAAAGTACGGACAATTGAAACTTGCTGCTTTCACTGCAAGAACTTTTTTTTGTACAAATCTTTTTTTAAGTATGAAAATAAAATGACTTTTTTAAAAGGTAACATTTCATTATCTTAGGGGAAACTGTATTTAAGTTTGTTGTTTCTCTTTTCCTCTTTGTCTTGGTGGTGTTCAAGACTTGATCACATTATATATAAAATGGGAAAAAATATGTTTTTTTTTCTGCTTTTTCTTTTTACATCTTGGCTCTTCACAGCTCTTCAGGTCAAACTTGCATTGGGGAAAGGTTTAAGATTATATATAAAATATATAATAGAGAAACTTAAATATAGGAAAATGCACATCATGTCGGTTCCTATGCTAAAACACATTTATGGTCTACTTTCTTCTGTATTTCTAGAATGGTATTTGAATTAAATGTTCACCTAGTGTAGGTACTACAGTATTTATATTGAGGCTTGTATTTTTAACTGTTGCTTGTTCTCTCAAAAGGTATTATTGTACCTTTTTTGGTAGTGGAAAAAAACAACAAGCTGCCACGGTATATTTTTTTAATTTGGCAGGATAATATAGTGCGAATTATTTGTATGTTTAAAAAAAGAAAACGAAAAAAAAAATCAAATTAAAAAATTAAAGTATGTGGCATTGAACAAAGGAGGCCATTCAATGGTTTCCCCGAGGAGTCTTTTGAGAATGTCCACACTAGCTAAAACAGGTGGTTGTACATATCTTTTTTTCTGTTCTTCTTTTTTAAAATCTCCTCTGCTGCCATTCTGTATGCAGTACAGCAAGCTAATGTTGGGTTGTTCTGTAGTGTGCTTCTGTCTTTTCACCTGTCTCACCTGAATACATTCCAGCATCTTGAAAAAAAGCTAACTTCATATGCAGTAAAATACCAGTAAATAAACAAACAATAAAAAAAAAAAATCATTCAAATAATCAATGTTTTGCAGGTGTTTTTTTTTTCATTGCCAAATATTAAATGGTGCTTTATATTTAGATTGGGACGACTTTCATATGCAAAGCATATTTAAAAATGAAATGGAACTAAAGGAGCAGCCCACTTAAGTTCATACTCTTTTGTAAATGGCAATGCGGAATATTTTGTTATCAGCCTTTTCTATTCCTGTTATGAGAGCTGTTTGTTGTAACTTGAACTTGAACTTTATCTTTTTCAATGGGAGTCACTATTTATTATTGCTTAAATACTCTGTTCAAAACGGAGACATACAATGGATCCTTTTTTTGTTCGTTCGTTTGTTTTCATTTTTTATTTTATTTTTTAAAGAAAAGAATGACCAAAGGTCATTGACAGACTTGCTTTTTGTTTGTTTCTGGTCTATGTTAAATTTTATTGGAGAAACCACTGTCTGTGTTTTCTGGCAGTTGTCTACATTATCCTGTTCACCAACCAATTTTGTCCCTTTATTGAAAACAATTAATAAAAAAAATTAAAGTATATCTGTGTCTGGTGACAAAGATTTCTCTCTGCATTTTTGTCTTTTAATTTTATATATATAGATATTTTACACGCACACACACACACACACACACACACACACACACACACAGCTGAGCATCATACTAAAGCATGATGGTGTTTAACTTTCAATTCCTTGAATTCCACTCAGTGTATGCATATAATAATTAGGAAGGTGGTCTTGAGCAGCTCTACTGCACTCGTGGCACCTCTCCCCTCCCCCCCATTCCTTTGCCCGCTACTGTGTGCTTGGTGTGTTCAGCCCTTGGGCGAAGGAGGACCTTCAGGCTGCTTTGCAGATCTCTGGGGTCATGTGACCAAGTGACTTAAAAAGTGTTACCTTACCAGTTCTTTAGGTCAGAAGAGCAGCTTAGCAGTTTACCACATGCACAGCTTATATGCAAGATCACTATTGAATCCGCCTTTATTTCGTATATCTCTTTTATTTTTAATATGCTACAAAAATCAACAAAAGTTAGTTTTGTATAGTGGAATAAGGCCTTGACCACAAACCAAGTTTTTTTTTATAATGATGTACTCTCAAATTTTCTCCTTTGTCTAACACAAATCCATAAAACCAGGCAGAGATGTGTTTCTTTTAGATTTCCCTTCAGCCACTTGTGTTTAGAGAGGCCTATTGTGTTTTGGCAGGTGTGAAAAACGCAAAACTTCAACCCCTCCCTACCCAATCATTCCCATTTATTCATCTGGCTCTTAAGGACAACATGTCACTCTACTCGAACAATGCTAACTACAGACAGACAAATAAAACAAATCACTGACTTTTCTCTCCACGGCTGATCAACGAATGCTCACATAAACCCCTGTACTTAAGTTTTACAGACTTTAATGCTGTATTTATGATAATTCTGCCATCATGTACGCACCCTCATGTCCCCTGTAGCTTTCTTATGTGGAACAGAAAAGTATGATGTTAGTCTAAATGCCCAAATTGGTCTTTCCAATACAATGGAAGTGAATGGTGACCATGGCTGTCAAGCAATATATGTAAGATTTCCATTGATTAAAACATATTTCAAACTGCTTTTTTTTATATATATATATATGTAAACTATATGATTTGGGAAGATCTGTAATTTGGTGTGAAAGTTAAATGGACTACTTTCATGCTGCCTTTTTTTTCCCCGTTTAACAGCTTGGCAGCTCCTGGTCTCCATCCCCTTTCATTGTGTGGAAGCAAGCAGCTTGGACATTCTACTAAACTTTTCCTTTTGTGTTCCACGGGTTTGGAACGACATGAGAGTGAGTTAATTTTCAAGAATTTTCCGTTTGGATGAACTGTCCCTGTCATGGCCTGTCAAAAATCAAACCAGCAACTAATACAACAATATATATACAGATAACAAAAGACAACAAGATCGGAACACTGGCACTGTTATTATGTTCTCACTGTTATAAAAATCCATATGGGCATTACTCACTCAGTATCCCCAGATATCCTTCTTTTCCAAGCGTTTTGTAGTTCAGAATTCTCCAGTGACTTGGAAAATGTGAGTCTCAAAACACTGAGGTGCATGGTTTGTTTTAGTTTTGTGTCTTTGTGGGCTTGGCCGTGCAAATTGGTCTCCTGATCAAAAGTTCCTTGTGTTTATGGCCCGCTGGCAGGCATTCTGCTTTGGGCTATTCAGCACGAGGTTGCCAGAGAGGACTGTACCGCTGTCTAAACAGAGGTTGACTCAGTTGTTTAAACGTTACACGTTGTCAACTTTTTAGTCGGTTTGAGAGTTTGCGTACCACTAGACACGAATGCCTCATCACCAATGCCCGTCTTGTGTGTTGAACTAGCTTTGCATCACTTCCTTTACCCCAGCTTGGGTTTGCTCTATTAATTGTGCGGTGTGAGGAGCTGAGTGGGCACAAAGTAAGTGCACCTTAATGGACAATGACCACCTTGCGCCCGCTTTCAAAGTACGTGACAGTTAACCAAGCTTAGATCATCTGAACGCAAACTACTTGGCTCTTACAGAACGGCCTCGCACTGCAGTTTACACACAGACACAACTTCCACAACAATTTGATCTCAAGGAGACACAAAACATTGGAGACAATTCCTTACCCTTTGTCAAATGCCATTGGTTAGGAGGTTATGGGAACTAGATTAGCCCTCAGACATCACACCAAGCTCAACCTTTGACCCTGACAGGCCTGCTCAAAGGTTTGTGGGGTCAATTGGTCAAGTGTCATTTTATCCCCATTCCAGTGAGCCATATCTAACATGTTATTCTTCTCTCACTCTCTCTCTCTCTCACTTTTTTTTAATGGCAGGCTGTCAGGATCTTGGAGTCATTAGAAATGGACACCTGCTTGCTGAATGGGGGTCGAGCAATGCCACAAGAACTTGTATGCTGACTCCAATCTCATTAAAGGTGGAATCAGTCTCTTCATTGTTGTTTTTCCCCCTCAAGCACAGGACAACAGATAGATAGTTAGAAGCAACCATGTGTGTTCTATGATTAGATTTGTGAGGGATAATTAATCACAAATGGTGCAGGGGAGCAAAATACACACACATGCGCACACACACACTTAAACAGCAGCAGCATCATTTGAATATTGTTAGTGCTTTAATAAGCTAACTGATTGATCCCAGGTGAACACTTTGTTGTGGAGATTGCAATGCCCTTTAGGTTTGAATAAACAGAGCCCGCAGCCCACACTGAGCCCTGTTTGGAGATAACAGCCTGTTTGAATGAGGCGTGTTGAATTCTTAGAAGGTGTGTCATTTGAACGGTCTGTAACTATGTCACATATGGACTCTCTTTCTTTTTCTCGCCAGTGGCGTGAGGCCCAGGAGAGACGTGTCATTTTTAGAACATACTGTACATACAGTCGAATATACCTTCTGTGAGCATTAATGAAGTTATAGGTTCACATATTTAAAGACACATGAGAAATGACTTTTATTAAGTTGTCACGAAGCCCAATAAAACCCGTCAGTCGCATAATACTTTTAAAGAGGCCAAGAGGTTAGTCATCTGCTTGCGCAAACGGAATGCAGGACTTTTCCTGCATTTTCTGTGCAGATGGGGGGGGGGGGACACCAGTGGATTTCTGCAGAATGGATTTAAATGTGTTAATCTGAGCTGAGAGTACTACACATTTATTGATATCACCTTTGATACATTTGGATATAAATTTACTTGAGAAGCACAATTGCATAAGATATCAAGACTTAATAAATAAATAAATAAATAAATACACAAATAAATAGTAACTAACACACACACACACCTCAAGCCTTGAACCTCAGACATCAGATGTTGGAGTTTAGTGTTTGGTGACTTATCCGAGTCCCCTGCCCTTGCATGGTCAACAGAGTGAGTGTGTCATTACCATAAATCTATCAGTGTCTTCCTGTGTGTGTGTGTGTCTCTCTCTTGTCCTCTTTTAGCGCCCTAGGGCATGTTGGACTAATGGCTGGCCTTGTTCTCACCCTGGCTGTTTGCTGAGCTGGGAAGGCTAAAGTCTATAGATAGACAAGAGACTTGGAATGCAAGGTGTGGACAACTGAGATAAAGTTAAGACTGTGCGGACTGAAGGGCAGGGTGTGTGTGTGTGTGTGTGTGTGTGTGTGTGAGTGTGTGAATGGATGGTCTGGAGTGTAAAGGTCAGAGAGTCAAGTTCACTCCCTAAGGAAAAACATTTATGAGTGTGTGTGCTGAAGTTGCATCTGTATTAACTGGCCAGTAATCTGTTTTCCAGTTTGCAAGTGCTTGTCTGTGGTGACAGTCTGTAGTTTCTCTCACACCCACATATACAACAGCCTTCACCTCTCTTCTTCTCTCCTCTGGGCATCTGGCGCAGGCCTTAATCCCAGCGTAGCCTGATGGTTGAGAGCGAGGCAGTGCGTCCAGGCAGACTGGAGCTAATCTGCGGGAGAAAAAAAAAAAGCCTGTCCGTGCTGGCTGTTAACACGTCTCGTTTCTGCTCAACTCTGGGAGCTGTGCAGGGTGACCTGGGTTAATTGCAGCTGTAGAGATGAACAGCCTGGGTCACCTTCTCTACGATAGAGATGGGGGGGGTGGGGGGGAATGAGGTAATCATAGAGGACGGCTGAAGTTGAATCACAGATTTTTTTCAGGACAGTTCCTAATGGCTGGTAGAGGGCTTTGGAGGGGAGGATGGGACAGGTGTGTGAGGCATTGCTTTATTAACTGGTCTCAGGTGATCCCCGTTTAAAAGTGGTCAGTCCTAAGTACAGGTGTAAATGGAGTCCAAAACCACATTCTTGAATGAGAAAAAAATAGGGCAGGACTTGATTTGATTGGATCGTTGTTGTTTGCTATTGCTGCGTTCTCATGTGAGTGACTGGTTGCACAGAGAAGAGTTGTCATTGCGAGGGGGGAGGATACATTACTGTATTTGATTAAAGATTACAAGGGCACATAAGACGATCGCAACTTCTGTTTCATACAACAATACCATGTGTCAATGTCGATCTGTCTTGCTTGATCTCTTGTGATCGGATAACATGGGCCGGGGAAGAACAGTGTGGGCAGGATTGAGGCTGTGTTTTGTCTAGTGGTCCTACTGTTTTGTGTTAAAGTGACCCCCAGTGCACTCTGTCTACCGCTTAAGCCCGTTTTGACACTCGTTCACATTTGTATCCCCAGAGTCATGCACATACACACAGAGGCATGAACAAGCACACAGAGAAATGTGGCAGGAACACAGTAACCATTTTTCATGTGTTGTAAGCGATTTGAAAAGGCCATTCCATCTTCATTTCAAAACTTCATGGTCTCTCTGGTATGTTCTCCACGCCGTTTCCCTCTGTCTAAGCACGGCTTTCACTCTTTCTCTCAGTCTTAAGGTGGTGGGGGTGAGAGGTCAGCATGGCAAGGCTGCAGATTAAGTTTCACATGACTGAGCACCTTTGTTGCGGCGGCCCACTAGAAAGGAAGCGTCTTGCATGTCTGAATCCAAGAGGAGGATCGTGCAACTCCTCCCTCTGAGAACTGTGCTGAGATTGGCCACCGTTGCAGCATGCCTACCATACAGCACCCCCCCACACCCCCACACCCCCACCAGCCTCACTATGTTTGCTCGTCCGAGGGGGGTGTTTTGAACTCTGCATGCTACACAATCTGGTTGATCTGCAGTGTCTCAGACCCTTTCATGAACTACAATATGTCTGGCCTGACACATGCTGCTGAATGGAAGGGGAGAGCCAGCAAAGGTTGCACTTGAGATTGAAGTCATGTTCAGCCAATCAGTTCTGAACAATGTTCAGATGCTTTTATAAGAGATTTTTACAAATGTAAAAACTTGAAACCTGAAAGTACAGACAGGTTATTGTTATTTTGCTATATATTTCACATAAAGTGGTGTTTTTCATCTGCCATTTTTATTTCATTTTATTTTTTATTTGTTATCAAAATATGTTACATGTTATTCTCATATTAATATTTAGTAAAAAATGTAATGCTTTTTTTAGGAGATGATCTTATTCAAAGTGAATTACAGTATAACAGCTACAGTTCTTTTGGAGCAACCAAATTAGCATTATTATTATAATTATTTTTTTTATGAAAAAAAAAAAGTAGATAAAAAATGAGGAGTTAAGTTATCTGTAATTAAACATAGGCTACATTACCATTGAAAATTTTAGGGTCAGTAAAAAATTAAATAAATAAATAAATAAATAAATAACATAAACAGCTGCTTACCTCACCTCCTCTAACTGTCCCACTATCCTTATGGTCAACACCTCTATTACAAACAGCGTCAAAGCTTCCTTCCTTTTTACATTAACATGTGAACGTGTGAAAAGCCCTTACATTAACCTGTCTGGTAAAGACTAAACAATACACTGAATCTCAATGTCTGAAACCTGACTCTGTAGACTTCAGTTTATGAAGTGAGTGGATGAGTTTTGCTCTCTGTTTCTGTCTCATCCTCCTGCGTTAGGGATTTTCTGTTTACACACCACACCGTGACTATTAGGCCATCAGGGCCGAATTAATTTGAGCGATCGATACCCTCTTCATCAACATTTTCATTTCCTGCCTTGGCTGGAATAGTGGGGGCCCATTAGTTGTGGTGTCTTCAGCTATAGTGACCAGTGTATTTGTGTTTGAACAGCGATGACACGTGCAAGGTCAGAGAGATATTTATTTCAGTGAGGACACTCTCCTGCAGCCTCTAATTCGACATACACACACAAACAAACAGACCAAAGTTTGTACTGTCCGACACTTTTTTTTTCCCTCCAGTTCACTCCAGTTCACCAAAACACCATCATGTTTACCCAAACCTGTATGACTTACTTTCTTCTGTAGATTATAAAAGAGAATTTGAAAAATGGCAGGTTTTTCTTTTTTTCTTTGTCAGTACATGGAAAATCCTTTCACATTTATTCCATAGAAGAAAAAAGTCATACAGATTTGGAGAAACACACTGTACAAAATATATCGCGTTAAATTTACTGCAAAAAACAGCACCTGTCGTTGCCATAAATTCACTGTAAAAATATGTTGACAATGTTTCAGGTATTACGAGGTGGCATATTGGCAAAATACATACAAAAATATTTAAATAAAATATAATCATATGTAATGTTAAACCATTTCTAGCTTTCACTTTGTATGATAAGGTGTCTTACAGTTCTAAAATTCTAAAGATGGCTGCGCGCCTGTTTCTCTGGCCATGCGGTTTATGCTTGGGTGTGTGTGTGTGTGTAAGTAAGTGTGTGTACTTGCTGACCTCTGTGCTCAGCCCTAGAAATCAGTATTTGGAGTAGCTGATCATATCAGTGGTCGTGTCCTCTTGGAATGCTGTGGATGGCCACAGGTGCCTATTACTTATCATGCTAAATGACTCGGGTCAGCTCAGTCAACATTCCGGAACTCTCTTAGACAAGACCACTTTGGAAAAGGGGGCAAGATCCCCCTCTAAATCTTTTCTGCCCAAAAGGTCCTTCATGCATTAGAAACTGAGTTTCAGTTTTAAAATAATGGATGTTTATGACCAGCAGATTCGAGTAGATTCTGATGCACTGCTCCTGCAAGGCTTGCTAATGTCTGCTAATGTCTGCCACTTACCCATCCAGCAAGTGGCATTAATGCACTGGTCCCCCATTTCCCAGGAGCCTCAGTTGCCCAGCTCAGCACTTGGTGCTTGTGGAGGCTTGTTAAACTGAGGTAAGCCTTTTGGGTCATCTACTCCTGTAAATTTTAACATTTTTTGCTGGATTACATGTTCTAATTATTTTAAGGATGTGTGTGGAGAATTTCTTCTTTTTTTCTTTCATCTGACTCTTTCTCTCACATTATCAAGCCGACTCTGTTATTGAGACCAGGCCCAGATTCCAGGCCCTTGAGATGAGCTGCACTACTTTAAAGTGCTTCTGTACCCCATTACTGACTATTTCTGATAGCTCAGCTTTATGTAAATGATAGAATTTCTACTCACTCAACTGAGCCTTTGCTAAGCTCTGCCCTCTTTGCTACTGTTGCTAACCCAGACAGGCTTTTCAGAATGTCCTGATGATTTCCATGAGTTGAGTGATTTTCAATTAAATATCCTCATAGTGGTAAAACAACAGTGACATTACAAAGCATTTTTTGCCCATTTCCTTTACAGAAACTGTTAAATTATACAGTTACACGATTAACAATTGTTTTTTTTTTTTTTCATATTACCACATTATTGGATCATTTCCAAAAGTTTCCAAATTGTTCAAACACAAGGACCTCTCACAGAACATATTAAGAAGAGCAAAAGCTTATTTGAGAAAATGGCAGGTGACAGCAGTAACAATGTATGGCTTATTGAAAGGTCATCCTTGCGCAAAAGAAGTACACTTTAGCACACTTTAAAAAAGAGTAGGCTACTTATTACAGAATTAATAGTGTTTCAAAGAATATAGCTGTGAACTGCATGTAATGTTCGGACAATTAATTGCATGTTAACTGATATTAAATCATAAAATATTAAATGCAATTAGCTGTCAATTTTGATGTAAATTCATAATTCTATTGTTTTTGAAATATGGTTAAAGTGTACTGTCAGATATACTGACAATTATTTATGAAAAACTAAAATGTGCTTTAATGTCATTTCTGTTGAAACGTGTATTACACTGTATTTAAACAAACTCGTAACAACACATTTGTAATGATAAAGTTTAAATGTCATTTCTTAAAACACTACATCTACAATTATAATAAAGTACTCTAGATAAGTTTAGGCCTACTTCTTGAAAGCACGACAAGATTATTGAAACCAAATGATCTGAAATATAACTTTTAATTAGTCATTATTACAATGTACACTTTATCAAAGTGTACTTGAGTATGTTAAGAAATCATGAAATTATACTCCCTTTAAGTGCACTTCGTGCCTTTTATTTCATTAAAATATTATCTGCAATAATTTTCTTTTCTTCAAATATACGTTTAAGATTTGAAATAGACTTTAGTGCACTTCATTTTCAATCATACTAAAGTCATCTGAAGATGTGTATCATACATTGAGTTCACTGTACAAGTGTGAGTGTTCTTTTGTCTTGTAGGCACTAAGAGGTTAACCTGAGCATGAGAGACTGACTCATCTATATCAATTTTTGTTTGTGAAACAGTGGAAAAAGCCCGAAGGCTTATGTATGTGTGTGTGAAATTTTAGTTCTCCTCCTCTTCCCGCAGGCACACTTTGTACCTAAAGCTGAATCGGCCCCGATTGGCCCTTCTTCCGCTTATCTCTCCGGGTTGCTCCACACCCTCTGCCCGCTGGCGCTGGTCACATGCTTGACCTGCTCGACTGGCCTGGACCACACCCCGTCCTACATACCTGCTTCTCACCTGCACTGTACTGAGTGACACTTTTGTAAGTAAACACGCACACATATGGAGCTGCATGCAAGCCTCTGCAGGAACTGAGAATTTGAGAGAGCAGGCAGCCCAGCCCAGTGGCCGTTTATTTGCTCTGCCATGTGCGTGAGGAGAGCCGATGATTGGCTCCCCTGTCATTAGAGCACATCGCTGTTGCCGTTAAACCTTCATCCACTAGATTAAAAACGCGGCAAGCCCTTTAATGTTCATGAACTTGCACACTGGAAACAATTACCTAAAAATAACAAAATTATCATAACCTGAGCCCCCCTCTCTGCCAAGGCAAAGGGCAAATAATTAGTGTGAGAAAGTGTGTTTTCATTGTGTAAAGCACACATGCAGTCGGTCCAAATTGCCAGTGTCTGTGTCTCATCTGGTCAGTCAATAAACTTTGCTGTAAAAAAAAAAAAAAAAAAAAAAAAACCTGAATTGATTCCCTAGCAAATTATGCCTCTGTTTTTCTGTATCAAATTTTCCACCATCGCCTACCATTTAATCTTTTCTTCAAAAGCTCATTAAACTCCAATGGTAATGAACATTTAATGAGAACACTTTAGACCTAAAGCAAACCTGATTTTATTTATTTTTATTCCCTTCCTTGATTCTAAATTTTTTTAGCCTTTGTTTAAACTTGGTAGGCTATTAAAGGAGAACTCCGGTCAATTTTAACATTGAGCTCATTTTTTTGTAAATTTGGAGTGCTGTCAGTACAGAGAACAACGACAAAAATCGGTGTTGCCTACACCGTGTTATCCTCGTTTTAAAATTTGCACCCTGTTGACTTCAATGGGGCAAGTTTTAAACCTGTTTTTAGCCTCTTAACATCCTTGATGTGTCATTACAAGTGCACAGGTCATGCGAGTGATTCCTTCGGAGTGAACGCGGGTGAATCTGACTGCAGTAGATGTGAAAGAAATATATAAAAAATGATGTTTATTCAGCCAGCGCACATACCTGTACATACACATCAAGGATGTTAAGAGGCTAAAAGCAGGTTTAAAACTTGCCCCATTGAAGTCAACAGGGTGCAAATTTTAAAACGAGGATAACACGGTGTAGGCAACACCGATTTTTGTCGTTGTTCTCTGTACTGACAGCACTCCAAATGTACCAAAAAATTTGCTCAATGTTAAAATTGACCGGAGTTCTCCTTTAAGATCTGTCTCGGGTCACATCCGATCACAAGTAGTCAGCCAAGGCACATTATTGTTTACACCTGATAGTAAAACGGACATTAGATGTGTGACCACTTCGAATTTCGAGGGGAGGGTCTCTGATTTTCGGTATGATTTTTTAAAATATTTTTGAAAGAAGTCTCTTATGCTCAACAATGCTACATTTATTCAATCAAAACTACATTAAAAACAGTAATATTGTGAAATATTATTACAGTTTAAAATGACAATTTTAGTCAACATTGGAAGTGGATCAAAAAAGTTAATCAAAGTTGTCCTAAGACAAGAACAGGTTTTGTTCCAAATTCATATAACTTTGATGAAAGGTTTTGATCCACTTCAAATACTGACTACTGTATTTTAAATATAATTTTTCAGCAGCCATTACTCCCGTCTTCGGTGTCACATGATCATTCAGAAATCATTGTAATATGCTGATTTGGTGCTCAAGAAACATTTCTTCTTATTATTATTAATGTTGAAAACAGTTGTGCTGCTTAATATTATCATTATCATGATATTCTTTTAATGAGTTTTTCATGAATAGAAAAATCTAAAGAACAGCATTTATTTTAAAAATAGAAATAACATTTTTGTAACATTATTAATATCTTTACTGTCACTTTTGATCATTAAGTAAATTTGATCAAAAATTAAAATTAAGTTAAATTCTTCACAACAAATGCAATGGTCACCCAAAATGAATCTTAATATCATGTGTAAACGGGGTCGTAGTAATGTAACTGTAAAAAGCAAAATGTTCCCCAATTTTACTGTGTAGTAACTGTGACCCCGACTGACAACAGCCCGGCTCACAGGTGTGACGGTCACACGACCCCGAAGACCATCCTTCCCGAAGAGCACCTTTCTCTCAGAGAAACGGTATGGCGGACGCCTGAGGATAGCGGGTTGATTGACGGGTTGCGCGGCGTGAAGGGGAGGGTCAGGGGCAAGCCAGGGGCAGCAGTGGGGGCCTGGGTGACTGACGCTGCCTCTCCGTGTCCTCCGGGCTCAGGGATTGAATGTCAGTTTCTCTAATAACGGGTTATAGCGAAAAGGTCAGCTCCAGTCATCTGACCATGAGAATAGAGAGAGAGAGAGAGAGAGAGTGAGTGAAAAAGAGAGGGAGAGAAAAAGAGAGATGAACGCTATGCCAGGGGCGGAAATTGATTGTCTAGGCTGGGGGAAAGGAAATGAAGAGAAAAAGAAAAATGGAAGGCCGGTAAGCAAAGAGAGGGAGAGGGGTAGAGGACAGAGGGGTGTCATGGCCAGTCTCAGATATGCATGCCTGCTTTTTAAATTACCATCAGCGCTTTATTACTCTCTCCTCTCTCTGTACCCTCTCTCTGACTTCCACAGCACCTGAGAGAGGACTTCCTACTCACACCATCGCCACTAAATCTCTGCAAAATAAAAGCAAGAACATCCTGTGAATACCAAATCAGGCTAGGCCCACGCAGAGTCTGCGGAGCTTCAGTGGGTGCTGCACTCCCATGGATAAGTAACAGCTTTTGGCATATATACTGATATTATGCAGTGATATTATTTGGGGAAAATTGCTTTAGCTAAATATATGTCATGACCAACTACGGGCCATTTTCCATCGATTTCCTCTTTGATATACTGTAAGCTCGGCTCCATGTTTTTCCAGGCTTTCTAGCTAGCACTCACATACCAAAAAGGCTCCATCAATCTCAACATTGTAAGAATTTGTAGGAAACAAAACATGAATGTCTTTGAATATCAATTAATTTAATTCTACTTGTATTCAAATTTCAATTGCAGGTTTGCATCCTATTTGCTACTTCAATTTAAAATCAATTTAAATTGGAATATAAAAAGCATTTTCAAATCAATTCTGAATGCTGCACAATGCAGTCTGACAAATGCATTAATATAATTTATTAAATATTTCAGATCATTTAAGCTCCCAGCTATGAATAAGTGTTAAAGACATGTTAAAACATAACATTTTAAAGTTGGCATTAAAAATTCACCCTATTTTTAATGCATCTTAAAGATCTTAATATGAATGAATCATTCATGCAATTTTTTTAAAAACCTTTTTAGTCAAAATGTCATAACTTAATCTACTGGTAGAACACAGACTTTTCTTTAGTGACATATGGCAGATTTCTCCAATTATTTAGTCCACTTAAACACTGTCCCTTTCTTACAATCGATCAAAAGCTCACATTCAGACCTGCCTCCATAAACAACAACCAATGAATTGAACTAAGTACCCATCCTAAATTGTGGATAATCCGTTACGCTTGAATGTACCGGTATGTTTCAAAACTGAAGAAATGATCTGTCGCTACTTCCATTACATTCTGACTTTAACATGACTTTCCTTTCGAATCAGTGTGAAAATGCACTGCAGATTCTGTTCAGATTTGCAATCAGCATAGCACCTTCAGCACTAACTGCTCTCGAATAATGGGGGTCTCTGATTGTGGTGGCTGTGTATTCCTTCTCTAAAATTAAAAGTATCAGGTGACACATCAGCTTTATTTGCATCCATTAGTGCTCATCTGAAGCCTTTGGGACTCAGTGGAACAGTGGGGCTCTAGTTTTCAGGGGCTCTTTGAATAGCTTTGGCCCTTAGCATTTCTCCACTGGACTAAACACGGCCAGCTCTGTCAGAAACAGCTCTGCTCTCCAGTTACAACCACTAGCAATGACCCACAGGGTGGGTCAAGTGCTCTTCCCAAGGTCATGGTAGGAGGGCAGAGGTGCGATTAGGGCTGGTAGCTGGAGGGAGGGGTGGACAACCTCCAGGGACCTGTTCCATATTGAGCCAAGATGGTGTGCAAGCCACACAAACTGAAAGCATCTTTAATGAATTAGTGTTGCTGCTGCTGGCCGTTCATTAGGAACTCTTGTGAGATACATTTTAAATATGTTTTTATCAATTATCAAATGCTAGCAGTAGATGCTAACAGACTATGGATGTGTCCAAAATCCCCTCCCCTATACTCTTAAATAGGGCCCAGCCATTTAGTTGTGTCATTAACCATTCTGCACATTATCAAGTGCACTTATTTAATCCCATAATGCACCGCAATAATGAGTGTACCAACCAATGTACGCTCAACACACCCATAATGCACCGTGAGGGTAGTGCCGAATTAATTCCCACGCCTCGCCAGAACATGGCGTCTGTGGCTGAATTATCCATCCATTTTCCAAACCGCTTGACCAATGTCGGTAAATCGCAATATTGTATACATTTATTTTTAATTGATTATTAAATTATTAAATTAAGGTTTACATGCTAGTTTCCATGAGAGTTCAAGATAAATATTTTCATTACTACTAGAGCTGCCAGTTTCCCAAGTTTCCCAAGTTTCAAATGATTATTAAACAGCAAGCACAAACTATGCAAAAGCTGCACTCAGTGTCCGAATTCACTCACTTGTTTTCATTCACTCCTTCAACTGGACTGTATTACTGGAATAATGAATGAGAGTATAGTGGGCGATTTCAAACACGGCTTATATAGACTAGCTAACAAACACTAAAAGCCAGTGTCGCCTACTTTCTAATGGTTACTGTAACAAGGAGCTATTTTATTATCCTTACTTAATTACATGCACAGTAAACTGCTACACTTTTGACTATTTAGATAGCATTAAGATGGCAAAGAGAAACGTATGAGCAGCAATTCATAGATAGATAGTTTATAGAACATGTATTTAAAGACTGGTTTCAGTCTGTTGAGAAAAATGTGACAATTTATATAGGACTTGTTAGCACAACGTATGAATTTGAAGTATTTGCAAATGGCTTTTGTCACTTTCTCCATATAATTTCAATAATAATAAAAACAATTCACTATAATTTGATTGAGGGAGTCTTTAATAACAGTAAACTTCAGGAAGTGTAGAAAATGCCCACTTAACGTTAAAGACTACATTCGCTATTTTCCTCACAAGAAAAAAATGACCAAAAAAAGATGGGGGAAGATAGAAGGACTGAAAAAGAGTGGTAGCAGAGTCCACACCTCTCAGCACACACACACATACATGTTAATAACAGGATATTAAAGAGGTGAAATAATTAAGCTAACAAGTGAGCGAGTCTGACTAAGCTGTCTCCTAAGGTCCAATATCGATACATTAGCTTAGACAAGCGCAATACATTTTACATGGGGCCCTGGGAAAATGATTGATCAAGGCATAATAGCAGGCCCCACTCCTCTTCCGCCATTAGCTGGGTCAAGCTGGCAGGCCAGTTTGTCTGGGCATAGGTCAGAGCCATGCTATAATAGCTCTGCTGCCATTACCAGTGAGTCTGTGTGAAAAACTACCATTAATTAGCATTACACAGCTTCACACTCACACACACTACTCATTCAGCTCTCATTGACTACAGAACGGCCAGAACTCTGGCCTTCTCTCTCAGTGCCAAACACAGGCACACAGCCATCCTCTCATTTGGACAGATAGAAAGAGATGTAGGGAATTAAGGGGAGAGAGAGAGAGAGAGAGAGCGAAAGAGAGAGAGACCCGGGGTCTGACTGGCTGCCCGCTTGCTACTCCCGTTGGTTTCACTGGCTAATTGAATTGGCTTGTCAACAAAGCCGTTGTCATTCAGTAAGTGAATTTGCTGTATTATTGCGCATCACAGCTGCTGCAAATTGTCTGCTATTTCCTGGAGGCAAAGGCAGCCCCCATGCCCTGTCACAAAAAGCATGAGATATCAAAAAAAAAGAAAAACAAATGAAAGTAAAAAAGCTAAATGATATAAACAAACAGAAACAACAGGGGCACTACAGACAGCGAGCGAACAGAGGGAGATTCAGGGAGCATGGAGATGGGCAGGTGTAATTGCAGCACTGTTGTTTCAGCTGGGACTCAAAGAAAGAGCCCACACTGGCACAATGGCTGTGCCCCCTGGCACTGCTTGTAGGCCTGTCCGTACCCCTACCCATTCAAAGGGCCGGCTTTATCTTTCTCAATCTGTCTGTCTCTCACATACACGCATGCAAACACTCGCCCATTGACGTGGCCACTGGGCTCTTTGTCTGATTCTTTGAGGTGCACTCAGTCATTTTTTTGTTTATGTTGTGCCGGCCGCTATCACACGTCTTGGACTTAACAAAACCAGTGCAGGTACGCGTGCACATGACCCTGGGCTCATGTGTTTACAGGCTAACCTTTAGACCGACTCTGTTTGTTGGAAATGACTGTGTGTGTGAATCAATCCTCTGTAAAACATCACTGACTGCACAAGCTGAGGATTTATTGGATGTTTGCTTGTTTCTCACCCCTGAAGTAACCGTGTTAGTTTATGTGTGTCACTGTTCGTTTTACTCTGCCATGGTCACATTTAGATGATCTGCTTCAGCGGAAGGCTTTTAAAAGGCCTTTAAGGCCATGGCCTGATTACCGGACACTCACATACTAATCTGCTGAGGGCAGCCACATGACACTCTCACCATCCTCCTCTCCCTCCCCTTCTCCTTCTCTCTTTCCTCCACCCACATTTTTAACCAGAGTACCCTTGCTCTGGCCTGACAAGGTTACGCCACTATGCAGTGAGTATCTATTGATTTCCACCATCAAAGATCCCTGCAGCCAGAGACGGCTTTGCTGCTTCAGATAACACTCTGTCTTTCTTCTTTAAACCTCTCTCTCTCTCTGTCACACACACACACATAGAAAAAAACGTCACAGATGCCTCAGATTTCTGTCTCTAACTTCTCTCAGTTTGCATGACATGTCTTGTCTAGTGTTGAGTGTTATTAGCTTGGCCATAGGGACTGGCCACCCTGGGGTCACATTAACACAGTTATTTTTCTCAAGAGCAGGTTTGTTAATCGCTGTAAATGAATTATACATTGAAAGACCAGTCTGGTAAACCTTAACAGAGAAAAACATGCTGCTACCCTAAACATTTTATTGAACGCTGTCCATTTCTGTTAACAGTTATTTCTCATGCATTCTTCCATCAATGCAGATGGAATACTGTATTAAAATACTTTGATAGAGTTTCCTGAAATACGTAATACTTTTCAACGGTGCTTTAACACTTCTACTGAATCTACAACACTCTTATGAACAAGTCTTTTTGAGTGAATCAACAGCATACTGCACAACCAGGGTAGTCCGATTCATGAACAATTGGCTCTTGTGAGCTGATTCTTTTGAGTGAATCAACAACTGATTCCTGAATGACTCTTTTTTTTTTTATGTGAATTAAATGCATACAATCAAATACAGGCCTACATCTATAACTAATTGTAGGGCCTAAATTAGCTTGTCTGACTGGATGTTCATATAACATGAATGAAATATGAAGTTTTTTTGGTTTGTTTACATATTATTTAATGTATAAAGGTTTTAATCTGGATGTACTACATCCGTCACATTGTCATTATCGTGACCTACAGCATCAGTTGCGTCGCTTCACTGCCATTCACAAATATTCTCCCGTGGCCTCATGGGATAGTAAAGTGCACACTTTAGATTCTCACTGGAAGTAGTGTCATTCAGAAACTTTTTACCTACCGGTTTATGAAAACTGTGAATTCTGACATACACATTTTTTCCCCGCTATATAGTGGGGTAGTTTGCATATTCAGATGTAGCCATACAGTCCGATTTCCCTAACAAATGACTATTATGAGGCAGTTCTTTTTAGTGAATCAACAACATACAGCACAATGTATAGCAAAACACTAAGTGTTTAAATTTTACCACTAAGTGTAAAGGCCGAAATTCGCATCCGAAATTTTCGCACGTTAAAAAATAAATACGACCTCACGTTATGTCAATCACGCTTGCACACTGCCTCCGAAACTTTCATCCGTCAAAAAAAAAATCGAATCAGGTTCGATTTTCTGCGTTTTTCGCGTCCGTAGCAAGCATTTTGAATGGTGTTTTGACATTTTAGAGCCACCGAATCACGAATATTCACGAATACGAAAAAACGCATGGGAAAATTTCGGACTCAGTGTCTTGAGTCTTGAATAAGCTTATGACTGGTTGTTCATATGACAGCTTGTATCTAAAGATACACATTATGAGTTTTGTCAGCAGTATTTTAAGGTATCTTTCTAATTTCTTTTCATGTGTAGTATTGTTTTTTTATACGCTTAATAATGGTGTTGGATTTATGCTACTTCTAAAGAAAATTGACAAATTATTAAAAAGTATTGAATTGCTCCTCTTTTTTGGTATTTCCATAATTTCCATAAAAACTCTAAAAGAATTTTCAGGGAACTTTTAAGGCATCAGTAAGAGGAATCAAAACTGGAAAATCATCAGAACCCATTCCTAATAATAAAAGTCAAATTTGAAGAGGAAGACTTATACCTAGGAAAGAAGAAAAGGTGCATTGGCGGGGCGATGCGCAGTAAAAAGGTATACCGAAAAGTGGCACCATCCTTGTTTAGCGTTCACAAAGGGGAGAGTGTGTCCAAATTTAGGTTTAGAAATTATTCATAAGATTTTAAGTCATGGCATCATTCGCTTTTAGGGAAAATGAGATTTTATTATGCGGTTGCTTATGAGCGACTCCCACCCCAGACAGAGGAATGAATGGCTTAATGCCAAGGCCAATTGAGAGACACTGTTGAGGGCCAGGGGGTAGATTTTCATAAATTATTCATCATTATACAAAATAATCCTTAGCAGGATTGGGAAAGGGGGCTGAAGCGACGGTTGGGACTGGAAGCTGTTTTTTGGTTTGGGGGGGGGGGGGGGGATTAGACATAAAATTGTCTTTCATAGCATCCAGGTCCAAACAGTCTCCTCTGAATATGGTTTTCTATGGCTGCAACGTAACAGTCATGATGGCCCGGGATAGTGGACATATCAGTTGTAGATGTTCTAGAAGTGCGTGCTGACCCGGTTGAGCTGAGTGCTCTTTCTGTGAGGTGCCCCCCTCTGACTGGAGCCCCACATTCAGACCAGACACTTCATCACGACCTGGGGTGAGACTCAGACACACCCCGCCATACAATCGCATGGACACACACACCAGGGCGCACCCTCACATGCAATCATGCACACACAGACATGTGACACACATATACTACAGACAAACCCCACACCCATGTTAATAAACATTTACTTGTATGTTTACATGTAAAGAGTGAAAGAGAGAATGAGAAGAGACAGATTGGGTAAAAAGAATACCAGGACCAGTTGAGGCCATATAATATAACATAACAATGTTACAAGATAGTGTCACGTAAGCGGTCATGAAGAGAGATGTTCCAGTCACTTTCCATATATACTATACAAAATAAGGCCTTGTACTCTTTAAAAAATAATATGTAAAATATTATAATTATTTATAATTATTTTATAAAAAAATAATCATAATAATAATAATAATAAAAAAAAAAAATCCAGCAAATGGTCAGTAATAGGAGGTATTTAACCTTCGGAAAATGTTGATTATGACCCCAAGGAGGCTAAATTGAATTTTATACGAGTTGATTTATTTTGTATTGATTTTTTTTTTTTTCATTGCATATTTTTGCAACCCTTTTTCTATAATTTGGGACATTTCTAAATAAAATCTAAAACCTTACCTTGAGTGAAAATTAAACATGCAAATACAAAATGTTTCTATAAATTTTTACAAATTCCTACAATAACTTAAATAATTCACTTTACAAATGCAGTCAACTCTAGAATTTGTGTAAAAATTGGAATGAGATTATTGATGTTTTCCTGTCATGCTGTATAAAAGGTGCAGTATTATTCATTATTATTATTATTAATATTATTATTACAGGTCAAAACCGGCATGTTTTTTTTTCCTCATTAAAATTAGTTTTATTTATAACATGTTTATTTTTACTACACTTTAATATTATATGATCTGAATATTGTTTCAGTAGAATATTTGTCAAAAGTGTCACCTTGTTTTATGGTTTTAATTATTAGATATTGATACGGATAATGCGTCATGCTTTTAATAGGTACATTTAACATTAGATAATATCTCATCAATCACATCTAAGTAATTGATTTGTGCATCCAATGCTTAGAAGAACAGTAAACCAAAGTACCATATTCGTGGAATGTGTCTGCATTGCTTAAGTGTTTTAGTCTGGAATCCAGGATGATATGAAAACCCCCTCCTCTGTTTCTCAAGGACACAAACAAAAAGTTACTCTTATTAACACTGCAATCTAATTCAATTTGATGCCATCTGCTACTGCCGGCATGCAAGCCACACAGAGAACCATCACCCGTTCCCTGATGAATCCTCAAGTGGGAAAGTAGGAATGTCCTTCAGTGGTGACTCAGAAGCTAATGGACTGTACACATTATCAGTGCTGTTTAAAAAAAAAGCACATTGAAAACCCAAGAAAACAAGTTCACGAAACCATTCATTTATTTTATTCAAGTCAACTCCCTGCTAAAAAAATTAATCTACTGGTAACTTGCAACAGTTTTTTCCTTCATAGCTGTATGAGGCTAAGCAAAACCCTCTCTTTAGACTTTATATATATATATATATATTTAAAGACGCCAGATCGTATAAATTTTACTATCCTGTTACCAAATCCATATTTTTTATGACATATGAAATCGTGCCATGTGCTTTAAGGGTCATGTGCAAAGGAGCCTTATCAAAACCAGGTGTTGAAAATCATCTCGTTTCAAAGTCAGTGTGAACCCTGCTGCTCAAATATCCGTTTGTGTTCATCTCCATACAAGACCTTAAACATCTGGTCCTGAAATATCTGTAAAAAAAAAAAAAAAAATCAAGAACAATGTTCACTGATGGAGAATTTAGCATTGGAGCCAGAAAGCGGCTTTTAGTCTTGAATCAGAGTGATAATTCTCCCCTGTCACCCATTGCACAGGGTTGTAATTACTGTCCCTCTTGTGTGAAAGGCCTAGACTGATCAGTCTCCCCCCGTTGGCTCACCTCTTCTCTGTAACTGTGAACAAATGGCCTGAGAGAATCCAGAGCTCCTGTGGCCTGCTAAAGGGCCCTTGATTTATGAAATTACTGCAAACATGATTGAGGTAGTGGTGATGATTATTGTAATAATAGAGCCACTTGATGAAAAAGAGTCAGCGCTAAACTAGGCATACCTAATGAGGACTCGCAGATTGGGGGATGCTTGTGCGAAGAGTGTTTTACATGAGAATGAGTGTGTCAGTTCCCTCTCTCACTTGCTCCATAAGAAATCGGGAAGTAGTTTGGCTGGGGTGAACCAAAAGCAATGTGGGAACACACCCCCCCCAAACTCAATTTACCGCTAAATTCAACTGGCCGTCATCACGCTTTCGACAGATAACCACATACAGCACAACAAACATTTTAACCCTGAACTCTATTAGACTGCAGTATAATGAAAACACAACACAACACTGTTTTGCTTCATAGCTCACATTGGTAGAAAGTTTCTAAACAGCTGTTTATCATATTAGCAGTAAAACTTAAAACCCTTAGAATTTAATAATAATAATAATATCATTCAGAAGTTTGGGGTCAGAATGTCACATGATCCTTCAGAAATCATTCTGATATGATGATATGGTGCTCAAGAAACATTTGTTTTTTGTGAAAAATGATTTTTTTTTTTTTTCAAGATTCTTTTGTAACATTATAAATGTCTTTACTGTCACTTTTGATAAATGTAATGTGTCCTTGCTAAATAAAAGTATAAATAAAAAAAAATAAAAAAAAATCTTTCTGACTCCAAACTTTTGAGCAGTAGTGTACATATGTATACACAACATATATAAAATAAGATATATAAAAATGAATATGATAATTCATAAAATAATGAATGAATATGATAATGAATAAACTATTTTAAGATTTAATGATAATGATTCATTTAAAGGATAGTTGATGCCTTTTTAAATATCTCTTAGTAGTGAGTTCCACAATTTTAAGGCGTAAGAGGAAAAAGCCCTGCATGTCACCCATAGGATAAAAAAAAAAAAATAATAGTTTGAGAAACAACTAAATATGTCTTACATTAAGCAAAATTAAGTTAAATGAGATCCAGGCTGACATCATCATGTTTACGAAATAGATACGATTTAAGAGAGGATGTTTCAGTAATATGGCCCTATGCAGGACTCCCCAAAAACCTACTAAACCTCATCTGCAAGGCTTGTCTGCACCCCATCCTGCATCCTCCAGCACCCCCTCCTGCCCAGGCTTGCTGGACCAAGCAGAGCGGCTGTGTGTTAAGAGCTATTGAATAATAGTGACCTTTAATAAAGAAGGGGATCCCCAGACTTCTTTCCCAGACACGCACTGACCTTTCAAACCAGACGAGGGCCAAGAAAGGAGGGGGCAGGGAGCAGGGTTCAGAGGGGTGGGGGGGAGGGGGGGTGGCGGGGTTCTCTAGGGTTTCAGACTGTGGACTTTGAACTGGCTAGTCCCCGCTGTCCTGTTGTGTGTTTCACTCTGCCAGGGATCTCTCTTATCCCCTCCTCTTCCCCCCCTCTTTTTTATTGTGTTCAGGGAGTGTTCTGCATGCTGAGGCCTGAGCTGCCGGGCCTGAACCCTTGCTAATCAATTTCTCTGTGAAGACGAGTTCAGAGGCAGGACGAAGAATGCAGCCCGCGCTCTCTGACATCACTGGCTTTGACACTTGTGTCATTTCAGACAACGCTAAAGGATTACACCAAACAAGAGCAAAGACGCACAAGAGAGACTGTGCCAAATTTGAACCCCTCTTTGTTTCAAGACATCCCTGGCCCATGAAAAATAAACATGAGAAAAAGTACATCGCGGGCGACACCTGACACTGAATGCTAAACTGTCACTCCGGCCCAGCCATTCATTTAGAAAATGCTGAAGAGGGTTGCCATGTCCTTTTGTTATCTTCCTCTCTCAGACAAAACAGCCCTGTACACTGTACACTGGCTCTTAATGAATACCTATTGTCCAAACACTTCAGCTAGCTCAAACAGCCCTTTAAGATGCCCATGAAAAAACTGGGTTGGAGATAAAGCTTCGGGTCTGCGTGACATTCCCTCCTAGAAAAAGAGGTAAGCTCTTTCAGACGACGCAGACGCTTGAAGGTCATGTGAAGGATCTTGCGTGGTTTTCTCTCCACATATCAGCGCTTAGGAACAATGGTATGCATATGAGCGCCAAGAACCATCTTGTTAGCTCTGACCTAAGCAATACTTTATTATACCGTTTACAGTGTCAGCTTTGTCGTTGAATATATATCATTTTTTTTCTTTTTTTTTAATCTGGTATCTATAGTACATTGTTATTGCTGGCGAATGTAATGATGGTTCTATTCAAGAGTGGAGTAAGGACGAAACCATTAAGACAGTTCTCATGGGAAAGAAAACAAATGATATCTCTCGGACGTCTCAATTGTTTCTCCCACACACCAATTAAAAGAAATGGAGAGCAAATTGAGACGTTTACTGAATTGCCTCTTAGATGTTTCTCTTGAGAAAAAGACCTCAGTCGTCTCACGTCTCTTAGAGAATTTCACAGAGTTCTCAACAATCAAACATCTGAAATTTCAACTCAAACATTTCTCATCAAATTCTTCAAACACCAAATCAGTTGAGCTGAATCCACATTCATTTTTATAGTGCTATACTCTTATTTTATGTCAACAGTTGTCATATTTGCTCTATAAGAGCAACCCAAAGAAATACAATTTCCTCTGGTTTATTATAAAAATAAGCTCATTCTTGTGGTCGTGTCCTGCACATTCTAGTATATATGACATGTATGATTTGACAGCTGGTATTTCTTTGTACTTGATTCATGCCTGCGCAGGTGTGCTCTGTAGTATGTACTTGATATGGTACAAGGGTCTTTGACACTTTATTTCATACTATATGCACGAGATTCCACTGACCTTGGTCAACTGGTACAGTGTGTTCCTTTCATCTAACCCCACATTCTGGGAAGGTTACTTTATGGCTATATATTAAAGCCTAAAAATAACCATTAGATATGTCACAAAAATAAAACCTCCCTGCATTGTTCAGGGAAGGCTAGTTTTGATTATAAAATAAAACCTATAAATAACCATTACAGAGTGTTCTGTAACACTTTATTTCAGTTGTCCACTTTAGACATACTACTAACTATAGTAGCCTGTATGCTTAATATCTGTTAAAGGTAGGGTAGGTAATCCTGTTCAGAAACACTTTTTTTTTATACTGGGTGAAATGGTCCTTCCATCCTGAGAGTAGTCAATACATTATGTGTTCAGAAAAAGGAATGAAAAAAATCAGACCTCTGTAGCAGCTGCAGGACAGTAAAAACTCTGACCAATCACTGCCATTCGGTGCGAATGTAAAGAACCAATCAGATGCCTTCATGTCTCGTGCCCGAGCCCCACTGCGCGCGCTGCCCTGCGTGCACTCATCACATGTCACCGTTCCCGGAAATATTCAGCTCAAAGCACCTGCATATGCAGTCAGCGAAGGCAAACAAGGCAAAAACTACTTCCTCGGACCCTGCCCGCACTCTTGAACGACCTCCTCTGCTTCGCCCTCAACCCCGGACCTGTCCTCGAACCGACGATGCGGTACTTGTCTCCGGACTCGGAGTGTACGTTAGTCTTCATTAGAGTCAACAATGTTTTCATCATGGAAACTCTTACATGCAAAACACCGTATATGTTATGAATCTTACACGAAATTCACCTTCATCACAGTGTAACTGATGGTAATGGAAAAACGTGTATCAATGCAACCTGTTTTTAGTTTTGCCTTATAAATATAGCTCGTTACCGAATGAAACTTTACCATTATCGATATGCTAGCTTGATAGTGAGTACTAAAAGAAATCTTATTTGTTTATATTCATAGTGATAAAGTTAGGTATTTTATTACATGTGATTCTGACATGATGTCACTGTATGTACTGCGCTCCTTCCTCTCCACTCGTCTCAGGTAATAAATGCGTCTTCCAGCTGAGCCTGAGCGTTTGGCGTCGCGCGTTCATGTGTTTTGGGGGCGTGGCTTTGGAAGGAGCTCAGAAGGGAGGGGGTGGGAGTGAATGGAAATAATGAGCTGTGTTTATTGCAGATTAAAAGGTCTACAGTCACTCGATTTTTATATTTTCTTTTTCAGAGTACTTACATTTTAATTATGTATTGGTATATAAAGACAGTTTAAACAAATTTGGAATGTTTTTTTTTTAGAAAAATCCTACCTACCCTGCCTTTAACTCTTTATTGTGATGCTCCCCCAACAAACATTTACTGACTAAGTAACTTTGCAAGTACATGTCAACTTATTAACCCTAACCCTAACCTAACAGTCTACTAATAGTCTAAAGAGAGTTAGCTGACATGTAGTTTTAAATTAATGAGTTAGTTGACATGCAGTTGCAGTAGAATGTCTAAAGTGGACTATCGAAATAAAGTTAAGATTTATTAACGTTAATCTATAAACGTAATAAACGTTGTCTATAGGTTCTCTTTAGGTTGTCACAAAAACCTCTAAAGGTTAGTTTTTGGTTGCAAAAATAGAAAAGACAAGAAAGAGACCGTTATTATTTGGTTCTCAAGCCATATAGGAGCGTATGTCTCCTCCTCTTTATCATCATCACCTCTCTCTCTTTTTCTCTCTCTCTAAGAAGTGACCTGCCATCATTGGCCTGCTGTCAGCTCAAGGACGTCTCTCCACCCCATGCATGGTTTTATTTAAAAAAAAATCAAAGCATATCGACTAAGAAAAATAATAAAAGTAACTTTTTTTTTTTTCTCCCAGGGCTTGTCTGGTAATGGGGGTAAATCTGGCCCACTATCTTCACCTCGTCTAATTGCTTGCAGCATGACAATTGAAATGGAGAGAGGAGAAAATCTCAGGCTGTATTGATCACATATTGGCCTCTATTTCATCAAGCATCCCCTCGCTCTCCTCTTCGCATCCCCCAATTTACACCCTTGATTCGAGTTGCTGTGTATGAGTGTGCTTGTGTGTGACAATGTACTAGTGTGATGAGTGTGTGTGTGGGTGTGTGTTTGATCCTTGATCAATATCTGTCCCCTTGTGAGACCCTGTCTAGCCAGTTTCCTCCTGCTCTTTGGGAGTCTAATGAGTGGCCTTGTCGTTGTAGGACAGGGTCTTCGGCAAACGGCCAGGCCCGGCACACTACCTAAGAGAGGGGGAGAAACCTGTGACCTTAGACCCTTTACCCAAGGACAAAACCAAGATGGCAGATGCAGCATGTTTTGGAATGTGTTTATACTACACACCAATACAACAAAAGTAGGATCATCTTTAAAATTGAGCACGTTACAAATTTAAATACAAATATCAATACAACCAGGTAAGTACACTGCTGTTCAAAACATTGGGGTCTGCAAGATTTCTTTTTTTTTCTTCTTTTTTTCTGCAATCACATATTTATTCAAAAGTGAGAGTAAAGACAATTACAATGTTTATAAAATATTTCTATTTCAAATAAAATCTGTCCTTTGCAACATGAACAGCCAATCATAACTCTCTAATTATACTGAGATGCGACAATGTATTTAGATACTAGCATCTCTTTAATTAAACTTGCCTGTGTGTGTCTGTTATCATGTGTTAGCATGCAATAAGTTGATAGATATCTAACATAGTTCTGTTCAATGCTTGTGCGACCTTGTATGGGTACACAACATTTTTCTCATTGGCTTAATTAATACACTCGTATGTACACTTTTCCACACTACTTCACAGTGTCTATAGTCTGGGTAGCCGTAATCGCTACATGGTTGCTGTTTCTTTATTGTCTTCACGGCTGTGAGATTGCCAGCATGTGACATCAGTTGAGGAGCTAATGAGGGATACTTTAAAGCCAGCTTTTCTTTCTCCTCTTTCCTCTTTTTTTTTTGGACACTGACTCATTAAAGCTGGCCTGTTCTTTAACCGTTGTCTTGATGCTTCTTTCTTTTTTAAACATCCTCCGTGCCCTGGTTTGACTTTATGGTGTATCTCCTAAGCTGCTGGATTATCTTTATCCTGCACTTTCTCTCCGGTTCTCTTTCCCTTTCATTTTACTGGTGAGATTCAGGAATACAGTTCTAATCAGATGTCAGAAAAAAAAGAAGGAGAAAGAAAGAAAGAAAGGAAAAGAATGACTAATTGAAGCGAGGGATTTCTCCTGATCTGTGCTCGGTTGGCTGTACTTACAGCTCAGTCAACTTGCCCTTCATTTCCATGCCTTTATCTGAGAGCCGAAAGAAGAACGCTCGCCGTCTCCAGAACATTCTGCTCTTTTACTGTTCACACTGATACTACAGCTGTGAATGTTACCTGCACGTGCAGACACTGCTCTGTCTGGTTGAGTTGGTTTAAAGTGGACTTGGAAACACTATTTCCATTGCTCTTTTAAAACAAAAGGGTCTGATGTTCTATGTAGACATAGTGTAATGTTCATGCAAAGAATCCACCCCATGTCCGCCCAACCCATTTAGGAAAACAAACTTGCAAAAATGGTTCATTCAGAAATTTTCATTGTACCGTCACACTCATGAGCACATTAAACAACCGTCCATGTTTACACATAAATTACTCATAACATAGTCTTAAAGGAACAGTTCACAAAAAATATGCAAATTTAGTATCAATAATTCTGTTCAAAACCTCTAATTTGATAGTACTATTTTCCATACAAATCAATGCATTCCATACAATTAAAGGCCACCATCAGGTGCCAAAAATTTAATTAAAGTATGTGAACATGGCATGACTTATTTTCACATGACTGGTTTGCTTTTTTTGAAGGACAGACTTAAAGCAAAAGTTCACCAAAAATAAAAAATTCTACCATCATTTACTCACCCTCATGTTGTTCCAAACCTGTATGACTTTTCTTCTTTTGAGGAACACTCGCTCGCTCACTCGCTCACTCACTCACTGAAATGGTTTTCATGTTTATGGGGACTTTCCATAGACTTAATGATTTTTATACTGTACAAACTGTACAGACCCCAACCCTAAATCTACCCCCAAACCTACCCATCACAGAAAACTTTCTGCATTTTTAGATTTTCAAAAAACATATTTAATTTCCTCATGGGGAACAAAAAATGTCCCCACAAAGGCAAGGATTTTGGATATTGTCCTTATTACACGTTACATGTAGTTACTGTTGTGATAACTATAAATTATGCATAGTTACATGCAACTAAGCCTATAAGTACATGTAGTTAATTATTGTTACTCAGTACTTAAATGTATAGTTACACTGTAATACAGACACCTTAAAATAAAGTGTAACCCGTATATGGTATACCTGAACCACACCCACACACACACACACACACACACTTGAAATTGAACCCCACTGACTTTTGATGTACAAAAAAACATTTTTCAAAATATATTTTTGTTGTGCTTCAAGACAACATATTAGGAGTAATTTTTGGGTGAACTATTTCTTTTGACTTTAATTCTCAAAACATTTCAAAAAGGGTGGAACATTCTTTAAATTACGACTTAGGCAGTATCCTTCACTAACATTAAAACTGGACTTTAGGGGAAAAATGCTACATAGGTGTACAGCTCCTTTAAGAAAGATTGCAAGTACGTTTTAGTAAAAAGTGTTAAAAGTTGGAGATTGGGCTTCATGAATACATGGGTGTGACAAGGGTGCCGTTAAGGTAGAAAGTGCTCAGAGATGTAAATGTGAGAGAATAAACGAAGGAGGGAACAGTATAGAGGAAGGTCTGGTCATTATTTAGTCATGTGGTGGGTAGAGAGAGGTCGGCCGGTCTCCTCTGATAAGGCAGTTCGTGGAAATCTGAAGTGGTTAGCCGTTTGTTGCTTCTTTCCCTTTTTTTTCACCATTTCCTTCAGCATAGTTACTCAAGAGGCCATGGTCAGCTATGACAGACCGATAAGGAAATAAGGGGTCTGATAAACGTGCGTGTGGAGGCCGCGGGGAGTACAGTCGGGGAGGAGAGAAGCCAGCAGAATAAACAAAGCAGTGCCCTGCTCTCTGTTAAAGAGATTAACTGCAATGGTGACACCTTTGCCATTGACAGGCACCAACAAGGAACTTGTCTTTGACTTTGTCTCATTGTGGGGAGGAGCAGCATGCGTGTTAGTTCATTGAGGAGCCCTGTCTCGCTGCACTGGGAGCAGATGCTGCTCATTGGCAGGCTTTCAAGCCCTTTTATGAATGTTAAAACTCACATATCAAAAGAGCCTCGCGACAGCTTGACAAGTCTTACAAAGGTCCCAGATATTAAAAATTAATATCTATTCATTATTGCCCACAGTTGATTCAAAGTCATGGTTGGATGCATGGAGATTTGCACAAGGTTTCTCTCTAGCTGTTGGGAGGTTTCCAGGTAGAAGAAGCAACAATTGATGGCTTTCAAAAGAGTGTTTTGATTAAAACAAATAAGAATAATAATGTGAACAGTACTGTTTTCAAAATTGTATAAGTCTTAGTAACAATTTATAAGCGTGTTCAAGATAGAAACATCGTTAACCCATTTACAATTAGGTCCTATTAATGTTAGTTAGTGCTTTAATTAACATTAACTAAAAACATTACATTTGTTACAGCATTTATTATTCTTTGTTAACATTAGTTAATATTTGCTGAGATCCATTAAATAATATAAATATACAGATATACTGTATTAAAATACAGATACAACCTTTCGATTTAATAATGTATTAGTATATGTTAAACTTAACATGAACTAAGATGAATAAATGCTTTTTCATCAGTAGTTTTTATTGTTAGTTTATGTTAACTAGTTAACCAATGCAAAATTGTTTAAAATTTACTTCTTGTTCAAAGTTTCACAGTATATTTCCTTGAAATACATTTGTCTACATGGGTTCTTTTGAGATGTTTCACTCACAGAGTAATGTTCACCAAGTAAAGCATGTCCTCAGGACATCTCAATAAAAAAAAAATGAAAAAAAAAGATTGAATTGGCGGAATACAAAGAATGACTTATATTTTCTTTTTTTTCATGCCCCATACTTTTCAGCAGCCTTTTAAAACACTCTCCTCTCATTAAATACTATGGAGTCTGGTCGCTGCATGTGGTGTTTATTTTCACTCTCGGGCCTGTGAGAGAGTCAGGAGTCCGCTCTCACTCTGAGGGGGATGGTGTGGTCACAACCATGAGAGACTTTAGCCGAGAGGCTGTCTGTTTGATGGAACCACTGGCCCCTGTTTCCTTCCTTCCCTTTCAGGCCAGCTTGCACGGTCATATTGGCTCTTCTTCTCGATCTATCCCCCACTGCCAGCACCTCCTCTGGGGCCAGTTTCATTTAAGCTGTCCTTTCGACACTTGGCTGAGCACGGTGGTCCGTGCAGACCCATCTAGTTCCTGATTCTCAGAAAAGAGAACACCTGTGTTACAATAAATGTCTCAAAATAAACCCCAGGCCCACCAGCCAGTATCAAATGCAAAACAGTTCCTGAACCGTGTGGCGGCTTCCTCCTAGAAAATGAAGGTCATGTTTTATGAGAAATGCGTGGCCTTAATATCCACCTCTAGAACTTCAAAATGTCTCCTTTGACATTGACGTATTTCATGCTTGGTCTGGAAATAAACCTCCAGATAAGGTCTTAAAGCAAACAGTGTCATTTCAGACCTTTCACAAAGTCACACTGAATCGCTTTTGCATTGCAAAACCCTTATAAGAGCATTTAAAGTGCCTAATTAAATAAATATGAAATGTATTTATTGTAATGGCAATATGTAAATCTCCGATTCCTCGCCGTATGGCTTCAGGCAAAAGCAATTGAGCATTCAGGCTCTGGGGGCGGTGTGTAAATGTGTGTGAGTTTTCTTCTCTCTGGCCTCTGAAGTGTCACACACAGTCTTTGGGGCTGGTGGCAGGGTCTCTCAGCTTATATGTTCCTATAAGCACTCGCAGGCTGAATCTTATCTGCTCTTATCGGTCCTCAGACTGTCCTCGGAACACTACGCCTGCTCCACCGACCCCTTATCTGGCCCACCACCACACTCTTAGCCCCTGGCCACACTGACGCAGCACTGCATGGGTGTGTGAGTACACATTTGTATGTGTGCAATGTTGACTCACAAGTAACAACAGAACGATAAGATATGTGACACGTACTGTAGCTACATATCTCAAACTGACCCCCAGTTCACAAACGCACACTCAGAGATGGAGAGCTTAAACATATATTTGATCATCTTAAGACACTTACTGGATAAGCTCAGTGGTGGAGGAAAACAGGCGGAAAATAACTCATTTTAGACCATATGAGGTTACAAATATTTAAGTTTCAGATTTTCTGCTTCATTTATGAGAAGTCTGGTGGTGTATGGCCACATGTGGATAGTGTATGAGTGAAAGAGAAAGTTTTGTTTTACTTTACACTATTTCTAGAACATTTTGGTACTCTGGATTTTGGTATTAATGGCATTAAAGGGATAGCCCATCCAAAAATTCTGTCATCATTTACGAATTTTTTTCGAATTATATAATTATGAATTTTCATTTTTGGATGGACTAACCCTGTTGACATTTACGTGAGCATGATATGATATAGTACAACAGTTCATAAATAGAGTTTTTGGAATCACATGACTTTTCTTTAGTTGTCTAACGTTTTTCAGATATCAATAGCAGTGAAGCAGTTATGTTTAAATATGGCAAATTATTTTTAATGATTCTTTTCAGTGATAATGATATTGTTTTAATTATGCCCCTCCAAAGGCATCAAAATAAATTTCAATACAGAAATTCAAAACATGCTCATCATAGAAGAGGTGTAAAAATGTATATATATAATACCATACATAGGGCTAAAATGGGCAAAGAGACTATCATCACTTCCTCTGCACATCACATTCACACTTTCACAGTTCACAGGACTCTCTGTTCCTCTGCACCTATGTTTACTCCAAACTTTGTCCATTTCACAAGAATAAATTACAGCAGCCTGTCGGCCTCTCCTCCCTCCCTCTCTCTCTCTCTCTCTCTCTCTCTCTCTCTCTCTCTCTCTCTCTCTCTCTCTCTCTCTCTCTCTCTCTCTCTCTCTCTCTCTCTCTCTCTCTCTCTCTCTCTCTCTCTCTCTCTCTCTCTCTCTTTGTCTTTCTTTCTCTGTTCTTCATTTTCTCTGAGCTATGTTAGCCACACTCTTTCCCAGAGGGAACGAGCACTGTCAGCTCTGTGGCCTCACATCTGGAGCTTCCTGCTGGGCTGGATCGGACTCTCCACCCTCCGGACCCCCCCGTCCTCCCCACCCCAACCCCCCAACCCTGTTCTCACTGCCACCGAGCTGGGCATTATCCTCCTCCCCAGCTCCGGAGTGCAGGCTGGCACTCCCTACCGCCTTCTTGCCAAAGTCCCTTTCATTTAAATAAGATTAAACACAAATGTGGAGTGGGGGCACATACACTGGCTGGCCTGGGAGTTGAAGTGATGTTGCAGAGCACTAATCTATTCCATAGCCAATCTTTGCGAGAGAGAGAGAGAGAGAGAGAGAGAGAGAGAGAGAGAGAGAGAGAGAGAGAGAGAGAGAGAGAGAGAGAGAGAGAGAGAGAGAGAGAGAGAGAGAGAGAGAGAGAGAGAGAGAGAGAGAGAGAGAGAGAGAGAGAGAGAGAGAGAGAGAGAGAGAGAGAGAGAGAGGGAAAGAAAGAAGAGCGAGAGATCTAAAAATCCTTCGAAAGGAATAGTTCATTCAAAATGGAAATTCTGTCATCATTTACTCACCCTCATGCTGTTCTAAACCTAAATGACTTTCTTTCTTGTGTGGAGCACTATAGGAGATATTTTGCTGAAAGTCCAAGCTGCACACAATGAAAGTGAATGATGATAAAAAAAAATATTTTTTTTTAAAATCTGTCCTGGACTCCAATTTAAAAATATTAAGCTGTTTAGCAGAAAATAGAAGATTTTTTTTTTTAATTGCACTAATATTTCTCAATATTTAAAGGTATAGCGGAGGATTTTTTACTTCCGGGTGGATCACCTATACTATTGGTCCTCCTAATTGTCAATCATTCTGGTGAATCAATCAAACTTATTCAAAAAGTGGAGAGGGCGGGTCTTATCTAAAATTCGGAAAGATCCTCCACTATACCTTTAAGTTTTTCAATATTTCTCAATATTCTCAGTTTTTAGATTAAAAAATTTCAAAAACATAAGAAAATCTAACCAACCCCAAACTTACGTGACATATTGGACTTGTTTTCTTGTTTTATTTGAAAAACACAAACATTATATATATATATATATATATATATATATATATATATATATATATATATATATATATATATATATATATTTCGCTTCTCAATAAAATACATCTTAAGGAAGAGAAAGAGAAAGCGAACAGGAGAGAGGGAAACTGGACAGGCTCTGGTGCGTAGATGGCCATATTCTGCATATGGCTCGTCTTTCAGTGGTCACACTCTTCACAGTGGCCGACTATTGATCCCACGCTGTTCAAAGAAATAAAAAGGCATTGATCTCGAGTCACATGAAAACATCTTAAAAGGATGAGAGAAATTCCTCTCAGGATGAGCAATGGTACTTTTGACTTGTGCGCACACACAGTCAAGATGACATTAACTCTTTTTCTCTAACCCATGCAAAAAATTTAACTGGATACCAACAAACCCCTTAAAGGGATAGTTCAACTAAATGAAAATTCTGTCATCATTTACTCCTGTCGTTCCAAACCTGTATACAATGGTGAGCAGAATGTCAAGCTCAATAAGGGGAAAAAAAAGCACCATAAGCATCACAAAAGTAGTAGTAGTTTTCTGATGCCGTTTGGTAGTTTTGTGTAGGAACCGACTGAAATTTAAGCCGTAGCTTATTAAAAATCTAGCTTGAAGCCTTCATCACCATTGACTTTCATTGGACGGAAACAAGAGGCTTGAACAATCGGACATAAATAACTTCTTTGGATTTCAAAAGACATGAGTGTGTAACAAATGACAGAATTTTATATTTTTGGGTGTACTATTCCTTTAAAAACGGCCAAATGAGTTATACGATTACAGCAATTAGCATTTCCTACCCATAGGACATTCCCTCCTTCTTTTCTGCTGAGGCCTTTTACTGCATATTCAGCATATAAAGCGCTGCATTAAAAAGCGAGCAAACAATGCACAGCTCACGGATGCTAATGCGTGGGTCAGGGGGATGGCTGAGGAGCGACTGCTGATTCCTGGTGACACAGGTCATGAAGAAGGACAGCGTTCTGTCCGTGGGGGATCGACCGCTGCCTCTCCGCAGGGCGCATCCGAGACTGATTTGCATGGTTATGTCCAAATGTATGTGTGTATTCGGACAGAAGATCCAGGGAGCAGGAGGTTATTCCATTAAGCCTGCGGATGGGGCTGCTTGTGCAGGCCGCTTTGCCCTGGCCATCATCATCCTCATTAGAATTATAAATATCTCAGATGGAGGCAGAGGGGGTGTGTTGATGCAAGCGACTCTTCTCATGCATTGTGACAATGCCTGTCCCCTGTGTCCGGCCCTGGATCCAATAGGATCCGATCGGCTCGATTCTGCGGTCAGGGTGAAGGGGAGAGAAAATCATGGGTGCCAGTGCAGTATGTGGCCCGGCCCGGCCGCAACTCACAGCCCGCAGGATAATGCTGAATACGGCGTTCATTCCTTTCATGTCAACAAATGAATAAGTTGCATTGCATTTGCATTAATAATCTGCATGCATTTGCCAGCTTTTACATATCATCTCTACAGATATGCGTATTCATGGGACGAGAGCGAGAAGAAAGAAATGTTTGCGCTTTTAATTGCTCGACACAAAAGCAGCAGCTTTGTAAACAAACGTAAACTCGCTGAAATATTTGCATATTCATGTGGTGAAACTTTTTTTTTTTTCCCTAAGAAGGTGATGAGGCTTGAAGTTATTTATTTTCTTTGACAGAGTGCATCTTTCAGTTAGGGGCCACCTTTTATTGTTTTGGCTCATTTATCACACGCACACACATGCACCTCAAACAAACTCTCACACACATACCTTTTTATAAAGGTATTTCAGCTCTTCTTCAAAGCGTAACAATACTGCTACCATCTTTTGAAACCAATAAACCACAAACTGCACTGAAATACACACACAAGTAAATATCTTTCTCAGCATATTATGTCTCTATTGTATGTCTTTTGTTTACAGTCAGTTTGTTGGCTTACCGGGCTGTTCCTCTCTGATCCTGAGCCTGTAGTGTAGGAATTTGTCCACCAGGGTGTGTTTTAGCAGTCTCACATGCCTCTGTGGTAACAACCTGTCAGATCTAACAGGGGCCGAAGGTCACAATTAACCTTTGGAAAGAATAAAGAGTGGAATGTGAAAGAGTTCTTCACTGTACAGTAATATAAAACAGTTCTATTCATCAATCTGCAAGCACTAACAAAAGTCCCGCAGTAGGCTAACTCCCTTACATAAAAATTCAGAAATCAAAGGAACATTAATGAAGGTTTTTTTCTTGCTGGGGTGGAATAGAATGGGGTATTTTAGCGATTAGTACGTTTATCAGCCTCACATAGAGTCAATAAATGAGTGTGAGTGAATATAACAGTATATTCTCTCAAAGGTGTTTTTTATAAAGAAATTTTAGGTCCATTTTAGGTTCATATATCAGGGAATTCTTAAATTGTGCTTTCCATGGCATCTAAAAAAATAATCAAAATGAATAAAATCTTAAAAAGACATGGAATTTTCTACTATGAATATAATCACCTCTAAATACTTTACCTACAATTTACATTATTGCTAATTTTGAAAGAATTAAGATATGTTGTTTAATCCATCTTGTAATAAGTGTGCATGTAAAAAAAAAAAAAAATCATTGTCCCCTTAAGTAGTCAGCTGATTTTTGTGAGTAGTCTGTGATGTAGATAACTACCTATTTCAGAGTTGACTGAGGTTTAACTCTCTTAAATCATGTGTTGCTTGTATCTTGACAAGCTAGCTTTAAAGTAGCTGTCCTAACACTGCTTCTAATCACCAAGAAAAGCACAGATACTGTCAAATTTAAATTGACTCTTTTCAGAACAGAGGAAAGCAGCCACTAGGGCTGAACTTTAATCATGCGATGAGTGACATTTTCCTGTACTTGCCTCTTCAGCAAATTCACACCTTTAGTTAGTTATTTTAACCTCTTATTCTGAGTCCTTATCTGGTTTTTTTTTTCAACCTATCTACAATATTAAAAAAAATATTTGGACTGGACCAGTTTGCTTAAACAGAGGGGATTGTAATCTGCAATCACACTGTAAAATATGGTTATTTAAATATTTTGTCCTTCTGTTTGTCTTTTTTTTTATCGCACCTTTTAGTGAGGCTAAAACTTTTTGCTTTCACACCATTTGTGTACAGTCAAACACGCATGCATGCATGCACGCACACACACACACACACACACACACACACACACACACACACACACACACACACACACACACACACACACACACACACACACACACACACACACACACACACACACACACACACACACACACACACACACACACACACACACACACACACAAATTAGCTACTTGAGTAATTCCGATCCAGCACAGGACTCATAGTAAAACAGGCCAGATTCACCAAAATACACAGTTTCTTGGAGTGAAGCCAAGTACTAGTGAGGCTTGTTTGGAAAGCTTTCAGTTAAAAAAGCCACTTTTTGGCAGGAGTGGGGGTGGTAGAGCCACAGCAGTGGGTCAGAACTGCTAAAATAAATAATGGTTTAGGGAGAGAGAACCATTTCTGTAATTATATATGTCAGCTGACACCGAGCCACCCCGACTGCTCTCTCTCTCTCTCTCTCTCTCTCTCTCTGTCATACTCTTTCTCTCTTTCACTCCATTTCTGACTTTCTATTCATCAGCTTTCTCTTACTCACCCTGCCACATTTTTCATTCATAATTTGTCTTTCTGTGTGACATATGCAAGTGAATAATAGCGATAATGTTGCTACAGCTTTCTGGTCATCAGGACACAGTTCACAGGGGTCTGTAATCTGCAGTGTGCGGTAAAATATAGATAAATACTCACTCTCACTAAAACACTAAGAGTATACAAGGCCACTACATGAATCTTTCTTTGGGTTGTACCAGTCTTTGTGTTGGAAACAACCTTCCATCTCACACACACTCTTTGCTATAAAGTTAGGGCTATATAAAAAAAAGAAAAGAGAAACAACAATGTATCAATATAAAGTAAAATTAGAAATTTCTGAAATGTTCAACAAATAAACAATATTTACTTTTGCATTGATACAAAAATTGACAAAAAAAATATATGTATTACATAAATTACATAAAGTTACATAATTATATATGGTAACACTTTAGTTTAGGGTCCAAATCTCACTATTAACTAGTTGCTTATTAGCATGCATATTACTATGATACTGGCTGTTTATTAGTACTTATGAAGCACATATTAATGCCTTATTTTGCATGACCATAGTTTACATCCCTTAATCCTACCCAATTCCTAAACTTAACAACTACCTTACTGACTATTAAATAAAGCAGTAGAGTTTATTGAGGCAAACATTGAGGCAAACAAAATGTAGAGTTGGCTACATTGATCCAAATTCCATTATGTATGTGCACTGGATGGCAAAATCAGTATAAAAAATGTGTATTCGTAAAACTGTATTAATCTTACTCTTGTTGTTTGCGTGTGTGTGTGTTTTTAGATGCTGCTCTGATGGAATTATGTTCACAGATTTTCAGAAATTAGTGGGTGGTACTTGGAAGGTCTGATTTGATCAAAGGTGATACTTTATCTGAACAATTAGAGAATCACTGGTCTACAATTTTCAGTGGCTAAAAGAGGACATCCACAGTTGCTTTGAAAGACAAACTAAGAAAGCAGCATGAAAGACAACATAATGGGATACAGTAGAAAGGGAAGAAATCTCGACGGATGCCTTCATCGCTGAAGAGAAAGACAGATGGGGAAGAATCATAAGAAGAGACACTGGAGCTTCCTGTTAAAGGCGATTAGCGCCGCAGTCAGGGGGATCGTCCTGCCCGCACAGCCAGCCTGCGCAGGTGAGAGCAGCCATGCATGCCCACTCTTTCCCTCCCAGTCCATTTGAGGTAGGCTGCCCAGCGAGACAGGGTGGAGGGGGGGGCAAGATTAAACGGCGGGAAGAGTTTGGAGCCTTATCGCTGTTTATTCTTAGATTTCAAAACATGGAGGGAGGGCTGGTGAAGCCAAATCCCTGCCGCGCTCATTCCCCTCCGGGTCTCGCTCCTACTTTCCTCTGCCTGCCAATCATTCCTCTGCCCACGGGGCCAAACGCAGGCCTTTCCAAAGGGGAAGCATTAGCAACACCATTTTGGCTCTCCTCCGCAGATTTGTTTATTCCTGTTTGATGAAAACCGATGCATTTTAATATGATATGGGGGCCATTCTGCTTGGTGAAGAATTCTTTTAAAAGTTGTTTATTTACCACGTATGAGGTTTTGTCATCATTTGCTCTTCCAGCAGGTTATCTTTGACCTACAGAGACCACAAAACGTGTGTGTGTGTGTGTGTGTGTGTGTGTGTTTTCAGTGATGGTGCACATGGTTGTTGAGGGAAATCAGATCCAGGTGGCAGATCCTTTGTGATGGTGATGGTTTGTTTTGCAAGACTGCTCTCATAGATTAACTAGCTGACTGTGGAACCCAATGTGTCCAAAAACCTTTCTCGGCTGGACCGCTTTCATCAGTACTCATCTCCTAGTTATCTCAAACAAAATCCATTTCAAATATTAAGAAGAGATCAGATGTACTTGTGAAGCAACCAAAATTAAAAATGTATCTAGCCAGGGGCATTATTCAGAACCGGACCGGTTCCATTGTTAAAAAAAAAACTAAAAAAACATGCATTCTTCCACTGATGCAGGAGTGAAGAGAGTTTCCAGTAATACTTATTCAACAGTGTCACATCACTGCAAAACAGCTTGACTTATGTAGTCTGGTCCCGAACAAATGACTCTAATAAGTCTGTTATTTTTAGTAAATTAAACGCATACCTTTACTGTACAGGTCGTGATTTTGCCAAGTATGTTCCTGGATCAAGATATTTTGTTGATCCTGGAACAAAATTCCCTTCCAAAAATGTAGTCCTAATGCTATCCCTACCCCTAAACCTAACCCTACCCATATCTTCTCCCTAAAATCAGAGGGAAATGATAGGTGAATAACACTGATGTAGAAGCACCTATTCTGTTTGTAATCCTAAACCTGACATAAAGTGTAAGCTTGTACCTAAAATCTGATTGGTTGATTGGAATGTTGTTCCAGGATCAGCAAAGATGTTGATCCAGGAACCTGTTGTACTTGGTGAAATCATGTCACCCTGTGATGTACTATGTTGTAGTTAAGACTTCTGAGTCTTAAATGTCTTAAATTTATTTTTGATGGTCCCTTTAACACATTCTGTTGATATTGCACCTACATGTCTACTAACTCTCAGAGTGTTAGTAGAGTATTAGTAGACTGGTAGGGTTAGAATAAGCTGACATAGTTGCAAAGTTACTTATAGTCAGTAGAATGTCTGTTTGAGGACTATCACAATAAAGAGTTAGCAGATATTAAGAAGACAGTCAACTTATACTCTACTGAGAGTTAGATGACATGTAGGTGCAAAGTTACTTCAATAAACTGTCAAAATAAAATCAATGAATGAAATAAGTGACAGTTTTGTTTGTTTGTTTAGTATTGTTATTTAATGGATATAGCAGAGTTTAGTTTATATATTGGGTTGCATTTATTTCTCCTCTAAAACAGACAGTGAAAGCTCATTATAAATCTGTCTAAACACATATTTTTGCAAAACGGTTTTAAATGTATATTATTTTTAATTGTCTCATCATTTAGCAATTTGTTTGCTGTTTTTTTTGCAAATTGTTTGCAAATATTTATTCCTTTAAAGTACTAAAATGATTGTGTATGAAACTGTTAAGGAATAGGAATCAGATCCACTGAAATTGGCATATTCTTCCAGTTTCACATCCCTAGTCTTGGCTTACTTGATTCCCTAGGAAGAAAAAGAACAACTTTAACAACTCAGTGGTTCTTCTAAGCACTGGTTTCACTTAGATTTTCAAACATACAATACAATACAATATATATATTTGGAAGTTGCATTCAAAATCCACTTGGCTCAAAAATCTGAGCAGTTTGAATGGGCATGATGCTTCTGTATCCAGCCATTCCTCGGGTGAAACATGTTGAACAGAGCTGAAAGTCTCTGAGAGAGTATGAGATGATGCAGTGGATTGATTCAGGTACTGTATGTGAGTCAGAGCCCTGCGGGCTCACAGCCTGCACAAAGAGAACAGTCCTCCTTTGCCAGAGTCTCCTTGATCTTCCCAGCCCCAGGTCTACTGCACCAGGAGGCCACAAGCCCTGAACCCACCCTAACGATTGCGTTTGTTTACCGCCGCTACTGGATGAGAGCATCCGCTTAACACCGACGAAGACCTGCCGTGAAGTTTCCTTTCAGACTGAGTGCAGAATGCTGTGAGTCTCCCTCGGCCCCTCCTCTTCCTCAGGCCCGGCTACCAAAAATAGCTGCATGGTGGAATGGACTGTGACCCCCTCACCCTGCAGTGTTAGTCTCAGTTATGGTGCAGATGCCTTTTTCCCCCTTCAAAGGTTTGCTAATGCTTCCCTTAGGATCAGACCCAAACTGCGCAGAACCTCCTCTTTCCTCCTTTTTTTGCTCTCTCTCTCTCTCTCTCTCTCTCTCTGTCTCGTTTGCCTCCTTCCTCACTGTTGCTGCCAGAGGGCAGAGAAATAATTCAAACTCAATGCATATTGCAAGCGCTTTGGTCAGTGCTGCAGCCGGCGAGTAATGACACATTAGTTTAGTGAAGTGACCCGGCCGCCTCACACTCCATAATAAATAGCTGGGGTCTGAAACAAACTTCGCCTGGGTCTATCGTTGCATGCCTTCAGAGTATGCCGGTACTTTAAAGGAATTTTCAACACACAAAGACGACAAAAAAGAGGAAGATGGAAAAAGAAGAAAAAGAAATAGCATCCCTTTAGGTAACAGAATGATTTCTGCATTGTTTAATATTTAATCACCTTGCCTTCCAACATTCAGATTTCTTTTTGCATATTCTATATAAAAAATATATAATTAATGTCTGAGAAGCACATAAAAGAAAAACAAAATCCTCACAAGAGCTGGAAAAATCATTTGTTGTTCTGGAGAACAAATTAATGTGGGCGATAAAAGGAGATGCTGAGGCCATGTTTTTTCTTCTTTTTTGTCTTTATTATGTACCTTCAGATCCTGGATTCTTTTGTTTCGAGGTTGGACGAGGTTGTTGGTCATTTTGCAGTGTTTTGTCGAGCACTTTTTTCCCCTCAAGGTGTACCTTTATTTTGGAGAGCATCCTGAAATCTGTGTTTGTTTTCCACATAATTCAAAATCTCATTAATGCATTTTTTATTTATTTTTTTTATCCCTGACACTGCTACCGATTTTAAATAGAATATTATTTGTTTGGAATATTAAGCCAGCATCTTCAGTTATACAATCAAGTTTTAGTCACTTTTGGAGCTTTTGAATCTTTGAACATGATTCTAGCTTTTGGCTATTTTTAAAAAGACTATTGTGAATGACACAAACGTTCAATTTTAGGGTGAATTTCGAACAACATTTTTGAAGGGCATACTACTCGATGAGTAAACAACTGAATCCATTGAAGAAGGGCCCTTCCACAAGGCTAATAGTGAAAGGTAAGTGCAATGGTCACCTCAAGAAATTAATTTAGCCATTTATAATCATGAGATCCTGGTTGGAGTATCCTGGCAATTTATTTTGCAACCTGAGGTAATTTATTGGACATCTTACCTGGTATTTAAGCCCATCGAGCACCCAAAAAAAAAAAAAAAAATTCACGGGAAATATTAAATACAGAGACAAGTCTAAATGCATGTGAATAAATCCAAATGTATTTTCCCTTCTGAGTTCTGCCATTCAGAGAGAATGCGACATCATATTTTCAGCCTTATTCTGTGTGTGTCAGCTCTGTACTTGGCAACACAGTGTGTCCTGTTTCAGCGGACGAAGGCCGTATTCGCTAATCGCCCAATAAAGATTAATCTCCCTCCCTCACCTCTCTCCTGTAATGTTGTCACAGCCACTGAGCTAAAATTTTAATAGGTTTTTTAGCATAGCTCCATATTCCTTTCTGCGTGGGTCACTAATGACCAGCTGTGAGTGCAGAGAGCTGACCCCCCTGAGCAGACTGGGCTGCCTGGCCTCATTCTTAATATGCCGGCCCTCCAATTATCCTTAGCATGCCCCCCGGCGCAGGCCAGCGGCCCATGCACCGCTACTGCCAGCCAACTACACACATGCTGCAGTAGAAAAATCTGCATCTGATAAGAATGTGTGTTCATTTTACTTCACATGCTGTGTGTTTGCAGCCACCCTGCCTGTGTGGAACAATACACAACTGCGGACTCTATCACATATAGCTGATACCTCCATCATTACATATTGAACATTTATGGTCTGCCTTGTATAATACTTCATGTGCAAGCATAATAAATTAAAATGCTATGTAAAAAAAGGGAGAGTTAATCACAGCGACAGTATAATGCATTTCTGCTTTGACAAACACACCTAAATTTCTCAGTTGATGAATATATAATTGTCTTTCACAAGGTATAGCCTGTCAGGGTTTTGGTGTGATAACTCGCATTGTTTTGTCTCTTGGAAAAATTGCTCATGCTTGTTTACTTATCATTTAAGTCACCTTGGATAAAAGAGTAAATTCCGAATAAAGCATTGTCTTCTGTATCATTTTTGTTTGCAAAATTATATCACAATATTCTTTATCGTTTGGTCAGTAACAACATACATCGAAATGATAAAAAAACTACTGAAACTACTGACGATTTCCAAAATAATTGGTAGACCGATGACATATATATTTTTAATTAAACTGTCATGTATATTGTAATAAAAAAAAATATAAAAAAATATATGTAAATATATATTCTAAATCCTACAGTTCAATAAGTCAAGAAGTTGATTCAGTAAACGTGAATTAGAATGATTCAAAAAGACCTGAGTGTGTGTGTGAAACTATTTTGCTATAAACATCACATTCAGTTTAAGCTGCAAGCTTACATTCACAGCTCAGGTAAAAGATTATTTGCTTTGTCATGGTGCTTATATATATATTATAGATATATAAGAATATAGGCCTACAGTTGCATGTGGATATCTAGTTAACTTGCTACACTTGTATCAGTGCTGGTACCATGCAAAAACAACTTTGTTTAAGGCTGACTGATAAAAACCCTTGGTGCTTTTAGTTGTGCAATATCAGCTAGATTAGAATTTACGAATCAAGACAGTCACAGTGCTTTTATCCTTTTCTCAGTGTGCAATATGTATGAGATGGTCAGTGTAAAGACTGTGGGCGGTCGGTTGTTCTGTCTGAGGCTCAGACTATGGTCACCCTGGCCATAATTACAGCTCAGCGCCTGTGCCAGCTCCCTCTATCTGCGCTGGTCTTATTCTCAGTCATTGCACCTGACAATTTTCCTCTTTGTCATTCTCTCTTTGAACCTCAGAGGAGCACAACCTCATAGCAGGCAGCAGGGAATTTGTCCAGCTTTGACATGGCAAATGCATTTCTTAGCCCTCCTTTGAGTACACCCTTATCAATATGAATGCTAAGCTGTGACTGCTCTGAACCTCTGCTCTTTAGAAATGGGCCCACACTGATGCTGCCAGATGCAAATTCGACCAAAACAGGCACCTGATAATACTTCTGACATTTGGGGCTTGTAGATGCACCGGCTATATGAAGGAAAAATGTATGAATGCATGCATTTGCAGACATATTCATAGGGCACATAAAACCATATACCCAGAAATACAATATGCAGTGAACGTAGCACAGCATGCATGAGTCCTCAAGCCTACCTGCTTTCAGTAGTCTTTAGGAATGTAGTACATTATTCTGTTGTATTCAGGCCAAAGGTGAGACAGTCTTTCTTTCTTGACCTCAAACCACAGCATACATACATAGATTGAATAAAATACCAATGGCTGGGTTTTCCAAAAACATTGCAAATACCGCTCTTAAAATCTTGTTGTACATTATTTTATGACAAAGCAACACTTGTTTCTCAAAGCGGCATGTAAATACTCATCATGAAGTATTCCCTTTTCTGGAAACAGGTTCAAAGGTACTAAAATAGGTCAAATTTTCAGCAATATATTTTAATATATTAATAAATATTCACCAATATATTACTTTTTTTTTTTTTAAATAAACCTTATAAGTTAAATACACAAGTATATATAGGCCTATACCCATACAGCAACATAGTGTCGGCCCAGATCTGGGCCACATCTGGTACATGTGGATACCACACGTACCAGATGTGGGCCGGATCTACGTTGCTGTCTGTGTATACAGTATATAAAATATATAACACAACTATATGCTCTTGTTTTTACAAACTACTTGAATAACAATGCTTTTGGGAAATGTGCTATAGAAATTAACTACGACTTATATGCAAGTAAAATTCAAACCCAGCACAAAGCAGTTTATCTGATCACTTAGATCCTTCAGTGTGGGTAGTATGAGATGATTTTAGTCCAGTCTGGAATGACCAACTAGCTGTACAGGGTTAATTGTGTCAGGCATTAAAGTGTTCTTCTAAAATAAATTAAGCCTAAGGCTGAAGTTGAAGTCAATGTAATATTAGTTATTTAAATGAAAAAATGGGAATTATAAATGGGGTAGGTGAAGAGAAGTATTTCCAGCCTTGTGCAAAAAAAATATCAGAAGTGAGTGAGAAGGCATTAACATTATAAGAAAGTCTCTAGAGAAGAGTATATGTGGAACATTATAATGAGACTATAGACTTGCACAACTTCATACTGCATATCGCCGCCTAAATGAGCATATAATACATGTATCAGTTTCTTATACAGGGAATTCTGGTCCAGTTTGACCAGCCATGTGCTACAGTTTGTAATTAGTGCAGCTGTTTTATTTTAGAGAAAAATGGAGCAACTAGGAGACCATGAAAAGAAAGTGACTAAACATTAGTAAAAAAACAAACAAAAAAAAAAACAGAGAGAAAGACATAATCTCACCAATCTGACACTGACCCTTTTCATTAAAGGCTGATTAAAACTTTTAAAAATGCTGTTTGCCCCTAGAAGATGATAACCTCTACAACACGAGGCATTAAAGAATGGTAACCATCTATAAAAAGGGACAAAGAAATTCTTGCCTGAGCTAGAAAAACCCAATTGGAACATTTTAGAAAATTAATGAAATTTTAGATCAAATGAATAATAAATTAGGAGAAAATGAATTATAAATGAGAAAAAAGTGCTCTTACTATCAAACAGTACTAAAGGAACATGTAATCCTCAACAAGCTTGAAGAAACAGGGTCAGGTTCAAGCCAGTGTACTGGTGTGCAAAAAACAAAGGTTTCGGCTCTACTCTGCTTTGAAGATAAGTGAAACAACTGTGCTTGAAAGGACTCCAGCCTGACTGCCTAATACAGAGGCCAGTTTTACTTGTTTTTAGTTTCCCCAACAACAATGGGATTTGCGTGGTTCTGCTCTTTTCACCAAAAAACTAAACAAAAAAACACATCAAATGCATACTTGCGCTCACATTCCTTGGTGCTTAATGAAGTTCTTAAAAGCTCCATTAAAAATTAAACTCGAGAAAATATGTAAAACGTTTCATGTTGCTGAAAGTTGGCCCATTAAAAGTTGGGTCTTCTTGAAAGGAGCCATGAAACGAACTTCATCTTTGTTCATCTTTGTTGCACAACATCAATCCAACACTTAAAATGACCAAAATAATGAATAATCATACAATTATCTTTATCAATCATGAACATGTTCCTGTACCAAAGGCTGCGTTATTGCTGTCGAATGTTAATTTCAATTATTAATATTTTAATTACACAAATGAATTAAACATGAGAGAAGTAAGCAGAAAAACTGGAAGATGCTCAACTCAATATTTGATTGAATCACCAAGTTCAGGTTGTAGGCGAGACGCAACGCTTCCTGAAGTTCTCATCACTGCAATTTAAGTGATAATGACCTCTGAGTGAGTCTTCAAAATGCATTACTGTTGTGCGCTACAATGATACACAGATCAATCTCCGTCATCATAACGGCAATATTTAGTACTCTGAGATATTGCCTGCCTGTTATCTGCTCTTGCCCGAGGAACAAAGAGTTTTATTGAGCCCAATAAACATGATTCTTTCAGGGTGGTGTGAGTGCTGGCTGGTGGTCTTATTGAAGGGTGTTAAATGGCTCATTGGCACAAGGTTGTGGACGTGTGAAATGACAGTTCAGGGTGAAAGGCCATCAGTCAGTGTAAACAAATCACACGCTAATCAACAGCTACTCACTGACGGAGCGTGGATGGAGATGGAGTTTTAGTGGAGCCCTGCAGAGCCAATGTGTTGTGAAAAGAGTGTTTAATGCGGTAACAGAGCACCTAACACAATGGTGTGGCTGGTTAACTTTACTGCCTGCGTTAAACAAAGACATTTACTCAGTTATGTCCCATGTGGGATGCTACAGTCTTTGTGTTTATTAAATGTAAAGTAGCTAAAGCCATTGTTAACCTCGTCAATGATAACGAAGATTAGATTCATTAAAATGTGCATTATGAGGACAATGAAATGATTTTCATTTTAACACTGCAAAGAATATAATTGTTTCAAACATTTTGGTCATAGTGAATAATGTCTGGGATTGACTTTCTTCTGTATAACACTAAACACTGAGGCCCTTTGACTTTCAGTGTATGGACAAAAAAAATGTGTTTCACAGAATAAGAATAAAGCAAGTCATACAAGTTTAGAAAGACATTTCATTTTGGGGCGAACTATCACTTTAAATGTTAATACATCTTTAAAATCATGTACAAAATGTTTTGTTACATTTTGCACTTTGTCCTTAGTCTCAGCCTCAGACGTCACACCCATGCATATGGCACACAAAATTGGAAAGACTTCATGAGTTTTGAAGTCATCATCTGATTGTTTGAATTCTACATATCTTTACCGGTCTGCCTGGAAACAAAGCCACCGTGATGCCAAAACCCCTCATGGAAGAGGAAAGCCTTCGTGTTTATATCTGCAACACTGAGCGCTTATCATGATCAACTAAATGTTGCAAAAGTTTGTGAAGTATGTGAAGTTCACAACATAGACTTTATAAAATACATCCAAGATTTTTTTTTCGCCGGTCTTTTATTGTAGGGACATTGGCCTCATTCACCAACCGTTCTTACGAAGAAATGTGTTCTTAAACCCCACTTGCGCACTTTTTACGAGGATTCTGACATTCACTAATGTTTTCTTATCTTGGATTTGTTCTTAGCTAAGAACAAAATCTATGCACACTCAAGAGCACTCTTACGCACATTTAAGTGATGACAGTTTGCTCCAAATAATTGGTTACTGCATTTTATTTAATTCTACAGTCATTTACAATGATAGTATTTTACTGTAATGTACAGTATTTCTGATCATTTGTAAAAAAAAAAAAAAAAAAACTCCTAACACTGCAATTTACATCAGCAATTAAGCAACAAATATTATGCCTCGTTTAGCATTTACCTGTTGCAGTAGAATTTCTATTTCAGAATTACTGAAGTTCTTTTTTTTGTTTGGTGATCGGTGGACTACCACCGTCTGTGCGTTTTTTGGACATTCTCCAACTATTCTTGCACACGGCCCTGAAGTGTCATGTCCTTATATGGGAATTTGCGGGGCGTTTTCTTATGCTAATTAGGAACAACTGGCACGCGCTTTCAATTACGAAGACGTGGGATTCATCTATCCTAAGAACACAGGTGCGAACAATTCTGTTGTTTAAGAACATGTCATGAATCCTACGTAGACTTTTCTTAGGAAGTTTATGAAGTACAAAGTTAAGAAAATTCTTAGGAAGATATTAGTGAATGAGGCCCATTGACTTTACATTTTCACGCCCCTAAAGCTGACTGTGTTTCCTTGGCCAATGAAAGCTGCTATGCAGTCCAGACTTTCTGCCATCAGTCTGAAGGTCTGGCTACGCGAGACTACTTTGGCGTCCACTGAAATATTATACCAAAATTAGATGTCATTTTAGTAAAGCTGACATCAATTATTGAATATTATGAAGTACTGAATAACTTAGAAAACAATATACTATAAAATGAGGGTAAAAAAAATACTGTTAAAAACAAAACGAACTAACAACAACAACTAAAAAGCATTGAAATACTTGATGGGACACGAACAACTTAGAATGATTCGTCTGTCCCCTGAAGTGCATTACAGACTGCATATAATGTGGAAAATGCTAAAAAACGAAAGACAGTTGATAAGAGAAATCTGACTGGCAGACTGCAGGCCGGTGCTGTCGAGTCTGGCAGATAATGAATAAATTGTCGGAGTGCCTGAGATGCCTTCCAATAAGACCTTCAGCACAGGTTGTGATTTCTGCTATGTGTGGAGTCAACCACCAGCTTTTTGAATGAGATCATGTACTGCGTTCCTGAAGTGAACAATTATAATGGTAGCTGACTCTACGCCTGAAAGCTGGGATGAACCGGTTCCTCTCGCAGTCTGTTCCTCTGTGGATACACAGATAGTGAGTTCGCCTTATGTTAGCAGTTAGCGTTATACGGTTTAGCACACACCTCTCACTCACTTGGCCGTGGAGCAGCCAGACCTGTCCATGGGCTTCAGGGAAACTCACAGCGCTGTAGGACTGTTAAAAGTAGATAATTGGAAACAGGAGGAAGTCGTCCTTACAATAGGCATCTACCGACGCGCAGCTTGTTACCAAAAGTGCTTTAATAATTAATGTAGTTCCCTTCCCTGTTCGACACTCTGTCTTTGATATAAGGTTACTGTGCTTGGGGTCCCGCTGAAGGACTAGGCTAAGCAGTCAAACCTTTTCAAGTCATTCTTCTCTCTCTCTCTTGCCCAAACATGCACCCTGCCCTGCGTCTTTTCAGGAGTGAGGGCAATCAAGCACAGAAAATGCTCTCTTCTCGTCTCTTTTTGGCACCATCAGCACATTTTCATTTTTTAGCCATTTAATTGGCCTTGCTTATCCAATTATTCCTCAGGTTACCCATCCTTTCTGTAAAATTCAGAGGAGAGAGTGTAAATCGAACTGTGTTTGAGTGTAAGGTCATTGACAAGTAATAGTGGGCCATCATTAGCAAAGGATGTTCAGGATGGGCTGAGTGAAAGCGTGTAATGCTTCCCTCAGTGGGAGGCTCAGGATGAAGAATGAGAGAAAATAATTATTGCATGCCTCCACTTTCAAAAGCATTCCCAGGGTTTATCAAGGTCATCACCGGTCGAGAATAGGCTAGTTCTTTGCTTGTATCATCAATGCTAAATGCGTGCCAGTTTCTTTGTTAGTTGACAGATTGTCTTATGAATACATAGAGTAAGTATAGTACTGTAGCCCATGTCATATAATTAACATGGAATCAGCATACTGTAAACTTGCATTCAATGTATTATGCCAAATGCACACTACAAGACTACATTTATATTGTTCTTTTAACATCATAGTATATAGGGAGCCTTCAAATATTATTTTGTCAAAAGGGTAAAAAAGGTTGAGAACCTCTAATCAAACAATTCTATAAATAATTTTAAGGCTGAAAAACTATAAATATAGCTTGTAAATTCAACTTTCTATGCAAAGTATTCTATATTATTCTACAATAATATTCTTTTTGGTTCCATTCGATATGGTTATGCCTATTTATATTGCATATGTATGAATCCATAACACACACTTTACATATTTTCCCACCAATGTTGCTATGTGCTAAGGGTGCAGTCTCATCAATATTTTTGTCTCTTTTTCCACCTGTGATGTGCCAAAACAAGTCGTTCCTTAATGTTATTTGTTGAGGATAAAACTCTCATTGGTATGTGCACGTATTAACTACTGTAAAGTCCATTAGAAGGATGATGTTTTAACTGACACATCTAGTCGAGTAAAGTCCGTACCAACATGGTACAAAACAGGCTACAAAGACACTTAGGCCCTGTCCCAAATGGCACACTTCATATGCACTTTCGGTCTTGACTTACAATATCTTCCGCGTGTCCGTTAAGTCCATGAGTCATTTTAGGTGTCAGAAGGGCGTTACATTACGAAAGTGCGGATTTAGAGAAAGGCCGTGAGTGTTTAGGGTGCCATTTGGGACAGGGCCTTCAAGTGCACGATGCATGAGCTTCAGTCTTGTAGTGCGTGTTTGACTTTAAGGATTCAAATGAGCGGCATATCATCCTTGAACCGCATTGCATTTTGTAGATTTTTGTGACGTCATTGCTGATTTCGCCTGCTAATGTGAGCATGTGGCAGTGCTTTACATAACTAAATAATTATGAATTCTGTCAACTGCGCATTTGTGTATGATTACATGTGTGGAGCTCTGCTGTTGTGCTGCACATGCTTGTGAATGCACAGGGGAGTCTGGGAGATTGTGCCATGCTGTGCTGTGTCTGTCTCTCCGTAGGCTGTATTGTATGCAGGCCCATACACAGCACCCTGTCAGTCAAGGTGGGGATCAGCTGTGGCCTGGGATGGGAGCATTAGCCCCCCGTGGTGCTCTCTCTTTGCACCCTCTCCCCGTCCTGCCCGATTTCCACCCTGTGCGCTTCCCGGAGCGCGGCCATGCTCCTACCTGTCTGCTTAATCTGGGATTTTCTCAAGATAATGCTGTTATTTCAGGCCAGTAGCAGGATTTCCCACAAGAAAGGCCCAGTTCAGCCCTTTTTTTCCCTTCTGCCTAAATGCCATCTATTGTGCTGGGATATACAAGGGATTTTCCGGTGAGCAGTGCATGAGCAGAATTTTGACAGCATTTTAATATCCGTCATTATTGTTGTAAGACATCTTTGTTCTTGAAAACTGATTGGGAAGAGTCTATAGTATAGTCACTATAAAGCTCTGTTATCTCTTATTGAGTCAGAGATTGCAGCAGATGAACTAGGATAGATCGCTCAATAATGAACAGCAAAGAAGGAGGATTCCAGTCGTGGAAAGGTGTAACAGTCTATGCACAGATGTTGTCTAACCGCAGTCCAGCATTACTGTAGATAGGCAGCTTTCAACACCATGGATTAGGATAGCTGTCTTTATGTGTGCACTGGATTAGAGTATATACTAGATTAGGGGCCAAATATTTAATTAGAGCCATCTAAGAAATCCTTCAGGAAGTGCTATGGATGTCTTCTGGATCTCTACCTTCCTGAAAAAGTTGAACAAACAAGTAACACTTTATAATAGTGTTCTATACAAATATATAAAATAATTGTCACATCCATAAGGCGGCAGACAAGGTTAAAGTGAATAAACAAGCTTTATTTACAGTGCAGAGTGAGCAATGCCGGAAAAGATGATCGATGACAGAGAATGCAGATAATGGTGAACACTTAGCTGAACTTGGAATAATGTCTTTGCAGAGATGATGAGGACAAGGACGATCAGGACGACGCAGAACAGAGACAATGGGAAACAACAGGACTTCTAGATGCACATCAAAATGTCATGTGACTGAATAGTCATTCTGAAATACAACAGCCAAAGCCTGTCATCAAAAGGTTTTTTTTTTTTTTTTTTTTTTGCGATAATCCAATTTTTCTCGCAACTTGAATGGAAACTATCTTCACTAATACAATAAAACAGGATGTCACTAAAACAGCTGGATGTGGAATGAATTTTTAATCAATGTGTATAGCTCTCCAACTCAGCTGAAGTAGCCTAGTAAATGAGGATAAGTGCAGGCTTGTGTGTGCACCCACTTGCGTGTGTGTAGGTCCTTCAGTAATAAGGCTGCCGTTTCTTTATGAATGAACCTTCCCTTTCATGTTTGTTCGAATGCCACATGGTTGACCACAAAACAGAACCCTCAAATCTTTTAAATAAACAGAAAGATTACCGTTCTGCTGTTGCCTTTGAAATGGTTTTGGAATGCGAATCGAGTCAGAAGGTCCGGCTGTGGGTACGTGCCTTAATACACTATAGTTCTGGCCAACTGATTATTCCCCATTTATATACCTTCATTTGAAAATGTCAATTGGTAAAATCAAAGGAGGAATGCCAGAAAAGCTAAACAGGTAACCGCATAATGACAGCCAAAAGGCTTTCAGAGACAGACCACAGAGAATCTGTAAAATAGAAGAAAGCTAAGTATAGGATTACGATGCTAATGGCATCGTAAGAGATAGATCAGATTCATACTGCTCTGATCATGTCATAGCATATACTAACAAATCATTGTCTGCACATCTTTAGTGTAAAAATGGAAACCGATGTGAAAATGGAAGTCTGAGCACATAGTGTTTTGTCCAAGCTGATCGTAAATTACAAACTAGACTCCAGCGGTGGCAGCTTTTTTTTTGTTTTTTTTACCAACCTTTCCTCACCGCACAAATTTTGGTCTGTGTCCAGCCTCTGGGTTTGTAATTTGTGATTAGTGCAATGGGCAGGCCTCCGTAATCTTAGGCGAGATTTAAGGCAATATTTGAAGGCAGTTCGTGATCATGAAAAGCCAATTTCCTCCAGATGTTTCGGAGGAAAAAAGAAGAAAAGGAAAACCAGATTTATCCAGATTTGAACCTTTGGCCCTCCATACTAAAATTACACAGAGAATAAACGACAACTAACCGGCAGCAGTTGGGGACGACTCCTGGATGTTTACACTCACAGCTTCTTACAGATGGACTGTTAGCCACACCGTGTGAGTAAATGCAGTTCACTGCAAGCAATAATGATTATAATAAAAAAAAAGAAAGAAGTATATGATTTCAGCACATGCCAACTGCTGCTTGCATATGAGCGACAGATTGTTCCAAACCAATTAGAGTTCCTTTTGTTTCGCTCAAGTTAAACACACAATCCTCCAAAGAAAGCAAGCGTCTTTTGATTTCTTTTGAGCGCTGGCGGAGGTGGCTGCAGACACACAAAGAGAGGTGCAGTAACGATGCGCCAGGCTCTGCCCAGATGGCTCAGAGGCACTGCGACCTTGTTAGCACCTGCTCTGTGGGCCCTTTGTGTGGGCATGGCTGTGGGCACGGAGACGCGCACGCACCGCAGACTCCGCTCCTCCCAAACCTCCATCAGCTCTAATGAAGCGGCAGCTCTGCCCATCATCACTACCACCCTCAGCCCCTCACATTACCCATCAGGACAAGCCCCCCCCCCAAAACAGTGGCGAACGGCAAAGACGTGATTTAAAATGAATCAACCATCTCAAGGCCCCTGAAATGTCATTATAATTAGGTATGTAAATCTCCTTATCATCCCCCTGTGCCATGTATTAGAACGACTGCTATAAGCCCTAAGGTTGCCCTAAAAATATTCAATTAATAAATGACTGGTTTTTGATGAACTTTGATTGTTTTGGGCCGTCTTCCAAGTTTACCTTATCAGGAAATGTCACCTTGATCCGGGTCTCAGCGGTCTGCTAAACGGTGTCACAACATCCGCCCCATATCCTCTTTATTTCTGTTTTAAAGGACACTTTGTATCACCGAATCTCAAGCATAATGATCAGACGGAGTTTTTAATGCCAGATTAGCCCAACTTTAGGTTGTTTTGGACTGAAATCAAAAGCATTATGATGGAATGCCGTTGTTTGAAATGCTGCAGACGGATCTAGTTGACCCCGTGGCTACCCTCGAACTCGCAAGGGCGAGCACGCTCTAACTGTATATGTGAACTCAAACTCAAACTCAAAAAAAAGAAGAAAAAACAAAAATTCAAAATGAAGATAGGCCTTTAAGAGTGCCAGCCAGAAAAAAGCGAATCAGCTGCAAAGAAACGAACAAATGAAAGCCCAGAGTGGTGGAGCTAATGCGCAAACTTGTTTCTGTCCTCTACGGCTCCATCATTTATTCAGGAGGTAGAGCACAAGACGGCCGACTCGCATTTGCTTGATACTCAATTATACATTAGTGTACATCACTTGGCAATCTGTTCATATCAATTTAATTGGATTTTAATATTGCCTCTGATCTTGTTGTCCAATTAACAGTACTGGCTGGCAATAAAGCAGAACCACACACTCTGTGACACCTTTGATCCCCGCCATATGGAGCTCCTCCATTGATTACCACATTTTCTGAAATTTCACTCTCTCAATATGGCCCGTGATGAATGGAAGAAAATGCACAGCCCCGACGTGATAAAAATTTCACTTCAGCTTGCAACTTCATTTATTTTGTTGACATCCTGCACTGATTAAAAACAATAAAAAAGGAGAGCCATGCCCTGAATATGGTATGCAAATAGAGCCCTGGGCAGGCATCTTGTGATGCCAGGGGATTGTTGCAGTCACTTGCTTGGCATCGCCTCAAGAATTCCCTTAAAGTGGCAGCACCTTTTTTTTCCCAAAGACTCAGAGAGATGCTTCTCTTGTAATGGCTGTCACAACACCGCACTGGTGGGGAGGAGGAAAGTGATTTGGAGATCATTTTCTCTTTACAAAGGGGGAAAAACTTTACTTGCATTCATTTTTCATAAGGGCTTACATGATTTCAGAGCTGCGTCACACGAAAGATTAAAAAAGGAAATGGGGAGAAACAGTTCCTGTAGCAACTGTTTATTCAGTTTTCAAATTACCACGTAAAGACATGCAGCTGCCATGAAGCGAGAGCAGTTGTACCTCTCTTTTCAGGCTCGGGGGCAAGTGAGGGGCAAAAAAAAACGAAGAGTGTAACATGCAGGGGTGCAATCACAGCGGAGGAGTGCAGGGAGCGCTGACCCACTTCAGGTTAAAAACTCACTGGAGTCACCAGAATAAGATGTTCTTGAAGATGATTCTTCTGCTTCTCTTTTCTCTTCTTTCATCTCTCTGACTCTCCTGTCCTCTCAGTTGTTTATTCCAGCTTGGGTCCATCACAGCACTTCTCCCAAAATAACTCTACCTGAGGTCTGTGCTGTTGTTCATGGCTCCTTGTTGTAAACCTCTGGTAAATCTAATAAATCAATCCCACTTTTTCTCTCCTGATATGGAACTTCTGGATATCTATACCTCACTAATCAAGATTACACTTATACATGTATGTGTACATAAACACAAAGTGACTAAATAAATTATTAACTACTACTAAATAATGCAGCGACAAAATTAACAGTAACTGCAAAACTTAAAATAAATTGGAATAAAAGTATTTGCATATAATATAATATATAGATGTAGATGTAGTATAATATATATAATCCACACAAGGGTTGAACTTTTACTGTAAAATCTTTATAATCAAAATATTACATTGAATATTAGAATTGTGTTGCACAAATTCTAATATATTAATGTTGTAATTTGTTAGCTTTCAAGTCTATTTTGACAGAAATGTTATAGTTCAAAATGAAATGCTGTAAACTATCCACAAAACTCCTGTAGTTTTTCTACATTAGATTTGTAATACATAACAAATAAGATGCAATGTGAACTCTAGAAGAAACTGCAGACATAAAGATAACTGTAGACCACCTCTAGAGATGGACTTAGTGGCTTTTCTGATTTAATTGTTACACCAATCTTAGATTTAATAATTCTATCACCATTGCATAGCTTCAAAAGTCTTGGAAAATAATATCCTATGAACTATGATACTTTTATGGTGCTTTTTGCCAATTTGAATTTGGATTAGTTACGTCTGACAGATAGCCTGTCCATAAAAAAACGGTCAGTATTGATACCGATATAGGTGTCAGATTGCAAGATCTCTAAATAAATTATTTTTCTGCACCAAAGATGCCTTTTTAATTTATTTTAATCTGACAGAAAAACAAAACAAAAAAACAATAAAAACATATTATTGTTTGCTGTATAAAAAAAATAAAAATAATCTTAGATTAAAAAAGGTATTCCACAAAGAATATATATAAAAAAAAAGACTGAAAAAAGTCGAATGAGGTAAAAATTATATTATTTTGTATTACATTACTGAAAAGCTCTGCTCACTCGTTGTCGTTTCATCTTTCACTTTTTTGTAATTCTCCCTTCTCCTCACCTATATTTCCAGTGTTACTGTCACTCCTACCACAATACATACTGACTATGCTTTCTTCTTTTTTTTTTTTTCTTCCTCCTTGTCTCTCTCCTACACAAGTATAAAAAGCACTGTTGAGTAGTGTCCTATCATTAGAATAATTAATTGTTCAATGAAGTGGCATTTTCAGCAGGAAGTACTCCAGCGGATTCTGTAAGACATTAACAGGAGTGAAAGTCAGCAGCGAGAGGGGGGATGCACTTGTTTTGTGCAAGTCAACAATTTTTTTTTTCTTTTTTTTTTTCAAGGACCAGACATGAGAAATGTAAACATTAAAAACATGAATAACTAGGCTACCTTTACAAAAATATAGAATAAAATAAATAAATCTCAATATGCTATTTTTTTTATAATTACAAAGTCTCTCTCTCTCTCTCTCTCTCTCTCTCTCTCTCTCTCTCTCTATATATATATATATCTTCATATATAGCCTATATAAAGACTTCAGATGCAAAAGCCTCCAAGTGCCATCTGAAATTTCCTTCTAGAATGATCATTTTTATCAAGCTTGTATGTTTATGTTCAGTTATTTCACTTTAATGGCAATGAAAATGACCTATTAATTGTTATTTAAGTGAAATTACTGAACTTAAACATACGAGCTTGAAAAAAATGCTAATTTTAGAAGAAAATTTCAGATGGCACTTAGAGGCTTTTGCATCTGAAGTCTTCATATATATATATATATATATATATATATATATACTTTGTAATTATAATTGGTGTTTTTATTGTTTACATTTCTAATGTCTGGTCCTTGAAGAAAAAAAAAAAAAAAAAAAGAAGAAGAAGAAAAAAATTAGTTGACTTGCACAAAACAAGTGTGCCCATGTGGCTAATATATGTGACTGGCAAATTGCACTTACTGACAATAGAAAGTAAAAAAAAGGCCAGTTGTTTCCAAAAAAGTAGCCTATCTGTTACATGTCATGAATGATGTCTTGACCATTAGCACTTTTTCAGCATCACAGCTTTTCCTAGGGCATATTAAATCAGTGAGGGTACATGTGTGGGGGGGCCACGGTAGGACATCTGCGCCTGCCAGATAATTCAGTTAATTTCTATTCCCTTGAACCTGGAGGTGTTAATTTGGAAGCAAGGCAGTCGAGTCTGAAGAATGCCAATACGTCATCTGAATGATTAATGCAGTCGGGGGAATTGGGGGCCTTTGTTTACTCTTTCATTTTGACATGGCAAAGCAAGGAGGTGCAGTGCATGGCGCTCAGAGTTGAGGGCAAGGGCAACTTCTGTGGGCGTCCTGAGCTTGGTGTGTGGGAGTTTGTGTGCAGTGTAGAGAAGGCCTGATTGTAATGTTGGGATATAGCAGAGAAAAAACACCATCACACTATGTCACCTCTCTGCATTTAGTGTCTACTCGCCAGAACAATCAGACGTGACACATAACACACCATGCGTCAAAATTTGAAGGGTTATCACAGGTAAATATAGCTTATGCACACACTTTGAAAAAAAGAATGTGTTTTTATCTGTTGGCTAAATGAACTCTATCATCTATTTTTATTATAACAAAAGGATTTTAATGAAAAAAAGTCACATTTGCACAGTTTTATTGGTAAAGATTCTAAGTTAGCACAGCCACACAATTTGCAAAAAATATTAATTCATAATCTGCACTGTAAAAAGTGGTAACCTGCAATTGTTATCTTAAAGAGCTGTTTTTTATTACTTGATTTAACTAATAAAAATGTATTGTGTTGGTATGAATGAATGTATTTAGGTTGATTCAGAAATATTAAAGAGATGATTCACCCAAAAATTTGAATTCTGTCATCATTTACTAACCATCAAGCTGTTCCAAACCTGTATGATGTTCTTTTTGAAGATATCTTGAATGTCAGTAACCAAATATTTGATGGGTCCTATTGACTGGAAATTGAAGGAAAAAAATATATACTATGGAAGTCAATAGGCCCATTAACTGTTTGGTCACCCATATTCTTCAAAATATCTTCTGAAGAAAGAAATTCATACAGGTTTGAAAAAACTTGAGGGTGAGTAAATTATGACAGAATTTTCATTTTTGGGTGAACTACCCCTTTAATATCGCTGAATCATCCCTTTAAATAATATTTTTTGACTTGAATAAAACCAGTTAATTTAAGGGGCATTTACACAATACTGTTTTCAACTAAAAATGGAAAACATTGTGCCTGGGCCTGGAATTGGGCCTGGAAATACAAATGTTTTTCAGTGCAAGGTTTTGAAATCTATACCATTATCACTATAAACCGCAAATTTGTGAAAACGTTTTGCGCATGCATACTATGTGTTCAGTCTACAGGTGCATGGTGTTTTTTTTACAAAGTGACATCAGCAACTACTGGTGTCACATTGTCAGTCTGTTTTGATTTCTATGGTGTTTGATTGATTGTTAGTTCAGTTCAGGTGTCTTGTTAATTTGCTCTTCAGTTCTGTCTATTTAAACCCTGTAGTTGTAGCTGGTTGTCCTGTTCCTGTATCTGTGATCCTGTTTTGTGAAGGTTTGAGTTCATCTTTAAATAAAGTTGCTGCACGTAGATCCTGTTTCATCCTTGCAGTAACCCATTGTAACAACTGACCTGACATGAACAGGGGTCATTTGACAATGTCGTTTTTGTGTAAATGTAACCATAGATGTTATTATTATTAGGTTACCATTTTTTTTCAGTGTAGGAATCTTGCTAATGACAGTGGCAATGACCATTTCTTGTAGATTACCTTTTGCATATTTTGTACAAGCTTTCTACATTTTGTCCATTTGTACATTTTGCAATAAATCCTATCTCTGGTATCCAGTTTAATTTATCAGCATAATTAAATGAAAAAGAATTGTGTCTGCAGGAAATAAATGGCACCGTATTGAAGCTCTACTCCGGGTCCAGGCGAATGACACACTCTCTTAGTCATTTGCCAGGCAGTTAGCGGGCAGGGTGTGCCAGACGTGTCCCTGAGCAGTGGGACTTGGCTGGGCTGCCAGCTGCCCTCACAGGCCCCGCAATGCAGTCCTGCCCAAGGTGAGATGAACTCATCTTGAGAGAGCTGACTGGCACAGGCATGCTCTGCTGGCCAGAGAACAGGCAGGTGTCCCCGTCCCATTCCCTTCTTCCTCACTTCTCATGCCCAACGAAGTGCAGCAAGCTCTGACGGATAGCCTGTCTGCTTTCCCTTTGAGCCCGGTCTCTCTCTCTCTCTCTCTCTCTCTGGCTCCTTTCCTGTACGCTAGCTTTCTTTCTTTTTTCCCAGCCCCATCACTTATTCATGGAACAGGTTCAACTCCCAGCACTGATGTCTGGAAACGACGCGTGGACACAGAAGTGACAGTGGGTGGTTTTGTGAGTGGCCAGCGTGGATAACAGCAACCAGGCAATGGAGGTAAAAAGGCTTGATGGTATTAGAGATGTTATCAATGTTAAAATGATGAAACTAACATATTTCTTCAAGGTTTAGGATTGAAATTGATTGTTAATCCTCATGCTCTGTTTGGAAACCCCAGTGCCCTTTTAATGGCTCAAAATATTTTTTATACTTCTTGACTTTTCCTAATCGTATGCACTGTAAAAAGTGATAATTTGACTTAACTTAAAAAAGTGAGGAAACCTGTTGCCTTAGAATTAAGTAAATAAACTTCATGCGTAATTGAAAACATTAAGTTATGTGAAATTGTCATGTTCACATAACTTAATAATTTTAAGGTAAGGGGTTTCCTCACTTTTTTTTAAAAGTTAAGTCAACTGATAATAAACAAACTTCAAGTAAAAAAAAAAACCTTCAAAGGTCCTCCATGAAAACTGTTACATTACTCATGTTTGGGGTCTCTCATATCCCAGATATAAAGTATAAATAAATGCCAAGACTGTCTGACTGAGGTACACACTAAAGTTCACTCTTGCCAATTTTGTTTTAACATGGTTAACATCACATTTCTAAAAGGTGCATGGACATGTGAAATATTTAAAGCCTCAATTTCTTTTTCTACCGGGTTTTTGATGAGATCAAATAAACGCATTCAGACACTATAAAGAAAGAAAAAAAGTGGATAATTTCCAAAATACAATTATTGGATACACACTGACTGAATAACATACATTTTCATCTCAGAAACAACATGAAATCACGTTACTCATAACAATCAAAAGGTAAATAACTAAACTGTTTAATGAAATTTGCATAATGTTATATACAAATGTGTATATTATTATAATTTGTATATAACGTTATGCAAATTTCATCAAGCAGTTTAGTTATTTACCTTTTATATCAAACATATGGCATTTAAAAAATGCACGTTGACAATGCATTTTATTTATTCATTTATTTTTTTAATGAGATGATGAATCTCTTTAAAATATGACTCTTGTCAAAACGCATTTGAATAAGATGCTCTAAATCCTTAATGAAATACATACTGTATTAGTGTGCGTCTCAGAGGAGTTTTACATGGTGCTAAATCACTCTATAAATAGATCACAAACCAATTAAGCCCATGATGGCTAATCCATGATGGGCCTGTATATGCTAGTTTTTTTTTTCTTCAGTCCTCTGTACTCTCAGAAAACCAGAGTGATGGCTTCCTCATAGCTCGCCTGTCCACATCCATTTCATACACCAGAGAGAGCACATCTGTGTTTCCCATTCTCCCTTGTTTTAACGTCCCTCTAGGTGCGTTTAAATTAAAAGCGGTTCAGGTTTATAAAATGTTAGATTCACAGATAATCTGAGGTCTGACATGACCCCAAACCAAGCCAGAGTTTAGAGGAGCTCGCTAGTGACATTATTGGGATAACATGTGTCCTAGCCTCTGACTGAAATGTCTGGAGAAAGAAATTTGCATGCCTCCCTAGAATCATTAACACTTACATAACTCGACTATCGTGATGGCTATGGTGAGGTGTGCGTGTGTGTCTTCGTGCTCCAACGAGACCGAGGCGTTAGCTGCAAATCCTGCCTGCCGTCAGGGTTTTATCCTTGGCCTAAGAGCTGCCTTATCAATGGGCCTGCTCTTTTGAACAGCAAAACCCTACTGAACTATGAAAGCTTCTCACTCATCACACCGTCACCAGAAGCCAACGCGCAGGGAAATGGTATGAGACCTGGAGAATACAAAACACAAGAACCATGCTTTTTACTTTTAAATAAAAGAATTTGATAAACTGACGAAACTCTTTGGAGAGAATTCATCATTTCTTTAAAACGAGAAAATGACATGAGAATTATGTGGGGAGTCAGCCAAGCTTGGGATTTATAAAACACTCAACAAATACCCCTGACTGAATTAATGTAAAACTACTCTTTTCAATTATGCTGGCAAGGTGCACAATTTAACCCCTTGAGAATCTCCTTGAATCTGGAAACATTGCTAATGTTGCCTGTACGTTGCCAAAACCCATCACTGCTTACACACACACCTCCTGCCAAACGTCTGGATCTCCTTTAAGTTGTTACTTATTTCTGTAGACAGTTGTGAACGTTCTGGAGCGGCGATATATTTTGTCGACGATGTGCCCTTTATGCTAACCCTCATTATATATCATAAAACAGTTGAAAACTCATATGTGCAATGAGTTTTGCCTGAGGGCTCTGTGTGTGTTTGTGTGTGTGCTCAAAGCAACACTCTCAAAGAGCATGACACAAGCAAGACTATTTGGCAACAAGTTATAACCTTTGATATTTGACAACCAAACCTACTGGAAGCTACTAGTTTAAGTTGCTCAAACAGTTGAAGACTAGAAACGCTAAGGTCATGGGTTCAATTCCCAGGGAATGCATGAACTGATGAAATGTATACTTGTCACATTGGATACAAAAGTAAATGAAGGGAAATAACAAAAAGAATGAACAAGAGAGAAAAAAACAACTATAAATGAATAAAGAGCAAAACAGCTCATGGGTCAAGTTAGTAAAGCATGCTAACAAAGTGCATTTTTTTTATATTTACAACAAACGGCTGATTATCAAAAAACTTCAGCTCATTATAAAAACCCAACGATGCAAGGAAGCGGTTTGTTTCAGTTTCGAAACCGTCAGAGTTTGTAACCGGTTTAAGTGTTAAAATGGAAATAGATCTGTGCGCATGGAATAAACCCTGCAGAATGGCACAATATCATAGTAATAGGCAAAAAATCAACATAATTTTGCCTACACATTAAGAACTTCCCTGATAAATGAACCAGGTTAAAGGGATTTACATGACCACATGTGGGGTTCGTGTTAGATTGTGCATGTAAACACACTCATTTTTGTTAAACGGGTAGATAACAATCATTACTACTTAATTAGAAAATTATTTGATTAGAAAAAAATATGTTTATTTATTACATTTTTTACATTACATTATTTAATGTAACAAATATCATTGTATCATTGTAACCCAAAAATTGTATCAGGTTCTTTTATCCAAAATGTAATTTCATATAAGCTAACCAGTATCAACTAAATATAATTCACTTTAGATTATGATATCAACCTGCCGTCGTCAGCCTTTATTGAGTATATCATCACTGTCGAAACCCTTTAGAATCCTGCTGAGTCCATTGATGGAGTGGAAAGATCTTTGTTTTGTGGTCAGGTATAAGTTTCCCATTGCTGCACTTTTCACTGCAGGTTTGACCTCTTTAGCTGTTCTACATTTATACCCTTTTACAGCCACACAACAAAAAGGAGAGCAAGAACAAAGCCCAACAATTACAGTCAGAAAAAACTCAACGCTGTGGGGCAAGGTGGACCGAACAGAGTCCCGCTCATCTTACATGGCTCTCACACAGACGAAAAAGCTGATGGGCTGGCAAAAGGCAGATCCAGCCCATCAGGAGCCTCTGAGAGGAAACAGGACGGGGAATTCCAAACAAAGAGACAGGCAAGTTGATTCTTGTAGAAACAAGAAAAAAGAAAAAAGAATTGTGGTCACTGCTTTGGCACACAGCCTGATGTTGTTCAAAAGCATTAAGAAATAGAAGCCGAACGAGGGCCCGGCGAACCACCAAGACCTCCATCGCCGCTTTTTAAAGAGGTGATAGTGGGAAAATAAGGATAAGGTCTGACTAATTTTCATTACCTTATGTGAGCGTTTACTACAGAGTACATTATGAATTTGTCAGTGGGTAGGTGGGCACTCTACACACAGGGAGAAGCCAAAGTCGTCTCTCAGTGACTCTCCATGGTGTCACACTCCACAATAACACTGTAATGTCATTCTGAAATAAAGAAGTTTTGCACATGAGTGGCTCTGCTTTTGTCCTCAGGGTTACTTTATGAAATTAAAATAGAGTGAATGAGACTCCCTTTGAAGGCCAGACAGATAGAGCGAGGGAATGAGAGAAAGAGAGAGAGAGTGGGAGAAAGAAGGGGGCTGGGGGCAAGCAATAGGAGCGCAATTAAAATTGCACACACTGGCGAAATCTTTTTCTTTTAAAGCACAAGTCCTAGCCCTCTTTAGGGAACTCATCAACCCCTTCTCCTTTTGAAGATTTCACAGTGTTTTTTTTTTCTCTCTGGTTTTAGGCAGACAACGAGGTGCTGGCCGCTCCATTATGGCCTTGTTTGCTACTCGTATGCAGGATCATCCATACAATAAAGGCAAAATTAAAAGTTCTCAGATGTGCGGCACTGTTGGCACATGCTGCTAGCGTACGCATATTCTCTCCGCCCCCGGATGGATTGAAGATACCACGTTCACATGGGAGCGAAGGCCAGAGAGGGGAAAACGTGAGGGGCTGCCTTCTGCCTATCGGTGAGGTATAGTTGTTTTCAACAGTGTGGAATATTGGCTGCTGTTGTATGATGTATTTTAAATGCTTAAGCTACATATGCATCATATACATATACATATACATATACATATACATATACATATACATATACATACACATATACAAAATGGGGTAAGCAATTAGGGTGTATCATCGATAATCATTTACTCACCCTCACCCACATGTTGTTTCAATTCTGTATGAATTTTGAAGTTTTGACTATAAAAAAAAGTTTAAATAATATACTGACCACACTTTTCCATGCAGTTGCAGTTGCTTTCAAGTATAGTGAAGAATCATAAAATGTATGTTTCATGCTCTATATTCAGTCTTCTGAAGTCATACAATAACTTTGTGTGAGGAAGAGAATAAAACATTCATTATTTTTATTCACTTACAACAATTACACACTTCTGCCCTAGCTTTTCTTAGCGTGTCGAAGAGAATAATCAGTAAGCGCTAAGCTAGCAGGCTAAGTTTGAAGACTTAAGTGGTAAATTTACTAAGCAAAGTCTAACTAATAACACTACGGAAATTGCAGTGTTTATTTTGACCATCTGCATGGTCAGTTAACCTTAAAGTTATTAATTAACATATTCTAATAAAACACCATTATTTCATACTACGGGTTTATATTGATGGCACTATTGTTAGGAACATTCAGAGTGTATAGAATAAGAAATAATATAAGGCCAGCAAAGCCGACACTACAACTCAACTCAACTCAACAAAACACACACAACATGCAATATTACACCCTATTCTGAGCCTTCACTTGCAAACATGTTTCACATAAGTCTCCTTGAGTAAATTGACCCAAACCTGTTTTAAACTCAACCAGCCACAAAGCATCCTGGGTAACCAGCAGCACTACAACATTTTCATGATTAAGAGTATGATAAAATTAGAATTATCTATCACTTTGAATCAGTTATTAGTTATTTCAGCCAATGAAATTGCTTTGGAATCCAAGAGTTACTAGTTTCTATTGCGGGACTAACCTCCGAACATTGAAAAGTGCAGCTTTCAAAGTTTGCAAGAAATGATTTCATTAATATCTAACTGATTAATTTTTTCTATGACTAAAAGTCACTTGAATTTGTTTTAGATGTAACATTATGGTGTATTGGAAACATATAACTCTTTTCCATAATACAAAAAGAGTGCTTTTTTGGTGAAGTATTCTTTTATTGTGATGTGACGTCAAGCGTGTTTCAGAGCAGTGGGTCGAGCATGCAGATGGGGTGGGCAGCATGTAGCCTTGTCTCCGTGCACTGAGGAACACAGTAATGGACGGAGATGAATCATCAATCTGACACTTCTAACTGCATTCCTGTTTTTACATTTCTCTAATAACAGCTGTTCCAAAAGACAATCTGGAATGTTTCCAGTGTCAAATCAGCCATATCCAGAGCATGTTTCACCTCTTGACGCATACATACTCTGTGTTCTTTGTGTGTGTGTTTGCTGTGAGGTCATGTGTAAGAATGTCTCTGGTGATGCATCAAGATTAACCTGTTTCATGAAAAGGAGGTATGCATGCAGGATGATGCCTGCTTAATCTACAGATGTGCAGCAACACTGCACACACCCCATCCATTACAGGGTTGTGTCTTCTGATGGGTTCAGGACATTGCAACAGGGCATTATGGTTTCATAAATGATAATTTATGCAGCCATGTTAAAATCTGGCCACAAAGCTTCATCGCTGAGCACTTCCTTGCGTCTTACCAAGTTAATTACTAGGTCAAAAAAGCTATTTGTACCATGAACAGACCCCTTTCCAAACACCTTGCGCATTATGCAAAAATGGCAGATGCTGGCAACACCTCCTGAACAAGCTGGTGCAAGGGTGAGAAAGACGGATGAATGTGGAGAGGCGTTTTACGCATTCATTTTGTTTATTTGTTTATTCCTGCAACACTCAGAAAAGACACACTTATAGATCTAACCAACAAAATCTCGGAAATAATAATGCTTATTAACATAGTTTTCAAATTGATTTAATGTTTTACGTTTAAACTGAAAACATAAAGCCAAAGGTTTGCATGGTTTTCTTTTAATAATTTACTGATTTAAGCAACTTAATAAGTAATAAAATGTCAAGTTGCCAAGACTTAAAATCTGCCATTAATTTAACAAAGATAAAAAAAAAATAAAAAAAATGCATGTTACATTGTTTGTTAAATTAGGTATTAAAAAAAATACATGAACAGCACATGAACATTTACAAAATAATAATAATGTAATGCACAGATCCCAACACAAGGTGCAACAACAACAAAAAACAACTAATTGATTATTTAGAGAAACAAACTCATCTAACATCACAAAACAACAACTTAATGAGTGCGACAACCAAATCAACAACAAGTGTAAATAAAACAGGCAAACGGTAAAACTATGTGACCATATTAATTATTCAAGCCCTATAGTGCATGCTGGGAAAATAGTGAATAGTGGATTTCCTGCTATATTCTTCCTTTTAGAATTTTTATTTAATTAAAAGAAGGAAAAAAAGTAAGACAGAACATTTGCATATAACATTAAGATATGATATAATAGCAAGTAATTAAAAAACTAAAATGAGAGAGAGAGAGAGAGAGAACTGTACAGTATTTGTGCTGTATTTTATTTTCTTTTTATTCTAAACTGCTTTAATTATTCTTATTTCTTTTGATTATTTTAATGTCTTCTATGTAAAACACTTTGAATTATCATTGTGTATGAAATGTGCTATATAAATAAACTTGCCTTAATTGCCTTGCCAATAGATAGATAGATAGATAGATAGATAGATAGATAGACAGACAGACAGATAGACAGATAGACAGATAGACAGATAGATAGATAGATAGATAGATAGATAGATAGATAGATAGATAGATAGATAGATAGATAGATAGATAGATAGATTACATGAGTATGTGAAAAACAGTGAAACAACAGATAGCGGCATCAGACCCAAACACAAAGGAAAGAGAACAAGAGAAAAGAGAAACACTTTAATGCTGCAAAAGCTGAGTAAGTTATTCTCTTTCGGCCAAAACAGGGGCGTTGACATAACAAACAACAGATTTGATCCACAGGAAGTATGACACACATAGAGAAAGTGTGTACCTGCTTTTAGCTGTGATGCTTTTCACAGACATACTCCAGGCATTAAGGCAGAAGGAGCTAAGCTATCTATATATGTATGTGTGTGCGTTTACTTGTATGTGGGCTGTGCCGCCCAGGGCATGAGAGTGTTTGCGTGTTGACTTCAGATCCAAATCGGGAGGCAATGAAGGGGACAGGCCACAGCTTTCAGCAACATGTCAACTGGACACATTAACTCATAAAATATCCTCTGTGCGCATGAAATATGCAGGCTGACTCCAGGAGAAGAGTATGTATAATTGATTCAAATGAGGAGCTCTTCCCTGCCAGGGACCTTGCACTCGGTTTGCCAGCTGCTGTGCTGGGAGAACAGAATCTAGGCCAGAGAAAGAAGAAAGGTGCTCTGGACACAGCCTGACCCAGTGGGAGAGAAGAAAAGATCTATTCTAAAGATCTAATTATTATTATTATTTTATTTTATTTTTTATTTTTTGTTGAAGGGATGAAAGCTGGTTTATTAAGGCTTTTAGCACTCCCCCAACAACCATCTCCACCCCCAGGACAAAGGTCCTGCCAGTTGTGTCTACGCACAGCAATTACCTCGGCCAAATCAATGGCCATTGTTTCTGCTGGTAACCTTGCGAATAAATCAGGCTTTGGCTTGAAAGTAGTTAACGCTACCGTTCATGCCGCCCAGTCTTCAAGGTCATTATCTGATTTAGTCGAAGAAAAACACTGTGCCTTTCTTCCTCTTGTTTTCCTTTTCATTTCCTTTTTTTTTTCTTTTTTTTTTTCTCTCTTCTTGCAGTTGAATGGCAACCCCTAATCAAGTCTTGACTGAACACCGATTTTAATCACCCGTCACACAGGGCTGCCAAATTCCTACAGGCAAATAGCCATGAAAAATTTACCAGCAATTCCTCACCTTGTACCGTGCAGCTATTTGTTGTTTTGCTTAAATGTATAAAATAATATATTATTGAGTGGCCAGTGTGGAGGAAGAAGGCATGGAGTGATTCCAAGGTCAGCACTCAATGCCCGGGGACTAGACAATCGATATCATTTAGTCAATAACTTCTTTATTACTCCACTATCACTCCCAGCAAAAAGATTTTGGAGTTAAAACACATTTTTGTATAAGCAGTTCATAGAATATTGAGCAACCGTATTAAAGTATAAAAGCACTACGCAGATTTTTTCGGTTGGCCCGTTCCAGTGAGGTCAGCACCAGTGCCCATCAGTGCCACTGTAACCTTCCATTTCTCTCTTATTAAAGCGGGGTCTCTCACAGGGGGCCAATTATATGATGCGGTAAGCACACAAACCTGTGTGGCAGCGTGTGCGGTGACAGTCAACGTCCCCCCGTCCCAACGGTGTGCCTGCGTTAGGTTTTTACAATGCAATCCCTGCACGCAATAACTGCAGCGCCTTGGGTGAAGGACACAGAGATGCAATAAATATGGATGCAAAACCAAAAATAATATTATAATAGTACATAAAAGACGCCACCATCTTCCCCTATCCGGCCGCATACAAGTGGCGCTTTACTGCAGCTTGTAAAAGTGCTTTATCACCTGCCACCGCATGCACAGAGGAGAGAGGAATGACACTGCTGTACCAGGTTGCATTAGGGGCACTTTGCATCTTTCCTTTTGAAGATTGCACATCTTATTTCACTCGTTTTGTAACAAATTACACATTTAGTAAACAAAATCTATTATTGCACTTTGCCTTTGACCTTTCACTTATATATTGTTTGCTTGAATGCAATTAGATTGTCGCTTTCTGCAATTTTTGCAAATGGAATTCTTTCTTAATGCTAAAGCTGTGACTGAACAGAACAAAAACAAAGTTCAAGCACTGTTCTTGAAATAAATGAGCCAACACTACAGAAGTCAGGCGTGTGCAATGACAGACAGCCCCTCAGTGGGAGCTTCAGGTGATCTCGCTGCCCATTAAAGCAGGCCCAGGTGAGGACTTTACTCAATTGAGTAATCCATGAGGGAGGTGAACAAACAAAGTCTCGCAGTGACGAATGGCTCTGCGGTCAGTAACACTTTGGACCTGACCCAAATAAAGAGAGAGCAAATCAGCCGCAATGTCAATGATGCTTGCCATGGAAAATTCTTCTCTCAAAGAGTGACTTATCAAAATAACTATGTATTTTATTGTTCTTCACAAAGGAATGCTTTTCTTTGGAAGTAGTTCTTCTTAAATCGTATTTGGTCAGTTTAGTAATTTTTCGTTCTCTTTTAAATCAATTGCCAAGGACAGTTTCAAAGTGAAATCAATGGGGTTTTTTTTTTGTAGAATATCTGCAACTCATTTAATGAAAGTTACCAGACTAGGGACTCAAAAAGGAACAAGAATTAGTTTCACTTTATTTTGATGGTCCCTTAAACACATTCTGTTGACTAAAAGTAATGTTGCACCTACATGTCAATTAAATCTCATTTGAGTGTTAGTAGAGTATTAGTAGACTAGTAGGGTTAGGGTTAGAATAAGTTGACATGTAGTTGCAAAGTTACTTATACTCAACACAATGTTCAAAAGGGACCATCAAAATATGACCCATTCCATTAATTAATGCTAATAATGTAAACGTTAGCATTACTCATTATTTAGAAAAGCTTTATTGTTGTGAATCTATAAAATTACATGGAAAGTGTAGATAGTAACACACAACTAAATACCAGTTGTATATTAGTAATGTAACTAATATATTACAATGATGATTTTTTCCCCCCTAGCAAGCCAACACTACACATTTTGGACTATATATTTCAACAATAACAAACATGAAAACATGCAATATTACAGCAAAATCTGCATCTATAGAGTATTAATATCCCTCTATACCCGTTTCACAAATGTTTATCGACCTAGTGAGTAGTCAGATCAAACTTGCTCTGATTTGACTTGAGACACAAAGCATGTTGGGTAATCACCAGTTCCACAATATAGAACCTTGTTGTAAAATGCTACCGGCCAACCTTTGACCCAAAGACTTGTAATTGACCATAGCTTAAAATCTAAAAACAAACGAAAGGCAAGATAAATTCAAATTCAAATTTAAACTTTTACAGTTACCTTTGAGTTTCTCTTGTACTCTTTATCTTTTCTTTCTTTGCAGGGAGAGCTGGTTTCAGACTGAATGGTGCGCTTTGCCTTGCTGGCAGGTTATGTGGGTAGTCTGTGTGCAAAAAAGCAACAGAAAGGTCTAAAAGATCACAGACTAGGGTCAGACAATGTGAGTGTGTTTTTACTGAGAGCAGACCCTTGCAGACTCTTTAATAGCAGCCATTTCCTCTCTGTCTCTCTCTCCAGACGGAGAGCTTTAAAGACTCGGTGGCTCTGATCGTTCAGTCCAGCACCCCAACACACTCAACACAAACACACAACACTCAATTAACTGAAATACTCTAAATGTGGGAAAAAAGCCCAAATCGTTTAGCCTTCCTTCACAACTATGCAAATGAATGTATGGCTAATCCTCTATGATAAAGTTAACTTCTTTCCAACAAATGATCTCTGCTGAATGCATATTTAACATACTCCTGTTTTTTTTTTTTTTTTTTTTTTAATAGATTGAATTCTGTCAGAAAATTGGCCATATGCAAGTCAATTTACTAAAGCAACAAGCCATTTTAAGAACTGGTGCTTAAAGCATAAACATAAACAAATGCAAAATTTGTTATTATTGTTATTTGTATGAACATACTATTACTACACTACTACTAATTATAGTAGAATAAGAATAATTGTGTTTATCATTGTTATTAATATTAGTACAGTAATTATGTTATGTAACTGAAAACGACACAGACACTGTAAATTACAGTGTTACCGAGAAAACAAGTATTGTGTGAGGCTGTCCCCTCCACACTCACGTTTTTTAATGGAAATCTTAATAGCATACCAAGCATTTCATATTTTAAAAGCCTGCAGTCAGCATGACTCGCTGAATTAACATATAGCGTTGCAGACTGAGCGATTATATGGCATCGATTTACAAGCCCCCCGCACGGAGGAGACACATTTTCTACAGCACGTGTTGGTCGCGGCTCATCCGGTCTTAGCGCCACGGCTACAACGATACACGACAGAGACCTTTAATAATGAACGATGGCAATTCAAATGCATAAAAGGGGGGGAAAAAGAACCGCTTTTTTCAGGCATCCATAGCGCTATGTCTTATGAGAGATTAGCCTTTAAAAACGAGACACGTTGATGACACGTACAAGCCCGGTGCATGTGGAAATATTTTCCTCTTCATTCCCCCACTCTCTCTTATACCCTATACCTCTTTCTTTCTCATTTCCCCCGCCCCTGTAAAGAGCAGCGGAAAACATCACATCGCTCCTCCAGCTTAACATTTCTGAGCAGCGATGAATCATTCAAGGCTTAATGTATTCAGGACAGGCCAGGACCAACTGCTGCTATCAAAGGACTTGGTTGAATAACTGTAATAACTGGAAAATTATTTTGATAGCCTGAAACAATCTTATATATCACAGAACTTTATTAAAATAATATCAAATCAAATTAGCCTGTATCCCCATAATGAATTAAGTAACAGGTTACGCTGATATTAATCTCGGCTAGCTTGCAGGCATTGCGGCAGGAGCATTTAATAAGCCAGTCCCTGTTGCTCTGAAGGGCTAGAAATCCTCGAGTACCCGTGCTTATTCAGGGAAAAATACATCAAAAGACTCTCTCCCTCTCTAAATAATGTGCCCGTTTTCCCTGCCTTTGGTGAAATTATTCATAAGGATAAAATCTTGGTGAAATCTCGTGAGGGTTCTGATTAGCAGCTGACCCGTGGGGATGGTGCGTATCCTAATCCCCTAAATGCCTCGCCGTTCAACCCCCTCCCCTTCGCCTCGGTCCGTGTGCCGAGGAGCAGACCCTGAAATAATAATATAATCATGTTTTCTTACGGCGGCGCGGAGCAGACGGGGCGAGCGGGAGCTGTGCCGGGCCTTCCCCCGGTCTGGGTGCAGCTGTCTGGGCTCGTGCTCGCTCAGGCCCAAGCCTGACTCTCAAGCCCCCCCTTCGGCTTCGCTCCCTCTTGCGTTCTTTCTTGGATACTGTCCATTTTCAGGGCTAAGAACCTGCTGGAGGCTCTTTAAATTTTTTAATAGAGCCCAGATGAAGCAGTGCTGGGGAGAGGAGAAGACAGCTCGTGTCAGTTTTTTCCCCGAGCTCCCAGAGGCCTAGTAGCCCTGTAATGATCTGGTAAGGCTACAGATTAAAGTCAAGCTGGAGTCCAAGAAAAGGGGGGAAAGAGAGCTGCCATCTCACACACTATCGCACACACACACTATCGCCCGCTCTATCTGGCACTTACAGACTCACACAGAGGCAAACTCTGTTATCTCTCTGTCTCTATTCCTCCCTTTTTCTTCTCCTTATCTCTCTCTTCCACTCTCGCGCTACCTCTATTCTGCTGTTTTATGTCTCTCGCTGGTCTAGTGGACCCGGCCTCTCTCTCCTGGTGGTGGTGGAGAAAAGGAGGCAGTTGGACAGATGAGAGCGAAGGGGGGAGTACTGTATGCCGCCACCGTTTTTGCTCTCATCCTCCCTCCCTGTTTCCTCCAAGCAGGCTTCTTTTTTTTTTGGTGTGCTATCTCCAGGTTATCTTTCTTCTTCAACCCACCCTCTTTTTCTACTCCTCCTTTCCCACTCGCCCCCAGGTCTGGCCGACTTGTTGTGTTGCCCTGCAAACTGTGCTACATAACCATCCTCCAGGGTGGACACTAAATCTTTTGATGCAGGCGTAGTGGTGATAACATCTGAACTGGGGGAGACTTCTCAGGGCATGCTTGACAGATGTAGCGGGGCCTTTTAGGATTTAGAGCCGAAGCGTATCTATTACGGGTGCTGCCGCGGCACTTGGCAGGCCCGACTGGTAATCTCCCATGAATGTCTGTCCAACTTATCACAGGCCCGGGACAGGTTTCTGCAGGAAAGAGGAAATCGTCGAGTCTGCACCCCTGAAGACGCACGGACCAGGGTCTTTGAACCAAGGGCGTCTGCATTGATGAGACACAAACAAAATCAACGTAATTCATATTCATAAACGCTATTCTTATGCGCAGCCAGACCAGGTCTCTGTGAGAATGACCAATCCCTCAAGCTGAACTTTGAATATGCAAATGTGTGAAACTATGAAAGTGACTCATATGGCCTTGAGAGGTGAACTGTATAGGAAATGAGCTAACCGTAAGTCATTTTATATGTTCGAGACTTATTTTTACACACAGTTTAAGTGACTGATGTGAACTGGGGGTGGGGTGGTTATGGTAAACATCCTAAAGAAGTGATATACAGATGAAGAGGGAAATATGACCTTAGATAGATAAACAAAACCAGGCGGTTGTCAACAATGAAGGACTGAAGATACTGCGATAGATAGACAGATGACTGTTGCGAGACACAAGGGAAATGTGGCTTTTGTCTGTGCCTGTGCACATGTGTGTCTTTTTGCATGCTCGTCTGCATGCGTTTCTGTTTCGGAGCAGCATGCGAACAAATATTTGTGTTTGTTACTCCCCTCTGGAGGTTTTGATCCTGTGCCATCTGGCAGCTCGTGGGGATGCGGCCCGTCATCTTCCTCATCTGATGACTGTTCTGCCCTCTACACCCCTCCACACCTCCATTCACCCCACTTCCTCCTTACTCTGTCTCTTCTCCATGTCGTCTGATCTCCAATCTCTGAGCTTTTCTACCATCTCAAGCTCTTTGTGCTGCAAAACATACAGGGTCCAAAGTTTACGTTTGGCCACCCCTTCAAACGGAGATGGATTGAGAAAATGTACAGGCCATCAACATATTTTACTACACATAAAACTGTAACATTAGGGTATTTTGCATGCATGAACTTTATATTAAAATATATATGTTTGTAATTATTTAGATGCTTTCCATTAAATATTCGTGGTAACTCACAAAAAACACAAATTAACAATAGTTTTATTTGGTGGCTTAAAGTGAGAAACATTCTAAATGTGTCACAACTTAACAGATAAAAATCTGATCTGATGGTAAATTGTCAGAAAACACAAACGTCTTTGATTTGACACTTACACAACATCAACAAGAGTCAGACTATCATTTTCACAGTTTAATTTAAACCATGCAGTGTTGCAGAGTTTATTTACTCACACAAGCCAATTTTCTTGCATTTAGAGCTCAGCGACAGTTAATTTTGGATCCCGCATACATACATATCCAAAACATGAAAATAAAAAGACATGGGAAAAATATAAACACACAGTGGTGGTTTCAGAACAGCAGAAAGGCTGGTAGAGGTTAACAGGAGTACATTTGCAATTTTGTCCGTGATACCATCTGTTAATTGTTTTTGTATGTGTGTGTATAAATCTGATTATGAATGAGAGTGAGGGAGATTGAGGGAAGCAGTTCAAAAATTCTGTAATTAAATCATTTTCCTGTCAAACTTCATTATGCAAATCAATCTTTAAGCTTTTTGTCAGGTACTGGCCTCTTAAAGAGAAAGATCTATATCTACAGGAAGTGACATTGAATCAAATCACAATTATTTAGTCTAGCCTAGCAGTAGGGCTCTAGAGATCTCGTATTATTGACGATTACAGAAAATTACACTATGAGAATTCAGGTAATTATTTCTCTGACTGCTCATTTGAACTCATTCAGCTTTTTATCCATGATCAGTCATTTTACAAGGTATAGAAAATAATAATCTGCACACTTCACTTCTCAGAGTCAGATACAAATGAAATGCATGTGTGTGTGTGTGCATAGGGGTGATAGGGGTTTTGTGTGTGTTTTGCTCAGAGGAAGGTAAAAGCTGAGGTTAGTTTGAAGGAGACCTAGGTCCTAAAAACTGTCCTCAGGATACACACCTCTGTGGGCATTTCTCTGCTTCCTTCAACTGGGGCCTTACCACACACACACACATACACACACACACGCACAGAGGTTTCCATATGGGGACTTATAGACATAATTATTTTTATACTGTACAAACTGTATATTATATCCCCTAAACCTACCCCTAAAGCCTCAGATAAAACTTTCTGCATTTTTACATTTTCAAAAAAACAATTTTCATATGATTTATAAGCTGCTTTGCTCATGGGGACCAAAAGAAAAAAAAGAAAAAAAAAGAAAGAAAAGAAAATCACCACAAGGTCGAAAATTAGGTATTTCTGTCTTTGTGGTGACATTTTGTCATAGGGAATACCAGGACCACAATCATACCAGGATCAAGAACATAAACCAAGTTATTCAAAGCAGACAGATCGTATTAAGACAACTTATCTCAATGAGTAATTGCATATGCCTTAGATTAAAAACCTGTAATTCTAGGATATAATTATTTTATAGGACTGTAAGAATGGCAGCTAACTGAATGAAGAGAGCTAGATGAAGATTTCATCCAGCCATCTGTAATAAAGGTGTGATTCCACAGAGATATCCACAGTATATCCTGGACATATAAGATATCTTAATTCATTACTCTCTGGGAGTTGGCAGGGATTTAATATTAAAAAAAGATGGAAATAAAAAGTAAACGTGAGGTATTTCTTTGACTGGAAATATGACTATTAAACATTATTAAAAATGCAATGATGATGATTATTTGTAGGGTCTGTTAATATTAAATTCTTGAAAACTCAATAGAGTAATGAATAATAATAATAATAATATTGATATTATTTATTTATCAATAATCATTTAGAATATCAATAATAATAATAATAACAATAACAACAACTCTACTCAAATGTTATTTATAAAGCACTTTCAAAGCCATAAAAATGGACCAAAGTGATTAGAACTCTAAAAATCATACAAACATAAAATAAAGACAAAGCACAACACCAATAAATCGTCCATCAAATCACTCACATTTATCAGACCAAATGCCGAAAGCCTGATAAAGTAAGAGTTAAGTCACTTGAAGTCACACAATAACAACAGCTACAACAACAATAATTATTATTATAATGATGATAAATAATAATAAAAATAATAGTAATAATTATTATTAGCCATCATTCTCATGTAAAAGTTGTGTTTCAGGTGTGAGAGTGTGAGCTTCACTGCCCTGGGTGACTGTGGAAACGTATGGCCAATCTTCCGCAGTCACCATTGTCACTTTTCTCTAACTCTCCTCTGTTTGATGTCAGATTAGTCCAGGAATAACTAATTCTCTATTCTTCTGAATCTAGCACACTGAGGGAACTTTGTTGTAGTCCTAAGAGGCAAACAATGCTTGGAGGAGTTAAACCTAATGAAAGCCTTTGATCCTGCAAGATATTAGAGAGAACGCAGGAGGAGGGAAAACAGTCAAGTTGCTGAAAATCTGACTCGAAATCGAAATGCAAATGATATTGAAATGTAGAGATTTTGCCTTCCTCTCTTTCCTTTTTTTAAAAAAATAATTAATAATTCCAGTTTTGTTTGTATTAGTTTTAACCTACTAAAGTATAAAGGCTTTTCTCACAGGAGTGGCAGTCCATATTTATACCACTGAAAGTGCTATTTTCAAGTTGCACAAATTAAAATGTCATATAATGCTAAATTATAAATATGGAGACCAAGAACCAGGGGAGGGTTAGAAAGAAAGAAAATCTAAAAAAGAGATGAATGAGGTTTTGTTTTTGTGTGTGTTTGTTATGGGTGGATACTAACTCTCTGCTTCTTATTTTATTATGCTAGTTTTCCCTAAAGTAAAGAGGGTGTGCTAGTCGTGTCTGAGAGGCTGTCTAATGACTGCTTTGTTAGGCTGTCAGAGTTTGTGATGAGAAGAGTAGAAAGGCAGCTGACCCAAGTGTTCAGGATGTGACAGTAAACATATGTCACCAGAAAGTGTTCAAAGTGGCAAACACAGAGAATAATAGGACACTGTGAAGCTTGTGCACACAAGTTTTCTGCAGCATCTACCACAGGACACGAGGGACACAGCATCATTTATTTTTTGGTTTATGGTTGATGCTGCTGGGAGATTGTAATAAGAATTAGAATATTTCTGAGAGCAAATATACACTGAATATTTCACAAATAATTACAAAGATTCTTCAAGTATCACGATGAATAAATCAGGAAATTTTGAATTAGAAAGACTGAAATAGTATTTTCTTTTAACCCCTAAACGCATATCTTGGGTCTTTAGTGACCCGGGACATCGTTCACTACCCTCCTCCTCATTCATTTTTTAAAGTTAGACATCAACCTTCTTAGCATTCCACAGTCAATTCATTATAAACAATATAAAATAAAAAATATATAAAATAAAAGAATGCCTGTTTTGCCACAAAAATTGTATAGGGTCGCTAATGACCCGAGGTGTGTAACAGTGTAAGTATATTTTCTTCACAACAATAATTTAATCTTTGATGATTGAATAAGTGCCATTCACATTTATTACACAAGGTGGTAATGTCTGATATACAAAGATGAAGTGACGTTTCACTCATAGTTACTGCAGCAGAAAACAAAAGAATAGAAAGTATCATCAGCAAAACTTGAAATGGCTCAGCGATTTACTGCAGAGCAAGTACTGAACACAATCAGATATTAGTGTCACTGTCGCTTGATGGTGGATCTGGTGAAGAAACTGTCAGCGATCAAAATGTTGATTTTGAACATGTTGAAAATTATAGTTTTGCGAATATGTTTGAGATGGCGAATATGAGCCAAATACTGAATGTACTGGGAAATGACCTCTGACGAGGAAAGTGATGATGGTATAAAACATCTGCTCAAACTGAACTCTTTCCAAGCTCTAAAAGCTATCAAAATATGCTTTATTTTATTCTTCTGTAATTGTTACTGAAATATCAGGAGAGTTTTATATTATCGCGACAGGTAAAGATCCATCCACGTTAGATATAGATCCGGGTCGCTAAAGACCCGAATATGTAATAATGATTGGTGAAACATTCATGCATTTAAGGGTTAAACTGTAATAATCTTTGTTTTATTTACAATTTACAAAATATTTTTTCCAGCGTATCTGATGAAGCTACTGTGATAGTAGCAGACATATGTTCAAACAAGAGAACTATACTAAAGCAAAAGAAAACATATTACAGTCTTAAGATGCTTATTCAATCAATTTAGAGCAGGTTTTTAAACATATTAATACCAAGGACCAACAAATATGATTATCCCCTTGTAAAGAACTCCCTTTAGAAGGGATTACATTTATACTGCATGAGAAAAATAAATAAATAATGAAATGTGATATTATAAAGACAAATTGTTTCCTCTATAATAATTGGCTTTATTATATATAATAAAATAATTTGCTTTTATTTTGTCATTGTGCTAAAGCAAATTATGAAAATATTATCTAAAATATTTAAATTATTAATTTATTAAATATTTAAACAGCATATCTTCTTTCCCCCTAAACCCACTATTTACTTATGTACAGTACCTACATTTTAGAACTTGACTTGAAAATAAACCTTTTCAACTCAATCAACTTTTCAGAATAAATATAATTTCCCATGATTTCCAACTTTAGACAGTCTTCAGAGAGCAGTAAAAAAACATAGACAATTTTTTTTACATTGTTACTAACCCCCCTTCTGGCCCCTGTTTGAAAACCCCTGGGTAGATTTATTATTAGATATTAACATGTGGGATCAGTATTCCATTGAAAGTTTAGCATTTCTCTGGTTTCTTTGTACAGGAGTTTGTTTGTTCAAGTATGTATTTGAAATTGGTCTATTTGAACTGGCCTGGGGGGCTCAGCTAGCTAGACTGATAAAGTGCAGGCCTGTTGCCTGGAGGTTGTTGAGAATGGACTCCCCCGTCCCCTCCCCATCCGCTTTTTTACTCCTTCCCCTCAGTTTCTCTGCCTCAATCTCAAGCAAAGCAAATAAAGTGATGTTGAGGAGGTGGCAGGGTGGCAGGCCCCCCAAATGTAAAGTTTGCGCAATCACTCAGATACAAGTGGCACCGCTAAAAATTGCCCTCATACATCAGCTTATGGTTTACAGGCGCTGACAGAAAGGACGTTGAAAGGTCAGAAGGAAAAACATATAGATGTGTCAAAGCCTGCGCTCAGGGCAGCAGGACTGCAGGATGATGGGAAGTGAGATGAGCTCTGGAGGGACTGAAGAAGTGCTTGATGGGGCAGGATTCGCTTCTCTCTCCCTCCCCTCTCTGTTTCTTCCCTTGTAAAGGAAAGCGGCGTGCAGGCGTCAGCACCGGAGACCAGGTACAGTTGGGCTGTAACCTCTCCCGCCGACCCCTCGTGACAAGACAGATAGCTCCATTCATCTGCAGCTGAGCAGCAGCGCGCCGCTGCATTTTTCACCCCCTGCTCAGGATGGATCTGCTCGCCAGGAGGAATGTCACCAGCCTGAATGCCCTGATCTGTCACGAGTCCACCATCCTCACCCGAATCACAGCACCGTAGACAGGCCGAGAGAGAAACGGAGGAGAGATAGAGACGAGCAAGTCAGACGATGACCATTTGCCAGAAATAACAACAGATCATGCAGAGCATATAAACAACGATCTGCCTTTAGCGACCATATGCTTTCTCAAACGTAAACCGAGTGAGTTGCTTTCAATCTGTGACAGTGATAGTAAAACATATTGTTGAAAATGACTTTGGCGCTGCGATTGCATACTGATGCTATTAAGCTCCAGTGAAGGACAGTGAAGTGATGGAGAATTTATCAGGGCTGGTTTTTATCTTGCACTCTGCGCAACAGCTTCCATATTGATCACTGTTTACAGATATAATCACTTTCAGATTCATTCTTCATCAGTATGGCCTTCTGTATTGATTTGGTTTTACTCATGTCTCTCCATAAAGCCCCTGCATGAGTGCAAAACCCAGGGAGAGAATGTGTGTGGCTCATATTTATGTATGAGTGCGTGTGTGTGTGTGTGTTCATTCAGGCTGTAATTCTGTTATGTTTTATGAGATATCGCTCTTTGTTTCTTTGTGAGCGTATAGTGCAGCACAAAGGTCTCCTGTGGAGGAAATAAACCCACTTGAAAAGATAAAATGTGATGGCAAAAACAAGCGGTAATGTTGGTAAGTACAAAATCAGAACAATCAGAACAGATTCTTATACTGATAGATATACTGTATGGACAAAGAAGTCAGTTATATAAGTGTTCTCTTTTTTCTCTCTCTATCTTATAGGGTAAAGCTGTCCTGATAAACTGACCTAAATCTATATCTAAATCTATATACCTACACCGTAAAAGTTTGGGGTCAGTAAGATTTCTTTTTAAATAAATTAATTAATACTTTTATTCAGGAAGGATTCAGGAATGCGTTCAACATCATGTGACACTGAAGACTGGAGTAATGATACTGAAAATTCAACTTTGCCAACACAGGAATAAATTATATTTTAAAATATATTAAAATAGAAAACATTTATTTCAAATTGTAATAATATTTCACAATATTACAGATTTCACTGTAATTTTTCAATTAAATAAACACAGCCTAGGTGAGCAGAAGAAACACATAAAGTGTCCTTGTTACAGTGCAATTAAACACTTAAGTACTGAGTAATATAGTTTTGGTTTAGGGTTAAATGCATGTAATTATGTATAATTTATTGTTATTACTATAATAACTACATGTAATTAGTTATTATAGTTTGGCATTTCAAACATTATCTACATTAAAACATTGGCTGATTGTGTCCATAAGGTCTAAACCTAAAACTTCTAAGCAATTTAAACTTTTTTTCCCCCAAAACTTTCAAAGGCTTTGTTCAGCCAACATTAAAAATTTGCCTTCATAAACTTTTATTTTCTATTTAAAAATTAGTTATATGAATTGCTTTAAATTACAGCTTTAATTCTACGTCCTTAAATTCTGATTCAAATTGCAATTCTGCATCCTGTTTGCTGCCTCAATTTAAAATGCATTCTCAATTCACCTCCTAATTTACGCTGACGCACACACAAATATACATGCAAATGTAGATGTTCAGAGTTTTGAATATAAACTCACATTCAGCCATTCGTGTGATTCCTTGATTGGATCCACCAGGGTCCTTAATTGCTGCTGGGACACAGGTGGACAAGAGAAGACAAAAAGAGACAGTAATAGTGGGTAGAATAAGAGGCTGTTTTTCTTGACATGGACACATTCTTCATACTTGCTTTTTTTCTGAACAGGGTTGTCTGTCATGTGCCTCTGTTCCATTGGAACTGTTGTTATGTGAGGTTTTATGTCCCCTTTGAATAATTGACTATCTCTCTCATAAAATGCATTGTACTGGTTCATTAGCCGAATGAGCTGCATGAACAATGAGGAGATGACATCAAAGGAGAACGGAGAGGAGAAGAGAGGAGAGGACACATGCAGAGCTGACATAATGCTGATTTCAAACCACATGAGAAAAAGCAGCCGAGGCCACATCTGGAAGCCGAGCGGGGCAGCAGTGCAAGAGCTGAGCTCAGGCTGGGCTTCACTGGCATTTTATGCACTGTTGAGGACTCCTAGAGAAGAAGGAGGGGCAAATACACACACTCAGGACTGCTCCTGTCTGTACTGTGGCTGTTTGCGAACATCTCTGCCCTCCAGTCAACATAACTAGCCTGCAGACCAAGTGTGTGATAAGTGTGTTTATCATTGAACACCCACATATGGGTGGATGAAAGCGTCAGTGGCCTCATTTGCTCAAACCCCCCTTCTCTTGGTGTCTACGTCAGGGTTGTACAAAATTGAAGAACTGGTTCCCTTTTCATTTATGAGTGTGAATTTGAATCAAATTGGCCCCGCCCCACAGGAAAAAAATTCAACACAAGCAAAGCATTCTGGGAAATGAAGTTTCCGTCCATCCTGGTCCACCAAAGTTAATGTCTTAAAGGTATAGCGGAGGATTTTCTTTTTCCGGGTGGATCATCAAGACTATTGGTCCTCCTAAGTGTCAATCATTCTGGTGATATGTTTACGTAAGGTCGTCGTACGTGCTCGTGCACACGATTCACATGATGGCGTGCGCTCAAAACACAGGTTGGGCTTCCCAATGATGCCTCAGTCGCGAAGTTTCTACTTGACAGGTAAAGTTTGGCATGCTATTTGGAGAAATCCATTTAAAATCACTGCTAGTAAAAGTTAATGTAAGCTATGATTAGCTCGTGCATGCTCTCTCGTGCACATGTTTAATAGGCGTTCCCTCTCGGGAGCAGGTAGAGTGTTGCGCATGTGCATTTTTTCAAAAAGTAGAGAGGGCGGTTCTTTTCTAAAATTCGGGAAAATCCTCCTCTATACCTTTAAATATGTATACTAAATAAATAATTATATTTTAATATTTTTTTTTTATATTCAATTACCCTCGCACACCTGCAGTTAATGGATAGGTGTGTAGGAGAAAGGACCAAAAAAGCCACAAATCAAAAACAAAAGAAAGAATCAAAAACGTTAAACATGTTTTCACTACGTTTTCTTTTTTAATGTAGTTTTTAGTTTAAAATTATGTTAACATCCATGATAACATCCATGATAACATCCATCCATCCATCCATCCATCCATCCATCCATCCATCCATCCATCCATCACCTTCAAATTCCAAAGTTTTTTTTTTTAAAACAGCTTTGCTAACCCGATTTTTAAAAACCGTGCTTTTCAAGTTAGAAACAACATAATAACCAGTGTTGCTATTGTTAATTGAAACAAAAAAATTGATATTTGAAATAAATATGAATGATAAAATCTAACAAATTGTTTGTTTTCATCTAATGTTTAATGAAAATTTTAAATGTTGCCATGGCAACTAACTGAACGAGACCATTGTCATATTGTGGCACAACGAAGCTGTCCACACTAAACGCGACAAAGTGAACGTTGCAAATCCATTTGTCCTGTGTCAGAAGTAGTGCAGACACTTGGAGTATCAGAAATAGAATAGTCAGAAATAGTCAGAAATAGAACGGGACATTAGTTTACTGTCTGGAATTTGTTGTGTTGTGTCATGCTGCACCACATCCAGTGTAGACAGCATCACTTATTATAATGGGTTCTATATGCTTTTGTCACTTTGCATTGTGCCACTTATTGCATCTGGTGTAGACACGGTGTCAATTATTAAAATGACTTAAACTAAAAAAAAAATTTAATTAAAAATAAATAAAATAATTAATAATAAAAAAAAAAAAACATATACTATTACCAAAACATATAACAAAATTACTAAAATTTATTTAAATATTAATATAAATAATACGAAAATAACATGGTAATAAGAATTTCTTAATTAAATCAAATTAAAATCTGCATCATATTTACTACATCAATTATAAATTCAGAATTGAATTAGAATTTAAATGGCAATCTCAATTCAATTTTGAGTTAGTGTTAAGATATTTCGTTTTGTTTCTGACAACCCCGCAAAGGGGAAAGTGAGAAACTAAAGTGATGGATGGACATTAGAAGGTGGCACTAATCATGACGAAAAATTTAGCGCTGCTACTCAAACACATTCAAACTGGCATTCAGAGTAAGCGAAACTGATTGGATTCCCTTCTCCTTTACACTTCAGTGAAACCAGACCACATTTAGATGTCAACCTGAGACTCGTGAATATGTGATCGTGCAGAAGATGTTAAGCTGCTAAGACACTGCCACATGACTCTATTCTCAAATACTGTACATGTTCACCACTCACATATACAAGTGTGCATTTACAGAAATGTTGTTTATACCAGTTTAATTTGATGGTTATGTTGGGCAGCTATTACTTTCCAAAATTTGCAGCCAATAAACAACGTTCTTTGAGCTTTGAGATTAATACAGCAGACATCCATGGATAGTCTGGCAGTGATTGTCTGAAAAATAAACTTTGTTGCGACTTTTTGCAAAGTGTTTATTATGGCAGAGGGGTGAGTGTGTGTCTGGGAAGGGAAGGGGAGGTGAAGAGAGGGAAAAAGAGGGATTTATTTATTTGGTTTGATTTTCACTCCTAATCTTCCCTTGCTCATGCAAATGGAGCGAATACGGAAGGTGGCGTAGTTATCTTTCTTTACATCAATAAATAAAAGGCTCCAGTAGACCACAGGACCCAGCTAATTTTCCAAACCAGTGAAGAGGCTTTTATATGGGGAACACCTCTTCCATCCCACCTCACTCTTTCACTCTCTCTCACCAAAAGCTCCGCCTCTTTCATTTTCATTGCTGTTTCATTTGGTTTTTTTTGTTGCCTTCTTTGCCACCCACTCATCATCTGGTGTGTATCTGTCTGTGTGTACGTCACATATCCTCTTGTGTATGTTGGACGGAGTGATGGCCTTGTAGCCCCGTGGTGGATTTGGATCAGGTTCCTGTTAGGTAAGAGGACAATGTATTAAAGGCCAAACTGTAATTTCCTCTGTTCCATCTAATCTCCTCATATTAAGCTTCTCCTGGACGATAAGATGGCTGGGCCTCCACCTTGGCCGGACAGCTGACGGCCAGCTCTAACTACAGCAAAGGACCCGGGATGACACACCCACACACATAAAACTCTCTTGAGAGGAGATTAATTGCTCTAAAATTAAGCCTGTGTGTGTGCTGTGACCTTTAGGGTCACTTTCCCTCGGTATGATGAAGCACTGTGGTCCTTCAGTCCTTCAGCATGACCCAGCTTCCCTCATATAGCACCATCTGCAGCGCAAAACACTCAGCCACACCAACTGGCCTTCAGAGCAGGTGGATCACAGGAACAAGTAAGCTTGTGTGTGAGAAAGAAAAACTGATACAATACTCTTTACCATTATGTGAATACAGTCATTTCAATGGTTCGTAGGAAGGACATAGAGAAGATAAATGCAAAAGTTTATGAATTGATGCTCTCTCTTGTGATCAAACCTTGAGAATATTCAGAAATCCAATTGGATGCATTCTTGCTTGATTTCAAAGTGTCACGACTTTCACAGTCTCAAAACATTCTTCAAAAGAGTAGGAAGCAGGTTGCTGATATTTTTTTTTCAGCACATATGTATATATGTGACATAGTAGTAGTGATTATAAACCAATATCCCTTCTCTTTACCTGTCTATCTCCTAAGATCTTCTTGTTCAACAGCACCAAACAGCAAGTGTGGACCAATCATTCTGTCTTACACAGATACCTTGAACACACACAAATGCTTTCTAGACATGTAGCATGATGGTCATTGCACTGTTGCAGCTTTGAATAGCCTTCGATTCGCTCTGCGGCCCACTCAAGGGAGAGGGCTCATGGTCTCTCTTTTACTTTTATGTGTTTTGCAACTGGATTCCTGCGCAGGCAACCCAAGAATGTGATGAAAAGTGTCGAATCTCTGGCCAGGCCACATGCATGCAGACATAAACAGAGTGCCTAATGACACTCAGGCCTCGCTACTCGGCCACTTTCAACTCAGCCCTAAACACTAGCAGCTGGGCCGAGGTGGCACCAGAGATGTTTATTGGGGGGCTTTAGCCCATCAACTTATTGTCAACAGTTCAAGAGCTTGTCAGCGGACCCACCAGATGTGTAGTGAAGAGAAAGAGAGAGGGTAAAAAAGAGAAAGGAACAGGAAAATGAGAAAATCTCCCTGTGTCTGCCTAAAGCTCTTGGAAAGTCTAGTGCTGGTGTAGTCATCCCAAACACTGTTTCATTGACTTTTTTTTTATTAAAGTCATGCTTCTGGGGGTCTCACTGAAAAATGATATGGTGCAAATCATATTGGTGTCATGTTCTTAGTTTAAGAACATGACAGTAAAAAAGAGAGATAGTAGAGAGAGAGAGAGAGAGAGAGAGAGAGAGAGAATAGAGAATAAAAAAAATAAAAAATAATATATATATTATTGTATATATATATATATATATATTCAGTTAACAATTACCCTCGTACACCTGCAGGTAATGGATAGGTGTGTAGGAGAAAGGATCAAAAAAGTAAAAAATCAAAAACAAAAGAAAGAATCAAAACTGTTAAACGTGTTTTCACTACATTTTCTTTTTTAAATGTAGTTTTTAGTTTAAAATTATGTATTAATTTTACAAATTATTATGATTTAATTTTTAGCTATTCATCAACTCACGAACCCCCTGCAGTTCCCTCATGAATGGCAGTTTAGGAAACCCTGATCTAGAGCTTCATTATTGTAGTTACAGAGTAATGCTTAAAATGACAATTTTTAACTTAGCATATATTACATGTTGCTACAGTATAATAATTAATAACAATAATGTGTCGTTGCAAGCATCTATGCAAAAAAGTAACATGAAAACTGCAATGTAAAGTGCAACCTATAACAGCAGTACATCAATATGCAAGTAGGTGGTGACAAGTGATTGTCTATGAATCATTAAATTGAATCATTCAGAAATGAAACAAGTTACTATTAATGAATCATTGGCTGCATTAGAAATCACATACAGGCAAAGAAAAAAAAAAAAAAAAAAAACAGTATGTGAAAAGTGTATACCGGTTGACTTACTACTTCCGGCAAGATTCTGAAATGTGGATACGATGGACACTTTACTATCCCATGAGGCCATGGGAGAGGATTTGTAAATGGCAGTAAAGCGATGCAACTGACGCTTATAGGTTACAGTGTTACGGCCCAACCCTTATGAGTGTTGTATTTGTACTTTGTGTGTATCTGTTTCTGAGCTCTGATTAGTTTCTTTCTCTTCTGAGGCTCCACCCTAACCTAACAAAATTAGCCTTATAATAAATGTTTAAACTGCACTTTGCCTCGCGTGTCCTTTTATGTTGCTTACCCCTTTTTTTTTTTTTTTTTTTACGAGCATTTTAGAAACAGGGGTTCGTAACACACAGCATGAAAATGACAACATGGCTTCAAATTCCACTGTTATGCAGACGATACCCAACTATACATCCATGCCCAACGCAATGCTCCTTTCCCAACTCTTTCCATATCAGCTTGTATTGATGAAATAAATGCTTGGATGACCAGTAATTTTCTCAAACTCAACACAGACAAAACGGATTTACTTCTTATTGGTTCACCTCAAACTACATCCCGGGTCTGTGTTGACAATTTCAATATTGCTGGAGTTCCGGTTGAACCTTCCACCACTGTCAAAAACCTGGGTATAATCTTTGATTCCTCTCTTTCCTTTCTTCCTCACATCTCCTCTCTCACAAAATCTGCCTTCTTCCACCTTCGCAATATTGCACGCTTACGTCCATTTCTTACCATCAGTGATGCTGAGACCCTAGTTCATGCTTTCATCAGTTCACGGCTTGACAACTGCAATTCTCTTTTCTATGGCCTACCAAACTCATCATTAAATAAAATTCTATATATCCAGAACTCTGCCGCCAGAGTCCTCACTTACACTAAGAAATGTTCCCACATTACTCCCATCTTACGCAGTCTACATTGGTTACCCATCCGCTATCGCATTCAGTACAAGATACTCCTTATTACATTCAAAGCACTCCATGGTCTTGCCCCAAACTATATCTCTGACCTCATCCATACATACACACCTGTCCGCACACTTAGATCATCTGATACCGGTCTGTTGACAATCCCACGGCACAAACTATCATCATTTGGTGGAAGGGCTTTTTGCACCGCTGCGCCAACTCTTTGGAATTCAATTCCACAACAAATCCGCAATCTCTCATCACTACAAGACTTCAAAACCCACATTAAAACACATCTTTTTGTCACTTGTTTCCCTGACCCCTGAATGTTCTGATTCTATATGTACTATACCTCTACTATGTTATCCTTCACAGTTTATATGTATCATCTCTATGTCATGTTTCTATGTTATGTGTAATTGTAATTATTGTAAAGCGACCTTGAGTCCTCAGAAAGGCGCTATATAAAATAAACATATTATTATTATTATAACATGGAAAATGCAGTATGTCCGGATTACATTCAGACTATATACTGTACATTCATACTAAAACATACTTTTTTAGCAGTCACAAAGTAATTTTTTTTTATATAAAAAAAAAAAAATCTACTCAGAGAGTATGGGATTTCAGAAGCAGCCACCAATCATTCACTCAACAGATTTGTTCAACAATACTGATTAATTCAGAAATTAAACAAGTTGTGCATTGTGTGGAGATGTAGTAGATTGGATACTTTGAAACTATTTACGCTGGTGGTGCAGACAAGGTAGCTGCAATATGGTGTCTAAAATTGCATGTTACTCAATATTAAATATGTATCGTTTAAATATATATATTACTGTAGCAGTGATATTGATGTTAACCAGCCACATCACAGCAAAATGAATCTCTCCGAAAAGAAACAGAAAAGAAACTGCTCTCAGCAGGCTGTTGCACAATACGCCTTCACGTCCAGATGAGCATAATATGATTTGTATTTGTGTCTGTTTTAATCGCTCGAGCTAAATGAGAATTTAATTGCTTTGCCACCATTTTTGCATCCAGCCACACAGAGGCTATGGCCACCTCACACACGTCCCTAAAGCTCCACAATCCCTAAAATGAGTTTGTACTGTTTATACGTTAGAAGCCCAGTAAACAAATAAAGCAAATAACAGGAGGGGAGTAGTGATTTACCGCATTTGCTTCTCAGCATCCCCCCCCCCACCCCCCCCACCCCAACCCAAAAATCTCCTGTTTTGCAACATTAGCCAATGTTTACCAAAGTTTAGATAATCTCATTTGCATATTAAATGTGATTAGCACAGTTCATTGTCAGGATTACGCTTATTGGGTTATACAGTCGCGTAGCATGAGTGGTTGGATAGATCCGTGTTTGGGGCGTAGAGGCCAGTAGCGTTCACAACTATGCTAATGAGAATACCTATGTAAATGAAGTAAATCGTACATACTCATTCTGCAGATTCTCCATCACACACACTTTCTTGACTGCTAAAACACACATGCCCGTTTATGATCAGCCCATGTGTCTTCCCCTCAGATAATTTCTTGGTCGTAAAGATGCAAATGAAAGACAAGAGGAGACAGAAGACAAAAAAAAAGCACTTTTCTAGAAACTAGTGTATTTTTCTAAAGCCAGTTTTAGAATCCAGTGTTTTATCCAAGCAAAACACATTTAATTTATGGGCTAAGAATTCAAGGCTAATGTTTTGCACACATGCTCCTCTGTATTAATGTTGTCTGCACTTGAACTGTTGTCTTTGCAACTGACCCATGGCTTACTAGAAGATATAAGCCAATACTGGCACTTCACAGAAATTTCACACTTGAAAGAAAAGAAAATGAGAGCGATGGATAGTTTACTGAATTACACAAATTAATAGTAGCACCCAAAACTTTATTTGATTCAAACTGTGATATAAATGATGCACTAATGCATCGGGCAACTATCAGTATTGACCTATAAAATCAATATCTGCGATGTTGTACATCAGCTGATATTATTATATTATCAGCCATTTATGTCCTATCAGTCAAAAAAAGTCAGACGGTGACGGTGAAGAATAAAATGTCTCTGGTCAGAAGTATATCAAAATGAAACTTGAATCTTTGAGAGATAGGGTGAGAAAGTGTGCATGCTTTTGAGTGTGTGTGTGAAAGGGCCACAGCTGTGGTCGTTTCTCTGGCGACCCTGTGGCCCTGTGTCCCCTGTGCGGGCTTCTTTTTCACATCTGCTACAGCTGGAGAACAGCGTATCACACACTTTGCACCTGAAGGCACTCATACGCACACATACACACACTCACAGATGCATGAACACACTCACACATGGTTGACCCGAGGTCTCAGAGCCCTTAGCAAGCCCATGTGTCAACTCTGGGCACACTTCGCCCTTCTGTAAAATATATATATATCTGTGTGTGAGAAAAAAAATGTGTATAGTAAATTTTGTATAGTATAGCTGGGTCTTTCTTCAACTGTTCATTCTTATTTCATGTTAACTAAGGTTAAATAAGGTTAATTAATCACCCTTATTGTAATGTTTTACCAAAACAGCTTTCAAACTCTCACTAGTTTAACCTATAACAACAACAGTGGTCATACTGTACGTGCTACACAGGACAATTATGTCACCATTAACATTGTCATTTACATCACACAATTATTAATTGTATTTAAAAGAATTCAGTAGCGTAAATGACATTTTTAATAAAAAAAAAATTTCTGTGTTAGCATTGTATGTATCCTACAAACACACAATTAAAAAAAATAAAAATGTACACTTCTTGAAATTGATTTGAATACTTTCCACACAGTAAATATTGAAATGGTGTGTTTTTCACTTTGTGTTAAGATCGAATTTCAAATATTTAAATGTTCATATTTTAAGATCTGAAAATGTACACAATTCATTTTAATTAATTATATCATTTTCACTATTAATGGTATTTAACATTACAATATTTTAAATGAATAAATCAATTAAATCTGTACCATTAAAAAGTTTGGGGTTGGTAAGATTTTTTTTTTTTTTTTATGTTTATAAAATGAGGCTGCATTTAATGGATGGAAAAATACAGTAAAGCAGTCAGATATATTTTAATATATTTTAAAATGTAATTGAATCCTGTGATGGCAGGATCCTCAAGAAATATTTATTATTATTATCAGTTGAAAACAGGTCTGATTAATATTTTTGTGGAAACTGTGATACTTTTTAAAGGATTCTTTGATGAACAAAGTTCAAAAGAACAGCATTTATTTTGTAATATTAAAATGTATTTAATTACTGACCCCAAATGTCTGAATGGTAGTATACATATTTAGTATGAAAAACAACTTGAATGTGTTCATAAAAAAAGTTTAAGGTCAACACCTGGGATTATTAAATGCCACCATCCCAGTGCTGAGTAATTGACCACTTGCTGACAGTTTCAGACAGCATATCTTCTGTTTTACCAAAACACAATACAAACATTTTGTTGACGTTCAATACAAATGTTATAATAAAAAGATGTGTATTGAACAATAAAACTAAATCTGTGAGGATACCCTACCAAAAATGTGTTTAACTTTTTTTTAAACACATTATCACACACAGAGAAGGAAAGTTCCCATGCAGCCCTGTTCCTCCAAGCTGCATTGGTGCTAGACTGGCACATTAACTCCTCTTGACCCTCTATTCTCACCTGTAATAAAGCAGAGGACATACGCACACATACTCATTTCTACTCCACACCCAGCAGAGAACAGAGCAATGGGCTTGAGAATATCCATGCTCATTAGCCCAGCTTCTGTCTCCACATAGTCTACTGTGTGTGTATGTGTGAAGTCTCAGGTGGCACACAAGGCAGATGAAAGTGTGGAAAAGCGAGAGTAAGATATGTGACATTGAACCAGTGGTGTGGGCGCCAGCTGCTCAGGTTTAGTGTGTGTATATGTGTGAAGGTGGATGGAGAGGGGCCATCAGTTCACAGCCTGTGAACCTCTCATTAGACTCTTTCTCACCGAGACTTGAGCTGAGTGAGGAGGGTGGGGGAAACTGGCAGTACACATGATCACAGGCCTCGCCTCTACACACACACACAAAATAACAAACATCACACTCATTACGCACACAAGCGTGTGCCGAGCTGGCACTCATGGAGCGGGACCCTTGAATGCTTTTTTCTCTCTCCTCCCCTCTCTGCCCTCCCTCTGTGAGAATGTGTGCTAAAGCTAAATCTGATAATCAGGAGTGACGGGCTGGTAGAATGTGAGCTGAACAAGGACCTGAGAGATCATTTTAGAGCGTTCAATTTGTGCGGTAATAATCTGCGTGACCTCACAACACAGAAAGTTCATATCAGCCATTCTCCTAATTCTCACCCAAAACAGACCACTGGGACTAAGAATCTTGCTCTGTCTGATTTGGGATTTGGGAAAAAATTTTTAAATAAATAAATAAACACATACATACAATTACGGAAACATCTTTAAAATTAGATGCTTACTTTTGGCACAAAACAGTGTGCCAAAAAAAAAGAAGTGTTTAATTCATTTTGAAAGAAATTTCATGTTTAGAAATTAGAAAGTTTAATTGAGTCACACAGATAAATGTATGTTTTCCCTATGAACAAAATGTCAAACCTGCTCTTTTCCATACAACAAAAACGTGATCGTGAGATGAAGTGTGAAAAAAATATCTCCTGGATTTTTTTTTTAAGTATCCACTAGATTAGATTAGACAAGCCTGTTTACATTCATTTCATGTTTTAATTTTCAAAAATCTAAATGAATCTTGATGACTCAAAAGGCCTAAGATTCAAAGTTCAATATTTAACTGTCTCAAAAGGAGAAATTACAATTTCTTAATTGGTTTCAGGAATTCATATCAAAACATATTCAAAACAGGAGTTCAGTCTTTCAGAAGTTTTCATGGCAAGAGGTTAGACATTCATTAGAATGCTTAGTCCAAAAATATGTTACTGATGGATTTTATCAGTTTACATCAGATTTCTTCAGAGAGATTTATTAGGCATGTCCATTCCGACTTAAATTTTGAAGCACGAAGAGCATGTCAGCAATGTAAATGTAAAGCTCTAAAAAGATACAACAAATAATCCTGAACTGAGTTTGTCTACAAAATCTATAAAAGTACAGAAATGAGGCTGCAAAGGATGACAATGACCTAAACACTCACTGTGCAAGCGCTATTTCAGCACATTTAGCGCTTGGTTAAACTTGATAGCAGGTGTTTATTGAATAAGATGCAGGCTTTGTGCTGAAATAAAACACGCAAAAGTGACAACTGTTCACCTTTGTGCGTACTGTTTGTTCTCACAGTAAAACTGGATATATGTGTATCCAGTAAACGGTAGGGGCAGTATGTGTGTGTTTTGGAATAGAGATGTCTGTGGTCGGTCTCTCTCTCTCTCTCTCTCTCTCTCTCTCTCTCTCTCTCTGTTATTGATCGTCCAGCACTTTGAGAACAAAGAGTTAATCCTTAAAAGGCCAAACAGCACAGATTCCTTCGCAGTCATGAAAGTTTAAAATGTCTTCTTTTTTTGTTTGGCCCTATGAGACGTGTTCTCAGTGTAGCTGGCTGTGTGACCTGGGGCTCAATGGAGATCCAATACCCAACCCTATTCATCCTACATTCAACCAGTCAATACCTATTATTAGATACTGTTGGCCTATCCGCCCAGTTATGGCACAGAAAAGTAGGTTTTCAGATTGGATGGTGGAGGAGGGGAGAGTTGAAACTCCACCCTATCTAATACTCTCTCTCTCTCTCTCTCTCTCTCTCTCTCTCTCTCTCTCTCTCTCTCTCTCCTAGGCCTGGATCAGCTTTAATTGAACTGCATAATATATAACGGATTCAATCATGATCCCAGCTCAAACAATCCTGATTATTAGGGGTGATTTCATTGACTGAGCTTTGGTTTGTACAACATTTTACCATTGCTCTTCCTTATTATTATTTGGCTACACTTTATTTTGATAGTCCACTTTAGACATTCTACTAGCTATACGTAACTTTGCAACTACATGTCAACTAACCCTCATTAGAGCATGGGTGCAAAACCCTGCAGAGTTTAGCTACAACCCTAATTAAACAGACTTGATCCAACTAATCAAGGCCTTCTGGCTTATTTGAAAACTACAGGTTAAGGCTGTGCAATGGCAATGACTTCGTAGGCAGGGTTTGCGCACAAAGGTACCTCAAAAAACTGATTTTGAATAGGCTTCGGTGGCAGCGTAACAGTTTAATTCTTCAAGAGCAAAACAGAGCGAGCTTTGGTGATAACTAACAAATATTTAATTACTAATTTCTAGCTAGAAATTACATTAAAAGTGGAAAACATTGGTCAAAAACGTACATTTACACACAAACTGACAAACCACAACTTTTAAACGCCATCTTTGTTTTTTCACACAACTGTCACAGAATGAAAAGCACAGGATTGTGGGATATCAAAGGCAGCGAAGGATACATCTATGCTGCCTTCAAAAATCGATCAGATGAAGGTATCTCAGGAGACAGGAAGTGAAGCTAACATTGGATTTGGACATGCCTTGATGCCTTCCTACCTTGGAATGCATCCTCTGAAGGCAGCATGTTTAAGCTTTCGGATGCAACCTATGTGTGTTGGAGCAGGGTTGGAACTGAACTCTGCAGGGCTGTGGTCCTCTAGGAACTGAGTTTTGCACCCCTCCATTAGAGTATTAATAGACTGTTAGGTTAGGGTAAGGGTTAGTAGAATAAGTTGACATGTAGTTGCAAAGATACTTTTAGTCAGTAGACTGTGTGTTGGGTGACCATCAAATTAAAGTGTCAGCAGAAATTAAGCAGACAGTCATCTGCTAATGAGAGTTAGTTGACATTTTAGCTAACTGTGATTTTGTACATTTCTGAAATGCATAACTTAGACAGTTACCTCTGATAACAGATCACTCTAAATTGTAATATGGACTCATACACTTTTTCTGTAAAGCTGTATGTGTATTGTGAAAAGCGCATTCAAATAAACGTGAATTGAATTGAATTGAACATGCAGATGCAAAGTTACTTATAGTTAGTAGAAAGCCTAAAGTGGACATTCAAATTAAAGTGTTACCTTTTTGTCATTTACCTGTATTTTACTTGAATCACTTTCATTTTTATTTGTAATTTACATATATAACCTAGATTTATAACCTAGATTGCTTAATTTCTGCTGATACTTTAATTTGATGGTCACCCAACATACAGTCTACTGACTAAAAGTATATTTGCAACTATGTCAACTTATTCTACTAACCCTTACCCTAACCTAACAGTCTATTAATACTCTAATGGAGGGGTGCAAAACTCAGTTCCTAGAGGACCACAGCCCTGCAGAGTTCAGTTCCAACCCTGCTCCAACACACATAGGTTGCATCCGAAAGCTTAAAAATGCTGCCTTCAGAGGATGCATATATTTAACCTTTTTATTCTATTATGTATTATTTTAGTTTTACATCATTTTGAACTAAATTGCAAATGCTTTGGCAGTTTGAATATTTGATATTAGTCATGTCAATAAAGCAAATTAAAAGTGAAGGTCTTCCTGTGATTATTTTAATGTTTTAACTCTCAGATATTTGTTTTGAGGAAGTTTAATTTGGTTCGCATCTTATCCCATTGTTTTTATACGATGTGTTTTATTTTTTATATGAGACTTACCAGGGCCTGTGCTGTTGTCTCGTTGTGATTCATAGGGTAATTGTCGTGAAGTGGGCCGGCCTGCCTTCTCCCAGGTTCTCCTCATCTGGGCGGCTAACACACTTCGGACCAGTGTGATGAGTAATGCAGTGCTAGCTGCCTCTCTGACAGTACTGGGCCACTGCTTAAGCTGAGCACAGGAAGAAGGAGCTTGTTTGCTAATAGGTAATAAATTGTCGGTTTAATTATAACAGCAAGGTAATTACAATCGAGGAAACACCCAGACCCAGAGGGAAGAAAAAGGACGGAGAAATTCCTATTAGAGGAACAATGGGCTACACTGCACCGTGCCGCTGAGTTTTCACAGAAATTAATGGAAATGGAGCTGGTCAGCTTCAGATCTGCTTTATACCTCTGTTTGTCCTTTCAGTCTGTAAAGGCCACCCTTTTCTGACAGACCACCCTGATAAACGTGTCTACCACAAGAGCAGAGAGTTACACGAGGACAGACTGAAATGGAGGGCCATTTCTTATATCAGTTGTCTCTGATTCTGGCTGTCTCTCAATTCATTAGCGGTAGTCCATAAAAGCAAAGCCTTTTTTCAGTATCATTCCAGTTGCATGAAAGGTAAAAAATCCTGTATAGTTTACTTGTCATTTTATTGTTTCTATGCCATTACATGTAAATTGTCGGTTTTCTTTAATTAAACAAAAAAGCAGGACAAGTACATCTTTCATCCATTCATTTCTTCTCAGTCCAGTGTAGCCATCGTTTGTTAAATATATTTTGCTCAAACATTCATGCCTTTTCTACAGAACTCCTTTAGTATAATCACCTGAAACAAAGCCTATGAAGCAGATCATAATCACTTGTTTCTGTGAGTGAGAGTGACTCAGGACATTGTGAGTGCGAATGCAAACTCATATCTCGCCTGTCACATGCTTGTGCGACCCCAATCATTGTTTTTGTTCAGTGTGCAGTGATAAAAGATCAGAAGAGGACTCTTCAACATGAGTTACTCCCCCGCCCTCTGCAGTTAATTGTACAAGCTAATGATGTGCGGCCCAACGGGGGGTCATCAATCACATGTCTCAACCTTTTCATCTCAGCCTTTAGCTGTGGCCTCAGCAGTAGCCTCTCACAGCATATGCTTTTAAAATGTGTCCGACTGTGCGAGAGCCTCAGTTCTTCTCCATCACGTCAGGATGGAGGGATGGAGCTTGCAGGCTCCTCTCTTTGTCACCACCACTTGGCTTCAAACTCTTGCCGCGGGTCCTAGGACACTGATCCTCCAGGCACCCGACACCTCGGCTCAAGCTCGGTCGAGTCGCTCGGTTTGACAAGAGACAGACAAATGCGTGGTCGAGTGTTCAAACATGCATGCAGTCACACATTTGGACCATTAGATGTCAATTTGGATGCACTGCCAATGTCTTTAACACTATTTTCGAAAAGGCTATGGAGTTTTAAGTCCATCTCAGAAGTCATGAGACACTCCTCTTTCTCACTAAATCATCGTCGTCTGGCCCTCTCTGCGGTCTGTGACGAGCCCCGAGACTGCACCGAGAGCCCGGCCACATCTAAACCGCCCTCAATGCACTTGTGTGTGACCAGCTCTGGGGTACATCTCTTAATCCCATCAATTCAGCCCTGCCATGACTCCACCGTCGCCTCCAAACCTTGTCTGCAGTCATTACCCTATCTAGCCTCCATCTCAACACACACATTCATGTGCACACTCACACACACACACACACACACACACACAGACTAACCGCAATCTCAGAGTACAGGAGGACAGCCTGTATCAGCCTTTTGAGAAAGAAAAGCACACAAAATCCCCTGTAAAACACAGACAGAGGAACAGCCGAAAAAGGAGAAGGGTTTCGAGAAAAATCTTGGGCTGGGTGGGGGAGGGGGGTAGGCTATTCATATTTTTTATGTGAATTTTTCAGGGTTATAAATATTTCAAGCAAAACTGTTTTATTAAATGTATTTACCCCATTTCAACCTTGAGGAACCCATCAAGATTCAGCCTCATTAAATTTGTGTTCCCACAAGGGGAGGTAAAAATCCTGACATTTTCATAGAATCGATGGAGAAGACATCAAACCATGAAACGTCCTCTCAGCTTGAACTACAGTAAAACCAAATGCGACAATAAAAGACTTGAAATAAATGCCCAAAACAAACAAAATGTATAAATAAATACTACAGCAAATCAGAGCTAAAACACAAGAACAAAAAAGCACAATAAGATGTTTATCAGGGTATTATTTACCCTGACTAGATTCGTGAAATAAATTAAATATTTAAACATCCTTAAAGGTGCTGTATGTAACTTTTTTTATAAAATGAATCCTTTTTTTATTGCCCGTCTGTGAAGGGGTTGTAATCACACATTACAATGATCCACTTTTCGCGTTTTGCTATTACCTCTGAAGGCCAGTATTCCTATTTTTATGTGAAGTCTCCGGGTCGGATTTTCTGCGAAATCCACCGGATGTGACGTGCATGCGCGCTCCCGAGCCTCTCCGTTTTATATATACAGTCTATTGCGACGGCACTGCAGGTAACGACATGGAGTCTGATAACACCAAAAAACGACCTGCCTCCAGCACAACACAGACTCCAACACAAACAAAAAAAAAAAAAAAATTTCTGCTGAAGCTCGTCAGGCCAAACGTCAATCGGATCGACTCAGGACGAAAACACGGATCAACATTGGCAGAGCGTTTGAATTATGGAGAGACCTCCGCTTTGTTTTAGGTATAAAAACAGACCCTGAGTTGGCTTTCATCCTTTTGGACAGGTAAGCTAACAATAAGTTACTTCAAAGCATGTAAAATATATTGTGATTTTGTGCTTTAGTTGGCTCAAGTTAGACATCATTAGTTCGCCAGGTAACGCCGACCATTTGCTAACGTTATCTGATGTGAAAGACTACAGATGTAACTTTATTGCTTTTCACGAGCACGAGCGCTGTTGTTGCAATCTGAAACATCACCGCTAGAGGCCGCTGGATCCTACATACAGCACCTTTAAGATATTTTATTTACGCAAAATTGAATTAAACATTTATCTTATGCAAAGTTGCATAATTCTGCAGGTTACATAGTTAGACCAGTAGGTGGCAGTAAGTGACTTGATGAGTGAGTCATTGAATCATTCATTCATTAAACCGATTTGTTCAGAGCAATTATTGGCTGTGTCCGAAATCACACATGCTCTATATAGCATAAATGTGTATAGTATGAATTAAATCGAGGCATACATTCGCCATGTTGTCATTGTCATGTGACCTACCAGTGTCAGTTATGTTGCTTCACAAATCCTCTCCGGTGGCTTCATGGGATTGTAAAGTGTCCATCGTATGCACACTGCAGAATCTCTCTGGAACACTCCAAGTACTTTTTGATAGCTCTTTTATGAGTACTGAATTCGGACATACTTTTTTTGTCACATACTGTTCTTCACCTGTAGTATATAGTAGGGAAGCATGCAATTTCAGATGCAGCCATTCACTTTGGAAGAATTTTCTTTTCTAAATTCTGAATTCTAAACCGCACACTGGTATACTAGCCTACTCTTACCACTTTTACCATATATTTCTATGGCAGAAATAGTAGAGAACTATCATGCGGTTCCAAATTTAGCATCTGTCTTTAGGAGTGAGTCACTGAATCATTGATTAATTGCATTCCATTCCTTCATTCATAAAATGGTGATTCAATCAAGAATGAAACATTTATTTATCTATTTAGAAAAAAAAAGTTATTATTTATTAAAATATCATTTTTTTATTATATTTTTTTTATTTGTTATACTTACTGAATGGCTGGAAGACAAAATTTCAGATTTAAAAATCATTTTGGTGGGGTTTATCCTAAAACCGTTCCCCCGGTTCCAGGTTCCTCACGGCGACATATGTGGGATTGTTAATAATCCGTGTTATTTGTTTAGTCATTCTCAGTCTGTGACACAGGATACAGGACCACTTTTGATAAAAAGAGACAGCAACTGCAGGTGCCCTACCCTGACAGTGACTGAATGGGGGCAGGATGTACACTGACAAGCCTTGTCAAACAGGTGATCTCACACGTCCACACACAACAGCGGTGTCCGCACGCACACTGACACAGCCATTGTGACACGGATGGTGTCACTGACAGTCACGTCACCTGTGAGCAGGTGCCGCTGAAACACACACACCCCACGATCCTCTGGATGAGAAAGGTGAGAGAGACTGATTAAGCAGTAGTGATGGAGTCAGTCCAGAGACTGGCCACATGGGAGTGCAGTAACACATGGATGCAACTCCATCCAATGCCAAGCAACACAATGCAGTTAAAGCCAGCTAGCCAGATAGCACCCTTCCTGTTGTCCTATTTTAGAGATCTCCATAGGCGCAGCACTTACTGTGGAACATTGGCCTTCTTACTCAAGGCAGATTTATAACATGCCATGTGTAGATCAATAAGAGAACAATGTGGAGAGATGGAAGCACAAAAGCCGTCGGAGAGAATTTTTGGACAGTAAGGGCTTCCTGCTAGGAAAAGGGACAATGGAGAAATGCCTTGACAAACCAATGCATTAATCTAAAGGAGTATGACAGGCAGTTCTGTAATCAGAAAAAGAGGGGGGTTGGGGGGCTTGATTTTTATTTTGGATAAATTTCAAACAGTCATGGAAATGTACAGTATTTCATGGTCTTAAGTGATGGAATAAAAAGAGACATTCAAAATAAAGGGCCAAAGCAGGAGAGAATAAAAAACGAGACAGCCCAATGCTCTTATGTCACCTGAGGAAACGCATTTGCCCATTAGATGTTGACCCGATTTAGAAGCGCAGCTGTGAAGGTATCCTAGAGTCAGACACCTTCAGCGTCCCTCCCTCCTTTCTTTACCTCTTCCACTTGCCGTAGATACAGCACGACTATTGTGTGAGGTTCCTATGCTCTCTCTCTCTCTCTCTCTCTCTCTCTCTCTCTAAGGTTATGGCTCTCTGTCAGAACGATGTTTGTCTTTTATGCTTAGTGTCAGGATAAGAGAAGAAGGTGCCGTGCCCCAGTTGGGCTTCATTAGGACCGGGCCGTTGCTGCACGTCTTCAGGCACCCACGCTGTGCCACTCAACATTAGGCTTATTAATTCACACACAGCTGCCTTCTCTCTTATTCTCGGCTGTTTGGGAGTCAGTCTAGCCTGTGGCCACTGAGGGACAAATCCATTTTAACAGATAGTGCAAGTCAAAACCCATCCACACTTGGACAAACGTTTTCTGGAGCAGAAAGTGGACAGAACTCTCTTGCTCCAATTTTTTTCATCTCTATGTCTGAGCTCACTGTATAGGTTTCATCCCAGCAGGAGTACAAGGCCACTCTATATCTATCTATCTATCTATCTATCTATCTATCTATCTATCTATCTATCTATCTATCTATCTATCTATCTATCTATCTATCTATCTATCTATCTATCTATCTATCTATCTATCTATCTATCTATCTATCTATCTATCTATCTATCTATCCGTCCATCTGTCCCTCTGCCTTCATTTAAACAGTTTTTTTAAAGGCTTAATTGAATTGCATGGAAATGTTTTTCTCAGTTTAACTCTTTTTTTTTGAGAGTTCTCTCTAGTTTTCAGATTCAGCCATTTTTGTATCAGCAAACATGCTCTGCAGCTCTCCCATATTCTCTTCATCCCTTTGACCTCCACACATCTTTTCTCTTCCCTCGCTGTCTTTCTCTCTACACCTCGAGAGCTCCAGCGACCAGGCCTGGGCACAGCCAACAGCACCGCTCAAATGTTTGGACATGAAAAGCTAACCGGCGGCTTGGATTCTCTTTCCCTTGCCGGCTACTCTCGCCTCCTACCTCCTTTTGATCAGCCACAAGGAGCGTTTAGACCCTTTCCACACCTCCTAACTGTAAGCCTACGCGAATCCCAGCCTTGCTTTCACACGTGTGGATTTTTTTTTGCGGCAGGGCTGCAGGGGCCGTGGGAGTAACTTTAGCCCCTGAGTGAGAGCCACCTCACCACATCAAGTCTTGGAGTCAGTGGGCACTGCCACCTCCAATTTAACCTCTCTAACGTGACACTAGCCAGGAAAAACCATCTCCACAGAAGCAATCGGAGCTGGAACAGAATGAGAGGCATTCAAAGTGTGATCTCCTTCTGCAGCAAGGTTCATTTTTCACTTTTTCCCTGCAGTGGATTTGTTTTTCTCTCTCCAGAGCCAGGGGATAAAGGGCTGTTGGGTAATAATGAGGGGTGACCAGGGATGTTGAATGTTGTAAGTTATGTGGAAAGTGTCAGGCGGTCCAGTGTGGAGTTACAGTGTGTCTTCTGAGCAGCTGAATTAAATAGCTGGCCGCATTATAATCGTGGGGAGGATTCAGGCCCATATGTAACTCCATCTATGACCTGCTTTTTCGACCAAAGGGTTTCTTGTGTCACAGTTTTATCTTGCCATTTTCTTTTATTTACATATTTATTATGTACAATATATATGTGTACAACACAATCAATCATGATATACATATCAGAAAATAGTTTACCAAGTGGCATGCTTTATGGCTTTCCTTGTAAAAACTGGATTTGTCACATATTATCTCATTTTAAACTTCCTCAAACAGTCTCTTCGTCCATGTTTGATGTTCAAGATACATGAGGAGCGATACTTTGGTCCAATTTCAGTGATACGTTTGGTCCAGATTTCAATGTAGAATTGAGTGACTGAATTTCTTCTGTGGATCACAAAAGAAGATATTATTTTGTGTTGTGTTTTTTGTCCATACAATGCAAGTCAGTCCATTGATGTTTTGGACCTCACTGACATTAATTGTATTGACAAAACCAGTTGAAACCGTTTTTTAATGACAGAATTAGCATTTTTGGGTGAACAATATCTTTAAGGCTTTTTTTAGAGAGTATACACCAATGTTCAAAAGTTTGGAGTCAGTATGCTTTTTAAAAAATAAATAAAAATAATAATTAATACTATTAAAGTATGCTTTAAATTCATCAAAAGTGTAAATAATTTAACATTGCTACAAAAAAATGTGGTTCTACCAGAAAGACTCGGGAGATTAAATGATATAACAAGAGTAAATTTATTAATAGCTCAGCAAGCATAGTCTTTGGCGTAGGCCCCGTCCTTAGCAAGCAATGCGAGGGTAACGGAATCTGCAAATCCCGCCTGAAGATGAAGGCAGGGGCGCAGCCGACCCCCTGGAGGTAAAGGAAGGGACCATCCTGGTGGTGGTGGGGAGGATGGAGGGAAAGGACCAATTTGGAGGTGGTTGGGGAGGATGGAGGTAATTGGCGCCGTCAGTATCTGCGAACTCAGACGGATGTAAGTACCATTCTTTTATACTGAGAGTGTTAACACATGATTGGTTAGAAGTGAGAATTCATGACGCGCTGATTGAGTCTTCCTGGCAGAACTTAACGCTAAGCTTACATTTCTTTTAAATTTCATCAAAGAATCCTGAAAAAAAATTTATCAGTTTCCACAAAACTATTCAGCACATCTGTTTTCAACAGTGATGATGAAAAAAAAGTTCCTTGAGCAACAAATCAGCATATTAGATTGATTTCTAAAGGATCATGTGACACTAGAAGATTGGAGAAATGGCTGCTGAAAATTCAGCTTTACGTCACAGGAATAAATTACATTTTAAAATATTTTGAAATATTTAGAGAATATTTCTGTTTTTACTGTATTTTTAAACCAAATAAACACAGCTCTGGTGAGCATAAGAGACTTCTTTCAAAAACATAAATAACTTTTTGAATGGTAGTGTATGTTGAATTACCTCATTGGCATTTTTTTTTTTTTTATTGTTTGAATGCATCCAACAAATTTCATAAGGTTAACAGAAGATTTCATAGTGAAGATTTTGGGCCGAAGTTTGTGTCTAGTCACAGCTTTTTTTTTATTCTAGACAATGCTGATGATAGCAAGAAGCCAAAAAAAGGTAAACAAACCAGCTTCTTAGCATATTCAATCTTTCATACGCGTCTCTACTTGAAAAACCAGGCGACATGCACAGACATGCACGGCTGACCCTCTCAAATTTAGCATGCGCTGTATTTTTGGGTTCTTTGCAGCATACAGCCAAAAAACACATTGTGGGATTCGCAACATAGTGCGAAAGACATGTCCTGAGCTGGTTTATGCCACAACCCCTTGCAAGCATGCTGATGAGAGTGGTTGCTGTCGAAGCAGCATGGGACAAAACCCGGCACAGGTCAGCGGAGAATGACATCCAAAGAGATCTGAGCGAGGGAGGCTGAGGAGCTCACAGCAGCGAGACAGGCCGAGAGACAGACAGGGGGCATGCTGCTCTGGAAACAGCAGGGTGAAAGCCCCTGGGCTCTTGATCATGCGGCCTCTTCAGATGAATTACTTATTAGGGAATATGTGCAGAACGTGGGCTCCTTCCAGCCTGTGATCTTCCTGCCAGTTTAGCCAAAGTCCTCTCCTCTCCGCCCCTCAGCCAGCCAGACTTTATCTGGCATGGTCCTGAGCCCCAAGCTCTCCACGCCAACACTAGACACGGCGTGGAAAGAAAAAAATGAAGAGTAAGATAGGGATCGAGAGAGAGAGAGAGAGAGAGAGAGAGAGAGAGAGAGCTTTCATTCTCCTGGTCTGGCCTGGGCCTTTTTTGACTCGTGTAGAACCGCAGAGTGCACACACATGTGCTCGCCGCAGCATTGCTTTGCTCGTTAAGGGCAGCATTTGCTGTGTGTGGCGAGGGCAGGACTGGCACGAGCGGGCCAGACGGCGGTCTGATGTGCAGCCAGGGAAAATCGATTAAGACAAATCCACCAAATCATGTTGCGTGAGAAGTTCGAGCCGATGCTGGCAGTGGCAGGGCTGCAGCTGATGAAGACGGCTCTCTCTTTACTGCGGTAAATACTGCTTTTTTTTTTTTTTTACTGCGATCACCAGACCGCCGGTCAGGAACAAAGACCACTGGCACAAATGGCTTTGAGAAATGCAGTCAGCCATCAGTGCCGAGACCCGTTAATGAAAACCAGATTGCAGCTTTAAAACAGAGTTAGAAGGGGAAAAAGTGAGATAGGAGGTGTGAAAAGAGGCTAAGCAGACTTATAAATAACTTCTTCACTCTAAATAATTGACTATGCAAAAATCAATAGCCCTACTACATGAAAACAATCGATTTAGAGTTTAGTATAGAGAACAGCATAAAATGCTTTAGAGTTTCTCTGCTAGTCTATCACACAGACAGGACAGAGGGCAAAAAAACGCTGCTTTGCAGTCAACAGTAACACAGTATCTCAGCAGACACATTAAAAATAACTGCAAACAAACTAAAAAAAAAAAGCTAAGTTTCATTAAGTAGTTCAATACAGTCAACCTACTATTCAAAAATATGAATAAAGTTAGTGACACAGCACATTACTAACAAAAAGTAGCAATATAATATAGATCTCTACTGACTAGATTATAATATTTAATTCTGCATTTATCTAGAACAAAAATATCGAAATATTATGGAGCCCTAAGCTGACATTTGCAGAAAAAGACACGTTGCACATGTACAAGTCTCTTTTTTGAGAATAAAACATTTTTCCAGTGCTCAGAGAAAAATGTTTGCATGTTCCCTTTAACATTTCGACTAATGTATATCTTCAATTTTATTTGCCCATATGCAAAAATATCATCACTTTAGGGGCTTCATAAAATTGAAACAAACCATATATGTGTATATACCTGTGTATTTCCAAAGCGAGTTACTTGCATTTAAGGTATACATTTGATCAGTTCAAGCATCCCTTGTGAATATATATCTATAATAACACTAAAAAAGAGAATCATATATCTGACCAGTGAATTGTTTATTATTCTGCTAAGTAACAATTCACTAAAATGAATCAGATTTCTCAAGGTTACATGAGAGAGAGAGAGCACGGAGTGTTTACTTATTGCCGATGTTTGCCCAAATTTAAAGCTGCAAAAAAAGAAAAGAAAAAAGTGATAAATACAATGTTGTAGTGCATTGTAGCTCTACACATCTAGTTCATGACTGAAAAGCTACACTGAATACAACTGAGCTAAACATATGGCATATATATTTCACATATAAGCAGCATCAAACTACTTCTCAACACTGGTTTGAACATGTGAACGTGGATGTGAAGGGATATGTAAGCAAGCTTTGTTATGTCCTTCTAGAGGGAAGCAATGTGAGTTTTACCTGTGGGGGTTCAGCTTTACAGAGGCGAATGCAACGCTCCTAACACGCGCTGGCAACACGAGGCTCAGGGACACTTTAACACCCAGCGCAAATCCAGAGTGAAACAATCATTTCACACAACTTCTGTTTCTGTCATGTTGAGAAATGTAATTTAAGGCCAGCGAACGCGACCCCCGGGTTATTCTTTCCTCTTTTTCTCCATCTCGGCCCACATCACAGCTGTGTCTGAACAACACACTGCTGTACAGTATCTGAAGAGAGCAAGATTATTGTGAATAACAGGGTTAAAAAACAATCACAGGCCCATCTCAGAGAGCGAAAGAGAGGGAGGGAGGAAATGAATTTAAGTGTGTCAATGGTCAAATCAAGAGATTTCCTCCAAATACCAGAGACAGGGGGAAAAAAAAAGAGTGTGTAAGAGAAGAATTAGATACATAAAGATAAGGAAGAGGCGGGGGAAAAAAAAACGGAGCACGATTAGTTGCCCTAGATTTTTAAATTTATCTCCTGTTTTGGGCATTAAGTAAAATAACCAAAGTAATATAATCAACTGGCCCCATTACGGAAAGTTCCCATGTAGGGCAATTGAACGAAGTGCCGTCCTAAAAGTGTGAAGGCGCCGAAATCAGGTCGTTCCTGGGAGCCATCGGTAATGAACCTCGTCAGACGGGGGAAGTGCGTGTGTGAGCCGATTACACTGACCTGAGAGCAATGCTTTACGGCACCGAAGCAAATGTTGCATGCTAATTCAATGCGACTCAACACAGCCCAACATGCTGCACTTCTGCTCACAAACGCCTCTTCTCCGAGACCGTCTGGTCAGTGCTGGCTGTACAACTCGTTCTGCAGCTGTTAGCATCAGGCTAGAGTAAATAATGGCACGAATATAGTGCTAAATGAAAGACTTTGATGTGGGTGTGTGTTCTTTGTCTATGGTTAAAATTGCATTGCTGGTAAATTCATACTGTCAGTTGTCCACCGGTCATCTGTAACATGGGTCGGCTGAGGAAGCTCACTCCAGCAGGGTTTAATTAGATTAGCCCACGCATCCCGGACACATTCTGCCCTTCTGAGGTACGCTGGCCTGGGGAGGGTTGCTGCATTCTTGCCCTAATCAAATGAACTCTCCATATTTAGGCAAATAAACAACACTTAAATGCGCACGTATTATGCGGCCAGCGGAGGTAGACAGTGACCTCTCACTCCGATCGATCCAAGCATGCATGCTTTCTTGCAGAATGGACTGGACTGCATTAGAAACAAAAACACTTCCACTTCCTCTCTCACACATGCGGATTCCTGTGACAAACTGCATCACCTAAAATAAAGGCTATAATGTTACCGTTTTTAATAATTACAGTCACAAAGTACACCACAGACAAGTAAAAATGTCAGAGCTGAAGCAATAATAAAACATACTACACAAGATTGTCTTTCAAAAATAGTCACAAATAGCAGTCCAATTCCATTTAGCACGTGGCTTTATTTGAATTATACATTTTAATCATTAAAAAATGATCGCGTCTTTTTTGTAGCATAATTAATATGTTGTTACCTAACTTTGTTGTATGTAATTTTGTCTGATAAATAGTAAAAAAAAAAAAAAAAAAAAGAGGTAAATAATGTGTGCCATTTAGACAGAGGCTGGCTATCAGGGCGGACAAATAGCCAAAACACTGGCCAGAAAACATCTGTAGGTCACATATACATACATACACACACAACCACACTATTCTTGCACCAAGGACGCAAAGGCAGACTGAGCTTCTGGCCTGGCCTTGATCTCACAGCTTTCCTTCTCCAGCCATTCATCTCTCTTCTTATCTCTATCTCTCATGTTTCTTTTCTCAGAAAGGCCTGCTGGACCCCCAGGGCCTTTTCTCCAGGCCCCTGTCCATTCTCTGTTGTTCTTTCCCCCTCTCACTCTCTCTATCTCACACACTCTTTCTCTCAATCTTTTCCCTAATGGAGGTTATTAACATCCTATGTCTCATGCTCTGATATAATAAAAAGTCACAAAAAAAAAAAAGTTTCTCAATAGACTGTGCTATCAAAATTCACCAAAACAAACATGAAAAGATAGCAAGTAATCATAATTCATAAATAATAGTAATTTATTTTATGAAATTGAATCCAGTTGTGTGTGTAAGTGAGGTCAAAGGGGAAGTTTTACAGTAAAGACCCTCAGCAGCAAGCAGACTCAGACATCTTCAAGGAAGCCTGCAAATTACCTTTAAATCAATAAGAAAAAAAAAAAAATGTCCCTCCTTCTCTGCCACTCTCCTCTCTTTTTTCTCTCTTTTTCCCCACTCTAACACATGGTGGGTAAGGGGCCGCTCCTCTGCCGGCATTTTAATTGTGGCAGCAATCAGGCAGATTCACAGGAACTAATTAATATGCAGATTTGCAGCATCTTTTCTCTGCCAACCTGCTTTTTTTAAATAGACATTTCACATAAATTACAAATCAAGTGCTTTACGATTGCTTATATGAAATCTACATTAATGCTCACCGTGATGTTTGATGTCTAATTTTAGACATCACTCCCTGCCACCCCTGTTTATGATAAATGATTGATGTTTTACCATACAGCATTTTCCACTTCATTAATAAAAATGGGCATCTTTATTTATTAATGAGCAATATACATGTATGTCTATTTATAAAGTAATTAGAGCAATATTAGCGTGTCACATCCCATTTGAATAAGTGCACCGTACAAGCCCACCAACAATACCCATTTCAAACACGTCCAGGAGTGTCAAAGACAAAAGCAGTTTTAGTATAGAAACACTAGGAGGAGATTAAGCCTTATTTTTCCTATTGTCTGGGAGCAGGGAGTGACTAAATTAGGCTCTTCGTCTGTGTGCTCAGCACATTAGCACAATATAAAATTTGAAGAGCTGCACACAGTCCATTGCAGTTAATAGTCAGATAATGAGAGCGGGGAGGCAAACGCCTCTATTAAATCATTGTTTAATACTTCACACTGAAAGATTGCCGTTTGGTGGAGGTGTTTTCAAATGGCTCGCTTTTATCCCGGCCCTGCTACCATAAAACTAACGATGTGTGAGTCTGTAAGTTACGTTGCGCTCTGATTTCTTTGTACGGTTCTATATCGCAAACAAACAAGCGAACGAACCAACAAACAAACTAAAAGCTTCAAATAAAACACAATATGGCTTTATTTACCTTTGTGTTTTGTTTTATGCTGGACTTGTGTGGCAACATTTTAAATGTAATCTAATCTATCATTTCCTTCTTTTAAACTTGTATAGTAAATGAAAAGAACAAAGTGGGTTTTAACTAAACAAAAAGGATGGAACAAAACAATAAAAGGACAAAAAATATATATATTAAAGAGGAGAAAAAACAAAACTAACACAAAAAAAAAAAAAAAAAACGGAGATGCTTGTTTACCGTTTACTTCGGTGCCTCTGAAGAGTGTGTCGGACTGTTTGTAATTACGGCTATCATTTCAGTGTCTTCTCAGCTCAGAAATGTTGTTAGGCTGAGGTGCCTGCTGTTTGTTTGTTTAATTAAAAATGATGAATGTGACATTCATTTCTGATTCAGTTCACATTTTGCATCCTCTCTCCTTTTTTTAATCTCTACCATTTTTCATCCTTCTTTTTTTTTTTTTGGACATCACCTCATACTGCTTTTGTGTTTTTCCCCCCACTCATTTTCCATATTCAGTATCTTGGGCATGTTTATGAAATCAGCTCTCAAAAGGGAACTTAATCGAATTGACCAACCAGAATTGTTACACTCCGGCTCGGCACAACAGTTAACATCCGACTACAATAGGTGGTGTAAATAATGTTGTCAATGTGGTCTTATTGAGTTACAGCCCATAACAGCTGTAAATAGTGTTATTTAGATGGTATGGGGTCGTGGATATTCCTTTGTAACCTCTAATGCAGTGATCCTCACACAATGGCCCTGTCTCTTTTTACACTTCACACTTTGTTAATGTTAATGTGAGAAGAGTTTGTTGTCGGCTGCATTATTTGTTGCACTGACTGCTGCATTCATGGAAATATTATTAACTGCATTCCATTCCAACTATAACCTATCCGAAAACTGGAAAAAGAAATTGCCTGGCTGCCTGCTATCTCTACTTGCCATCAAAACATGATGGCATTTGCTGTATATTTAAAGGACATTATATAGGCATATTGTGCAGGGGAATAGAATATATATGTAAAAAAAAAAAAAAAAAAAAATCTCCCAGACAATGCATTGAGCATAGTCTGTAGTCACATGACCTGCTTACTTCAGGCGGAGTGACAACATAACCAGACCATCTGCCTTCCTTCTGTCAAACCCATGCGTCAACTTTTCTCATTGCTGCCTATGATTGTCTGTGCATTTGTGTGAGAGACAGAAAAAAAAGGAGAGAGAGAGGAAGTGAGAGAAAGTATATTGTTTGTATTTGACCCCTGGGGACTGGGTCAGTGGGTAGGACAGTTGGCCCAGGTGTGTGTGTGTGTGTGGTTCAGGTATTCCCCTGATGTGTGTGTGTGTGTGTGTGTGTGTGTGTGTGTGTGTGTGTGTGTGTGTATACATATGCATACATATATACACCCACCCACACACACACACACACACACACACACAACACACAACACACAACACACACACACACACAAAGGTTTCGACATACATCTTCTGATACTATTGGACACATCATCAGTGATAAACCTGGGGTCATAGGGTGTTTCGGGTCTTTAATCATCATATTTGAAAAATGAAAAATAAATTGCCTGCCTGTGTGCCATCTGTCCTTGCCATCAAAACATGATGGCATTTGCTGTATATTTAAAGGACATTATATAGGCATGTTCTACAAACCCACACAGGGTAAAATAATGGCAGTTTATATATATATATAAAAACTGTATGGTAAAATAATGAGTGAGTGTGTGTGTGTGTGTGTGCGTATATATATATATATATATATATATATACACATACACACACACACACACACACACACACACACACACACACACACACACACACACACACACACACACACACACACACACACACACACACACACACACACACACACACACACACACACACACACACACACACACACACACACACCCTCACACACACACACACACACACACACACACACACACTCACTCCATACAGTTTTTTTTTTTTTTTTTTTTTAGATATTGATCTTTTTTTCAGCAAGGATGCATTAATCAAAAGTGACACTAAAAACATTTATACACTGTAAAAAATTTTTGCATTTTTTTTTTTTTTCATTACTTTAACTCATCAAAATGAAAAGTAATATTAACTTTTTCGCAAGTTATATGATATTCAACTCGATTTCTTAAGTCACTTTTAATATAAGTTAAAATGACTTGTGCAACCAATATGATTATACTTAAACATGTAAAGCAGCAACTTAACTTTTTAAGTTGAAATAGGTGGGGGTTTTTTTTTAAGTGTAAGGTTAGGAAAAAATCTATTTCAAATAAATGCTGTTCTTCCCAACATTCTATTCACCAGAAAATCCTGAAAAAAAGTATCACAGCTTTCAACAATAAATGTATGCATAATAAGAAATGTTTCTTGAGGACCAAATAAGATTTTATTATATTATATTAATTATTATATTATATTATCATATTATATTATATTAATTATCATATTATATTATATTATATTATATTATATTATATTAATTTTGTTACCCTGATCATGTGACTCTTACAGACAGTCAGATGTTCTTGCATCCTCTGTAACAAAAGATGCTCTTTGGCTCATTCTTAAATTGTGCTGGAGAATTTGATCTTTGGATTTACACGAACTTAGTTCATTCATGCAGCTCAACATATAAATCAAGAAAATTCATGTTTCAATTGAATTCTTTCACTCATACTATTACGCTGAAAACATTTTACAATAAAAAAACTGAATTAACCGAGAAAAGAAAAGCAAAACAACCGCATTTGCACTAGAGGTCTTTGGCTTTTGAACCCCGTACTTATGTGTGTGTGTTTGAGTACTTGTGTATGCTTGTGTGAGTGATAAAGAGTTAGTGAGCAACTGGGGCAGCTCCTCACTGGAGCGAAGCCTGTGAATCCTGGCAGCGTGAGCACAGACAAAGTCAAACTGCTGCTCACACATATTTGGGGGGATATTTAATTAAAAGTGGATTACAAGAGTATTGGATAAACAAAGATCAGATTAACAAATAACTGTACGCTATTTTCCCATTTGCCAATGCAAATTTGACTTTGTGGCTGCATCCCCGACACAGAAGAGAAGATTTATGACTCTTCCAGAATATTAAGTCCCGGTCTGGTGTGGAGTTTAAGAAGACTTTCACAGAAGTTGATAAAAACCTCCACCTTCTGCTCAAAATCACCTTCACCCACCATATAGTGGTATTTCCAACCGACCCACATCGGCAGAATGTAAATTTGAATGGTATAGGTGTGATTTATGGTAAAAATCCCCTTCTGACACAACAGGCCAGTCCAACGTCACGTTTGTCCCCCAACGGGTCAGTCAGTCAGGTGGAAAATAGTCAGATCTGTAACTGCACACCTTTTGCCGACCCGCCAGAGTGTGCACAGTTCTGTTTGGGCTGTTTTTAATTGGAACTGAAATTGAGTTGGACTGAATGGCAGTGCTTCACTGAAGGTGAGCAAATAGCAAGAGGACTGACACATTTATACATACTTTTCCTCTCCTCTCTACAGTTAAAGTTTTTTTCTTCCTTCTTCACTTTCGACACCGTATGACCTTGCTGTGATAGACTGCCGGACTTTGTGGCTGGGCCCAGAAAAGCTCCAACTCTGAGGTGTGTGCGCGTGTGTGTTAGAGAGAGGAGAAGAAATGGATTTATTGACTTGTGACTTTGACTCAGGCCAATGTATCAGCGCTTGCATTATAGGGAATGATGAGACCAGAGGATGTCAGGGACAACTTAATATAGACCAAACACACACACACACACATACACACTCATTCAAGTCTAAATGTGTGGGAGGGGAGTGTGGGAGCAGACAGATAGTGAGAAATAAAAAAAACAAAAAGTCAGGCTCTGCATTATCAGACACACTGAAGGCTGAAGGAGAGCAAGAAAGACTCATGAGGAACCTAAGAGGCAGAGAGAGAAAGACAAACAGGCCGAGTGGTCGTGCGACTGTAACAGAGAGCCGGATGGCATTTGGAGTTTGTTTGCTAAATAATGCAGACAAAAGGAAGCAGCACAAGAGCAGGCTGGCTGATCCTAACATGTTTCCCTTCAAACACGATGAAGCCTGATGAAAATTGCAAGGAAGAGGGGAAAAAAATACCCGATGCAAGAGAGAGAGAGGCATGTTCATGATGAATCCCCTCCAGCCATAACTTTGTTCCTCATTTCCGGAGAGGATGCATAATTCAGAGGGTGGATAAGTCAGGCCTGAGGCTGTTGTGGCATATACTGGGGCAGACAGTACTGTCCACCATACTGTCTTACTATTGCAACCATAGGGAAGTTGGGTGGTGTTCCTGGGTCTCTGTATATGGGCGTTAATAAAAGCAGAGTCCAGAGTTAACACACCGATCATTTGGTCATTTCGTTGGTAACTTTATTAGAAACTGCAACGAATCAAACAACCTGACCCTCGCTGTTTTGTGATGTTAGGCAATCAAAGACACAATAGCGCTCTACTAAACTGACTGTCTCACTATGATGGACGTGTTTGTGATATTTGAAGATGCTGATCTTTTGTCTGCTTGTAAAGAAGTAAGCCTGTTAAATGGTTGACACACACATCTTCTGCATGGAAATGTACCATCTAGATTTATTTTCTGAACATATGCAAGAAAAACAAATAATTCAATAAATATATAAATTGATATAATTAATGATAGGTTAAAAAAAATCTTAATTTTAATTATGCAAAATTCAGTAATACATATTGGTGACACTTATCTATGAAATAGTTACTATTAATAGTAAAACTAACCATTTATAGTAACTAACCATTCATAGTAAACTAACCATGACAATTTTTACAACATTTATCTAGGTAAATATTCATTAATACATTATTGGTTGTTGAAATGTTAATATTACTTCATAAATAAATACACAAATACAATATTACACAAAATACACAAAATTGTATTTTTCAGTGTTTACATATAACTAATTTACACAGCTTAAAATTATAACGATTAGAAAGATATATTAAAATACATTTTGGTTATTTATAAATGTAGGTTAATATTAATTTATAAATAAATATTAAAAAAAACACATTATAGTCACATTAACTGTTCACTCTCAGTACAAAAGCTGTCATTGTGGCGGTACCTTTTCAAAAGGTACACCTTTGTACCTAAAGAGTGCATTTAAGTCCCTCAAAGGTACATATTGGTACCAAACGTGTACATATTAGTACCTAAATGGTACATTGTTACATTGGTAGAGTGTTGATATCTTGAAATGTTAAAAATGTATTATTATATGTAGAAAATGACATTACCTTAGATTTATTGTCAGTTCATCATACATTAAATGACTGACATGTCAACAAACTGAACCTTATTGTGAAGTGTAACCAAAAAATAATAAGGTTTTGAAGAAATTTACAATAAAGTTCAGTTGGGTTGATGTTTTCTGAATTCATCTGCCATTGGCATATACAAAGTGAATATTGGACCCTGCATAAAAGGGAGAGGTGGACGTGTGTTATTTGCAGGGATGGAAAGGCGGAGGTCCTTTGGCCTGTCACATTGAGTGAAGTCATCAGCATGCTAGACTGGCAGTTGCAAGTGGTGCTGGCAGGCTGAAGGAGACGGACAGGACTGTAATGTGTATTGTCACTAATGCAGGTCCCAGCGCTCAGGGTGAGACATGCTTAGCTCCTGCTGGACTCTCTCCTCAGGCCTGGACACATGTTTAAGAAGGACCATGCGGCCTGGCACCTTCCTCTGGATAATTGATTTAGTATCTCTAAGGCTGTCTTTATACTGCTGATAAAATCGTACCGCTCACTGTGACATGCCATAACCTATGCTGACACACATGCAAGCGCACGCACATTGGTCACTACCGTTCAAAACTTTTTTCATGTTATTAAAAGAAGTCTCTTCTGCTCACCAAGGCTGTATTTATTTGATCCAAAATACAGCAAAAATAGAAATTGTATTCCTGTGATGACAAAGCTGAATTTTCATCATCATTACTTCAGTGTCACATGATCCTTCAGAAATCATTCTTATATTGCTCAAGAAACATTTATTATTATTATCAAGGTTGAAAACAGTTCTGTATTTTTTTCAGGGTTCTTTGATTAATAGAAAGTTCAAAAGAACAGAATTGATCTGAAATAGAAAGCTTTTGTAACATTATACTCAACCATTCCAAAGTTTGGAATGCATTAAATTGATCAAAATTGATCAAAAGCTTTCTATTTCAGATGATGCTGAAAATTCAGCTTTGCCAACAGTAATAAATTGCATTTTAAAATATATTCAAATAGAAAATGAATTACTAAAAAATCTTTTTTCCACAATATTACTGTTTTTGCTGTGTTTTGGATCAAATAAATGCAGCCTTGGTGAGCGTAAGAGACTTATTTAAAATAAAAATCTTTTTAAGATTTAAAAAATCTAACTGATCTAAAACTTTTAAACAGTATACTGTATAATATTCCTGTGATGGCAAAGCTTTTTCAGCAGCTTTTAATGTCACATGATCCTTCAGAAAACATTCTAATATTCTGATTTCTTATTAATATCAATGTTGAAAACAGTTCTGTACGCGTTCTGTATCATTTTAGTACGCGGCATCCTTAAATGAACTCTTTTTATTGGATTCTTTCAGGTTCTCTAGGTGAACTATCACTGTAAATGAACAACTCTTGTAATAAATGTGCATTGCTCTTACATCCTTCCACATTTACAGTAGAGAGAGAGAGATCAAAATCCCTTGTTTTCCAGAGAACGCAAACAAATGCATTGACTCTTTTATATATGAACAACCTACATATCGTGCATCAGATAACTTCTAGTATTTCAGTCAATAAGTAGCTGTACAGTATCTACAAGAGTTATTGTTAGATTGCAGAGCTGAGAAAACAAATAACACTAAAGCAGACACAACCATAATCCCTCTGTAACCCCCTGTATAGTCATGCTTCAGTACAGCCATCATTATATCCTAAAACATTGCCTCACTCACACACATACAGTATATAAACAAACAATCACACTATTGTTTATGGTAGGAAGACTCCATTACTTCATCCATCAAATAGGGTAAGACATAAAGGGCAGTAGAGCTGCACGACTGCTGGACAGATCCTTCACTTCGTACCACAAAAAGTGGTACTAATACTTGTTACTAATAAGGTCTAATAAGGTTAATACATTAGCTAACATTAGCTAACAATGAGGAATATATGTTTTGTAGTATTTATTAACCTATTAAATGTTAATAAAAAAATTTGTTAGGAAAAGTACAATTGTTCAACGTTAGTTCATGGTACTTTACTCTAACGATAATAAATACAACTTGATTTAAAAAAAAGTATTGCATTGCTCATTGTTAGTACATGTTAACTGATTTAAGAAATTAAACTTTAATGCAAAGTGCACCGACCGTAATCCCTATATGTATTCTTTATGAAGCACCTTGCAGTCTCATTTGTGTTCACACTTGGCAGATTTAGTCAGATTAAACGAACTCTTGTGCGACTGCTCTGTTAAAGCGGTTCATAGTGAGCGCTGCCATCTGGACCATGGTGGGCACCACAAAAGTGGACCAAGACCCCTGAAAAGGTCAATTTCGGTCCACTTCCAAACGAACTCTGGTGCGGTTCTTCTGAAATATATAAACGCAACACGGACGAAAGAAATCTAAACGAACCAAAAACATTCACACGTGTAAACGTGAAGTCACAAGATGTGACCCTAAAAACGACAGAAAGCGTAAGCATACCTGTTTTTCATCATAGGAGCAACACTGCATTCCAGTTCGCTACAGTCATCGCCGATGGTACCATGGTATTACCATCTGAAACAATCAGATAGAATTTCTCTAAGAACTTGGTGGTTTTCACGTAAAAAAAAATTAATAAAAAATAAGAAGGTTAATGAGAGTTTATCAGTCTTTTTTCCTTCCAGTCTCTCTCTACCTCCCCCTCTCTACTTCTTTAATTGTGTTTTTTTTTCAGGACAGAAGGCAGATATGTAAAATGGGTTGAAGGTGTCATACATACAGTTTCACTATCTCTCTCTCGCGAGCCCATCACTTGGAGAGCATCACCTCTCGGCGTCTGTGACTCCAATTTGAGTGGAGCATGTGGAGGTCTCACACTGTCAGCCTGCTGCCCCCTCCCCCCACCCTCCCTCTCTCTCCCTCCACTCTAGCAAACAGGGGCAATTACGCACTGAACTGGCACCCTGTTTACACCTTAAACCGCCACCAATTACAGCTCTGTGACACCCGCACCAACACAAGCATGTTGTCTCTCCCTCTCCATTTCCCTCGCTCTTTCTCGGTTACCCACTCGGCGAACGGGAAGGAGGGGTGTTTTGGTCTTACTTCGTCTGGCGGGATGTGCTTATGGAGGAGAAATACTTGGGTCACAGGTGGATACGGCGCTGGATTAGAACATCAGGAAAAGGAAGCAAATTCCGATCATGCATTTACAGGAAAACAACTGTAACAAAGCTCTGTGGCAGCACTTCCGGGTTCTTTGGGCCCTTCAGATTAGCGCTTCATTCAAACCTTGCTGAAAATGACCAAAAACTGCTGCCGTTAAAACATTTTGGGCTTCTGTATATTTCAAACATTATGATTCCGAGATTTTAGCTACAGTGACGAATATAAGACTACAGTATAGTGATATAACAGAACCCAATACCACAACTCAGGTACGTCGCCTTTTTTGCCTTTGTGTTTTTTTTTCACCTTTGTTGCCATTGGCATTTGGCTTGCTTAGTTGGGGACATTTAATTTAATATTCAACAATAATATTGATTTGCCTGCATTTACACCATTATATGAGAACTGAACTGAGCTGGACGATGACATCACGGTTTTCTCCAGAGCGGCTATATATATAAATTAACTAAATTAATAACTTTTTTACAACAAAAATGAAACATCACTGAACTTACTTAAGCTGGACTGTGATGCTATTTTCTTCTGGAAACAAACTTTGTTGCATTATTTTCCTGTTATCTCTGTAAAGCTGCTTTGAAACAATCTGTATTGTAAAAAGCGCTATAAATAAATGTGACTTGACTTGACTTGACTTGACTACCGGCCCTTTGCAAAACAATGTAAATTAAATGTGAATGTAAACATGAATCATGCAATACTGATAAAGTTAGTTTTTGCATTTATTTTGAATGTATTAAGCACTATTAAAATCAGCAAGTGTAATATTGTATAATGTATTATTTAATTACTTATAATTACATTATAATTAATTAAATTATAATTAATTATGCATGATTAATTATAATTAAATGTATCTATTTTTAAATTAATAATAATAATACAAATAATAATAGTTATCATCAATGTATGATTATTTAAATAATATATATTATCATATAATAATAATAATAATAATTATTATTATTATTAAATTGCTTAAATATAAGCATTTTTTACCAAGACACATTTGTTAGGCTATAGAAGTGTTATTTATTTAAAAATTCAATTCAAATTTAAAGGAAACTTAAATACTGAAACAAAAGTGGAAACGGATTTCATCCATTGTGCAGGAACGTTCTTATTTATTATACAGGTATCAGTTTATAATAAATTAGCACTGCTGAATATCATCACAGATGCAGCTTGCCTGAAAATCCTACAAAAAGCATGCATGGTTGCTCCATGTATAAGGAGGCCTTTAGACATCATGCGAACTGTTATGACAAGGCCTGTGACATAAGACGTCAGACAGACACAGAATTCCAAATAATCTAAAGCTCAAAGTGTAAGCTTAAAGCTGTCCTGAATCATTCAGTGTAACATTAACACGGCAGAAACTGGCAACACAGAGTGATGTCACACTGAGACACTATATTTAACACAAGAGTGAAAAAGATAGTGTGAGGTTCTGGTAAAATAGGGTACAGACTGCAGAGAACACAGGAGAGAGAGTGACAAAATGAAAATAGATGTGTTAGTGTTAGAGACAGTGAGAGGGAGAGAGAGAGCGGTTGTGTGTGTGAGCGTGTGTGTGTGTGCATGTGTATGTATGGGCGAGTGTGTTAATGAACTGACCTGCACAGCCCACCTGCTCTCCCCAGCTGCCTGGCCCAAGATGGAGGCAGCATTCCATAAATATCTGGAGGAGAGTCCATAGGGCCTCTCTCTCTCTCTCTCTCTCTCTCTCTCTCTCTCTCTCTCTCTCTCTCTCTCTCTCTCTCTCTCTCTCTCTCTCTCTCTCTCTCTCTCTCTCTCTCTCTCTCTCTCTCTCTCTCTCTCTCTCTCTCTCTCTCTCTCTCTCTCTCTCTCTCTCTCTCCCTTGTCCCCTTCTTTGATTGACAGGTTTGACATTAACCAGGTTATGGAAAGACATCAGCATCACTACTCATAATTTATAGGCCTTTGAAATCAAAAGCAGAAATAATAAAATTCTTATAAGTTGCTGTAATATTACTGTACTTAACCTGAACATATCTCAAAGGATATATTTTGTATGATGCCAATAGGAAACATTGATGGCACCCATTGATTTCCATAGTAGGAAAAAAAATACTATGGAAGTCATGGCTACTGTCAATTGTCAGGTTACCAACATTCTTTAAAATATCTTCTTTTGTGTTCAACAGAAGAAAGAAACTCATACAGGTTTGGAACAACATGAGGGTGAGTAAATGATGACACAATGTTCATTTTTGGGTGAACTATCCCTTTAAAGCTTGGTGTTCTTTACAGCAGCACATGCACAGTCTACATTACCTTACAGTGGCTCAACTGTTCCCTCTGTCTGGCTACATGAAAAACACTGGACATTAACACTCATCCAGCTCTCTTCCACTTCATACTAAGAGAGAAAAAAAAGCATGAGCTCATAATGTGAAAAAAGAGAGGTGGCTTTCATTTTTTTTTCTCTTCCTCTCCTGGTCTAGATTCAGACAGTGTGTATTCCTCTGTGGCCCAGTGTCACATTTGTTACAGCTGAACAGACATACGCCAATATTCTTCTCAAGCGTTCCGGGGTAATGACCCCGCTGCGGTGCAAGGCGGGACCCTGGACGTCCAAGAGAGCATACCGGGGACAAACGCACCACTTCCTCTTTGTTAAATCTTAATGCGTGTTGGCCCATTTCCCCACCAACATACCACTGCCAAGTCCCTACCTCGCTCTCTAATATATGCAGGCCCTTAGTCTTAGTCCAATAAGTGACACAGAAGGACTGCTGTGTGTGTGTGTGTGTGTGTGTGTGCGTACATTTCATTTATGCAAGGCGGGTGAAAAGTTAGAAAATTGGTCCGTTCCATCATTGCTGGACAAGAGGCAGCGGTGACACCCCGATCAGGTGTGCATGCATAATCGCAACCAAAAATAATCACTGTTTTGAATAATTCCCCCCCAAATTCCTGCAACTTCAACTTATTCTGGGAAGGTATCCCATAAATCTTTACAATGAATGTAAATCTGAGATGGAAGGGCTGCAGTGCCAGGCCTCTTAGGAGCTCCTGTTAGATCCCCCACCCCCCTTTGCTCTTTCGTTGAGAGTTTATACAGATGATTCAGGGGAGAGTGAGGGAAATAGCAGTTTTTTCACATCTATCTAGGCGGTGATTTCTCTGCTGTTGGTCTGGTGTGCTCTGAGCTATAAATGAATGCTCTGTTTCTCTCTCCGAGGAGAGAAACAGACTTCATCTTTGCCTGCCTTTAATGATATGCTGATGCACAGACTTTATTGGTTAGCCTTTTGCTTTTTCATTTAAAGTCAACATGAAACGGAAGTTATGACTTCTCAAATAAGAAAAAATGATTAATTTTGTTCATCAACATTGGATTGTTGGATTGTTGTGGTTTGCTTAGTGTTGTAATCAAGACCACCTAAACTGAGACCAAGTCAAGACAAGTGTGTGAGACCAAGACAAGACCAAGACATTGAGGGACTAAGACCAAGGCCAGACCAGCACTCCTGAAATTCCTCTGAAAGACCCACATTTATTGCCTGAGAAATGTCTTACATTTAATCAATAATATAAAAGAAGCTGACAGAAGGGTCAGAAGTTGCATCTGAATTGGTACAATTACAACTGCATAAATAATGTGATTGTTAAAAAAAAAAAAGTGTTTATTGAATGTTTGTATAAAATCAATATCATGTTTTTTTTTCTGAATTTGTAGTCATGCTTATATTTGTGGAAACAGCTCTCTTGTACTTGTGATATTCCTTAATTACATCATATGCTATTCATTAAAAATCAATATATTACAAGTACTTTTTGCAATCTTGTAATTTGTGAGCATGTGTATTAATTTTGGTAACATTTTTGACACAATCATTTTCTGACCCATCACAACAGTAACAAAAGAAAGAAATCAAATTAGAAACAAGGGTAGCACTTTACAATAAGGTCTCATTTGTTAACATTAGTTAATGTATTAACCTGAACTAACAATAAGCAGTACATGTAATACAGTATTTATGCATCTGTCCATTGTTTTTTCATGTTAGCTCACGGTGTATTAACTGATGTTAACAATTAGAATGATTTTAATAATGTATTAGTAAATGTTGAAATTAACATTAAGTAAGATTACTAAATGCTGTAGAAGAATTGTTCATTCTTAGTCCATGTTAACTAATGTAGTTAACTAATGTTAACCTTATTGTAAAGTATTGATTGCATTTGAAGCAGGAAGTTTTACTTCCGATCACATTAATGATGTCAACAAATAAATCAGACAATACACCATCAATTTAGTGATATCCCCACAGTTGTGGTCTTGAAATAAAATCCGGAGTCTTCTTAGTCTGAGACCATGACAAGACCGAGCACAAATGTGGTCGAAACCAAGACCAAGACCTTCGCCAAATGGTTTCGAGTAGGTTTGCTATTGCTGTGATCTCATGTTAGTGACAGGCTGTCCCGCTCTCGCACGAATAAACGTCATCAGAGAAGAAATTTAAAGAGTTTTTTTGATTAAAGATTATGAGGGCACATTTGTTTGTTTTTTACAAAAGTTAGAATGCACAGATAAATCATTTATAATAAATAATGCAATATTCCATGAAAAAAAAAGGTGACTTTAAGGTATGTAGAACCACATGATCTACTTGACCTGATATCACTGCCATGACCTTAAAAAAAATTATTCCTAAATAATTCCTTTGAGTAGGCACTATACTGTAAATGGAGTAGCCTCTCCGATTTAAGTTTAGAGGCAGACAATATGCAGACGACGAATGAACAGACAAACAAAAACACCATGGGTAAGACAATGGGCACTTCTAAAAATGTGGTACTGTTCTGTTTACTGGTGTAATTGATGGGGAGAGGACGGGGAGAGGGGCGGGGGTGGTGGGGGGCAGCATAGTGCGCGTGTGTGTGTGTGTGCGTGTGTGTGTTTTCTTGGCGGCATGATTGAGGGACCCTGCCATGGTGCCATTGTAATGAGCAGCCACCAGAGTGAAAACTTCTCACTGAGAAAGTTACAGAATTATTTAGAGGGGCTCTGTGAAAATTACAATATGCACAATCTACCTGCTCGTTAAAGGATGAAAAATAATAAAATTCTTTGTGACAGCCTTCCAGCCCTTGCGATGTATAATGATTTTTTTTTTTTTTTTTTTTTTGCCCGGTGAATTTGGATTTTTTTTCTTTTTTAGAATATGGGTACATCTGTTTTGCATGAGATGCATAAAATGACAGGACTCCGACAGCCAGTGCATCTAGTGACAAAGATTACTGTCACCCTCCTCCTAGAGTTAATTCATCATTGGAAATGGTCCGTTCCCTTGCTCTGTCTCTTAGCAACAGCCTATCCCCTGGTGCTGCCTTAACCACGTGTGCATATGTAATATAGTGCTCTTCAGCATACCTTTTACATAAAAATAAGCCCATAATTCCGACTTTACATTTTTATTGTATTAACATAAAATATTGGTCATATTACATTGAAATTCATATCCAACGAATTTGATTCTACCAACTATTATGCAGTGAAAGGCATAGTGGTTATACTTGTTAATCTGGATGCATGAATAAGGAAATATTTGCTCTGGATATTAGTTTTCCACGGTGGAGACAAAATGGAGAAACTTTGCAATAACACGTTAGGGCAGGAGACTAACCTCTTAACATGCAAATCAGCACGCTCTCGCCTTCTGATGAATGGCTGCCGTGCTACGTTTAAAAAATTGCTCTTCCACACAAGACTTTCTGCTAAAGGAGAATGATTAGGTCCTAACAAGTGCGAACAACGGTGAAACAGAGCTAACTTTTGGGCCAGGAGATGATACGAATTGAGAAACTATTGTTGATTTGCAGGATTAATTGACTGGAAATTACGCCAGGCGCATCACATGTAATAAACAGCCTCGACAAATAGCAAAACAGATTCCAAACAGCGTTATACTTGGATACTTTGATAATGTCATTTGTGGCCGTTAATAATGGTTCGAAATGGCAAGCGGCTACAGATCGTAGAGGTGGGAAAACTCTAGGGATGTGATTTAGTCCTCTCTCTCAGTAGGGTGACACTGCAGCGCTACTCCTCATAGCTTTATCTGCCACCAAAAGGTGAAGCCATGAGTGATCTCTCCAATTTAAAAGCACTCAGCCCTCACAATATATTTTTGCATATATTCATGCAACAAAGATTCAATTTAGGAATATTATTCTGCAAACATTGCCTGAATTCTTCGCAGCATTAATAACAGATCATGGGTAGCAAATGCATTAAACTTGACAATGAGATAGAGGGAAAATGCCCATTTAATTAAAAAGCAAAAAAATATATGAAATAATGGAGAGAATTACTGACTAAATGCCACAAGAATCTGCATCCTGTATTTGGTCTCTAATGACCTAATTTTCTGCTAATGAATTGCTGACAAAATCTCAGAACACATGGGACGTGTTCAGTGGCCACATCGCTTTTATATAATAGATTTGGGCCTCATCAGATTGGTGTTGCTGCAGTGAATGAAATTAAGATGACTAGAATCAATTACTGCAGAACTGAGAGGAAGAAATGTAGAAATATACAAGAGCATTCGTGCATCACGCTGTCATTACTTGGTCTTACAAGTCAGTGGGGCCTCTGTACTGTCGCCCATGAGCGCCCACACATACATATAACAACCATGACAGGCATCCGGTGACAAAATCATTCTTGTTTTTGTCAGCCCCAGTCGAAAAAGCAGTCTGCATTGTGCTACCTATAGTCATTTCACTTTTTATTTTGACAGCAAAACTTCAATTTCAACAACAGCAAATTATAACATCCCTCTACAGTGGAACAATTTATCTCCAATTCAGCTCAGCGAGCAGCAGTGTCTTAATTAAGCAGCCGGCCGGAGAGGAATTCGACCAGAGTAATGATCTGTGTGTGTGGATAAGCAGCTTCTATTGACTCTGTAATAGGTAGCTTTCATGGGATGTGTGGTTCGATAGTAATAACATGAAGGGATGAAGATCTTCTCCACACAGCGCTGTAAGTCCAATACACACTGCAGCTCGCCAACACAAGTTCCATCCATCAATGCACAACATTGGTTTACAGAGTGACAAAATCCATCTTGATGCCTCAAGAGGATAGTAAAATATGCAAATGATGTTGTTATTTATTCATTATTATGCCATTCCCAAACTATATGACTTTATTTCTTCTGTAAAATACAGAAAAAAAACATGCTGGCCAATATTTTATATATGAAAGTGAATGGGGATCTAGGCTGTTAAATGCCAAACTAGCAAAAAACATAATTAAGGTTTCATAAAATTATATTGCTATAATCTTTTGCTTTAAAATAGTCTTCTGCTATCCTACTTAATAATAAATACCACTGATATTTAATATTTGGTACTTAATGCAATTACATTCATTCATTACTTTATGTGTGGCTCGAGTGATTAAATACATAAATATTCAGCAAGGGCACATTATATAAAAAGACAATAAAGACATTTACCTTGTCACATAAATATTTCAAATTCAAATAAATGTTGTTCTTTTGAACTTTATATTCATCAAAGATTCCTGAAAAAAACGATGTAGCACAGTTTCCACAAAAATATTAAGCAGCACAACTGTTTTTAACATAATGTTAATATGATAATGATAAGAAATGTTTCGATCATGTTATTTCTGAAGGATCACGTGACACTGAAGACTTTTCAGCTTTTCCTTCACATGAATAAAATTACATTTAATAATATATTAAAATACAAATCTGTTATTTTAAAATGTAACATTTTACACAATATCACTGTTATTTTACTGTATTTTAGATCAAATAATTGTAGCCTTGGTGAGAATAAGAGATATATATTGCATGGAAATCAAAATAGTTTGCACATTAAATTATATTTACAAATATTTTATTTTATGTAAGACAGTGGCCAGTTCATTCTTCTACATTTCACCTTTTGTGCTCCTCAAAATCTTGCGGGTTTTAAACTACTGTCAGAATTTTACAAAACCTAGCATGAGTAAATGGTAGTTCATAAATGTTAGAATAAATGTCAGGTCGTGTGTCTGATTCTTTTTTTTTTTTTTTTTTTTTTGAGTAAAATACAGCAAATTAGTGCATCACTCAGAGCATCAAAATCATTTATGTACAGAGTGATTTTTAAAGTGCTTTCATCTGTTGTATAACCAGGGTTACTTTCAGTGGGGCGGGTCACAGCAAGCAGATCGTTTTGGGGCGAGGACCCCTCATTAGCATGGTGACAGCAAAAATAAACAGTGTACCAAACTATGCCTATGTTCTGTTCCATTTGCATAGTTCAAGCCAATCTGCACCATTACCCAACATAAGAGCACAATGCTTTAAAAAGCCAGTCCTCCACCTGCAGTGCCCTGGCAAGTCAACAGCCATGCATCAATCAGGCAATGAGCTAATTTAGCAGGTCTCTCTCGGCTTCCACTGAGTGTGACGTGCAGGTGGGCTAAAGCACTGTTTTAGGCCACCACTCCATTAGAGTGACACACACAACAAAGCCGCAAACAAATATGGAAACAGATCGCAGCTTCTCCCTGAGGAGAATGGGAGGCAAAATGGGAGGAATTAACTTTAAAAAACTTGGAGTTGCGGTTTAAGTTAGATCATACATTCAATACGTGTAGGTGACAGAGCTTTGGGACGTTACGAGCCTAATCTGCAGGTAATAGCATGTAAAGTCGAGCCCTTTCATCGGCTGTGTGTGAAAGAGAGCGTTTTAACTCTGAGAGGGGAGCTGTGGGTTGAAGTTGTGGTATTAGCGGGCATAGTTAACATCGGCAGCGTGAGGCAGGCAGGGGAAGTTGGCGTTGTGCTAGCGTTTCTCGTGTCATTAGTCTGAGATGGCTCTAATGGCCGTCCCGCTGGAGAGCCTCTTCAGAGCCGGCGCTGGCAGAGCGGCGCTCTTTTCGCACGCCGAACACCCCGACACGCCGAGAAGCGAAGAGCGGCATGCTGCGTGTTGTATGTAAATTCTGCCTCATTTATAGCATTATCTGAAGGAGGGATATTGTCACTCTGCTGTAATGTGAGCGTTCGTACCTCTGCGGCATGAGGGAGGGAGAGAACGAGAGAGCGGGAGAGAGAGGCGGTCTGGGCATGCATAAGAGAGATATCCACTAACTCACAATAGCCATTCTGCATATGAAAACAGCGGTGAGGAAGGGAGCACTGAAAGAGAAAAATAGAGTGGCTGATGAAGAGAGAAAGGTGGAGGGAGGAGGAAAGGAAAGAGAGAGCGAGAAAAGGAAAAACAAGAATCAGCCAGACATATGCGCCGCTTTTCTGAGCAGAATAAAGAGACGTCTCTATTGAAAAATAGCCAGGTGGGAAAATTTGACTAGCTCAGCCATTTGAAACACCCTGAAGAGACGAGAGAAGACATCGCTGAAAAAGTGTGATGGCGGAGAGGGAAGACAGCATTCCTACAAGCAGGTGGACCGTGATATATGTGGCGCACATAGTTTGAAAGTAGAACATTGTTGAAATTTCTGCATATCTACAAGGTATGAATGAGTATGAATTCTTAATCCCATCATGAAATGGTCCAAGGCAGTTTAAAATGATTTCAGTTTGATTTTGTGAAACAATGGTTAAAATGGTCTCTTTCTGTAATTGAAGTCCAATGAAGCAATAATATGTACTCTTGTATGTCCAAATGAACATGTGGAACATTGAATTGTGTCTGACAAAGCAGGTCTAGCCCATTTTTAATAATAATAAAAAAAGAAGCATAAACCCCAAAATAATTGAGTTAATCTACTGTGAAACAGAACACCTTAGAAAAGAATACAACACCCCAAAAAGACACATAATTCACACTTTAAACGTGAAATTAATTGCATAAACAACAAATAATCAAAGCAAATGGCATTTACACAAACATGGTGCAACAGCTTTTAAAAAACTTTTTTTGCAATTACTTTTTAACCATCTGGTCTCAAAGTGATTTTTGGTAGATGTATGAATTCAGTATTCCTCAAGTTCACACAGGTGTCTCAGCAGAGCGACCACAGGTGTAGTTCATCACATTAATTATGAACATGATCCAAGTTTGACAACCAGAAAGTGTCATTTTTATCCCATTTATTTGGCGAAAGCGTTTTGCTAGAACATTTTTTTGTGTTATTGTAAAACGAAAGCCATTAGGTTTGATGTTTTGCTACTTAATGCAAAGTCTTTCACAGATTTACACGTGGAACTGAAGTGCCCAAATACTTTTGTATTAAAATGAAATATGAAATGAAATAAAATAAAATAAAATAATAAAATAAAATAAAATGATAAAATAAAATGATAATTAAATCAATAAATCAATATAAAACAAAACAATAAAATAAAATGAAATAAAATGAAATTTAATTGAATTAAATAATGAAACGAAACAAAAAATACTTATCCACTGAAAGGCAATGCATGTTACATTTTGACATCCATGCACATTAGACTGGAAAAGTGGGTTCAGTAACATTCACTCTATAGTGTAGGACAACACCACAAAACTAAATAGGATATGTTTGTAAAATAATAATAATAATTTGGAAAATAACACTTTCATTAAAAACATATTATACTTATATCTAGTGTTGTCATGCTGCTCGATGTCAGTGTAAATTGGATGAGAAGTGTTTTCATATCACAAGTTATGATCTGCTCATTTATTATGAACCATCTTGCGGGCCCCCCGGGCACATCGTCTATAGGACGGGCCGGCACTGTGTACAAGGAATCCAAGTCATTTCATCTGCCACTTCTGCATCCAATGTAAATATGTAAACCACAGCACCACAGGCGGTCCAAAATTGCTTTGTCATGATGAAATAAGTAGTCACAGAAGCAGACTGTTTTTGACAGTGCCAGCCTCTCTCTCTCTCTCTCTCTCTCTCTCTCTCATCCACCGTCTCTCACCCGGGCATAATAAGCTTCAATTACCCGTGGCTCTCTCTTTCATTAAAGACAGCCGCTGCACTTTGCTAGCCCACAATAAACACTAACAGAGAGAAATATTAGAGTCCCGTTTATTTATGAACCCGTTAATAATGAGTCGCTTGATGAAAACGGCTTTCTCAGCAGTGCGTTAGCTGAACAAACAGTGTGCATCAGGGAGAGATAGCTAGTTAGCCTCCGTGACTTAAACAAAGCTAAGGCGCGTCAACAAGTGCCGGCAATTAGCCGAACCTCCTCCAGAGGTAACCCTACGTGTCTTTATCTTTTCCGATCACACAAGACTGCTATGCGCTGTAGAATTAAAGCAAGGATGTCATCAGTTTCCCTAAACTCCAACCTAATGCTCTGCCTTCATGTGCTGGTGATTGATTGTTTTTGTCAGTTTATGAACGATGGTGCCCGTTTGCATCTGAGGGTGAGGGCTCATGCGGGGCACGACCTGCGTCCCACACGCTGTCTGAGGCCCTAATGACTGGCTCACCAATGCCCTGCTCTTTCTAATTAAAAAGGTTCTGAAGAGACGGAGCATATTATACTAAGGAAAGGAGGTGCTGTAATGCATCCTTAATTTCTCTACCCAGTACCTTTTCTCAGTGGGTTTGCATGCATGAGTGTTTCTTCAAAAGTTCAAAACTCTCTGAAAATGCACTTTTTAAAAGCACACTTGTTTGAAAATGGATATTGAATATGTTTACAAACAATGTCCAACAATGAATGTGAAATTAATTATGTCATTTTTTTTCACCCCGAAAGCATCAAATAGCACTTCCACCATTCCATCTAAAGTTATTTTGGGGTGGAGCTCATTGATTTTCAACATTTTAGGAATAAAATGACAGACTCATTTCTTTTAGAATTAGTATGGTATGTATAGTATTTAGTATGGTAATAGAGATTGTAATCATGGTAATGGATATGGCAATGTTAATGTATTTGGTCTTGGTGGAATAGATCTGCTACGCTGCTGCTGCAGAGCAAGTACAGAGATTTGCTGCTGCCAATACATTCACAGACATGCTGCTGCTGCTGCACATGTAACATACATGAATTAACCCCTAGCAGATCTATACAGGTGGAGCTGGGGAAGGGGGAGGGTTCTGAAAGCGTGCTGCAGGCTGTTAACAGCAAAAAATGCCAAGTATTTGAATGTTTGAGCAGCAAGCTCATTGGCCGCTAATGCAACAGCAACCAATCAGCTGTGCTATGTAGATAACGATAAGTTGAAGACCTATCAGCCTGCACCATTCAGAGACTGGAAGTCTGGGAAAACGGTAAAACAAACAAATCTATTCACTAAAGTAGGAAAAGGTTTAATGGTAACTTATACAAAAGATAAAAAAGTAAAATATTTCACTAAATTCTATCACCGGAACAAAAGTGCTTGTAGTTGCGTGCGTGTACCCACAAGATAGTATATACAGTACACATGCGCATTGCATTTTGTTTTTTACAACACCACCAAAGGGTGCGGTGAGCACCTCACTCTCGCCAAAGTCCCATCATCACCAGCTTTCTCCATTACCTCAGTCAATCTGACACCCTGTTTCTCGACTTCAGTTCTGTCCTGCAATATCACACAGACGTGTGAAGAGGACCTGTGAGTACACATGTATATTAACAACATTTCCATTCAGTGATGGTCAATCAGGCCTGCCGCACTCTCTCAGATCCAGCCGCAGCATCTCTCTCCCCTCAAGTACCCCGAGCTCACGCTCCGCAGCGCTGCCGTACAGATTGCGGGCCGAGCTTGTCTGACTAGATAAAAGATTGCGCAGGATTGACGCTGGGGGGACGATAGCCCCTGTGACACATGCTGCGCTCTCTCCTCTCTCTTCCTCTCGCTCATTCCCTTCCCGAAATGCTCCGTGCCTTCACTCATTTACATAACAGACTTCTGACACCTTTACTTTATTCATCAATCACAGCGCTTCTCTCCCAGTCTACCTTTTGTCTGAGCATGTCTCTGCTCCATCAGGACCTGCACAAAAGATTAATTTCACAGTTTTTTTGCCCTCCCTGCTTCCCCCTCTCCATAATCCTCTGCTTTTTTAAAACCCTCCCTTCTCATTCTTTCATTTCAAAGATACAAAGCTCATGAAATGACAGTAGCTAGATAATGAAAACAACAATGCAAGCAATTTTTACTCCTGCAGGTCGCATCGCTGGATTTCGTATCCCCTTCCCGTCCCTGTTTCTCCTCCTTCTTCTCTCCCATTTCCGCTGAGGCGCTGCCATCTGTCTAAGGTTCACGCCGCCGTCCCGCTCTTTAATCTGCATACTGGCAGCACTGGGCCCGCTACCTCACTGAATTCATCTATGCCCCTCTCCGCCACCCCTAACACTAATCTTTTGCTTCTCTACATACTTCTGAATTATTTATCAAGCCTGGAGTTTCCTTTCCAGCCACTCACTCACATACTTTTAAAGAGAAACAAACCAAACAACATTGAGCACTGTCAAATCATTTAAGTTCATGTGAACTGCAAGTATGATGCATTTAGTCCATAATGGCCTGCTATTAAAAAACGATTTCACTAAACAGTCACAAACTTTAGCAATTTTAGCGCAAAAAGCATCCAGATATAAGCATCTAGATATAATAAATGTGTAAAGAACATTCCAGTGATCAGATGTTTGTATACATTTTCTATTGATCATGGAGACATACAATTCATCAAATATATCAAATATCGTATCCAGGCCTTCCGAGTGCACTCTCTTCATTTAAAAAAGAGCCGACTCAGGTGCTTGGATCGCAGTGATGGAGCGAGTATGTTTGAAGCACTGCATATTCACAAAAGGGGACTAAAGCAGCGTTTAAGAATAAATGATGGCATCAGCAACCGCTTAACTTGTTCTTCACAAATTCCTCCGATTGCAAACGATGCAAATGGTGCATTCATGATAGAAATGTACAAAACTGTTGATGCCGGACATCATAATATTTTAGATCTCCACAGATGTGATCTGATTTTAAGCTTTGCTTAATGCAAGTGAGTGTTTGCTAAAGTATAGAAAAAAAAAAAACAGCGAGTTGGTTTAATAATGGAGAGGCGCTATTTTAAATGGTACACATCTGCTTGTGAGTGCTGTTGCTCGCAGTAATGGGTCACTGGATGCCTTTGGGCAGGGCATGGACATTAGCTCCACAGGACAGCAGGGGCAAACAGCCTCATCCAACACCTGAACTTATTTAACAGGATAATTACCTCCGTGCGACTCTTCTGCTCTAGATAACTAACAGTGTTAAAGGTAACGCTACACAACGACCCAGCGACCCCGCACCGCTCGACAAAAACACAATTAACTTGACGCAAACATAACGAGCAAACAAAATGCAGTTGCTGCATGCCATTTCTTTGTACACAAGAAGATGGCGCAGACAGGTATGGTGCACGTAGTTCAAAGGACATTTGCGGATAGTTTTTTTTGGGGCCTTTTCTTTTTCTCCGTCGCTTTATCTCCCTCTTTACACCTCTCGGCTTCTCCCTCTTGTTCTCTCTCTTTCTGGGTGGAAAATGAGCGCTCTCCACCCACCGCAGGTGGCGCAGGGAGGGAAGAGAGGAAGCGAGCGTCTTGATTTATCGGAGGCTGTCAGCCCCTCTGAGGATTGGAGGCTACGGGAGGGTGGCGTCTCCTCCTTGGCCCCTTGGCTGGCTCTGAGGCAGACCCCATCTCTCATTAGGAGAGAGCTGCAGTTCTACTTGAAAGTGACATTCACACTCCCCTCTCCTCTCACAAATGCAAAGAGATGACAGCCCCTCGCCACTTAAAAGCCCGGGTCCCTCTTTTCAGGCCCAGGAAAACATCAATTTATTACATTAGGTTTGGCAGATATCCATATGATACCTATACGACACAAATAACCCACCCCCTTTCCATTACAAACACTCACTCACACACACTCACTCACTCCTCACACTCTTCCTGTCGTTTCCTTCATCACCTCGTTCGGCAGCCCACCCTCTCGTTCGCCAACACCTCCTCACGGCTGTCACCCTCGCTCCAACCAAACATTTTGTTTGCTTGTCGAGATTTTAATTCACAATTAGCTCATAGGAGCATGTAAGGCAGCGGGGACAAAAGCATTTTTCAGGGGGGGGTGGGGGTGTCTACATCAGGCACTTACCTCCGGACCCTCGTATTTAATTATCTACTGAAAGTTAGAATGTAAATAAATGAAAACAATGACGCTCTCTGATTTGAAGAGTGATGTGAATGTTGCTATTGCGTATCTCTAAAGCGTTTCATGTTAGGGAATGTCAGTTTATGAGAAATTCAATAAAATACTGTAAATGTAGTCAAAGCTTCACCTTACGTGTTATATGATTTTAAAGGAGAAAATCTGTGGAGTGTGGAGTCTCACAATGTCTTACCTGAATGCATATCTCATATAGTACTCCTGCATCCTAAATTAAAATATGCATTCCAATAAGCCTTATACTACTTCTACTTCTACTAATAATAATATTAATCATTATTATTATTAATATTACTTCTTCAATATTAATATTTGAACTGAAAATGAAATACATACAAATACATTTCAGCAAAAATAAAAATAATAAAAATATTAAACAACAAAACATTCATTATAATTATAATATTGTAGCAAGTCTAAAGACTTTTTTCAATAGAGATTTATGTTCAATATCAGGTGCAATCTTGATGCATGTATTTTTCTTTCATGTGTTATGTGTTCTGGTTTTGTGGGACTTTAAGGCGAGGGCTGTTCTTCTGATGAACGAGCCTGCGCAGTTATGCAGGGCGGGGTTGTTCACGAGGAAGTTCCGGAAGATTGGTGTTCGCGGTTCTGGGTGATGTGAGGCAAGAGCATCGGCCACACAGGTGCTCACGTTAATAAAAGAGCCTTGGGACTATAAAGCGAGTCTGTCGTTTTCTCCGTTCGCTACACTGGTGTCAGAAGTGAACTGTTTGAATCCAGTTAGTATACGAGATTGCTCTCGTTAGTGTCCCTGAAACGCGATGCGGAAGCAGACTAAAGAAAAGATTAAGTCCGAGCCAGAAGCAAGCCGAATGTTTCGTGAGGCTATAGGCGCTTCAGCATGGGCCTCCGATCAATTCGCAACAGAGGAAGACTTTCTGGAATCACACAAGGCTCGTGTGAGGGAGGCTACTAGGAGAATGGCTGCAGACGCCGGGCTTTCGTTGCCGGAGCCGAGTGCCGCCGAGTACCGCCGAACTTTCACGAGTTCAACAAACAAACATGGCGGCGCCCACGGAACCGCGCTGGTTGCCGATGTAAACAGACATGACGGCGCCCACAGAACCGCGCTGTCTTCGGACATAAACAGACATGGCGGCGCCCACAGAAGCGCGCTGGGTTCCGATGTAAACAGACATGGCGGCGCCCACGGAACCGCGCTGTCTTCGGACGTAAACAAACATGGCGGCGCCCACGGAACCGCGCTGTCTTCGGACGTAAACAAACATGGCGGCGCCCACGGAGCGGCGCTGGTTTCCAACGTGAATGAACATGGCGGCGCCCGCGCTGCCGCGGCTACAGTGGCAGTAAAGACCCCCAAATTCTCAGGTAAAGCGGATTGGGAAGCTTTTCATGCACAATTTGAACTGTTGGCTCATGCTGCAAACTGGCCAGAGGACCGCAAAGCTCTTGAATTGGCTATGTGTCTCACTGATGATGCTCTGAACTGTTTGTTACTGCTTATCCCTGAAGATAGACACAATTATAATGCACTTGTCGGGGCACTGAGACGGCGTTTTGGGCAATTTGAGCAGCCAGGGCTCCTGCGTTCTGAACTGAGTAATAGACGCAGGCAGCCAGGGGAGCAACTGAGAGTCCTGGCTAATGATATTGAAAATTTGACTCGGCGAGCATATGCCCACATGCCACCATCAGTTCAAGGGGAGCTTGCGAGAGACCAATTCATACAGGCCCTTACCCCTGTGGAGCTCCGTAGACAGACACAACTAGCCCACCCTCAAACCCTGCAGGATGCTTTGGAGATGGCTTTGGAGAGGGAGATTGTCTGGGGAATGTGCGTGCCGGACGAGAGACAGCGCACATCTGTGCCAGTGAGGTCTGCTGACGTGGGGGAGGTGCTAAGCGAAAGGCCAGCCTGGGTTTCTGAGATTACTGAATTAATCCGCGCTGTGGCGCTGCAACCTGATCAACGTCCCCGCACACGACCGAGGATTTGTTGGGGGTGTGGGCAGACTGGACATTTAGTTCGTCAGTGTCCTAAACTGGCCAGTAACCAGGGAAATGGGACGGGGTCCGCATGATCGGGGCCATGCGGACCCCCAGCACTCATCCCCAATATGAGTCATCACCAGCAGGAGTCTCAAGAGATGGACAGAGGGAAAATGATCAAGGACTGTTGGGGAAGGGTGAATGTGAGCCAAAGGAGTCTGTGATTGTGGTGGGACGGACATGTGTTAGTGATTTTTGTCATGTGCCAATTTTGGTGGAGGGGGTTCCATGTTTAGCATTGGTGGATACGGGATCAACTGTGACAGTTATAAGACCGGAGGTAGTTCCTGTCAATGCCAGTCTGGAACCCACCACTGTCCGTCTACGCACAGTGACAGGTGAACTGGCGCCAATGAAGGGTAAAGGCGTGGTGGGGCTGACTGTAGGGGGAAAGACATTACGTCATTCAGTGTGGGTGGCTGCAGTTCAGGACCCTTGTATTCTTGGTCTGGACTTCCTTAGAAGTGCAGGTTGCCAGTTAGACCTGAGAGATGGCCTGCTCCGTTTTGAAGGGGGTCCTGAGGTTGTCATGTCCACTGAAAGGAATGTTGATATGTCTTTTACAGGTCTGCTGGATGCAGCAGCTGCACCTGAGGACACTAGTTTGGAGCACCACACACTGCACTCGCGAACCCACCCCAGCGCTGTCGTCAGTCCACCACAGGTAGATGTTTACTCCACCCCCTTACCCAACACCCCAGCTGACCTCTTCCCTGGAGCTGCCACACAGTCACCTTTAGAGCCATCCTCGAACCTCCCCAGCAGGTATGAGCAGGCAACCGGCATTCCATTTCGGGCTGTTGAGGAGGGAAAGGGGTTGGTTGCTTTGAAGGAGTTGTGGCTGAAGAATTGTGAGGGCTTGAATGAGAGTCAGCGGGGGCAGTTGTGGGATTTGTTGGTTGATTTCCAACATTGTTTTGCATTTGGGGAAGGAGATGTGGGGCGAACACACCTGGTGCAGCACGAAATTGAGACTGGTGATGCCATGCCCATTAGGCTGCGGCCCCGGAGGCTCCCTTTTGCCCGCCAGGACGCTGCTGATAAGGCCTTGTTAGACATGCAGCGAGCGGGGATTATTGAGCCGTCCGAGAGCGCGTGGGCCGCACCGGTGGTCATGGTTCCTAAGAAGGGGGGGCAGTGGAGGTTTTGCGTTGACTATAGGCGCCTTAATGAGGTCACTAGGAAGGACTCATACCCTATCCCTCGTGTGGATGAGTCATTGGACCTCGTAACCGGGTCGTCATGGTTTACTTCACTGGACCTGCGCACTGGTTACTGGCAGGTACCACTTTCTCCCGATGCTAGACCGAAAACTGCTTTTTGTACGAGCAGGGGGCTATGGCAGTTCAGGGTGCTCTGCTTTGGCCTTTGCAATGCACCAGCCACCTTTGCCAGGTTAATGGACAGGGTGTTATCGGGTATTCCGCGGTCAGAGTGTCTGGTGTACCTGGATGACATCCTGGTCCATGGCAGTTCATTTCAGACCTCGTTGGAGGCACTCCGGCGTGTGCTGGTTCGCATAAGCGAGTCTGGCTTGAAACTGCACCCAGAGAAATGTCATTTGTTTAGGAGGGAGGTGACGTTTTTGGGACACAAGCTGGGGGGCCAAGGGATTGGCCCGATGGAAGAGAAGGTGCAAGCGGTAAGCAGCTGGCCCACTCCTACAACCTCACAGCAGGTCAAAAGTTTTTTAGGGTTGGCCTCATATTACAGGAGGTTCGTGCAGGGTTTTTCCAGCATCGCAGACCCACTTTTCCGCCTGCTGAAGAAGGACAAGTCCTTTGCTTGGACTGAGGAGTGTCAAAACTCTTTTGACGCCCTGAAACATGCTCTGGTCACAGCCCCTGTACTGGTTCCCCCTGACCTCGCACTGCCCTTCATTCTTGACACGGACGCCAGCAATGTGGGCATGGGGGCGGTTCTCTCTCAGGCAGGGGTTGGGGGAGAGCGAGTTGTGGCCTACTTCAGTAAAGTTTTCAATAAGGCCGAACGCAGATACTGTGTCACCAGACGGGAACTTGTTGCGGTGCTGTTTGCAGTCCGACACTTTAAGTATTACCTGTGCGGGCTACCTTTCACTGTACGCACTGATCATTCAGCTCTCCAATGGCTAATGTCATTCAAAGAGCCAGAGGGCCAGCTGGCACGCTGGATTGAGGAACTCCAGGCATACAATATGAGAGTAGTCCACCGACCAGGGTCAGGCCATACAAATGCAGACGCTCTTTCTCGTCGACCATGCTTTGTTGACGGGTGTCGCTACTGTGATAAAAGAGAAGCCAGGGAAAGAGAGCTGGAGGACCCGGATGCCAGTGGGGCTTCTGTGGTTTGCAAGCTTGGCGATACGCCAGCGTGTCTGATGGTGGGGACAGTGGGAGTAGAAGACTGGAGGCGGCTGCAAGAGGAAGATGCGGACCTGCAGCCTGTAATCCAATGGGTCCAAACACAACAGCGACCTCTGTGGGAGGAAGTGGCCATTCTCTCTTTGTCCACGAAAAACTTATGGACAAAATTCAAAGAACTGCGTCTGCAAGACGGGGTGTTAGAGAGAGAGTGGAAAGACCCTGCTACGGGGGAGGGGAGGTGGCAGGTGGTGGTACCCATGTCGCTGCGGGAGGGGGTTATAAGGGCTGCCCACGGGATGGTGGGGTCTGGACACTTTGGGGTTTCAAAAACACTCAAACGTGTCAGAAAGAGTTTTTACTGGGGGCTTGTGAGGAGAGATGTGGAGGATTTTTGTCGGCGGTGTGATGGTTGCACTGCCCGCAAGGGCCCGTCTGGCCAGTCCCTCGCTCCCTTACAACAGTTCCCCGTAGGAGGCCCAATGGAGAGAGTGGGGGTGGATGTAATGGGTCCTTTTCCATGTTCAGAGAGGGGTAACAGGTTTGTGCTGACGGCTATGGATTATTTCACTAAATGGCCAGAAGCTTACGCACTACCTGACCAAGAAGCCGAGACAGTGGTGAACGCGTTGGTGGATGGCATGTTCAGTCGGTTCGGGGTTGCTGAATCCATACACAGCGATCAAGGCCGAAATTTTGAGTCACGTGTCTTCTCGCTGATGTGTGAGAAATTAGGGATTCACAAAACAAGAACCACCCCTTTGCATCCCCAAAGTGATGGCCTCGTTGAGAGGTTTAACAGGACACTGGCGGAACAGCTGGCCATTGTGTCTGCCAAGCATCAGCGAGATTGGGATACGCACTTGCCATTTATCCTAATGGCGTGCCGATCCGCTGTGCAGGACTCAACCTCTTGCACACCCGCCCTTTTGATGTTGGGGCGGGAGATCAGAACACCCGGGGAAATGGCTTTTGGGAGGCCACCTGATGCGCCTGCTGTGCCCCCGGGCCCTGAGTATGCTAGGAAGCTTCAGGACTCATTGGAAGCCGCTCATAATTTTGCAAGGAAGCAGTTGTTAAAAGCGGGGACCCGGCAGAAGCGAAATTATGACCTGAAATCAAAAGGGCGGCATTTCACAGCAGGAGAGCTGGTGTGGGTATACAGCCCTCAGAGAAAGAAGGGCAGGTGCCCTAAACTGGATTCCAAGTGGGTTGGACCATGCAGTGTTCTGGAGAGAATCGGAGAAGTGGTTTACCGAGTTCAGTTGCCTCCGAGGGGTAGGAAGGTGGCTGTGCACCGAGACAGATTGGCACCTTATAGAGGAGGTGCCGCTACAGCCCAAACACCGGCCACCTCTACAGTTGTGCCTACCGCAGAGGGTGGACCAGGACCCCAGGCGAGCACTTCCAGTCCTCTGGCAGACCCACATACAGCCACACCAGCTCTTGAGCTGCAAACCTCGCAATCATATAGCCCGGTTTCAGTTACACAGAAAGGGCAACTGCGGCCTCAGCGTGTCAGAAGGCCGCCAAGACGGTTTAGGGACTTTGTTTGTTCCCTCGAGGTCGAGGAACTTTGTGAAGGGGGAGCAGTGTAGCAAGTCTAAAGACTATTTATGTTCAATATCAGGTGCAATCTTGATGCATGTATTTTTCTTTCATGTGTTATGTGTTCTGGTTTTGTGGGACTTTAAGGCGAGGGCTGTTCTTCTGATGAACGAGCCTGCGCAGTTATGCAGGGCGGGGTTGTTCACGAGGAAGTTCCGGAAGATTGGTGTTCGCGGTTCTGGGTGATGTGAGGCAAGAGCATCGGCCACACAGGTGCTCACGTTAATAAAAGAGCCTTGGGACTATAAAGCGAGTCTGTCGTTTTCTCCGTTCGCTACAATATTATTAATTATTATTATTAGCATCTTCCTAAAATTGTTTTAATATTAATATTCTATACCCAAATTCATAATATATAGTTACGAATTTAGGTATAGAATATCAATAGAATTTGCTCACATAGGGGAAACAATGTTTTGTCAATCCCTATATGGAAAGCAGTATATGCAAACTAATAGGCAGATAATTATGAGACATACACCCAAGAAATAAGAAAATCAAACATTCAAGCTGTCATTCCCTTTTTCCGAGCATGAAGGGACATTTTTATAAAACTATAATGGGTCCAGTACGCAAAACCGCACGTTGTCTGGCTCGACTGTTAGTGGTGTTGACTAATTAGCCAGTAATAATTGTCCTGGAAATCAGTCTCCATTATTGAATACAATAGGAACGTAATTTTCACTGAAATACAGAGATTGAAGAGGGGTGGTGGGGGAGGGAAGCCGTTCGCCTGTATGCTCAGACCAAAGCTGTCAAACACAGAGCAAAGACAAAGTGGAGAGACAGAAGCGTGAGGTGAGGGAGGGGGGTGGTGGTGGGGGGGGGGAGACGCAGGAACAGCAATGATAGACACGGGAAAATGAAAGACAGAAATCAATCAATTAAGCTCGATTTGGAGAAGATGAGCCGGTGTCACGCAGAGGAGAACTTTTGCACGACAAGGAGAAAAGTGATGAAGGTATGCATCAGAAAGAAAAGAAGTAGCTAACTCGCTCTCCTTCTGTGCCGCTCTCTCCCTCTCTTTAAAGATCACCGGCGTGTCAGGAGGGGGGTGGGTTGCGATATGCAAAACACGGCCTCCATAACCAAAGTAGCCTGCAAAATGAGGTGTCAGCATGCGAAGCTCATTGATGTATGAATGCGGAAAATGAAAAGCGGCAGCAGACAGACGAGGCTAAAGGTGAGACAGGCGCAATGTGAGCAGCTGTACATCTACGTCAAGGTGTTGGCGTAGCGGCCCTCTCTCTCTCCCCTTCTCATCCTACTCACTCTCTCTTCTTTATTTATTTATTTCCCTCTATCTATCTCTTTTCTCCATTGGAAGGGCCACAGCCTAACAAGGAACACCGGCCACAGGACATTGAAGGAATGCTACTCAGGGAAACAATCCTATTCCCTGTGGAATACTAACTAAACTTGAATGAACCGAATCGTCTCTCTCTTGCTCTCTTCCTTTCCTGCAGACCTCATCTGCTGTGTCAAAATACATCACTCACTATTGTCAAATTTCTGTCTATATATGATATTACAAGGCTATTGTTTTTACTTCTTATCATTTTTGCCTGTATTGCATTTACATTTATGCATTTGGCAGACGTTTTTATTCAAAGCGACTTTCATTGCATTTCAAGGTACACATTTTCAGTCTTATCAGTTCTTGTTTTTCCTGGAAATCGAACCTACGACCTTGGCGTTGCAAGTGCCGACGCTCTGCTGTTTGAGCTACATGAAAGCTTTGAATTGCAGAAACAGAAGAGAGGGAAATATCCACATTCTAGCAGTCATTCTGAAGATAATGCTCACTTGAATACTGACAACACAAGTACAAATATTTATATAACACCTTTTTAAAACAGTATTTACAATGTCCATTAATATTCTCATACATGGAAGAGAGTACAAATAAACTATGGGATACAATTCAATTGAAAAGAAACAACTTTAGTAAGGAGAGAGAATTAAATCACCTGAGGAAAAGTACTAGTAAAAAGGTGTGCTTTAAACTGAGTAAACTGAATTAACTCATATAGGTTGTCTAAGAGCATCACTACAGGTTGAGAAACTGGAAGTCAGTGAAGCGATTATTGGATTTATTAGAGATCAACTATTTGAGTATTATGATACCTAAATTAAATTGACAGACAGACAGACAGACAGACAGACAGACAGATAGATAGATAGAGAAATGAGTTGAAAACCACTATCACACAGTGCCAAGAACTGCTTCTTATTGATGGTCAAGCCTGGCAGTCTGCGAAACAGCACATGATGCTGCTTTCATTGAATTGGAAGGATACCTGCTGACAGCGGACTTAAAGGAGCTTCTGGCTGAGCTATCACTGCCTCAGTGTGTGTGCGTGTGTGTGTTTGTGTGTGTGATTGATAAAACAGATCAGAGGAAACTTGTCTTACAGAGTTTGTGATGTTTGTAATGCTTGTTTCATTCCAGCCTTATCACATGGGATTTCAGAGATCTAGTCCATCAGTCTGACTAGCATGACCGTCACAGAAAACAGTTCAGTTTAGATGACCCAATACCACAGCAAGAACCTTCGCGCAACATTTTAACATCTATAATTTACAGTATGTGAAAGTATTCAAAAGCACAAATGGACAGCCAAAACATGTCAAAATTTAGATGGGTAAACCCTAGCTTACGATTTTCAATCATTACAGCTCACTGATAACATAAACTGTACATAAATACATGCCATTGCTCACATTAAATCAAAAAGGCCAGAGTCAACGTCCTCTTCAGGCCTTCAGAAATTGTTGTGCGCATTGGGTAATTTGCTCTTTTGTCAAGGCGGCTGATGCAGTAGCAATTTGCATGCCTCCTCCGTGAAGAGCTTTGAAATAAAGGATGGTCGCTGTAATGCACTAAGTGTTTGTGCCACAGCTGATTGATAAAGTGAAGCCCTCTGTTGTGCAACACTCACTGGCCAGAGGGCTGCAAACAGAGAAAGAAGGCAGGAAAGGAAGGAAAGAAAGAGAAATGACACCATATGCAAATTAAAATTGAGAGAGAGAGAGAGAGGACGACAGAACAAAATGAGTTACACACCCTCTGCTCGGGAGGCTTGCGAAGGGGCGGCGGGGAGGGTCTGCGGAGAGAATGGAGCTGAAATGAGTTGTTTAGGTATGCTCCTGGGTGCAGGACTTGTAAAGCAGATGTCACTCTAATAATGTGTGCTGGCGAACACGCTGGGCCTAAACCCAGCAGGATGAAGCTTCAAGCCCTAGCAATGGCAGCTAATGCCATTTTATGAGGTGCCATCTTATAAAGACAATGCCCACCTCATGCCATGCGCTTAAGCTAGTCAGCTGCAGGCACCAGCAAGCATTTGCTGCAGGGATTTTTATTTATTATTTCATAAGCCTCAATTTTGAAATCTGATTTCCACCGCCCATTTTACTAAAGCCATCGTTTTCCATTTTTTCCTGGACAAGCGCACCTTCACGTCCTCTTGTCGAGCCGTGGGCTCAAACGAGAACAGAGAGACTGTACAGAACCTCACATCACACTCCCAACAAGTTCGAAAGTTTCATGTGGATTCAATCAAAGAGTTTAAACATTCATTTCTCCTATATCAGCCCAAATGCATTACCAAAATTATTTCTTATGTATAAAGAAGTTAACAAAAATGCCTTTAGAATGAAACATTGAACAGTTTTAATTTGTATTATTGGTTTAACCTAAACCTAACCATGTTTGTAATAGAAATACAAGAAAAAAACGGTTTAAAGTCTTAAGATTTCATGCAATGCAAATAATATTCTTTCATATATTTTCACCAGATTAGTCATGATATTGTATTGCAAGTACTGTATGCATTGTATTTCATGTTGACATCTGTCATTATGGCTAACTTTTACCATGTGACAGACAGGGTTGCACAAAATTCAGAACTGACGAATTTGCATTCTTTCAGTTAATGAGTATGACTGTCGAATTGGAATTCTGAAAGATGCAATGTTACAGATGAATTTGAAAATAATAATAATAGCCCTATCAATATATATAATTGGATTGGATGCATAGCCTTAAACATCAACAACAAAAGACATGCAAAGCATTTTCTATATAAGTCGAGAGGCTTTTTACTATGTCAACTTGGAATTATCCGGTTGCATTTCATTATTTTGATTTAACATAGTTTTTCCCTGCTGAGCGTAACCCTATCACAGCAGACCTGCAACCTGTTTTGGGGTTGCAATTCAGAAAGTTGAGAAGCACTGCTATAAAAAAATAAAAATGCAGTTTTACTGGAGCTGGCTTTAATTAGGCCGTATGGCAGTGTAAGTCCAAAGATGTGAAGACACAGTGTGTATTTTCCATCCTGTTCTGCAGCCTTCACTCATTCATTACCTGATGTCTCCGAGCTCAGGGGTAGAGCTTAATAAAAGTTAATCATGAGAAACTTGCTCATTAATTACATTTCTGGTGGCTACCAAGCACTGTTCCTTGCTCTCGACTTCCATTCTTCTTTCTCCTGCTTGTTTGGAGATACATTGTTACACACACACATTCATTCACAGCAAGACATTTCCATAGCTCCAAGCACGGTGGCCTAGAGTAACAGGCCTGAGTGGCAGCGGGGCGGGTTGGGCCACAGACGTCCACAGACCCTGTCCAAAAACGCAGCAGGGTTTGGGTCTGGGATCCAGAAATAAAAGGGCAGGAGATCTGCCCCCAGGCGCCACAGCTTTGCTTGAATATGAAGTTTTAATTTACAAGCTGAGTGCTTGTAATTAAGCACACACAGATATGCGAGGAGCTGACCGATGCTTTTAATGCTTCCAGACCATCACCAAACATGTTATTTGGGTTCTTAAATCACATCGCACAGACAGTCAAAAGCTACAAAAGTGGAGACTGACAGCCACCGGACTGCACAAACACACACACATCTTTGTGTTTGTTTACGGGCCTGTCGATATGTTCATTTGCTAAGGGTGTTTGTTATGTCTGACTTCCTGTTTTGGACTCTGAGCTAATCCCTGGTGAGTTAAGCTGAATGTGTGTAGAGAAAGGGCCTTGTTCCAAAAACAGACAACGAGAAGAAAGGAAAATTTAAATGAAAGTGTAAACAGCCTCGTCTCTGTAATGTTAGGATGCACAGATCAGAATTATCATATATGGCTTTGGGTGAAGGGACCAGCGGACCGAGTGTATCATTAAATATGAAGCATTCTTTCTGAAGCTAGTTTTTATCTCATTATGTTTTAATGGCTTTGACCACACAGCCTGTTTTAAAAGCATGTTAAAAATGCTGAAATCAACTAACAGGCGCATCCAACCATTTCAGAACATCGCACAAAACAGAATGTCCATTCAAATTAGAAAACAATTAGAAACCATGAGCTTATTTCAAATTGTTAATTATCGTACTGACTAATTTGTAACCAAATTTAGAATAGTTAGAATAACACATTTAATTACACGCTACTTTAGTTACTTCAGAAGTATTCAACTGCAATTAAAGGGCATTGCTTTGTTGTAGTAATTTTTTGAGGAATTATGTCATTGTGGTTGATTGTGATATTGCAGGATCTTCACCCAAATTTTTTTATTTCTATCATCAATTACTCACCTTCATGTCATTCCAAACCTGTATGACTTGCTTTCTTCTGTGGAACATAAATGAAGATATTATGGAAAATGTCCATACAGCGAACATCAACAGGGTCCAATGTTGTTCTAACATATACATATATTTTGTGTTTCACAGAAGAAAGAAGGTCACACAGGTTTGGAACTACATGAGGGTGAATAAATAATTAAAGAATTTTCGTTCTTTTTTGGGGGGGTGAATTTTACCTATGCTCTCCTAAATATGGGTTTGGTATGTTAGCATGCTAATATGCACGGGTTTGTGTATATTCAGACTCCTATGGGAATGAGATGTTAATTGAAAAAAAAAAAAACTGGTGTCTACATGGTATTTTCAGGTGTGAACTATGAGGAAGGATGATGGAAGGATGATGGAAGACAGACATTTGGAAAGAATATGGTTAGACAGCCCCTAAACTGGACAGTAAGCCAGTGATTTCCAATGATATAGAAAGAAAACAAATACATCAACCTTTTTGTAATGTATATTCAATTCCCATTTATTAAAGTAATTATGTCTTTGAATTATCTTAATTTGGAGTAATATAATATACGCGATTAATCAATTTGAATAATTTTACTGACATCCTGATTCTTTTTTTTGTTAACTAAATCTCAAATTTAATTTGAAATAAAACAAAATATTAGATGGAAAATTTTTACTTAAATGAAATTTAGAAATGTTACATAGGCAACTAACTAAAATAAAATAAGTTGAAATAAAATAAATGAATACATGCTATAATAGTATATAAAAACGCAAAAATAACACTCGACAATTAAAACAAAAAAGTGAAAGAGATGTTAACAGGTATAGAAATTCTACTGTTAGATATATGTATTGTTAAATAGAATGAACACAAAATTGTCCATATAAAGGAAATGTGAGTGCTTTCCCCTTAAATTGTCATGATGTCAATTTCCCGTTTTGGCTCCCCCTCTTCCCTTTTCCACTGTAACTGCATGGGAGAGGAGCGAGAATAAAAGATCCAGATGAACGAATGCCTGCTGCCCCGTGTTTGATTGACCGACTCAGCTCAAGATCTACACAACGCAGAAGTTTTAGTTCTTCTAACTGGTGTTGCGAACTCTACATCTGCGTGACTGCGTATCAGTTACACTTGGCGTTGTGAACCACCGGTTACAGAGACAAACTATCCACACAGACACATCTGGATATATACATACTTTACAATCAGATCACTTATTCTTTTCAAACCTAAACAAAACAGATCCAACGAACAGATAATGAGTATAATACCACCTGACCTGAACTCACAGCTCGTATGCATGAGTAGGAAACGCACAGTGAATACACTCGTGAAACTAAGTCTGTTGTCACCTCACTCAAAAAAGAGATCAAACTTCAAGACTGCACAAGTGTGACTGGTAATCCAGCCTATTTAGTCCAAAAGATTGTGTTGTTTCTCCCCGAACACTGAAACTAAACAGATTAAAAATCTCAGCCCGACCAAAAAAGATCCTTGTGATGCCTCTCAAACCTAAGACGTAGACAAAGGTCTGGCAACTGTCTGAACTTATTTACATCTCTATTGATTGGGAGGCTCTTATGGGCATGAGGAGAGGGAGGGGACCACCTGAATACCATTCCTCTTGCTGTACTGGAGCAAATGGGTTTTGTCCAAGCTAAAGAGGACACGGAGAGAGCCGAGGAGGGGAAAGGGACAACGGGGGGTCACAGCTTAATATTCCAGACCTCTTGAAAAAAAAAAAAAAAGAAAGGCTGAGAAACAGAAAAGAGGGGGAAGAAACCGAACAGGGAAAGGGTGTATACAAGCTTTGAATAATTTTATATGGTAAAGAGACTGTGACAACAAGCTACATATTATTGATCACAGCCTTTTTCATACCGCCTTAAACAAGGTTGCAACATGGCATGCAATTGAAATTAAGCCTCCATGCAACATGTTCCAAGATAATGCAGCTCCCACACGGAGCAGCCCTGGAAAGGCCAAACCTGAGACCCTAAGAGCTGATCATTATTTGAATAAATCAGGCAATGTGGGCCACAGTTTGATAGCCCCCTTTGAGATAAACAGAGAAAAACAAGGCCCAAGCATTGTTTCCGTCGCCCATGTCCGCACACTTACTTAAACATCTCCATGTTTGTCGTTAGCTTCTACTGTATATTCCCCAAACTTTATTTAAATGACCTGTGGATTTCCCCCCCGCAGGTCCTCGCCCTCCTCCACCCAGATCTGTATATTCACAAATGAGAGCTATTCATTGCGGCATTCTTCAGCTGTCCTCACGCCACTGTCACCCGCTCCTCCACGGCCTTTGTGCTCGGCACAGCGCCTCTCCATCCACACTCTCCATCATCCTGATGGTGCAGCTTTATCTTGCCTTAGTGCAGCTGCTTTCAGCCTATCAAAAGTGCTGAGGGATACAAGGAGAACGGAGAGCAAGGGAGAAACAGTGAGAATAAGAGAGAGCGAGAGAGCGGGGAATGGCCAGTGCCCACTAGAAGGGATAATTTGTACTTTCTCAATAAATAAGGAGGACAGGCTAATTACTGGCTTAACAAGGGCAGGCCGTGGATCCTCGTGTCAAAAGGACAGGCATAATTATCAACCATCAAAGTGCATTCATATGGCAGCACAAAGAAGAGGTGGAGGGAGAGCGAAAGCAGGCGTAGTGGCAGTGGGGGGGGGGGGGGGGGGGGGGGGGGTTACTTGTGGCAAATGGATCTGGCTAATAAACAGCGGTGAGAGCCGCATTATGGCTGTCTGTGAGGATCCAAGTGCATTAGGACATGGCATGACTATGACCAAAAAGACAAGAGGCATTCTCTGGAAGAGTGGGAGGTGGGAGAGAGAGAGAGAAAGAGAAAGAGAGGATGATAATTAAAAGCTCCCATTTGTGCGGGTTTGGCTGGGGGCTGATGCAGGGGGCACAGGCTGGGCCGGGGGAAACAATGCTCCGCTAATGGTCTAAAGGTGACCCTTTAGAAAGTTTAGGGCATTGGTGTGCACAGAACTCCACAGGGGCAGACAGGACCGAGGGCCCTTAAAAAATAGCACAACTATTATTTACACAACCATCTTAAAATATCTGTTCTTTTATTCGTTTTTTTTTGTTGCAATTTGGATAAAATGGTATAAAACCATTTTCGTTAACACTTTACTTAAAGCCTTTATGTATAAAGCATTATAAAAGTAATTTTAATGCATTAATTATGCCTTGTAATGCACATTATAATGCAATGTAGCCTTATGAATGATGGTAACCAGTAACCACAGATAAAATACAAATGTAATACACCTTTATGCATTAAAACACAACAAACAAGATGTAACAAGATGAATCTGTGAATTTTATGATGCATTTTTACTTTGGTTACAATTATTTATGAAAGCATTATAACGTACATTATGAATACCTTTATAATGCATTATTCATACAAGTAAAATGTTTTTGGATTACTATAAAGTATGTCATAATAAAGTATGTCTATCATCATAATATTTATAACCGCAATACAACACAAAAAAACAATCACACTGTTCAATTATAAAAGCAAATAATAATAATAAATCGAATATATAACACATAACAACCTAATATATAATAAATTATAATTATTATATAGCGCCGTTAAATATAGATTCAACACATTTTACAGGATAAAAACATTATATAAAAATAATACAGTACAAGATAAGATATATTAATAAAAAATTACACACCACAATATTATTGACTCATGATACACAAAATGCTTGCATAAACAGTGAATTAAAATTGCATAAAATAATTCATTCATTCCTTTTGAGAGTTTGACATTAAGCATATTATTATTTTTTTCATTTTATGAGCAGAAGGGCACTTTTAGAGTGTGGAATGAAAGGGGCAGGGACTCAGGCTCTTCTGCCCCCCTCTGTGTACGCCACCTCTATTGGGGATGCCATCTTTTATCGGGCAAACCACAATAGCCACAGACTAGCAAGACACAAGGTCAGCAGAGGTTGTGAAGTTTGGCTGGAGAGGCTTTGAATGATCCATGAGACACATTGAAGACAGGGCAACACCAGGTGGGTTGTGACCAATTTAATTTGGATGAATTGGGCATAAAAAGCAGCCATATTAAAAGGGGAACCAATCTATAGTCCCTATTCTTTGTTAAAAGACAATGAAGGAGAATGGCTGTCTGTCTCTGTAAAGACTGGACAGAGAATGGAGGAATGGAGGGAGGGATGAAGGAAATGAGGTCTTGCAGAGAAGAGAGGAGAAGTTTGGAGAGCTGGGTGAAGAGACAGGGAGGGGGCGTCAAGGGTTACTCTGTCAGATGAAAGAGCTATTTTAAATTAACCATGTTTATCAATGTCTATATATATGTGAAAGATGTTTGCTTTTAGTGCTGTCAAACGGTTAACTACTTGACACATTAATCATAATTAATCACAAATCGCTGAGAAAAGTTTTTGATTTTTGTGGCAGATGACTAAATAGCCATTACAAAAAGTGGTATTTGAAGTCAATATACATATATATATATATACAGCATAAGCACATTGAACATAAGCTTGCCTATCACTGGTCTGGAGTCGACAAAAATGTATTTTACCATCAAAATAGTCAATTTGCCCTCTAAAATTGTATATTTAGGGGGTATTAACACAACTCATTCTTTTACTCATCCTATTTACACACATATAGCACATATGCATCTCAAGCTTACACTGACCAGCACAAATGCTAACATTTATAAGCAAAATAACTAACAAAACTTGATTTGATAAAACAAAGAGCTTTCAGGTAATATGAAGAGTGAGGTAAGTAGACTATCGTTCAAATGTTTGGAGTTGGTACGATTTTTAAATGTTTTTTTGAAAGAAGTCTGTTATATTCACTAAGATATTTATTTGATAAAAAATACTGTAAAAACAGTAAAATTGTGAAATATCATTACAAGGTAAAATAACTGTTTTGTATTAAAAATGTAATTTATTCCTTTGATGGTCTTCAGTGCACACAGAATCTTTCAAAAATAATTCTAAAATGCTGATTTGATGCTCTATATTTAAATATTTATAATAATAATAATAATAATAATAAAATAAAATAAATCATTTTAAAATCAATGTTAAAAATAGTAGCACTGATTAAAAAAACTTTTTTCAGGATTCCTTGACCAGAATGTTCAAAAGACCAAAAAGTTTTAAATAGAATCAACTTGGATGTCTAAGTCATTTCAACTTAAATTACATTAAACTGACTGAAAAATGTGTTGAATCTTGTATAACTACAAAATTGCTTAACTTATTTTGATGAGTTAAAGCCATGTAAAATCATGTTGTCATAACTTATTGATCATATCATTTTTTCAGTGTATTTGAAATAGAAACCTTTTGTAACATTTGACATCTTTACTGTCACTTTTGATCAATTTAATTCATGCAGTATGTGACTTTTCTGCAGCCTTATACCTTCTGTTGGAACACAAGAATTTTACTCTGTATTTGACATGTAGCCGGAGGCGACGTACAAACAGTAAAGGTAAAAAACAAAGCAAAGGCAGCGTGCAGCGCAGACAGGTATTCTTATAAGAGTGGTACGTTCTGGGCCATTCCACTAAACAGGCCCGGAATGACCATAGGGAAGCCACAGCAGGTCTGTGTTGCGTGTGTGAGAGAGAGAAAGAGAGATGAAAGCAACCGCTTAAATGAAAAAAAAAAAAAAAAAAGAAAAAAAAAAAGAGCTCTTGCCGGGGGTACAAACATCCGGCTAGAAAGGAACCCTAAACCCCAGGTTGGGTTTCGGAGGAAATGGCCAGCAAGGATATAAAAAACAAACGCGCACACACATTGAAAATGTGGCTGAAACCCAAAGTGCAGACTGCAGCCAAAGCCGACTAACACCCAGCTCTCTACTGGCTAGGGATGAAGGGCCAGGCTGTCTCTGCTGAAACCACTTACCACCGTCAGTGTTCCTTTCTCCTAACCCCCATCTGGAGCGCTGCCCGAGCTGGAGTTTATTAGAAAGCACCATGTGCGTTACGGATGTTGAGGAATGCACTGGTCAAAACCATATTTGAGGACTTACAAGCCATGAACCTGCCCTGTACAGCAATTACTGTGTGTGTGGGAGTGCTATGTGCATATGAACATGCCTTCTTTTAACTTTACTTATATGTGAAGGCATGCTCGCAGGCCTTTGGCCACTGCATGTGGATGCGGATCTCTGTATTTTCTCTATGGGCCCATTTAGAAGACCTCTAATGGAAGGCTCCAGGAGCAGCTGTGGTCATCTAGAGCATTAATTAAAACAAAAATCAGTTTAGCTCAAACCGCGAGAGGAACAGAAGTTTGTTCTGTAGGTTAAATTTAAATGCTTGAGGAGAAGATTTTTGCTGAGTTCAAAGGAGCACGAGCACGTTCTTGGCACACTGGTTTCTTCAAGTATGAGAAATGCTAAATGAACAAAAACTAATGAAGCACCCACTATAATGGCTGTATATTGTTTTTGATTTAATCACATTCAGTAATGCAGCTTATTTTCAGTGCATCAGTGACCTTAAAGGGATAGTTCACACAATTTTTTTTTAATTCTAGTATCACTCATTAAAGTAAATCTGGAACCTGGCCGATAAGCTCCAAAATGATTTAAAAAAGCACCTTAAATGCCACATAAAAGTTGGCCATATGATGGTGCACTATTCCAAGTCGTCTGAAGCTGTAAGATAGATTTGTGTGAAGAACAGCCCTAAAATGTCAGTCATTATTCAATTTCTCTCTCCTGTAGCTCTCGTATATCACCTGTTCTTCCACATATTTAAACTTTATGCATTGTGAATGGTCACATAACGCACAATGGCAACTGGTCATGTTCCAGTTACGTTACAATGTCATCGATGCAATTGCAAAAAAAAATCTGCATCTTATGTTAGCCTATTTTTAATCAAAATTTAATAGAACGAAAACTTTAATTTCACTTTGTTACCACACAAAGCTATCATGTGACTTCAGGAGACTTAGCATAAAACCTTTTTATATATACATCACTGTAAAAGTTTGTAATGATGTCTCGTGTGCTCACTATAAGGATGCATTTATTTGATCGAAAACGGTTGAAACAGTAATATTGTGAAATATTATTACAATTTAAAATAACTGTTTCCTATTTTAATATATTTCAAAATTCCTGTGATGTCAAATCTGAATTTTCAGCATAATTACTGCAGTCTTCAGTGTTGCACGATCCTTCAGAAATCATTCAAACATGATGATTTGGTGCTCAAGAAACATTTCTTATTGTTGAAAACAGTTGTGCTGCTTAATATTTTTGTGGAAAACATTCTTTGATGAATACAAAAGAACGGCATTTATAAAAGTCTGTCATGTTTGATCAATATAATGTGTTCTTGCTGAATTAAAGTATTAATTTCTTTAAAAAAAAAAAAAAAAAAAAAATCTTACTGACCCTAAACTTTTAAACTGAAGTATATTGTAGTTTTTGTCATTTTTGAGCTTGACAGTCTGGATTTACTTTCATTTTATGAAAACATAGTAAAAAAAGAATGAAAAGTCATTGTATTGGATCCAAACTATTACAGAATTTTGTCCCTTTAAGTAAAGAACATGTATACAGGATATGGGTCAATGTGCTTTCTGTAGTGTTGTCTTGTACTGTCCAGTTTATATAGTTAATTCACATATCACGAACACAAAATACAGGCAACAATCAACAGATGTTTATGATAGAGCATTGTCAAATAAAAAGCCTTTCAATTAGGTCCTTCTTATTAAGAGAGAACAAATGGCATGCTAACAAAGCCTTCCTATATCTGCTTCTAAATGCTTCAGATAGTTTACCAGAATGAACTAATGCCCCCATCAAATAGACGTTTAATTGGTGTCTGTTACAGCACATTTTACATCCCCCACCTCATGTTCACAAACACGCACAGAGAGTGAGCTGTCACCTGATATCACAAATGATAATGTATCTTTTGCCCCATTGATGGTTTATAATATGAAACGAGAGGTCGAAGGTGAGCAAACAGGGACGCCGGCGAATAAATGAGATCATGGCTGAAATAGCTAATTATGTGCATTTTATTTCCATGGCTTGTAACAGGTATAAACATAATAGCTCTTGTCAGGTGGGTTGCTGTGTTGACTAAAACCAGAACGCTGACCTAGCCAGACAAACAGCCCTCTAATCCATTAGAATGCATTATGGAAATTAATGTTGTTGATTTTTAATGTAAACCAACATATTAGAGTCTGAAGTTTTTGGTCACATCTAAACCTGCTCTACCACAGCCTCTGGAAGGAAAGAAAGACACAGACAGATATACAGAGAGAGAGAGAGAGAGAGAGAGAGAGAGAGAGAGAAAAAAAGCAGCCAGAGAGAGAATCAGACAGGACAAAAGGTACAACACTTTCCCCTCTTTTACATTCTTGTTCCTTTCTCGTTTCCTTTCACGGAGGAAATCAGTTGCATTTGAGAAACACGAGGCAAACCTTTTACTTTCCTTTCAGCACAAAATGATCCTCTGCTGCCTTTCAATAGTTGCAAGCTAATTTCATATTCAGCATTTGTAAAGGAAGGGGAGGTTTTTCGGGATAGGGAAGTGCTTAATTTGTCTGTGTGATTTGGAGAGGCTGAATAGACATGACCGGGTTGGTGGGGGTGGTCGGACACTAACCCTCAGCCCTAAACGCACAGAAGCTATCAAAGCACTGTCTCTGATGGAGTGATTCACTCTCTTTCCTCTGCTGTTTGTTCTCCTGGGCTGATGCTGTCCAGGGAACAGCAGACAAGTGTAAATGAGAGCTCTTGTAATCTTATAATTGACAGGAGTTAATCAGGAGAAGACATGTTTAAAGGAATCTTTCAGGTCCAGTACAACAGCAAAAATGGTTAACAGTTAAGAGTTTAAATGACAGTAATTAATCAATGCATATATATATATGCAGATTATCCGGCAGCCGATGGCACTAGACCACTGCTTTTTCCCAGTACTTAAAGTTTGTTTTTAATTGAGTTTTTTTTGTTTGTATTTGTTTTGGACCAGAAGTATTGTAAACTTCGTTTTCTTTGGTTGATTGTTGTATTGTATATTGAGATTATTATTTTTTATTTTTTTTGTTTCCTTTATCTAACTTTGTTTAGAAGTATTGTAAACTTCGTTTTCTTTGGTTGATTGTTGTATTGTATATTGTGATTATTATTTCTTTTTTTTTTTTCTTTTTTTCTTTAACTTTGTTTGGCCATTTTAGGGGGCTGGGTAGGCTACTGGAAGCGGCTATATTTTCCATCTTAGGAGGTGGTGTGGTGCAGTGATAACACTATTTTTGGATTGCTGTGGTTGTATATTTCATTCAACACGTGTGTTACAATTTTCCCGGGTTGCACGTAAATAAGTGGAGATCGTTGCTTCCAGCCCAAGACTTGTATACCTGATTCAATCTGGTCGCCCTCCTTATGGCCATTTCATTTGTTTGTATTGGGTGTATGATTATGATGTTTAGTATTTGCTCCCAGTAAATGTTTTATATATAGGAAGAGTCATTGTAAAGAAATAAAGACCGTGTACCTCACTATTGCCTATACTTTCATTCAATTGAACAACTTGAGCGAGTTTAATTCCCCACTAATTATAGACGGCGGAGGTCCGCCTTGTTACAATTGACAAAGAAAGAAAGTCAGTTAGTCCTTGAATCATTCACTCAATCCAATTCAATCGATTTGTTCAAAACAATGCTACAGTGTGTTGCTCGGAGATGTGAAACGATTCATTTTGCTTCCTTTGGAGAAATGTTGTCTCTAAAATGTTAGTTACTACATTTCAACTTCTATCATATGAACTATTGTATAAAATCAATATCGCACTCACAGTTGAGATTATGTTACAAATGCTGTCGACTGAACTGAACTTGAATTGAAATATTCAAAGAATGAGACAGAATAGAAAGAGTTTCTACAAGTTCCTGTTAATTTGCTACTTCACTGTTGTATAGTGCAATCGTAGATGAAACAAAACAACCTCCAACCATTCAGAATAGGTTTCGTGGAGTCCTTCGGCTGGTGGAGTTATCCTTTTCAAACTGTTAACCGAAGGACAACGGATGATGAGAGTTCCTCTTCGCCCCCGCCCAAAATGGCTCCCTCACTCAAAGCCACTCCAGAGGGACTAAGGGTCTCTGGCACTCAGTGCCTCGCCGTCCGCTCTGAGACCGCCCTGCCAAGAAAGAGAAGGGTCTCTCATTTTTCTGACACTCTTGTCCTTCAGCCTATTGATCGGTAGGGAGAGAACATCCCCACCATGGCCACTAATAGAAAGTGAAGTTCATCAGCCGCTGCCTGCTGATCCCCTCAACAGACATAAAGATCTATAAAGGCCACCCAACTAACCTTTCCCTTTTTTTACCTTCTCGTGTTCCTTCTGTCTCCAACTTTTCTCACATTTTATTTATTTATTTTGCTTTTTTTTTCTTACTATGTTTCCTTTTTTATTTGTTTTCTCTTGATATCTGTAGTTTTTTAAATCTGAATCTAGGACTAGTCCAATAAAAACTGTGGTATGCCAGACTGTTGTTGCAATCGGAAGCTTTTTCATTAGCAAGGCAGGTTGTATGAAAACAAACGCTGAGTTTGTAATCAAACTAAACCTTTGTTCGACAAATCTATCTTTAAAAGTACCAGTGAGACAGGGATTTTATGTGTTTTTCTACAGTTCCTCTTCCTATAAAGAAGCTACTTTGAGACACACAGCTATTATTCACAATTTTCATTCACATTATTCCAATTGCATGCAGGGAGCGTCTACCAATGAGTGTGTGCAATGAGAGGAGGATTACATTCTAATTACAAAATAACACTGAACACCTCCATCGGGCTGAAACCTTTTATAATCCCGTATAAAAAGATGACCGTAACCTTGGGAAGGCGAAAATAAGGAGAGGGAGCTTCTTAAACTCACACATGCGCATGCACACACACACACACACACACAAAGAGAGAAAACTAAACCCCACTGTCTTTTTCTTGACTGAGTGAGGGAGCTTTATTTTGTTGGGGACATGCAGTCGTGGTTTGTTGTCAGTGCTGGGAGAAATGCACATTTCTCATTCAGGCGACTGAGGGTGAATGAGCTGTCGTAGATACACACAGCCCTCAGGCCTCCACGCTGCCTGTCCTCAGCACAGCTCCACTGTAGCGCAGTGATAAGCTAAGGAAATGGACTCTAAGAATGACTATTCATGTGTATAGCAAAGTTTATGTCTAGAGCCAATTTAATGTTGAGAGAGAGAGAGAGAGAAAATAAAGTATTACATGTTTCGTTATGCTTTCAGAAATCACAATTATTATATTGACAGCCATAATTTTATGTTTCTCTTCAGGCTACTTCAACACATGCACATCTAATAGTATTCTAATAGTGGGGAGAAAAATAATAGAGTCAACTTGATATAATTATTTATATTTTAGTTAGGATAGATGGATGAATTGGATCAGCATAAGTGCCACAGCTCACATGTTAACCTATAGACCATGTTAAACAATTATGAGGAAATTTGAAGGAGACCATAACAAGTAGAGCCTAGCCACTTTCCTGTAGAGTTTAGCTCCAACTTGCCTCAACACCTGCCTGGAAGATTCTAGTATGCCTAGGAAGACCTTGATTAGCGGGTTCAGGTGTGTTTAATTGGGGTTGGAAATAAACTTTGCAGGCCCTTCAGGAGCAGGATGAGAAACATCATTCTCCTGGCCTAGAATGAGAAACTTTAGAAAATGAAAGCCATTTGTTCTTTCCACAGTAAGCTTTTCCTTCACCAGCACTCACACAGACAGCTTTGTCAGAAGAGCCCAGAACTTCAGTTACACTCTCTAAGGCCATTTACACTGCAGGTCTTGATGACTATATCCGATTTCTGCATTTACTATACAGTACTATACTATACAGTATGGCGAAACAACCCAAAGTAGACTTACTGACCCGGAAAAGCTTAGGCCGAAAAGGAAGTAAAAATGGCAAAATATGCAATGGATGCAAGCTTTTGCTTACCGCACCATCTTTAAAAGTCAGCAAAAAACTGTGTTGAGCCTTTGTGTTGAGCCTCCATTGCACCATTGAAAACAGTCATGTGATCATGATTGGTGTCCACCTGAGTTGACTTCATTCGCCATCGTCGCTTTTTCAATGACGTACGCCTGGCATTGATGGGAATATCCAATCTGCTTACACATTCCTGCAATCCAATTACTGCTTACGCGGTTGTAGGTCATATCTGATCTATGCCACATTAGAGGAAAAAAAAATCGGAATTGGATCACTTAAAGGCCCCCTGAAATCCAAATTTAAATTTTTTTGACATCACCGCGGACTTCAGCTTCTCATCACATCTTCTGTCCAATCAAATGCTCTCTAGAATCGAAAGCGTCCCACCCACTATACTATAAATACCACCTGGCCAAAGCGACCGTTGACATGCCACGCCACGAAACAATATGGGTTGGAGATGTGTGTTCGGTTGCTCAAACGTTCAAGTTTCATTCCGTTTTCCAACTGTACGTTGGTTAAGAATGAAATGGCTAGAATTTATTCACACCTCTACTATTGAATCCAATGTATCATCAGCGCTCGGATTCGCTTCCATGGTGCTGTCAAGTACGACTTGTAGTCTGTGAGGTAAACTAAATGCTATTGGCTATTTGAAAAGGGGAGGAGCCATTCAATATGTCCCACCTTAGCTTACTGTTTCAGTGGAAATTACGTCAACGCATCATGCAAAGCTGCGCATTCAAAAGCACTTCAGTGGGCCTTTAACTCAATAAAGCGAATGCAGCCTAAGTCTCAAACACAAAACTAAACATAGAAACAAAGTGAAACCTTTTCCTTTTGGATCGTATTTCCAAATCTCAATATCCTATTTTTGTAACATCTTACACTAATTCTTGCTAATGGTTAAGGGTAAAAAAAAAAAAAAGATTCAAATCCAACAGATCAATCAGTTTATTGAGGCTTTCGTGTGTTTTCAAATCACATCTAGGCAGCTGCAAGAACAATACACTTTCATAAACAACATTTAAATCACAAAACCCAAATGCAATTATTAAATCTTGCTTCTAGGCATGTTATTGCACAATGTTTCAGTTAGAGCTGAATGAATGTTGAGTAATATTACACAAGTCTATTAGTCAGGATAAGACTGAAATCCACTCTGCCTTAAAACACCCTCTTATTCCTTTCAATTCGAGCCCACAAGTGCCATAAAGCAAGCCAGAATGCTCGACTCATCACGAATTATGACAACACACGAGCCATCACACCACACCCACTGCCATTCATCAGTACCAAAAGAGCCATGAGAACTGGAACCTATCAATAAACGTGTACATTCATACGGAATGTCTGATATAATAAATACAGCTATGGTAACTATTTGTCCCCTTTGCAGGGCATCAAAACACAGGCATCTCATTCATCTGACATTCTGATTGGAACCAACTCAATTCAATTTCACATGTTTACATGAGTATGGTCAGAAAACGAGGTTTTGATGGTATTGTGATATGCTAAAGGTTCCGTCATAACAGACAGATTGCCATACAAATCATCCGTAATAAGAAATACATGCTAACTATCTCATTTTACTGATGCATTCCTATTCCTCAGGAGCAATGGGAATGTTTTAAAGCCACAATCCAAATGATACCCAAGAGAACAAAATGCTGGGCTGAGTTTGGGTTGAAATTTATCTTCATGCATAATCACTGAAGGATACATTTTCATTGAATATGAAAAAAAAAATATATATAGCAGTTTAGAGTAAGCTAGCAGACATCGTAAAAAAAGTATAACATGTTAAAGAAAGAAAGAAAGAAAGAAAGAAAGAAAGAAAGAAAGAAAGAAAGAAAGAAAGAAAGAAAGAAAGTCACATTCATGAACTCAGCTGTCGAACAGCTAAATTTGTACGCTCAATTAAAACTACACCAACTTTCTAAATCAAAGGAAATTACAATAATTAGGACAACATTTCTCTGTCATTACTGCACCACATACCAGAGATTTGGATTCCGTTCAGACACAGCTCTCCTAACTGTCTGGGAGAAACCATCAGACATTTTTAGTAAACTTCAGAGGGACAGTTCACATCTCCTGTCTCTTCTCCAACCGCTTATATTCATTTGTGATGAGTTTTATGTGCATGATGAACCCGACATCCTGAAATTAGAAAGAGAGAGAGAGAGAGAGAGATGCTTAAAAATAATGCAAAAAGAAGAAGATTCTATGATTTACACACCCGTGTGTCGTTCTATACCCATTTATGTTTCTTTCTTTGGTGGAGCATACTTCCATTCAAAAGTTTAGGGTCAGTAAGATTTTTTAATTATTAATTTAAATAAATACATTTTATTTATCAAGGATCCAATAAATTGATCAAAACATTTCAAAAGTTTTTCAAAAAGAATCCTGAAAAAATATCACTGTTTCAACTAAACATCATTTTTTAAGATGATAGTAGAGAAACAATACTTGCTGTAAAAACATCTTTAACTTTTTAACTCTTTAACCTTTGTTGTACATATTCTTATGCAAAGGCCCACCACACTAAATGAGTTCTGTTTGTACTGATCTCATGGCTGAATGGCAGAATTTTTCATTCGTCCAGACAGCAGCTCGTCTCTGCCAGATAATTTGCATGGGCTGGCAGCTGCTCACCTCTGCAGGGCACTTGAGATGCTGTGCATGGCCTGCTCTACCTCCTTCAGCCCTTTTTTAACTTAAGACCAATGACTCCTATTAAGGACTCAGGCAGGGCTACTGACAAGCCAGTCAATAACCATGTGAGGTTACTTCATTATTGGCCTAATGGCTGATGGACTGAGGGTTGGAAATGGGCCAGTGAGACTGATGCTGGGTCGCAGAGGATGGAAGCAGCTTATCCGAAACCATCCAAGAGTGTGTTGCCGGTTACCTACATACACACTTTGAAGGAGTTTACGGAGGTCTAGGACACCAAGACACACATCCCTCCCTAAATCAATAGTGACATAGCCTGGTGTTTCCCATTGTTCTTCGTTCTCCAGTAGCTGTGCACAAGTATAAAGGAAGACTCTCAAGGTCTGTGCCGGTCTGTCAGAGGCACATGGCTCAGACTCGCACAAAGGGCTCTTTTATTTCACCGGTGACCCCAGCAGAGAACTGCCCATCATCCTCTAGCCAAATTAGCATACAGCAATCCATTAGACAGGCCCTGACACACGCAGCGGAAATCCCCAATAGACTTGATCATAGGAGGACAAGTTCATTATTCATAATGGGAGGACAGAAAAAAAAAAAAAGGAAAATGGGAGAGAGAGTTTGAAGGAGGGGAGAATTGTCAGATGTAGGCATGTATACTGCAAAAAGGAAAAGAAAAAAAGAAAAGACACAAAAGAGAGACAGATATACAGTAAAATAACTTTAATTAAAAATCCATCCATCCATCCATCCATCCATCCATCTACATAAATACATACGTACATACATACATACAAAGTTACTTTGAAATGTAATTCATTACAATATTGTGTTACTCTTTTAAAATTTACATTTAAAGGTATAGCGGAGGATTTTCCCGAATTTTAGAAAAGAACCGCCCTCTCCACTTTTTGAAAAAATGCACATGTGCAACACTCTACCTGCTCCCGAGAGGGAACGCCTGTTAAACGTGTGCACGAGAGAGCATGCACGAGCCTAGTTCTCTTCGTGCACGCTCTGTTTACAAGTTGCTGTTGGCATGGCTCATACAAGCCTACTTTCCTTTACCTGTCGAGTAGAAACTTCACGACTGAGGCATCAGTGGGAAGCCCAACCTGTGCTTTTAGCGCACGCGCGTGTGAAATATTCTCCCAAAAACACTCTCTTGTTTCTTTCTTCAGAGGCCTTTCTCTTCTTGTCATACAATTCGTAGACACTTTTTTCTTTTGCGACCCTCAGACATTTTGAATAAACCCGGTGAGAACGGGCGAGCTTCAATGAATGGCTGAAACCGTAAACACCCGAAAGTGCGCATGCGCAGAAAGCGAAAACTAGTAGGGACGAGCACGTACGACGGCCTTACGTAAACATATCACCAGAATGATTGACAACTAGGAGGACCAATAGTCTTGATGATCCACCCAGAAAAAGAAAATCCTCTGCAATATCTTTAAAGAAAAGTAATACATTACCTTACTTTTGCATTACTTTTCTTGTTTTTATATAACACAAAAGTTATATTTTTGGGCAAATGTAAAGGCCCTTTCACACCAAAATTTTATTAATAAGGCAGAAGGAAATGCAAATTCAAGCGATTACAGTAGAGGGCACAGCTCAAACAAACCTTTCAGGTGTGCTGCCATACTGGACCGCAGAAACAAGAAAGAACCAATAGAAACTTCACCAATAGAAATAAAACATCTAAACGTCCTTTTTGCTTATGTTTAACTGAATCATCGAAGGTCAGCACTCAGCAGCAAGTACATTGATCAATAAAGTGAGATTAAATGCATACAAATATTTTATTTAACATATTTAATTATTGGAGGTTTGCGTAGTAAACGTAGTGCATGCTCACATTTAGTCTAGAACTACAATAACAATCATGTTCACACACAACACCTCTGCACTATACTCCAGATTTATAAAGGGGAGTAAAGGAGAAAGCAAAGTAACTTGCTTTAGCCTAATTATTTGAGAAAGTAACTCATTTATTTTGCTGTATATTTAAAAATAATGCGTTACTTTACTAGTTACTTGAAAAAAGTAATCTGATTACATAACTAGAGTTACTTGTAATGTGTTACCCCCAACACTGTACACATATACAGTATATACATAGATCCGTACAGTATGGCCATACAATTACTGTAGATTTTTAGACATTATGTAAATTATTATACACCTTTATACTATATTTTTTAATTATATTTTTATTTATAAACATTATTTCTCAGACAAAATAGTTAAAATCTTACCAAACAGAGAGAGAAACAGTCAGAGAGAGATGGTGATATTAGTCACACACACACACACACACACACACACACACACACACACACACACACACACACACACACACACACACACACAAAGAAAGAAAGAAAGAAAGAAAGAAAGAAAGAAAGAAAGAAAGAAAGAAAGAAAGAAAGAAAGAAAGAAAGAAAGAAAGAAAGAAAGAAAGAAAGAAAGAAAGAAAGAAAGAAAGAAAGAAAAGAACAATTTTGTTACCATGTATTCTCAATTAATTTCTTCTTTCTGTGAGTGAAAGTCAAGAATTTTGTGCTACGGGGAAGTGAAGGAGGCTTTTTCAAAGGTGGGAGTTTTTGAATGTAGTTTATAAATTAATTTATGATCACAAGAGATTTTTATTTTTCATTATCTACATGTTAAATGTCCCTTTCCACAGCCCATGACAACAGCTAATATCATAAGTGGCTGTGAACAAATACACATACATTAAGAAGCCATAAATGGAGTGAAGTTCTGCTGACATGTGTAATGTTAAATGCCAACGTACCATTTAAAATGAAAGGGCAGCAGCATTTCCACTCTTTGTGGTGCGCCATTCAGACTCATTTAGAAATAAAATGGTCCTTTAGTGTTCTGTACCTGCCAAGAGTTGGACTGGTTAAAGACCTGCAGAAGAACAATAGAACAGAGGAGGATGTAACATTAGCATTTTTCCTTCTCAACATTAGAAAAGTACACATTCTCAGTTGTTTAATCTTGCTCTATTTGTATATTTTATTTTAATATCATATTGTTTTAATATTCTATATTGCATACTGGGAAAAAGGGCTAAATCAAGTTTGACTCAAGGGAAAGGCCATGCTGACCTCCATTGCTGCCCTGACAGGCAAGTACTACGTCTTTTCCTGCAGAGAAATGCCATCTCTGAAAGGCTTCCATTTGATTAATATTTATAATGGAAGTCTGACTCTTTTTTTCCTCCTCTCCACAGGCTGTTTTATTGTCAGATGGTCACCTCTCTAATTTGGGGGTTGAAAATGATGGTCTTGGTTGTGGCACTCTGCCAGCACAGGCAGTTCCTCTGATGTCTCTGAAGTCCTCTGTAAGTCTCTCTCTCTCTTTTCATATCAGGCCTGTGCTGCTCAATCCTTGGCAAAGCTCTAATCCTCATATTATAAGACACCTGGACAGTCTTACACTGTCTGTCTGCCCAGAACTCTCCAGATTGGTCGCGCTATTTCACACCTTTTCTCTTGCCTGATGTTCAGGCAGCTTCTCTGATATGAATAGCAGTTTCAATGTGGAAATCATTGGCCCAGCCGGGACTAAATCCACTGTTATCTCTCTCTGAGCCAGCACTGCTTGGGAGGGTGTGGGATAGATTTCATGTAAGTGTAAAAATGAGCACAGAGAAGGTGAGGAGAACTAGAGAGACACTGGCAGAAGTTTGCAAGAACACCTCCATGGCCTCATTTACACCCGAGACGCTTCACATTATCCAATCACAAGGGGTGAGCGCTTAATATAAGTGTAAACGGGGTGCAAAATGTTTTGTGATTCGATCTTGCAAATCACATTCGGAGCTCCGTTGTTATTGTTAACTAAAACAAAAACTATTAAATATGGTTTACTTTATTGAAATTAAGCTGAAATAAAATATAAATATTAGATGAAAAACATATAGAAATTAGAAAAGATGCCTTGGCAGCATACTGAAATAAAAATAAATTAAAGCTAAATAGTTATATTTTTAAATCACAAAAGCACATAAAATGGATCAAATATAAACTAAAATGAAAACTGAAAATATAAAAATAAAAACTATTTCAAAATACTAATAGTAAATCACATTAAAATAGCACTGAGTCGAGATGTATGTATAGTGTCAACACTGATCTGTTCTGATACTCACCTGTCAATCATCCACTGTTCTAAATAAATTGACATGCTTGACTAAAAAGAATTAACCATCAGAATTTTTTTTTAAATGGAATAAATAAATGTAAAAGGCCTGGCATCATCATGCAGGGATCCAAATTCATTTTAAGCATGTTCAAAGTTTACTTAATGATGATAATAATAATAATAATATGTGACCCTGGACTACAACATTATATGAAAACGGAATAAATAAGCTTTCCATTGATATAAGGTTTGTTAGGATATTTTAGTTTGTTCAACTATTGAAAATCTGGAATCTGAGTGTGCAAAAAAATCAAAACATTGAGAAAATCGCCTTTAAAGTTGTCCATTTATGTTCGCGCTTTTGCTGCATTCACTCAGAAAAATATTTTTTTTATATATTTACTGTAGGAAATGTACAAAATATCTTCACGGAACATGACCTTTACGTAATACCCTAGTGATTTTTGGCATAAAAGAAAAATCGATAATTTTGACCCATACAAAGTTGGCTATTGCCACAAATACACCCGTGTGACTTATGACTGGTTTTGTGATCCAGGGTCACATATGTTATAGTATAATTTAATTTAAATGATCAATTTTGTGTCTTTATATATATATATATATATATATATATATATGGGCTTTATCAACATGAAGTAAAACACATAATGAAAGATATACATACTGTGATAAAATCAGAGGTAACTACCAGATCTCGCCTTACCACTTGTGATTGGATCTCAAAAGGTGATTGTAATACCACGTGTGAATGGGGGCCCAAGTTTTGCTCTTTTGGTGAAAGCTGGAGGCCGATGTTTGAGGTTTTACACCACTTGACACACATACAAGTCTCAGCTCGATCCCCTTCCCCTCGCGCCTATATTGTTAAATTTCAAAAACTCACAGGTTGTAATAGCAAGGCTTTCTTCTCTCTATACTGTCACTGGTATATTCAGCTTCAGAAAGAGCGCCTCGACCCACTTCAAATAGCCGTTGTGTTCAATTTCCACCTCTCCAAAACAAACCAGAGGCGGCTTTTCAAACCATATGTCAGCAGTATAAGAGGACGGCTTTTATGTGGTGAAAGCAGTTTAATATTTTGTGAAGGCTCACTGCTGCTGCAGACCAGCTGAATGACAGTCTGACAATACACTCCCATCCATTCTGCTTCTCAGATCAAGCGCTCGCAGCAGCAACCCTGAGACACATTCACTCGCTCGCCCGCCCGCCCGCTCTTGGCGGGGTGAGAGGGCGACGTGGCCACCCTGACAGAGGGAGCGAGAGCGCAAGACGGAGAAGGAGTGAGATGTAGAGGTAATGTAGAGGTTTTCCGTGACCTTGGCTACGGAGGATGAGGAGTGATGAGTGTGTTGGTATCGCGTATTCTGGACCCATTACTCACAGCACCTCTGCTGCAGGAAGTTTATGCCTTTGTCTCTACGGCGTACACACAAACACGGACACAGAGGGCGCAGCGGGCACTGCCCTCCTATGGCACCACACATATAGAGAGCCTGTACTCTCCGGCTCGCCACATCTACGCTGAGTTTCCACACCGTTTCTCCTCTCATCTTTATTCCTATTTAAGTCAAAGACAGAAATTCAATGCACAGGGCACGGCGTGGAGCTAAGCTTCACTGGTTTTCTCCGTGCAGAAAATGAGATCTAATAATGATTTGCTCACCGTGGACGCTATCAGCACATAAAATCATCCAGGTTAATCAAATGGTTGTTGTGAAAGCCGTTTCTTTCTCTGCAGCGCTAACCCTAGCCGGCACAAGCTGAAAAGATCATTGATTTTTAATCTGCAATGAAAACCTCTTGTCACCCTTGGTTGTTTCTGAAATAATGCTGTTTTCAGTAGTTATACTTTTTCAGGCTCTTCTGGGATGGGCCTGTGGAAATTCTGGAGAGCTTTTGGGACCATGAGTCTAAATGTTATGAACTTTGCCTTTTGACCATGCTGCGAAACATCACACAAACAAAAGGAAACTCACTTTGTAATTCTGATGACCTTAGACCTAGCAACCTACATAGTGTGCATAATAACAAACAATCAAATAAATGCAAAGTACATGTAATAATATTTTACATGCCTCTGGCTTATATTGATTGCGCGAAAGAGGCACAGTACTTAAACAGAATTATTCTACCCGATCTTCCAAGGTTCTCTGATTCCCCTTAAATTAAAATATGTAATCTTTAAACTGTATTTAAAACAAAAAAAAAACAATAAAAAAAAATTAATTCCACCACAATGACAGGCTGTCTTTAGCAAGACCTTGTGATGTCAATACAACAGGAAGACAAGAAAACAGGTTTTAAATAAGCCCTTGAATTAAGAGTTACCTGATGAATAAGACTTAGCAAACAGAACATTATTTACACTATAGATGAAAACAACTTTAACTCAGTCAAGGTTTGCATCACAGCTGTAACGAGGAAGTTTTGAACAGCACAAGGACATCATCTAACAAGAATAATGCGGGCCAAATTAAAAGCAAAGTGTTCTGACACTGTGTTTTCTGGAGTGAGTTAAAAGAAAGGCAAGGAAGAAGAACTTGGAGAAGGCGTGCTGAGTCTGGGCGGTGTTCGGCTAAGGCGAGATGATGAATCATGCTGAGTTGGACAATTGAGACACTGAGAAAAAGGCACAAAGTCCTGAGGAGAGAAATATGTCGGTCCAGCGTCCTTCACTCCTAAAGTACTATAGACTCTTATCTGCTCACCAGCAAGGTTTTCTCTGAGGATGCAAAAAAAAGAAAAAAAAAGAAATACATTGAAATATGAAATCAAATCATCATGGGATATTGAATTTCTGACGTGACACTGTTCATCAATAACACCAGTGGTTGCATCTCTTTTACTTCTTTTGAACTCATTGTGTTCTCAATGAGAAGGCGTAAAAAAAAAAAAAAGAGGGGGAATGGTGATATACGAGCCCGATCTCACGGGAAAACGTACAAATTCTACGAGGTGGCTTATTCGTACGAATTCATACGACCTGACTCATACGAATTAGTACGTTTTTTGCAAAATCGTACATATTTTACGAATTGGCCAATTCGTATGAATTCATACGAATGACCTACCCCTGACCCCGCCCCTAAACCTACCCATCACGTGGGTTTAGACAAATCGTACAAATTCGTACGAGTGAGGTCGTACGAATTAGCCAACTTTTTATCATTCGTACGAATTTGTACGAATTGGTCGTGAGATAGCGTTGGATATACAATCAAAAGTCCTAATCACTGGAGGTAGTGCCCCCATTGCACTATGATTGGACAATTACTCTGTCAATATGATAATGTTGTTGCTGGAGTCGAACTGAATGGGTCAAACTGGTGGAAATTGACAGATTAATTACAAAGTGAACATCACTCCAACAATTAAATAATTTTAGTCATGTCTGAATCAAAATAAACTTGAAATGACAAACCACAAAATTACACTGCAGCTTGGTGAAATTAAAGATGTAACTTTTTATTAACAAAGAAATTGCTACACGGATAAAGCGTTTTACTGCATTACTTCTAATTGTTCTTGACTATTGACTACTAAATATATAAATTATATATAAAACAATAAACATATTGTATGCATGTAAAACTATAGAGAGATAGATCATTGAATTAATCATTATAGAAGTGTCGAATAAACTTATTTAAATGACTTTTCACGGTTTTCAAATAAAAAACGAAAAACTTTTTATGCGTTTTGGCCGTTCATTTACACGACAACAGCATTTTAGCAGCCTGAAAACACAAGCTTTTGAAATCGGGGTTCAAAGTGCAAGTGTTTAAAACCATTACTGTTATTGTCTCCATGTAAACAACAAAAACGGGAATTTGTGAAAACGGCGACTCCACGCGCATGCATATTACGTGTTCAGTCTTTAGGCGCGTAATGTTTCTTTACAAAATGACATCGCCAACTACTGGCCTGGCATGCATTATACAGCGTTTTTTGTCCTTTTTGTGGATTCTTGTGAACGGGGATTGTTTTGACAACGTTGTCATCTGTGTGCGAAAACTTCTCCGTTGACATCATTGTCGTGTGAACATACCCAAAAATTCTCTTATTTCCATCACACACCACTGCTGCTTATACCATACAAGACACGACAGAAGAAGAAAGTTAGGAAAAGTGTCACTTTGTTGCACTTTAGATGACATTGTTCAATTCTGTAGAACAGTCACGGACGCATGGACATGGCTCTCATGCTGAGGTTTCATAATGGACACACAAAAGAGGAAACCCTGTTGAGAAACGCCTATACCAGAACTCTACTCCCCCTTTTAGAGATAGAGGGAATGAGATGAGGAGGAAAAAAATGAGTGTGTTTATTCTCAGCGGTGCTTTGCTAATGAAAGAGTGCATTCTTGTTTTCTTACTGTGTCATTGCGGTTGTGGCGTTGTCATGCTCTTTCTTTTTCCACGTCTGTTTGGCGACCCTCTATGAAGCATCGCCCGAATTGGTGACAAGGACTGAAGATAAAGCCTCCATAAATGTTCAGTAAATCATCTCCTGACCTTTCCTGGCATCGCACACTTCGGCACCTGAAATGTTAAAGACAAAAGGAAGATTGAAACTTCCAGTGGCGTGATGAAGCGCAGTCACAAGTCTCCCTCCTCCTCCTCCGATCCCGTAATCTCTCTTCCTCTCTGTCCAAGTACGTCGTCTTTTCTTCCTGTCCCCGTACCTGCCTAGCTGTGTGAACGCGTAGGGTGGCGGACATTTTGCATATGCGATCCGTCATAGGGGCAGGATTAATGTTGTTTGCTGGCTCCCAAACACAGCTTGTGGTGCACTGTGGGCGACAGGAAACTTGGCCAAGTCTGGCTGCCGCACTGCTGGGTGGAAAATTAACCCTTGGTGGCGGGAGGCTGGAGGCCGTAGCTCAGGTGTCCTTACATATGTTTGCGGTGTCAGGACAAGCCCGGCTCCGGGGCCCCCTGCAGGGAAAGAGCACTACCAGTGAGCCCGCGTCAGAGGCCCGGAAGGGGGAGAAGGGGGAGAGGGATGCGCCTTGGCACTGAGCGCAGCCAATATGCTTCGCTTTTTAAGGCCTCTTTGGCTCAGAAGAGTGGAGGCGCTGATAGTTAATCATATATGTGTATGAAACAGGTTTATTCAGATGTTTTCATGTCATTTCGGAAGAGAGGACGGGAGAGAAAAGGAGGTCCAGTCCCTGCTGGGACACAGGTGTCTTTGTATCTCCTGCTATGCTCACTCAGAAGATCGCACAGTGGGATTATCACGCCGAATTGCCTATTCCATAATTATGGCCTAGCTTCTCGTAAAAACACAGAGAATTAGAAACACCCTCATGCATAGCTTTCTCTGCAAATAACATATTATTCATTTGAGAAATTGAAAAGACCTGGTTAGGGTTTTGATGTGGTATGAAATGATTATGTTTTTTGACCAGCATAAATAGACTTCCAGTTTGGATACGGCAAAAATTACAGATAGAAAATGGAGAGATAAAGATAGAATGTGTAACTCGAGGGGCTGAATGAACAATATCCACAGCTGTCGTCATGTCATTGACCTTTACTGTGGCCCACGGTGACCCCTGGTTCTGCATTTAAACTTTTAAATTGTAAACTTGAACCTTGGCATTTCCAAGCCTCTGTGCAGGGGTGTTATCTTACGGGAAAGTGACAGTTCGCAAAACGTAACCAGGAGCGGGCTTCTGTCAGCCTTCTTGAACAAAGCTGTAAAAGACAGAGAGGACATCTACGACTGGATGTCTTTCATAATCACATTTTCCTGAAACTAGGCTCTGTCTTACATAGAAAAGCTGTGATGCTCTGTCAAAGCGGAGTTACTGTGGGTCAAGTGTTTGGCGGATGATAGAGGAGCTGGATGTTCTCTGCTCGTGACTGCTTAGCTTGACTTCTTCCTGTGCTCTGATCCAAACTCCACCAATCAGCGGATCTGTGTCGCCCTGCTCCGGAGAACCGTGCAAAGGACGGAAATAAAGAAATAAGAAAGAATCACCCTGAGGCTACATCCAACACCTCCACCACTCTCCCCATCATTTACAGTTGAGGTTTGAAGTTGAACTCTATAATAGAAATGCGCCTATGAAGGGAAACAGAAGTAACTGAGAAAGACAGAAAGATAGAAAAGCAGAACAGTCTTTCATACAAGTGAAATATATACAGTAAGTAAGTATAAGTGAAATATATAGCCTACAGTAAGTATAAGTAAGTTTTTTTTTTTTTTTTTTTTAACAAGGATGCATTAAATTGATCAACAGTTTTCTTTATTTTTATTGAAAATAAATGCCTTTCCGATCTGATATGGGAAAAGGGAGAAAAGCGAGTTTGGCAAAAGGCGTACTTGAACTCGGGTCGATCACATCAAAAGCTGCTTTCACGCACCATACTCCTTACAGCCTGCGCCACTGCAAGCATTGAATAGAGCGTGTCTTTTTTAATCTTGTGTTGCCCAATCAGGCATTGGTGGGAGGAGTTAGTGTAAATAGCCTTGGCCAACAAGACCACTTAGTGTAAACAGACACAGTTAAGTTTTTATCAACTTACAGGTTACAAAGGTTATTGTAGCTATGTGGGCACTATGTGGGCATTTGGACAGTACTGTCATTACTATCACTATATTTGGCAAAAAGCTTGCGTTAAAAAATACCAAAGAACGAACCAAGAACGATAACTATATATATAAAATTATTCTTTTTTTTTTTTAAGCCCTGCACTGAAGGCTGTGAAAATTAGGTTTTGCCATACCAACATAATAAACTATATATACTATATATCAATTACCAAAATTCTTGTATTTTTCCTTATTGAAAATAAGGTATTTTCACCAATATTTCTAAATGTTTGTGTTTGTTTCCCTGTATTTTTGATCAAAACTAATTTTTTCAGGTTCTAATATGATGTTATGCCCATTTTTTCATTGGTCTGGCCTTAGGTCCCACAAACCCACAGGCCAGCCTTGAGTAAAGAATAAAAAACGAGAAGGAAGAGAGCAACAGAGAGAGAAAGCAATAGTCTGTGAGCAATATGCTGACCCGTGAGACAGTGCTGGAGATGGTTGTCCCAGCGAGTGAGATAAAAGCTACATTACATGAAATTAATGGAGGCTGTGTGAGCTGTACATGAATCACTGTTTCAACACTATGAAACAAGTACAAAGCCATGAAGAAATCTAACCACAGCTTCAAAGGTCTGCCATTTAGTCAGTCAGAACAGGCCTGACAGAGGGAAGAGGGGGTTTAGATGAGCAGCTGAGCGAAAAAGTGTAAAACGAAGGTATAGATCTTATTCACAGCAGCGCCAACTTTGATTTTTAACGGGGTTGTGAGGGATAGACATACATTTCTTCATTGGGTTGTACAGTTATTTAATGTGTTTTTGGATTGTTCTGATGACAAAACACAGCAAAAATATCTTTCCAAGGAATTTCAGTAGGCAAAAACTCCCGACAATATGAGCTGTTTAAAATGATAACAAGTGATCTAGAAGCTTTATACAGCTTTTTACATCGGAGGCCATTGCAAATGCGGCAAGTCTATCACTCACAGCCTCACTTTCATACCTGTCATGGCGCTGCTGTGAATAAGGTCTATGAGAAGGACAATACAAGACAAGGACTACGAGAAAGGCACCGTCTGGGAGAAAGAAAAAAAGGTATCGAATCGAATTAAGGGGAGCAGATGAGCATTTGTGCAGCTTGCGTCTCTTCTCTGAGGTGATATCAAACGCGGTTTAATGAAAGTTAAGTAGTTTCTGTGGAGTGCACAGGCCGGAACAGATGAGATCAGGGTGCGGAAACTGTCAGTGCCATTGTTGTGGGTGCACACCGTCCCCCTGTCTGAAAAAAAAGAAAGAAAAAAAAAAGAATTGTATGCAGTGTAGATACAAACCACCCACTGTATGCGGTATGTTGACTCATAAAAAAGATGGGGAGTTTTTTTTCTTTCCCGCTCCTGCCTTTTTTCTACACTTGGCATGGTCGTTTTGCAAATACATCATTGTAATTTGAAAGTGGCAAGAGGAGATTTATGACAGAATAAGTGGCCTTTTCTGCTGGAATTTATAACGTAGTGGAAAGTGAGCATGTGCGGTTGGGAAGAAGGAGCCGGGAGGATGCCGTTAAGGATGTTTGAATATGTGGAGTGTTAAAAACACTGAATTGTCTCTGCACCTCTTTGATATGAGAGGATTCTGCTCTCTTCAATCACTTCCTTTGCAGACAAAAACAGACAGATTCCTAAAATCTTTCCTCCCACCTTTTGTTCCTTACTGCTGTCTTTTCTTCCCCTGTAGATGCTTTAAAGAGACATCATTTCCTCTCTGTATACATCTCTCCCACCTCTAGCCAACACAATGTCCTAACCAGACCTGACACAAAGCAAAAAGCTCTAAATGAGAGTTTTGTCCTGAACAGCCATGACCCTGACAAGTGGCAGGTCGCACATAAGTAACAGTAACTGCGACAGGGTTTTAAAAATAATATTTCTCAATTAACATCATCTATATATTAAAGGGGTCATATAATGGTACATGCACTTTTACAAGTTGATTGCACTGAAATGTCTGTTGGCAGTGCCTGTACACAACCATCCTATCATGATTAAAATCCATCCAGTGGTTTTGTTTTAATCTCCATATATGTTTGACCATCTCTGAAATCAAGCCGTTCGATATTGTGACGTCATAAGATCGTACGCCCCTCCCGCGATTGTGATTGACAGCCGTGTTTCAACACAAGACCCGCCCTGAGCAAGCTGTGACAGCCGTCGTCATAGTAGTCCGCCATTGTTGATATGCTGGAGTAGAATGGCGTCTACGCGATTGTGGTGTTCTGTTCTTAGATGTAATAAGGAACACAGCAGTCATTTGGATGTTCCTAAATCCGAGCCGTTGAAGATGCAGTGGCTGAGTTTTGTTTTTGAAGATATGTGACGCGGGGATTCCCTCACGGGGATTCCCCACGATTGTCCATGCTTTCATGTTTACGCGAATCATTTCACACCAGACAGCTTTACAAACGAGAAAAAACGGATCGGTACCAACGTGTTCCTGCTGAACCTCCAGAAGATGTGAGTGTAATGTTTTATTAACCTTTATATTAGTATTTATATTAATCTTTGCGAAATTTGCAAACCTTGCTGCAGGCTTCACAATGCGTCTAAGGTTTACACTCAGGGTACATTACGGCATGTTTTCTATGTACGACGTTCTCAATATAATTCATAATCACACGTTTATAACGAATAACACGTGGTTATTGTGTTAGATACGGTGTACACACAGAACAGAGGGGCGGGGTGAGCAAAGCTCATTAACATTTAAAGACACATGCACTGAAACGGCGTGCTGAAAACAGAGCTGTTTTTGACCAGGTAAAATTAGTGTTTTCTTACAATACTAATGAGAATTTTTAATTAAAGTATATTACAAACTTTTAATTTAGACCCTAAAGAATCATATTAGCTTGTACAAAAATGGCATTATATGACCCCTTTAAATAATTTTATATTATACTGCAATTGTTAATTAATAATAATTGCTCTATATTCTGAAATAATATATTTTATAGCATACTGTACACTAAAAGTGTGGGGTTGGAAAGATTTGATAATGTTTTTGAAAGAAGTATATTATGTTCTGCATTTTTTTTATCTAATGTGAAGACAGTAAAAACAGACATATTGTGAAATATTATTACAAATCATATATATTTTAAAATGTAATTTATTTGTGTGATGGCAATTTCGAATCTGCTGCTGGTGTTCAAGAAACATTTCTTATTATTATCAGTGCTATGTTGCTTAATATTTTTGTAGAAACAGTGATACATTTTTTTCAGCTTTTTTTTATTAATTTAAAGTTCAAAAGAAAACTAGAACTAGAAACTAGAAAACTTTTGTAACATTATAAATGTCTTTACTGTCACTTTTGATCAATTGAATTGCTGAATAAAAGTGTAGTTTCTTTAAAACAAAACAAAACAAAACTTACTGATCCCAGACTTTAAACAGTAATGTATTGCTGGCAAAATCGTCCAACATGTGACATTTTGTTGGACGTTCACTTGTGCTGGTGTCACCCTGGATAGCCCCACCCACTGTGAAATCTCATTTGTCCAAATGCTTGTTCCATTTAACTATCCACCTTTTTCCTGACGCGTATACTGCGTTTTAGATTCAGGAGAATAGCGTAACGCTTGGTATTTTAATGTGACATGTTATAACAAGAATATCTATGGCAAGAGCTGTTTTCAGTCGCTGCATTCTTTTCCGCTTGTTTTTTCTTTTTCTTTTTTCTCTTTGTATTCTGCTGTAACAGCATGAAAAAGACAACAAATACAGACTACATTTGTGGTCTGTTCTCCCGATTTATTTTATGATTTATCTCATGAATTATTCAAAAGGAATGCACTAAGAATATCTAGTTTTTCTCACTAAATCCTCACGTCTCTTCCCAGGTTTTTTTTCCTTCTTTTTTTTACACAGATGCTTTGAAATGTAATTGTTTCCCTTTTTCACTTCTAATCCCTATTAGCAGTGTTTACTGGAATATTTCTAAAGCACTTAATACTTATTGTCTGTCAAAATTACAGAAATTACTTTGAAACATTATCACTCAATGTTCCAGTTAATGAACATTTTGGATTAAGGCAACGTATGTTACAAACATACGTATATCACTTCAGTGAAATTTCACACATCTGCAATATTGCTGCAGAAATAATTGATCTTTTGGGGTTATACATAGTCTGTTGTAGTACTTTGTTAATGCTTTTCCACTTTAAAATTTCCTTTTAAATGTTCATCTCAACTTTATGTCGAGATTTAAAATCGCAAACTTCCACCCAGTCAACCAACTGCCACTGCCAGTGAGATGAATGGTAATAATAGCTTTCTCCAGGTAAAATAAACCTCCTTGGTGTGAACACACAAAACGTCTGGTGGAAGAGAAAGGCAAACAGCTTTCACATTAATTAGATAAATGACAACCAAAAAGGAACTGCTGGTTTTCAGTACAGTGAACTTTGGTGAATAACAGTAGGATAGAGAAGATGCAATGAGAAGGGCAGTAAGGTGAGCCGATACAGTCTCTGGTCAGTCACGTGTTGGTGCGGGAGAGGAAGAGTGAGTCACAGTGTGATGTGGCACCTGGGTGCACTAATTAATGCACAGTTCCAGTGGCTGAACATTTAACCTCCTCTTGCATGTATCACCCAGTGGCTCCTCTCACTTCCACAACAATAAACACAAACAAACCATTAGAGACGGTCAGTGGCTCAGGCACTCACCATACGCAGTTTCTTTACAACGAGGGACCTTAGCATGAAATGATCATAATACACATCCCATAACTCCAGCAGGAATTTTTTCACGGGTGGATTGCAGATGCTTAAAAAATCCACATAATATAGCAGGGTGATCTTATTCAGAGCTGGCTTTAAGCGATAAACGGGAATATGATGTTTGAAGGCCGGTTACACAAGTGCTTTTCCTGTCACCCTAAAGCGCTCTATCAAGTAGGTCAAAGGTCAACTGAAAGGCATGACAGGAAAAGAGAAAATAGCACTGAGATGTTCTCATTTTGAAAAGAGGCTCAGAGATGCAGAGGTCGCCCCGGGGCGAGGCTGTGGCTTTCTGATCTGCCTTGTGACTGGTGCTGAGGCCTTTCACATGATTCAACCCCAGCCTAACCTTGTCATCATTAAGGTCAGGGTTATTTATCTGTTCATTTCTCCAACACAGAAACAGCCGGGCATCACAGAGAGGTCATGTGTGGTCATAGACCCTGTGAGGAAATTATGAAACATGGAGAGAATGCGAATCATTCTTTTTGAATGGCTACACAGAGTTAATGGACATCTAAATCGCTTAGTGTTTAAACGGATTTTTTTTTAAACATATCGTAAACATCAAATGACTTGAAATCAAATTCATAAATAACTGATGCCATCATTTACATTAACATAATTTATTCCTGAGTACTGGTACAAATCAGGCTACAGAACAAAAAAGGTTGTATGTGAAGGAATTATCTTGGGTTAATCTGTTCAGCATGTTTAAATGGATGCAATCTGCCACATTCCTTTTCTTAATTTTCTTGCCTTTAATGTTGTTCAACACCTTCAGATACAAAATCAATGTGCCATAAATACTGACAAATTTAGCATTCACTTGAATGAATCACAATCATCTTCTTCAACCTAGCGTATTTTCCGCTGTATGTGTATGTGTATGTGATTTCGCTTGGGTGTAATTTGGCGATCATCATAATATCCGCTTCGATCTTTTTCCTGTCATCTTTGCCTCGGTTGTCTGCATGGGTGTTTGCCAGCCACCATAAAGTGGACGGTGCCTTGTGCCGCTCATGGGACGTGCACATACCACTAAAAACACCTTTTCCGCATTTTCTCCATAATTGGCACCGACTTGTATCATTACAGCAGTGGTCAAAGAGTGACACACCAGCAATCCAGCACAGCATTATTTAGACAATAATACAGCACAATCAACTTGAATCACAATGAGTGAATTAATTGAGATTGTCTAAATAAATTCTTTACAATTTGCATAAAATAGTTAATTTCCAAAGGATCATGTGACACTGAAGACTAGAGTAATGGCTGCTGAAAATTCAGCTTTGCCATTACAGGGATAAATTACATTTTAAAATGTATTGAATAGAAAACAGTTGTTTTAAATTAACAACTATATATCTTAATATGACCAATTTTACTGCATTTTTATCAAATAAATGCAGCCTTTGTGAGCATAAGAGACAAAAACATGAAAAAATAAATCCTACCACTGATATAGGGCAAAAGAAACATCAATGTTGTAATATGGTATATCAAACTGTTATCCCTGATAATGATCTATTCTAATGAGAAGACACTCTTACTAATGTCATTGCTCTGAGTTCAGCTCCACTGCTTTACATTAGGCTTGATCCTCAAGCATAATAATCCTGTCTTGCTCTTAAAAATCTAAAACACACAAACTGCCAAAGTCATTTGAAAAAAAGAAAAAAACCTTAATTAAGTTCATCTGTGCAAACATTAACCTTGTAAGAGGCTAAAGAGAAGGAAGAATGAAAGAAAGTGTATGTGTGAGAGAGAGAAATTCTATGGATGGAGAGAGATCGGGGGAAGGTTAATGAAGGAGGGCGAAGTTGTGTTTGCTTAGACCTTTGCGACGGAGACGGAGGAGGGGGGCAAAGGATATCTTTCACGGAGAACCGCACACACGTCCCTCGGTTTTACCCGAAGTACTGCACAAACAGGATCCAAATGACAAGGTGACACTGGGAATACACTACTACGTGACCGCCGCTGGAATTGCCTTCATCCGTTTAAGATGACTGCAGCCACTGTGGACACTGTTGCGCCATTAGAGAGATCTGGAGAATAAGCCACGGAGATAGCAGAGATTATCACGGCCTGTGTGTTCAAAGACCTCCCAAGGGCACAATGACAAGCCACACCGCTGAGACTACAACACGAAGAAATCTGATGATACATTATTAAACTGCTCATCGTTATGTTACTGCTGTTCCTAAATTGTGCAACATTTAAAGGAATAGTTCACACACACACAAAAAAAAAAAACCCGTCATCTTTTACTCACCCTGATGTTAGTGAAATGTTCCTGCTGTTTTTTGTTTTGTTTTGTTTTTGCCATAAAAAGAAAGTAGATAAGGATCAAGGCCTGTCAAATTCAAACTTAAAAAAAAAAGACAAGAAAAGCACCTCTACACTCTATGAGTTGTGAAATTACCTTTTTATTTTATTTTTATTGGGGAACTGTGCCTACTGCGGATGTAATATTTAAATTTTGAGGAGTTCAACATAATTTTCATTCTGCTTATTTGTTTCTTTTACCAGTCCATTTGTCCAAATGTATACTGCATTACCATCTGCTCCTTCTCTCTCCTTGTTAAGGTAAAATGAATGAATGAATGAACGAATGAACGAACGAACGAATGAACGAACGAACGAATGAATGAACAAACGAATGCTAGATTTATGTAAGGAAACTTGTATGTCTATGGGCGGGTTCACACTTTAATTAGTCTCAACAATAAAAGAAGCAGCAGAAGTCTTTTCAGTGTTTGATGTGCCAGGAAACTTCTTCACTTTTTCTTTAAATTACATTAAACAACACCGTTCAATGTGAGTGTCAGAAAGGTCAAAAAAGGTTTACATTTTTATGCATGTGGATTTTATTCAAAGCATCTTAAAGGCTTTTGGTGTGGACCAAGTTCGGTTCCGCATCAGCAAACTGCACTCGAGTCCACATGAAAAGGTGTTCTGGGTTATGGTTCATCTCTCCTTTATACGGTTCACAATTGAAGAAAAAAAGCCTTGCAGTGCATTTAAGGTATATGTTTTATCATTTCATGTGCTTCCTAGGAATCAAAACAATGACCTTTGCATTGCCAATTGAGCTACACTGTAGCAGCCCATAACATATGTTGTAATATGCTAACAAGAAGAAAGCTTTGACTGGATGTTTTGAGGGCCCAGCAGAGCATGTGATGCACCCTGTTTGACAGCCCAAAGCTCCTTTTATGGGTTTTGGCCATTTTGGCTGTTGCGAGACAGTTAAGATGATATGTTATGTCTCCCGGCAGAGCCACCTTTGGCTGAGTGAGATCTGAGCTAGCCAGGACCACACGGGAGATGACATTTCCATGTCTGTTTAGATAGAGGTGTGGTAGACACGTGTCTCTCTACCTGATCGAACTGATAGACAGAAATATATTCATGACTTTCTGCCCTGCTGTTTTCTGAAACAGAATTTGATTTTTACAGCCCTCCAATTAAGAAATGATTACATATTTATTTGAACCCCCCCCTGACAAAGATGATTATTTAATTTGGCGGATGAATATATTAACTGTGCATTGATCAACTCTGCTCTCTAGTGCACCGTGGAGAAACATTACCCTTCTTGGCGAGCTTTTCAACTACCATGGCCTTCATACCAACACACACATGGACTGTCACTATAAAGCCAGCGGTGCAGGGGTTAACGCTGCTGAGAGCTTTTGCCCAGTGGATTGTTTATCGACTGAAAGAGAAGGTCTTCTTTCTCTGGGCCAGTTAAGTCAGCCTCCCTTTTGTTTGACGCTGCCCATTTGAGGAAAGCTTATCCCTGACCTTCTGCCGCCGAGACTGATGACAAGGACAACGCGCACTAACCTTGACATTCAGTGGGCTAAATGGCTTTTTCCACTAGCAGTCAGCAAACCAGAAGACAGGCAGCAAGAGGCCAAAAACTAATGAATCTATACCAGAAAAAAAAAAAAAAACTTAGAAAAGCCACATTCTTTAAAGGAGCAGTTTTTACAAAGGAAGTGACACGTATACAGTACGTGCATATGTCTCTGCGCAGTTAAGTGAATTAGTACACGCCAGTACTGGGGAAAAAAGTCTATGGAAAAGGGGTTAACAACATCAGTGACTGTGTTAGAGACAGTGGAACATTTGCATAGAAATGTGACTGTATGGCACTTTTATACATTCAAAATTTGTGCTCCATTGCATTTAAACAAACACATAACAGTTGTTAGATCATGATTACAAAAAGAGGTATCAAAACAGTAAAAAAAATTACACACATTAAAACATACCAGAATGGAGACAAACCGAATGCGAGCTTGATAAAGCAATGACTAACAATGGTAAAACAATGGTTAACAATATCCAACAATATACATTAAGAAAATACAGTACCATTCATAACTTATGGTAAAAAGTCTCTTATACTCACACAGGCTGCATTTATTTGATCATGAATACTGTAAAAACAGTAATATTGTGAAATATTATTACAATTTAAAATTACTGTTTTCTATTTTAGTATATTTATAAAGTGTAATTTTTTTTCCAGTGATTGAAAAATATCAATATAGTTAATATCAATGTTGAAAACAGTGTTTGTTGAACAAATTTTTGTTGTTGTTGAATTTTTGATGAATCCTTTGATGAATATAAAGTTCAAAAGAATAGCATTTATTTGAAATATAATACTTTTGTAATGCGTGAAGTGTTTTGTAACACGTCACTTTTGGCCAATTTAAATGCATTCTTTTATTGCATCCTTGCTAAATAAAAGTATTAATAATAAAAAATATGTATATAAAAAAAAAACCTTACTAACCACAAACTTTTGAACAGTTGTGTAAATCAGTAAAAGGAGCTTTTATGCTAAATCTAAGCAGGTATGATGTCATTGTCAGTCAAAATAATGCATTATGGGACTGTATTGCATTAGTTAGCTAAACAAACTGTAACCAAACCAGTGCCCAGATACACAAACATGAGTCCACACACACACACGTACTCGCGCATACACACTCATGCATACACACACACACACACACACACACACACACACACACACACACACACACACACACACACACACACACACACACACACACACACACACACACACACACACACACACACACACACACACACACACACACACACAAACAAACTAATGCAGTAAACACCCCCAACCCAAAGTCACAGGGAAAGACTATCTCGGGGGGAGTTTTCAGGAGAGCTCTGCTTTATGACTGCTGTTGTCAGAGCACTTAGCGCCATGTCCTTTGTTTCTAATGAGATAAGACAGTGTCAGATGGATACAGTACTAACCTTTCTGCTTGTTTACAGTGCAGAAGAACAGGATGGGGGGGTGACCTCTCTAAAGTTTATGGTCCAGCTTGCCAGACAGCTCTGTTTCTAATGAGAGGCCTTGTGGGAGCGTGTCACAGCGCCTCTGCTTGGCAAACTGAGAGTGTTCACAAACAGGAGAGAGAGAGAGAGAGAGAGAGAGAGAGAGAGAGAGAGAGAGAGAGAGAGAGAGAGAGAGAGAGAGAGAGAGAGAGAGAGAGAGAGAGAGAGAGTTGGCTGTTTTGCTCTATAGGCAAACACAAACACTTAAGATTTAAATCTTTAATTACGGGGTGGTGTGTCAATGTAATGCACTCATTTAGTTGAATTAATATTAATAAAAATTGCAATAAAAACCAAAACAACTTAATTAATTGAATCAGTTTATCCAACTACTTTTTAACTTTGACACAACATCTAAAAACAATATCACGGTGTCCTCGCAAATAATAAGCAACACAAATGTTTTTAACATTGACAATAATAGGAAATGTTTCTTGAGCAAATCATCACATTACAATGATTTCTGAAGGATCATGCGACACTGAAGACTGGAGTAATAAAATCAGTATATGTATATCAAATATACGTGTGTGTGTGTGTCTGTGTATTTTTTAATTGTAATCATATTTGTTATTAAATATTGTATATCCAATAATTTACTCTTCTGCCATAAATAAATCAAATCAAAAATATTCAATTTAAATTGCGAAAGCACCTTTCGCAAGATCAAGGTCTTTCTACAGAGAAAATGAAATGTAATGAAAATAATGCAACGTGTTTAAATTGACATGTAAGTATATGATTAATGAATTAATAACATTTGATTAATTAATCTTAGTATTTTAAGTAGGTTTACAACCCTAAATGTAGAAGGAAAAAGAAAGAAACGTTATTTTTTACGTTCACCTTCATAAGAAAGATGTTAACAACTTTCAGATTTTTTTTTTTTTTTTTTTGAAATCTGGAAATCATACCAGACAACATAATCTGGTTTTGATACAGCGAGGTTTACAGTGAGGTTCACTCCTCAGCCAGCCTGCCACCCATGAAGGTGTCTGACCTTTGACCGTGGCGTTGTAGAGGGCTGATAGATAGAACAGAGATCAGCTTGCGGTGAGGCAGAAGAAGACAGGGCTCTGGCAAGAGCAGAAGCAAACTGAGGCAAAATAAACACTCTCTCATATCCCTCTTCTCCTCTACTGTAACTTAATCAAGTTGCAGACAGTATGTGTATCTTTTTTTGGCAGTGTGTCTCTGTTCTATATCTGAGAGAGGCTGGGATGTCAGGGGCCAGTCTCCTCTCTTTATGAGGCCACGCTGCTACAGCCCTTCTGCACTCCAGCCCAACAGGACATCTGCTGCACTCTCCCAAATACATCATCCTGTCCGCCATCCGCTCCCAGGACACCCCCCTTCTCCCCTCCCCTCCCGCTCGCCTCGCTCTCTTTCTCCTAGCACAAGGTGGGGGAAAGAGGGGGGCCAGATGTGTAGACAGAGAGTCCTTGTCCAGCAGAGGTCAATGGATCTAACAGAGCTACTTTCTGTAAGGAGCTGAAAGCCTTCTACTGCAGCTCTCCATCTCGCCACTGTCATGGGACGCCCGAGCGGAACGCTGAGTCAACCTTTCTACAGGCTGCGAAACAGTTTAGAGTGGTGGATGAAATTAAGATCACAACCTGCATCCTCCCTCGCTTGTCTCAAGGTTTTAGGGGTGGTTAACGCCAGACCCCAGGTCCACCTCCCCTGCCAAGGAGTTCATGCACACTCCCCGATTCTGGATGGAAATGACACATGTATGCCATTGCGCGAGAATCTGGAGTGGTTTATGCTTTCAAGCGCATTTTATCTGGCCGTTTCAAAGCTGCCGCTTTCAGTAATTTGTGGACGTGTGACGAGTGAAAGGGTTAAACAATCACCTTAATGTAATCTTGTTTACTGCTCTGCCGCATGAGTAAATTATTTCACACGGGCTCCGGCCCACTCAACATATAAAAGCTGCCTTATCACTGACACGGCCATTTGCGGTGGCTTTACTGTGCAAAAATTATGAGTCATACTTTTACAGGGCTCTCCAGTTTTGACGGCCTTTTTAATCCCTGAACTCTGCTGAACTGTACATTTCCTTAATTGCGGCGCAGCTTGTAACCTCTGTAATTGGCCTTCCTCCTTTACCTCTGCTTTGAGATGTCTAGACAGAAAGGATATAAAAAAAAAAGTTGAGGTGAAATGCAAGAATAGAGATGGACGGAGCGAGGGAGGAAAAACAGAGAAGGACGGATTAAATTTAGAGAACACTTCTCCTGCCCAAACATAATGAGCTCCTCGTTGGGTAGAGGTATTATTTTAAGGGAAGAATAAAGGGAAAGGCTTAGTGCGATTAGGCTCCTCCTACTTTAATGTGATTTGGTTGTTGACACCTGGATTATTCCTTGATTGATTTATTGACCTGGATAGTGAGGTCCACACATTGAAATCAAATACTGCTGTTAAGTTTGTAGCCCTAAAATTTGGAAAAGAAATAGCATTTTAGCTATACGTTCTAATGCATGTTTAGAATAGTGGTTCTCGATTTATGAGTAAAAAAGTATAAACAGTCATTTCTCAAATGTGAACAGGGCCGCTGATAAGGGGGGATCAGGGGGGACGGGGGAAAGTTTTGGAATGGTTAGAACGATTCCAGGGGCCATGATCACATAGGGTGACTCGATATGTATTTATTCTCATGTAACAACTTATGTTTTTAGAGCACAAAACATATACAAAACAGGAAAATCTGTTATATGATATTCACCATAGACCTTATTTTACTCACATACTGCAAATTTCAATTCTAAAATCCCATTACAAAATCCAGAGGGAATCAGTGGTGGATTAGCCCTCCAAGTTGGCCTACAAACTGACGTCATGACTGAACAGCTTTAAAAGCTTAAATATTCATATACAATGCTTTTAGAATGGAAAATGTTACTTTTAACAGCTAAGTCAGCCTTAATGTAAGGCCCGATTAGGCTGTACTATATAACAAATAAAGGAAAAAAAGACCAAAATCATATGCTCTCAATCAAATCCATTAGGTAAATACGCACATACAAAATCAAATATCCTCAGTTCCTTTAAATGTAATAATGCTCCACGTATAGTCTCCTGATGTTTTTCTTTCTCTCTGGCAATGGAGTTTCTGCTAAGGGTTAGATGTGTATATGACATAAACCAGTGGCTGGGCCTGCTCTTTGACAAGGCCAGCAGTGTGTTTACCTAGTCATATTGAATCCACACACTGGCCAGAGGAGGGTCAGCAGGAGGCCAGCACATCCCACCCCGCAGTCCTGCTATTCATCCCTGTCACTTACGGACAGGCCACACCCCTCACTCTGTCCTTCCTCTCTTTCCCAACTCTTTTATGTGGAGATGGTAAGTAGAGGTCTTTTTATACTGAACACTCCCAAGTTTAGACCACAAATAAATCAGACACATGTCAGTGATGAATTAAAATTTCTTGGGAAGAGCTTCATTAGCTCTGTGTAATGAGTGAACAATCTAAACTTTCACAATGTCTTTTACAAATACACAAGCTGAGTTTATATCACCAGACTGTGTGTGGAAATGTATACTTCATCTGTGTGCAAGTATGCAGAGCAAGTATGCAGTTTCAGTTGTGGCCGTCACGGTGGAACAGACTGACCTCTCAGTGTCAGGTGGTTGGAGATGGTGTTGACCATGACCTTGTGAGAAATGCCACTCTGGTTGGTCCGTCCGTTCTCTATCTATCTATCTATCTATCTATCTATCTATCTATCTATCTATCTATCTATCTATCTATCTATCTATCTATCTATCTATCTATCTATCTATCTATCTATCTGTCTGTCTGTCTGTCTGTCTGTCTGTCTGTCTGTCTGTCTGTCTTCTATCTGTCAGTCTGTCTGTCTGTCTGTCTGTCTGTCTGTCTGTCTGTCTGTCTATCTACCTGTCTGTCTAATCTCTAGTCTTAACATGTTGAGTGTTTAGAGGTTGAACTAGTCTCTAGAGACTAATGGACTGGAGATAATTCTTAAGTGCTTAATGAAGAGATATATACTTCTGACATGAAATACATTAAAGTGTTAATGTTTAAATTACAGAACAATTTGACTGTCACTCAGTGTGACACTTATTACTTCAGTTACAGCAACAATGATAATACTAACAATGACAATTATATATATATATATTATTATTATTATTTGCAACAATATATGGATGTAATAATTATTATAAATTATTTATATCTGGTATTTTTGGTCACCATAAATCAGTATTCACTCACAGTTTAGAGTAGTTTCATACTGACCGTTACTCTTATGACTACCTAAACAGTAATTACCCCTCTCTCTGCATGTATAAATCAGAAGCCTGAACCTGGCAGCCCCCGGTGCACATTAATGGCCTTTCTTCAAGTCCTGTCTCTCTGACAATAGAGCATCACTGAAACGCCTGTCGTCCAAACAAAGAGCCTTCTCTCCCAGACACCAGGGTCATGCTCTGTAGTGATGAACCTCGCTGTCACGTGAATACAATGTGATTCCCCCATGTGAATAACAGAATACCAGAGAAAGACAAAGGGAAAGAGAGCTGGATGTGTGATGCTATTTTGTGTTGCTGTCATGACTATGGATCAAAAGAGCATATCTGCGGAATTATAACACTGCATGTACTAGAATGCTGTCATTATAATCAGCAAAGTTGTCTACACTGAAAGCGAGTGAACAGCCAGCATTGTTTATTATAATGGGAGCACTCTAGTTTGTCTCGCTTGCAGTGTAGCTGGGGTGTAAGCGGTGAGAACTCTGCATGTCCTTGGTCCTGTGCTGTCTCTGGCTGAGATTTATGATCGTCTGGTCTGCTGCATGCATGCACTTGGTTCTGATAATTAAAGGGGTCATTATTAGTTAGCTGCGTATGCAGAGCAGGGCAGCGTGAAAGGTCAGGAGGAGGCACCGAGAACCACAGCCATTCCTCACCTCTCCCAGTAGAAACGCGGTCACCTCACCCATAAAACATCTACACTGTCACTCTCTCCTCTGCCAGCTGAAACTGCACAAGTGTTTAAGGAGATCACTGTTTCAGTACAATGGTTGGAAAAGCTAGTGCTGTGAAAAATAAATAAATAAATAAATAAATAAATAAATAACACATAAACAAAAAATAATCAAATAAATAAATGCAAAATTGGTCAAATTTGAAGTAATGTTATGATGCCTGGTTATTGTGCTGTTACAGGAAAAAAAATAAAAGACTTAATTTTAAGTTTCACACAAAACTACTGTCAATTATATATATATATATATATATATATATATATATATATATATATATATATATATATTTTTTTTTTTTTCATGGGACACTGTTGTTCTGCTCCCTTCAACACACATCTACCTACTACAAGAATGTGGGCATTTTGATCTCCGTTAAACTTTCTCACAGACAGTAAAATATCAAATCACAACGACACAATGTGCCCATTGTCATTTGTTTTGCCAAGAAAAACAAAAGCATGTAATATTGGAAAAATCCATCAAGCCATGAATATAGCATGAAGATCCAGCATATTTTCTATGTGCATTATCTATGACACAAAGGCTGCAAGGAGATGCAACCCCAGGGCTCTGAGATCCCTCTCTCTCCATCCAGCCGGCAGCAGAACCCAACCCTCTGCCCGCCAGCCTGCACACAATCATAATCACCATAATAACAATAATAATAAAGTAAAGGCATACCGGGCTGGCAGCAGTCTTAGCACACCTCAATCAAATTACACGGATGCACGAGGAACATGTCACCCTTGGATTTTTCATTTGCATAAAACAATTACCCCACGGACAGTGGGTTCAATGTCGTCTAGACTACATGCTTCAGATGGTGTCATCAGCCCCAGACACAGTAGACTGCCTATAAATTAGCAATGAGCTGAGCATAGCCAAGATGCATTATAGTGCTTATAAACCCTGAGAATTTATTTAAATAGATAACACATATGCAAATCTCCCTGGCTGGCATGGCAACGATCTTGATAGTGGGGCTCCATATGTGCAAAGAGGGCAGCTGGGAGCGGTGGGCTAAACTGAACCCTGACACCTTATTAGTGTATACACTGGACACTCATTAACTTCCACTGACCTGACCCGGCAAAGCTCTGCCTTCTTTTAAACCATAACATGCTGGTATGAAAGCAATACCAGTGTTTTGTTGAAAATGCTTCCCTTATAATGACTTTCTATGCTGAGTGATCGAGGCCTTGAAGCTGCGTTCTCACTGGGACAGCATTTAGTACTGACAGCGAAAGAGTGATAAAACAATTGACTTAGCAGAACAGGACAGGACTTGCTACTGCCAATACACACATGACATGCTGCTGTGAGCAAGCAAGACATGCTGCTGCTGCTGTACAATGTAGTGTACATGAATTACCCGTAGCAGATCTATACAGGTGGAGCTGGGGAAGGGAGAGGGTTTCTGAAAGCATGCTGCACTGTTAAGGTAAATGCTAACCAGTATTTGAAGGTTAAGCAGCAAACTCATTGGCTACTGATACAGCAGGAACCAATCAGCTGTGCCCTAAAGAGAATGATATGATTGCAAGCGTTTGAGTTAAGGACCTATTAGCCTGCACCATCTAGAGTTTCATTACATAACTTTGTATGTCTTTGAAATTGCATTTCACATTATATTTAGCTAAAAATAGTAAATATATATATATATATTTTCCTTGTGATTTCGTCTTTGCTAACAGCTCAAGCTAACAGCAACTCCTGCTAGCTTAGCATAACGTTAACTGGATAAAAGAAAGCTAAAACAAGATACCGTGACATTTTTAATTAGGTATTGAGGAAGGGAGATAGGCTCTTGTGTGACACAGATAACTGTTAATGACTCTGGTCCTGTAGGTATATGAATTATTGTGTCACGATTAAGCTGAAATGTACATTATTAAATATAACTACACTACTGAAGAACTTCTCAACTGTTAGATCTTCTCATTTCTTTCTCTCTCTTTCTGTCAGTGGAGTAGGAAGGGACTTTTATCTTAACATCTTCATGTACTGCAGGGCATTTTCTGCACCTCCCCGTACAAACTATCACCACCATCACAATTCCCTTAATCAATACACAGAATGTAGAGGATGAAAAAGAGAGATTGGAGAAATCACATGGGAGAAACAGAATTTTCCTTTCATTTTTTATTTAATCAGTGGTTTATATTTATTTATCTATGTATGTGTAAGGGAATCAGCTGTAGTTGAGTAAGTAAAGTTTGCTAAACAATGTATTTGGTGTAATTGTTTATTAAGAGCTGCAGATCATTTATTGAGCTGTGTGCCAACATGTGTTCGTGTGTTTGTTTATTTGACCTCTTGGCCTCTTTATGTTGTTGCAGGGAAAACCGACATAGACATATTTGTCTGGCGGTCCACACAAAAGAAAATAGGCCCACTTACCCTTCCATTACTCCACTAAAAAGTGATGTACCAGTCCATTAAAAGAACTCTACGTCTTTGTTTTTCATTCTCTCTCATCCCTTCATTTTAGCAAAGTGCACGTGAAGCATCTGTGAACAATGCTTTCTTGAGCTTGTAAATGTCATTAGCAACGATTTGTGTTTTTTTTTTTTTTTTTTGCATTTCTCAGAGCACCTCGTAAACCACCCTCCACCTCCCCTCCCAAACCACTCCGGCCCCCATCCCTGCCGGTTGTCCTCGAAGAAGTTGAGCGTTACATCCGCCATCCAGAGATTTTACAGTGGATTCTTTATCTGTATAAACATAGCAGGTAATGGTGGCTGTTTATTGTATGACGTGCCCCCATGCTAACTTTTATGTCTTTATTGCTCGCATACCAGTTGCCTTGTTTATGTGTCTGTGTTCCCAGCCACTGCCCTTGAACTTAACCCGCTGTCACCCTTGCCAGTTCCCCACCCCCCTCTGCGGGCTCCATCCGTGAGCCCTCCTTCCCCAAATCTCTCAACCCCCTCTCTTTTAGGGTTTGTGAATGCCAGAGAGACAGCAAGAGAGAGAGAGAGAGAGAGAGAGATAAGTGGTGCACTGCAAATTTTGGGAGCCCCCCGTGATCCATAAGAGGAAGTCCAACTTATGTGGTGATGTAATGCATAGGCATTTGTATCAGGCTGAAATAGTATCACAGATGGAGACAGAGAGTGATATTATATGTGATACTCAACAGACATAAAATATTATAGTTGTTATAGTGATATTATATAGACATAAAAGGTATAGGGAAGCAATTCTGTGATTCTATAATACAATAATTCTTAAAGTTTCCTCTGCATCACCAGAATACAGCCAATTAATTGGTCTTAAAAGACTGATTTGTCTTTGCCCCTCTCTCATACAGATTGTTGAAAAGTCTAATTGAGACTGTTTTTTTAAATGGACAGATTCACTAAATTATTTAATGAATCCACTTATTTTAGAATCTGCTAAGGAGTTTTTGTAATATTTATTACATTTACCTGTTCACCCTTCATTCATTCAAATATCCAGTCAAAATATGACTCTGATTAAATCATAAATTACATTATAGTTTGACAATAGTTTAACTACTTCCAATCATGGTTAGCTTGAATCTTAGAAAGCCACAGTTTCAAATGATTTTCCTCAACACTGCACCTTTCATACGGCTTTTATGCCAAGTAAAATCTCTCTAGATAGGCAAATTTAACCATGACATAATGGGCACAGAATACTGTGAAGAGGCCCCCACATAGGGTTGGGGACTGTGGGGGTGTCCCGTACATCAGTGAGAGAGAGGAGCATCTGATGTCTTGGAGGTAGAAGGGTAATTAATACAAAGATGGGGAGTTATGTACTGAATATTTCAGTAGAGTGACAAGGCCTCCGTTGACAAGCTTTTGCTCACATGAAAAGAAAGAAACAAGCAGGGGAAGGGGGGAGCGAGAAAGAGAGAGAGAAAGAAACAGAACAACGTGACATCCCCCGGCCAGAGCTCGAGGATTAACGATGAAAAGAAACAAAAGGACAACAGTAAACAAAAGAGTAGAGGCTAAAGAGGGCTCCCCTGATTTCTCTTCCCTCTCAAGGAGTGAGAGAGGAAGACAGACGGAGGGAATGAGCAAGAGAGGAGCTCCTCTTTTGGGACGGACACGTATGGATCTATATGCATGCATACAGTGGCCTGGTATTGTGAATCAAGCAAAGCTAAATCAATGTCAGAGCTCAATCAATATTTAGTCCCATGTGTTCCTCATTGCTCTCCTGCACTTGGCCTCACCTTCCCCATGCTAACATCACCAGGACTTTCACATGTGGGTCAATACACACCAACGAGCCAAGGCCGAGCAGTAAATCCATTAACCTGCTGTGTTTTAGTTAGAAAGGGGAGAAAAAAAAAACTTCCGAGAGGTATAAACAAGGACAAGAAGAATGCATCAAGTCCAAACAGAGTATGCAGGTGTTGAATTTCAGTAAATACTGAGGCTATAGGGGAGTCTTTCAGTTAGGGAGGCATATGTTGGCACCTAGCACAGGAACTCTGGACACTGTCTGTGTCTGCTGGTTTGGTCTGGGGGTTGTGTGAATTTAGACGTGTGGTATTAGGGAGTTGTTACCGCTACCCTTTAAAGTTATCTATGTTTACCAGCAGCATATGGGTTGGCCTGTCTCTCTTGCCTTTGGCTGTAGACACAACAACACTGCTTGTTAGTGACATCTGCTGGGAAGAGCTGGCTCTCTTGTCTTTCAACCCTTACTGAAGTGAGTCCATCCCCTGTCAACGTACCCTCAACTCCCCCCAACTTCCCACCCCTATATGTCCCTTACCTGGGCGATGAGTAGACGCTCCTTCCTACATGCACACGATGTCCTCTTTGCCTTGTTCTGTAACCTGTCCCCCTGTCCTGTCTCCAAATCTCATACCAGGGTAAGGTAGAGGTGTCTGCATTCCTGGCACTTTCCCTTCTGTCCTGTCCAGACCTGTCCGATTCAGAAACAGTGCTAATGCACACAAGTATGCAAGAAGACAAAGTATGCAAGAGAGCATATGTGAGGGTGTTCTGTCATCATTAGAGGGCTACTTTATTTATTTTTAAACATGCACCTCATCTTGATTAATCTTGATCTTAAGAAGCACCAAAATATTGTAATTTTTGAAGAACTCTATTTGTCTATGAAACAAACCCACTCATATACATTTACAAACAATTTCTACAAGTGCCAAGGTGCATTCAGCCATCTAATTTTTCACTTCCTATTTCCTGAACCTTGTTGTAGACAATGTTAGCTTCTTCACTACACCTCCCACTGGATGCTAAATAAATTGTCATTATTTGATAGCAGCCTGTCCTCTGCAGTCATCTGAAAGGCAGCAGTCACTCAAACTGTCACTGCTATTGTTTAAGGTCATAAAAAAACATGAATCAAACTCACCAGGACACAGTTAAACTTCAGCTCTAACAGTCACACAGAAGACACATAGAACAGTAAAAACATATGTTGTAATTGTAATTGTTGTCTGTAAGTAGTCTCACATGTAAGGTCTAGTCCATTGTAGCTTATTCTGGCCAAGAAGCTCCCACTTAGACAGATAGAGGCCATCTGAATGACATGAACAATAGCCAACCATGGTTTTGTTTTTATATGCCATTTTGGATAAATCTGAAACAGATGGAAGCACAAAGGTATTGTACAAAATGTTTTTGCACAGAGGAAATGTATGTAAACTGTGATCAGAGTCCCTACATTCAGAAGTACTAATTATTTCACAGATGTAAAACAAAAGACAACACATATTATACAGATTTTTCCTGAATTTCTAGCGTGCAAGTAAACAAACACCCTGACTCCCAGAATACACAATTCTGTCTGTAATACATATATGTCCAGTGAATGGACTATGAATCATCTTAGGCCAGGGGTGTCCAAAATCGGTCCTGGAGGGCCATTGACCTACAGAGTTTAGCTCCAACTTGCCTGGAAGTTTATAGCAAGACTTTGATTAGCTGGTTCAGGTGTGTTTAATTAAAGCTGAACTCTGCAGGACAGTGTCCCTCCTGGAGCAGGATTGGACCACCCTGGTCTAATATGCCATGGAAGACTTGATTAGTTGCTGCAAGCGTGCTTAATTGGGGTTGGAGCTAAACTCTGCAGGACAGTGGCCAATTGGAAATCCCTGTCTTAGGCTATGCTTGATATTTTATTGAATTCCACATCACATTTTCTGGGAAATAATCATTACATTTTAAGAGTTTCGCTTGATCACCAAGTGGCTGCAAATGTTAATCTGTCTTAATTAACCAGTTTATCTTTAGAGGCCATCAATAATTGTTCGGTTATTTTATCCCCAAAAAGTGTAACTAGGTAACTAGGTTTTATCATGGTGGGGGACTTTCTATTGACACAAAGGCATTGCATTTTTAGATTTTCAGTAAGACATTATTTAGTATGTTTAGAATATTTGGTCCCCACAATGTCTGCAAACCCCCCCCCACACACACATTCACAGATGAGGTTGTTGATGCAGACTGAACTGAAGGCCAGTGGCCCGAAGGAGACGTGGTCATCACTGGGCTTCTCTCTGACCCATCTGAGTCATTAAAGCTCAAATGAGATACATGACAAAGACCTGCCATTTTATAAACAGTCATGCTAGCCTTCAGCTAACTGCACCAAGACAGATACCTGCCTAATGTCTGCAACACGAGACAAGGGTAAACGGGCACACACACATTGACTTAAATGCACATACAAAATCTCACAGAGCTATGAGCTGGAATATATGAGGAGGTCAGTGGATGGAACAGTGTAATAAAGGCCATAAAGTCAATATTGTTTCTTTCCTGAAGTTCAGCACAGCTTCGTTAGGCAGACTGTCCCCTCCAGCGTCCATCTTGCCAGTCCTGTCTCTATGCCACCCTGCCCTCATGTCACAACACATTTAGGCATCAGTTTTGTGTGAGGTGGGGGTGTGTATGTATGTGTGCGTGAGGGCAATCAAGACAGACGGATGCAGCGGCCGGGTGGCGATGGGCGTGTGTGTGTGTGTTGGTGCCACCGCTGTGGCCCTGCCTCTCTGTGGCTACCCTTCTCCACAGCGAGCAGCCCTCCAGCCATGGATTTGATCTTTGCAAAGGCTAACATCTGTCGGCTGTCATTTTAGAGAGATTGATGACAGGCCAGGGAATGAAATGGAGGGAGGGAAGGATGGATGGGGAAGAAGGAGAAGAGAGGGGTGAAGGGGGTGAGAGAGAAGAACTAGAAGGATAAATGGCGACTGTGCCAGTTTAGGGCTGATGGTGGGAGGATGGTCTCATTTTAAAGAGAGATAGAAAGAGAGTGACACAGTCTTAAAGGACTGCTGAGGGTCAAGAGTGTGATGTTATCAAGAACGAAAAATAATATACATTCCTATAACCATGTCCATTGTACCAACTACAGTAGGCTTAAATGGGTTATGCTTTACAGTGTGATATTGAGTGATGGACACAGTACTGTCGCAACTATTTCAAAGCAGCGAGATGGCATTGACAATCTCTACATTTGCTAACAATACATTTTACAAATCGTATTCTGTCAGGTGTTCAGAGTTACTACGATAAGACTAGTGATGTCTGATTCATGAATGATTCATTTTTTAAGATGGTTATTTTCAGTGAATTGTTTAGCAACAACCGTTTACAATTCTAAAATGGTTCGCAATTTTGTCTAAATCATTTGGGCAGCTCACTCACACACTGAATTTGTTGTCATTTTTTCTCACTTAGTAAAACAGTAACGGAATAACTTACAACAAGCTCATTCGAGTCAGACTCGGGAGCATGTCTTGACTCATACTCGACTCTCTTCTGCTCTTTGACTTGACTCAAACTGGTCTGGAATACAACACTGCTTCAGAACAAAAAAAAAAAGAAAACAAGCGGATGTGGATGTGGAATCCAATGTGGATTTTTGAAAAAAGTACCATGTCTTGCAGAGGGTACTATCGTAGCACCATGGTATTCTTTGAAGAACTTTGGAGTAAATACAAATACTGTAAATGTAGAAAGCTGCTTTTGAGCTACTTTCTCTTTAGGGTAACTTTCAGCTTAGCGAGCTACATTTGTTCTACATTCTGCTAATACCACACTAGAACACATAATTCAAGTAGTATTAGGTTACTCCAAGTCTTCCCAAGACAAATGGAATATATGGATGTCTGTACATGAATTTTCATAAATAATCCACTATAGTGTGTTTGTGTGTGTGTGTGTGTGTGTGTGTGTACCTGCACAGAGAGATGAAGTGTACTCTGACCCTTTGCACATGTTAATTCACCATCAGGCAGATCCCTCACTACTTTCTGTCTTTTGTTTACGAGTTAATGGAATTGGGGTCAAGAGGATATGTGTAAAATTCAGTATATCTGTGCTCTTCACATTTATAAAGCAGGTAATTGTTTAAAACACCCTGGCTTTCTGTCTACAGTTCACTAATGGAAAGCTGATATGTTTTTATGTATGATATAATGAAAGCATTTTAATCATGTTTGTTAGAAATAGGAACGAAAAAACAGTCCAGACATTTCCAGATAGGCACTGGAGAAATATTTGTATATGTATTCCAATTTACTTAGCTCCTCCTTAGTGCTATTTATTTATTTATTTAAACACTACACTCACTCCCTTAATGGTCAAACACTTCAATGCATTGTATTATTGTTATTGCATACAATTATTATTATTATTATTATCCTGTATGTGAAAATCCTGTAAGTTAGAGCATTCTGTTTTGTGGGTGAATTGGAGTGAATGGAGAGTGGAATGTCTTCATGGTAAAAATGTAGCTAAAGGAAAATGGAGAGGAACAAGTCATTTCAATAGCCCCAAACATAAGGCCTCGACCGCATATGTTCCTCTTGACTTGTTGCAACACAATACAAAGTGCTGTACAACTTCGAAAGCTCATTAAACATACAACTGAAGTCCCCTATACTCCTCTAACAAGCATGAAGAAGACCAAGGCCATGCACAGAAATGGGGGGGTTGGTATTACAATAAGTAATACAAATCAGTTTTTAACAATAACACAGTTACTCAGGCTTTATCAAATACCCAACATTTCTTGAGGACAGCTGCATGAATGTCTTTATAACTATCATTAAAAGCTACACTGTAAGCTTTGCAACCTGTGCAGTAGCGTGGATTAAATAAGTGCATTCATCCAAAACAAGTCTACTGATCTGAATGTCATTAAAAAAAATCATCCTTCTAATAAATCAATCAATAATGTATGCATTTGTCAAAGAGCACACCACAATTTAATGTCTACTGATAACATTTGCACCATTCATTGTCCTGCATCTCACTCTTGACATAAACCTGGATTCTCAGAATCAATATTAAAGTGCTCTTTTTTTTCATCATGGGAATATGGAGTAGAAGAGAATGCATCTTTTTCCTCCTTGTATATAATAGGAGAGAGTCCGAAAAAAATGCAAAAGGATGTTATGCAAATGCGCTTTTTAAGTCGAGCGTAGCATCTTGTCATGACACTGTCTATATTTAAAGCAGGTCACCTTAAACCCACCCCTGCTGCCTCATGACAGTGACATCTGGATGCAGCGCACACACACACACACACACCTCTGCTGTCGCTGGCTGAATCTGAGAGAGAGTGTTTATGCAGATGATAATGCACACCGCAGCTAATACGCCATCATTCCAATGCAGAAAACACAGATTCAGTCGCCCAACAAGCCACTACAGAGGCTCTCCATCCTGCAGAACACACACCCTAGATTCCAGCATGTTCAACATTTTACATGGTAAAGACTCTGATTATGCATGCATATCAGTATCTGTTCAGGGCTGCGTGTGTATGAGAGCAGGAGCGGTAGAGAGAAAGAGAGGGAGGAAAATAAAGAAGGACAGGTTGTGTGTGAGGGATAAGAAGACTGACCACAGCTTGCTCCCTCCCCCCTCCGCCAGCAAGGCCGAATTTCAATAATTTCATCAGTTCATTTGCCTCTTAGAAATGCCGGGAGCCTTTTTCCATCTCCTTCCTGCGTTCTCACTCTCGCCTTGACCTAGATTCGTGCAGGGAAAGTGACATGTCTGCCTGGCCAGAGAGCGGCCGGCCGCGCTCCGCAGCTCAAGTGCCTATAAAAAATGACTCCCTATCTCCAAATAAGAATAATGAAAAGCAGTGCCATGACAGATTGGACATAGATGAGATTGCTGCTGTGACTATGCATGCGTCGCTTGCCGGCTTTGCATCTGAAATGGAAAAAGGGTGGGTGGTGGGTGTCAGGCTGTCGCTTCTGACGTTAAAGGGACATGGTCCCTCAACCTTTCACTCAGAGCGCGTGCAAACACACACACACGGCACATAAGATTGCTTGGCCTCTGACCATATCTTCTTTTCACACATGGCAAGACCAGAGCCCTCCATGCAAGCTACCTCTGTCAAATAAAACACATTCTCAGACAACATTACAGGAGCGGAGAGGACGTCAGAGTGATGTACATATAGGAAGCGTACTAAAATCAAACTTGTTAAATAAATCTGCAAAGCGGACGGAATTCTTGTCAGGGCACTTTGTAGAGATTAGTAAATCAATTAGAAAGCTGAGAGCCAGCCATTATAGACAGGAGGTTCAGCCGTGGCAGCAGCCAAGATGGCGGGTGGTGTGGCATGATGCCAATGGGCACATGCAAACACCTGTTACTGCCTGTGCGCGTGTAGAGGAAAAGATATTTCAACACTTACAATGTGTTTCCTGTAAGTCGCTACCCCTTGCTCCAATTATGGAAATTGATCCAATTAATATCAATTTATGGTCAAAAGTGCAACTTCATATCTCACAATGTAACTATTTATTATTGAAAAATGTATCTGCGCAATTAGCAGAAAAAGCTTCCACAAAAGACACAGAAACATTCTAAATACTCATTTTTAAAAGTAATGTCTCCTAATAATAATAATAAAAAAGGGTCACTGTTTGGTCAAAAAAGTATCACAGTCGCCCCAAAAATATTAAGCAGCGCAAGTGTTTGCAACATTGATAATAACAAGTGTTTCTTAAGCACTGATTTCTGAAGGATCATGTGACACTTAGGACTGGAGTAATGACTGCTAAATTTCAGCTTTGCCATCACTGGAATTAATAAAAAAAATTAAGTATATGAAAATAGGAAATTTTGTACTTTTTTTATATATATATATTACTCTTTTACTGTTTATTTGATCAAATAAATGCAGAATTGGCAAGCATAAGAGACTTAAAAAAAAAAAAAAAAAAACATCCAACCTCAAGCTTTTGAACGGTAGTGTGTGTGTGTGCTACTATACAAAACTAATGTTAAATTTACTTCTGCTTTCAACATATAGGCCTATAGAAGCGTAACTGAAATCACATGATTTACAACTACTTGACACCGACCCAAGATGTCAACTAGTGGCAGAACTAATGAACTAGTTGATGCAAACTTTACACCATTCATGCAGTGCAACATCTCAGGACAAAATGTGCACAGTGGCACAGCTTCCTGCCATCTTGAGGGTATCTAACTGCAGCCTTAACCAGTCTAATGATGAGACGATGCCATGTCAGATGCCATTGAATTTTTCACACCATAGGACTGTTGACTGATGGGAGCTGATGTTGTTATGTTGAGCCATGGGCATCAGAGTGGGAAGAAAGGTCACTTGTGATTGTCTGTGACCCAATAAGGAGGCTTTTCACCCTCCAAAGGCTTCACTGATGTGACATTTGGCAGATATGTCCAAACAGGCATATGCACAGACACAAACACTTTGACAGCATTCACAGTGACCCTTTAAGCTAGACTGGACATAATTAAGATCAGGCCTTGCCCACGTACATAAAAATAGCACACGGGACACAGTTCAATACTGTCATACTGGAAGCACAGTTCACCCAAAAAATGAAAACTCTTACTCACCCTCATGTCATCTGATTTTCTTTCTTCTGTGGAACTCAATAGAAGATATTTTGAAAACAAAATCAGACCCCACTGACTTTTCAAACAAAACAAACAAAACAAAAAACAAAACACAAAACAAAACAAAACAAAACAAAACAAAACAAAACAAAACAAAACAAACAAGAGTTGTTTTTTCTTCAAAATATCTTCTTTGATGTTCCACAAATGAAATAAAATCATACAGGGTTTGAACAACATGTAGGTAAATAAATGATGACAATTTTAATTCTTGAGCGAACTATTCTGGGCAAAAGACAGAATGCGGATTAGGTGCACCATCTCAACCACATGCATTTCTGATTTTAACACACTCTAAAAATGGTATTTAACAGTATAGTTACTTCTTTGTAGGCTTATCAGCTAATAAAAAAAAGAGCAAAAAGAAAACATGTTAGAAACTATTCCATGCATGTACCCTGATTCATCCACAATCCTTTGCTCGGGAGGGGGTGAGACTGTTGCGGGGGGATGATGTGGACAGGTTGGCACCAGAAGCATGTCGCGGTTAAGCAGAAATTAAGCTGACATGACCCTGCATAGAGCAGGTAAACAGAAAGCCTGCTTTGCCTGAGGTTACCATATGGCAGCAACGCCAGCAAAGCGACCTGGTGGCTTCAGCTTTGCTTGTAGGGGATGTTTTGCTACCTGCTGTCCTTTTTGTTCGGTTTTGCTTTCGTTGCCGTCTCTCAAACTGTGACAGGCCCTGGCTGAGAGCAATGGGATGTCAGGTTTGGAAAAAAAAACAGGAAAAAAACAGCTACACACTTTACACACATATACTACAGCAAGTGAAAAGAAGAAAAGAGAAATAAAGGTGGGGAGAGAGCGAGAGAGAGAGAGGGAGCTTTGACTGTGGGTTGCCAGCCATATGGTGTTGGGTCTGAATGCAGGGCTCCTTAAGTGAAATTTCTGGAATGACCCGAGGCGATGAGCAGAGCAGTCTCCGCACGGGGAGACCGGCCTCACTCTAAAACAGTTTCTGCAAATTATTGATGAATTGATGCTTAAACGCTATGGCAGTGATACCTGCACCCACTCCTGACGGTGACTCAGCCTGAAAAGCTTGTATTCTCTTTAAAACAAACGTGTATATTTGCATATGCTTGACTGGTACATTATTTTGTGACATGGCGATGTACAAAAATGGAAACCTAAAGCAGTTCAGTGTGCATTGATTTTTAAAGAAATTAGCATTGATATTCCGAAAAATAAAGAAGAATAATCTGCCCCCAGCTTCCATGAGTTCTGAAGGGGGGCGTTGTTGAGGAGACATGTGTTGTGATGCCTCAAAGACATGCATAAATTATGAGATGGCGAGGGCCTCTGAATAAGAGAAAATGTTAATTATCAAGATTGTCATTGCCCCCCTTTTCTTTAACCCCCCCTACCCCTTTCTTTTCTTTTCTCTCAAAATTTTTTTTTCCTCTTTTTTTTGGCTATTGTTAATTAGCCTTATTACAATTCTAATTGGTTGAGTTTTACCCATCTTAGTCGATGACAGCATAGTGAAGCTATTAAAACAGATCCTCAGTGGGGTGAAAAGTCTAATCAACCAATCACCTCTGATATCCCAGAAATGAGCCTTGGAATATTATCATTTTGATCCTTTGTCCTTGTAAAGTGTGCTTACTTCTTTTGTGTTAATTTGAGTGCTGTGTGTTTGTTTAATTTAAGTTTAAATACATCCGTTTAAACACTTGGTTGTCTGAATATAGTTTTACTATAAAATTATCCAAAAAAAATATGCAAACAAAAGTGAAGAGAGAGAGAGAGAGAGAGAGAGAGAGAGAGAGAGAGAGAGAGAGAGAGAGAGAGAGAGAGAGAGAGAGAGAGAGAGAGAGAGAGAGAGAGAGAGAGATGTTAGAATAATTCTCTAACGGTGGAAAGAGTCAGTGGTGCCTATTGACAGTTCAGGGTAAATTGGTACCGCTGTCTTCCTGCCAGGATCCAAACCCTGAACAGAATAAACACCCTCGTTAAACACTGTCAGAAATGCTGACTATTAAGTCAAACCAGACAATGTGCTAATTAGTACATTTGCATATGATCATGCAAATAAAAAAAGCTGAACCCAAACCTGTATTTGCATGTAGCACAGTTGGGCTCTGTGCTGGAGGCTTGCTGTGGAGCAGAGGTGGTTTCCACCGCCATCAGCTCACTGACCAGTTTATACTCACAACGCATGCATATTTCATCACAAACTGCGTTATAATGAACTAAAGTACTTAAAAAAGTAAAGTAAACCTAGACAAAACAGAAATGTTTACCTAATATCTGATTAAGAGACAGATGATGGATGGGTGGATGGATGGAAAGATCAAATCAAATAAAAAAAAATAAAAAAAAAACAACAGTAGTTGACCACTGTGCTGTAGAATACCACACTAAAATAAAATAAATATAAAGTAAATATAAAGACCACAATGGAATAAAAAAAAAAAAAAAAGGAGTACATCAGAACACAGATAAATGATGAGTCTAAATGATGAATTAGTATGTGCCTGGGAGGAGGAGGAGGAGGAGGAGATGGATGGATGGATGAATGGATGGATGGATGGATAGTCCTCCATTAAAACATTTCGCAACACACTACTAAACAGCAGAATCAGATTTAATGTGTAGAGGCGACAATAAATGATCATTTCTTTATTAAAAAGTAATGCAGCAGAGTTAACTTTGAATTAAATTATATTTGCAAGGCATTACTGGACTCATCTAAGTAAATGGTTCGAAATCCCTGAGGAGACGTGGCTCATGCCGAATAAAAGCACTCTCTTCATTTGAGCATCTCTAAAGGTTAACTCCTCCTGGACAAGATGCCTGAGGAAAGACAAATCTAAAGTCTACCAAAGTGTTTCCATGCTACATCACATAGAATGAGGGCTGAACTCAAAGGTGCTGGGAATAGTCAGGCGTTTTTAACTCCTTATTTTCATTTACTGTACATTTGTAAAGGACAAGAGGTAGGCGATCAGTTCAGCCCACTAACAGATATGTGACACTTAGCAGTGCTAAGTGACGTAACCTACTGATAATTCAGGACTGTACCATATAGTTAAAGTGAGGCTTAAAAGCCAGGCATTATTCTTTAAAAGTCCAGCATCTGGTATTTTGTCTAAAAAAAAGCTGAGAAAAAAAAAAAAAAATATATATATATATATATATTTTTTTTTCTGTACAAATAATTGCATTTGTTCTTGCAAAAAAATAAATAAAAATAAAATAAAATAAATAAAATAAATATATATATATATATATATATATAGTGTTTTATTGTTAAATGTACAAGCTAAATGCACAATTAACTTTTATATAAATTTTAAATGTTACACACATTAAAATTCTTCTGATAGCCCTGCAAATAAAGTTATACCCAACATATGGCTATAAAGATAGAACAATAGGTCTAAACAAGCCCTTCTCATTTACACTATATACACTCAGACACGAGGCGTGATTAGTACACTATACCATATGTTTCTGTTTTAATTGCTAGCATTTGATCCAGCTCTCGCACACTCAGTGACCACGATTGAGTGAGATAGCTGAAGTCTCAATGCAGCGCTCTCAGGTCCGGGCACTCCGTCAGCTCAGGGCGCAGAAGTGCTCCGGGACTGACACAGAGGACACGGACAGGGCATCGCTGTGATATCAATTTTACTCGAGCTTTTCTCCACACTCACAGAGAGGCGAAAGGCAGCTCGTGTGACCCAGGGGAGGGGTGTTCAATGTCGTCAGCCTGCTCACTGAGAGCTGATGGCCTCCAATTGAGTGCAGATGCAGGCATATCATTTGAATAAAGAAATACCTCTGATCTATGGTATTATCTTGACAAGACAGCGGATAATCAGCTGCTCTGAGCTCGGCCATTACTGAACTCTTTTGTTTTACTTTTCAGCACAAATCAACCCCTGCCTTTCCCCTGACAGCTCCTATTCTACTTTGCCTCTTTTTGCTTCCTGTCTTCCTTAAGGACAGAAACACAATGTTAGCATACCGTGAGCATAACACAACGTGAGCTTCACCATTCTCATCGCCACCTTCAATGTGCAAGGAATGTTAAAATCAATAAATATAGAAATATAAATATGAGAAACAAATCAATTTTACACACTAACGTTGCGAACTTTCAATATCAGATTAATTAGACAACAGCTAACTCACTACTTTTGTGTATAAGACATTCCAGTTGTTTCAGCAACTGATTCAGTGAAATAATTTTGTAAAACAGATAACAGCACAAAAGAAACTATAGCAGAGTACTGGGATTTGGTGTTCACTAGAACTGTAAGATGCATAATATGTATAGTTCAGTCATTGTGTCAGTGTTTCTTATTATTATCAATGTTGAAAACAGTTGTGCTCCTTAAAGGGATAGTTCACCCAAAAATGAAAATGCTGTCATCATTTACTCACCCTCATGTTGTTCCAAACCTGTATTATTTCCTTTCTTCTGCTGAACACAAAAGAAGATATTTTAAAGAAGGTTGGTAATTAAACAGTTGCTGGTCCCCATTGACTTCCATAGTATTTTTTTTTTTCTACTATGGAAGTCAATGGGGTCCATCAGTCGTTTGGTTACCGACTTTCTTCAAAATATCTTCTTTTGTGTTCAGCAGAAGAAAGAAAGTCATACAGGTTTGGAACAACATGAGGGTGAGTAAATGAGGACAGCATTTTCATTTTTGGGTGAACTATCCCTTTAAAGTCGGCATGAAATCATGATCAACAGTTCTTCTTCTTCTTATTTTATTATTACTTAGTATTTATCCGTGCACATCATTATTATTTTTTTAAATTCATGAAATTCATACAATATTTAATAAAAAACGTTAACCTCCCCTCCCCCTTGAACTGGTGTCTGTTCTCTTCATGAAGTGTGTCTTGGCAAACGGTGGGACTATACATCCTCCAAAACTGACTGCAAACTGACATTCAGATCTGCTTCATACGATCCAATCAATTCCAGACAAAATCAAATCCCGCCCTACATTTTCTCTTTCCAGAAACCGTTTCACTCAGATATACGTCACAACAGGGAAGAAAACACTATTGCAACTTCTGATTCATGTTGACTTTAACATTCTGCTTTTTTTTTTTTTTTTTTTTTTTGAGTAGAAAGTAAAAAAACTAAAATTATGTGAAATATAATTGTTTTGTAACAAATGTTACAGTGTTTGTCAGTTTTGGTTTTAACACTCTTCTCCATCATTTGATGAATTACTGCTGCTATAATCACTAGAAATTGTACACAACTGTCTCTTTTAAATATTGTATTTTTAATATCATTAGCCTAATTTATATAATATATATATGATCATATACATAGTTAAACATGAGCATCATTTACTTAGTGATTTTGAAAAAAAGGCATGTTTGCTCTTCATTTAAAAATGTAAATAGTCATGACACAGCGTCTGGTTACACTGGATTGTGGGTAATTAGTGAATAAGATGCAGTTTTGTGCACTAAAATAAAAATGCTGTGTGAATTTGTCCTTCCCTGTTTACAAAAAGAGATGCTCTAAAAGAAAAAGAAAAGTACTCTTTTGAGCTAAGACCATCTACCACTCTCTCCAACTCTGCCATACAGGAACACAGGAATTAACAAGACAGTAATATTCACGAGTGCACCTGCTATGGTTACAATACGCTGAGTGTGCTTTGTTGTGCAGTAATATACTGAGCTGTAGTCTCAAGTGACATGCATAAGCATAGGTGGTATCCAGAACACCATAAAAGAGAGACAAAAATAGACACTCCTCTTCTCTCTAAGTGTGTTTGAACATGAGCATAACAGGGAGGAAATCCACACGTCATGGCTGTTTTACACACACACACACACACACACACACACACACACACCCCTCATCATCATCTGCAAGAACTCTCCAGATCCCTCCTCTTTTAGACACCAAAAGTTAAATATATATTTAATAGGCTTAGAGAATCAGAAATCTAAAGATTTTTCCATTGGCTCAACTGTGAATTGTTTTTTTTTGTTAGTTTTTTTCTCTCTTTGCATTTCTTCCATTTGTTTCGTGTACGCTCTTTTCATCTCCATCTGTTTCAGGATGCACATATTCTGCACCACGTTCTTTTCTTCCTTTCTTTTGTCATGTTTTTTTTTTTTTTTCTGTGGTGAAAACTGTTTGAACTGAACGGCTGCTTAAGATGTGGCGGAGATTGAATACGAATTATTCCCCCAATCTTAAAGCAGTGGCCCCATGCATAAATAATAAAACAATACAAAAGGAGTTGTGTATGGAGGAAGTCGATGGTGCCACATGAAAGACGCATGTAGACTCACACAGGGGACTCATGCGTGCTTTACAGAAAAACAGGTTTGCCCGAATAACGCACAGGATTACAACAATAAAACACTGTGGCTTCCTTCACCTTCCTCCATAATGATGACACACATTTCTGGGTTCTTCATAAACCTGTGATCCACGCTCTGATGAAGAGCATGGCAGAAGTTGTTGGTGATGGAAGCTTCCACTCTTACACATTTAGATTCAGAACTTATGAATCAGCTTTCTATAAATTAATAAATTGGAATTAAAATTTGCCGTTCCGATGGGATGTTGAGTTGGAATGACGGGAAGAAGAATGAACTGAATTACAGTTTAAAAAAAAATAAAATATATATATATATATATATATATATACATATATACTGTATATAGTCAAGTATATTTGTATAGCGCTTTTCACAATACAGATTGTATCAAAGCAGCTTCACAGTATTAAATTAAAATACAACAAGGTTTGTTTCTAGTGGAATTTATTGATTGATCAAATTAAATACCCCCAAAATATCTAATATATATATATATATATATATATATATATATATATATATATTTTTTTTTTTTTTTTTTTTACACTGTGACAACATAACATAATTAATTTTGACTAATTTGTGAGTATTTATACCCTCATCTGTATATATTTTTTTCTCAACTAAACTTTTAATACTGTCAAAACATCCAAATGTTTGTTATACAGTGCCACAACAATTCCACCATTGTGAGATAAAAGTAAATATTAATGTTCATATTAAATAATTACAAATAAATTATTTATAAATGAAATCATTAATTACATTTGTATATTTTTTTATAAAATAAATAATTATGTTGGAATTATTCAATTATTTATGTTGATTTAACACATTCATTTAATTAATTAGTTATGGAAAATAATGCATTAAATAATTTAATGCATTTAACACCTTTGTAGGTCATCTTACATTTCATACAGTTGATTGGTGACAAACATGATGCAAGGCAAAATTACAAACATTACATTACATTACAATTACAAACATTATTTTAGACACAATATTGCATGTTTTTGCTCAATTTTGCTAACGAAAATATTACATAAAGCCAGAGCAGAACTGTTGTGCAATTCCAAGCAACACACATCGGTGTGATTTCTGAATGAATCTGCGTTTTGAGCAAATCAATCGGGTGAAGCAATGATTCACTGGCCCACTTTTGAGAGCCATTTGCTTCATCCCTGAATGAATCAGCTGTTTGAACGAATCGAACGAATGATTGACTCAATGGCTATGTCTAAAATAGTCCCATATAACCTCATCAACTATTCCCTACATTAGTCAACTATGTATAAACCTTAATTAAACAATTTAATAATCATTTAAAGATGTATTGAACCTGCGATTTGTAAAATGGATGGATGATTCAGCTGTGGGCAGCATCTTCTGGTCAGACGCGGGAATTCATTTGGCGCTCTCACAGTGCATTATGGGTATTCTCTAGCCATTGAGCATACATCGGTTGTACACTCGTTATTGTGGTGCATTGTGGGATTGAATGAGTGCACTCGATAAAGTCCACTATGGTTTCGGACACCATGGCTGTACCCTCAAATAGTGCCCTATTTAAGGGTATAGGGGGCATTTTCGAACACAGTATCATTTCTTGAAAAAAAAAAAAGAAAAAAAAAAAGAAAATCTGCTATAATCTAATAACCAAACTGTTTTGGTCTACAAATATACAGTATCTAAATACCAATTCAGATGCAGCTTCTGCTCTGAAAAAAAATGGCCATTGTAGCCTAAACGTTTGAGTAATAAAATCAGCTGAAATATTTCTTTCTAAAACTACTTTTTGTAATGTCTATTTGATGCTTTTCTCATTTAACACAATAATGATTTTAAATGATCTTTTGGGGGTAATTTCTCAGCCAAATGTGATGTGAATCAAATTATGTGCATCAAATTATTCATCAAATCATGAAATTAATTATGAAATATGAATTTTTCCTTAAATTCAAATTTGATGTCAAATTGGAATTTATAAGGCATTCAATTTAAATTATGGAATAAAAAAGGCGTTTTTAACTCAATTCCGAATGCTGCAAAAGCCTGATCTAGATAACCCATGGACAGAGTGCTATTGCCATGTGGTGGCACAAGCAGACATCTTGTCTTACTCATCTTCTCAGAGCTGCGTCTGACATGAACACAGCACTCCTCAGCTGCTGCCTGTCAGCAACATGTAATCCCTGACTACCACACTACTAAACACTAACAATTTCTCTCTCTCACCAAACCCCATAACAGTGAAGGGCCCATTTCTTTTAGGATCTTTTTTGAATTTTTACAACGTTGGTTTAATAACTATAAATTACACATCGTCTCTAATATCTTTTGATACTGTCAGTCAAAGTGCACACTGAACTGTGACGTTCGCACAGAAAACATGACTCGCTATTTATCATCTCTCCACCTTCCCTTCCACCATTCGTCCTTCCTCGTCGTTGCGTTTTGTTATGAAGTCTGCATGTGTATTAAGAGGGATTTTGTTGTCCCTAGACACCAATTTACATAAAGTGCAAGCCATCATTGGTTCAAGAGAAGCAAATTACTTCCCTGACAAGATCACCCCCACCCCTTTTTATTATTTATTAATTTTTAACGTAGCACGAGTCGAGGTTGTTAAGAGCACTTAACCAGATATGCAAAATATCACTTTTCCATGACCATGATCAATGAGGAGAGGAGAGGGAATGAAAGAGAGCGAGAGAAAGGAGCGAAAGAAAGAAAGAGCTAAGTGATTGAATTAAGTGCTGGGCCAATCATTTAACAATTCCCTGAGGTGCGCAGTGTGAGAAGACTCTTTCTTAAGCCCGTGCTGAAGCGAACCTCGGATAATCACACACTCCCTACTCTGCACCAATACCACCTAAATTCCCAGTCACATATACTGAAAGGATGAATTTGGGTGCTCATGTGACAACAATGCACTTAACACAAGAAAAAAGGACTTTAGTGCTATTAAAGATATAGTATCACTTTAATTTCCTTGCTTCCACTCAGCCAGAGTGTGCTTCTCGTGATGGTTGAGCCCTGCATCCAAAGCCATTTGTCAAATCGGATTCACAGTTTTGACCCGGCTGAGAAGAGCGCTGTTAAGGACACTACATTACACAAAAACTTATGAGTGAACATTCACGAGCTGCATCCGACGACAGCAACGTTTCAAGCATGAGGCTTCTTTGGAACTTTGAGTGTCACTTCACACCTGAAACTAGTAATGGAGTTGCTATGCAAATCTACAAGTAATTAAACAAGCCAAGTAAATTAAAGTACAATTAAAACGTGAGAGGTCCTTACTCTGTCATAGTAAGAAATGACTAGATAGCAGCACATCTGTGACCTTGAGTTGAATGCTAGAGACTGATAATAAAGAGGAAAAAATAACTTGGGGGAGATCATTCATTTTCTCACATTAGCTTTTTGATGAAGCTCTTGATGAAGCTTGAATGTTCTTTTCTTGTCTTGTCTGGCACCATGTGTAATGTAGCATTTTTGTGAATTAATGTAACTCACTGAGTAAGATTCAGGGCCTATTGTAGTTCAAATGTTATTCTTCTTCGTCATGTCTATATGAACAATTCTCGGTCATTGTGGTTGACTGCAATAAGAAGCACTTTGATGAAAGATGTTAATACATTTCATCTTTATGGAGCAGCAATTTCACATTGAAATCCAGTAACCAGCCTTATTCAATGAGATCTGAATATGCACTAGTGAAAATGCTAATATTTTACATTTTCACATGATCTGACAATGTTAAAAGACTGTTTTTGAACTTTTGTACAAAATGGTCAACATCATAAATTTACTTACATTTGATAAGTGGCCTATAGAAAAGCAACAAATCTTAAAAATCGTATTTTCTTAAATATTTATTGGACGTAGTAACTTTGCTTTACAATTTAAATTCAAATTTTCGGATTTTCAATATGAACCATGTATCTATATAATATGCAGTGTACACACACACACACACACACACACACACACACACACACACACACACACACACATATATACACACACAATATTCTTATCAAGTTTGACTTAATATATGCTATTTATACAAATATATGAGCATATAATGTATATAGGTAATTTGCATATTAAATCAATTTTAGGAAAAGTATTCCACAGTCATAAATAATAGTTTATGAAAGTGTCTACAAGCAACACATTGCCAGGTGTAACAACAGTATTTTTGTTCACTTAGATTATGTGCCATTGCATCCACATGTTTGATTTGATCTCCAGAAAAAACAGTGCAGAGGTCTGGTTTTAATAATAACAAACCCTCCCAACATGATGGCATCTTACGCTGCTTTCATGTGTGGACACTGAAGCCAAGTCTGGATGGGATGTTCAAGACCGCTTCACATGTTTTCCTATAAAGTTACACCCCAGCCCCAAACCAGTCTTTGTATAATGCACCCAGTCTAGACTATTAAGTTGAAGCACCCCATTCCAGAGTTTTCCTCCCCACAGACATCCAGGAAAGCTCTCTAAATAAGCACATTTCTTGTCAGTTTTGACACTGACGTCTCGTTTTCTGAGGCTGAGCGGGGAGGAGGAGGAGCGTTCGCCTCGGGCCTCTGTGAACACATCTCTTTCAATGGTCACCTTGTGTTATTAGCAGTGTATGGGTGTTTGGTAACAGAGCTCGCAGGCATATTTCACAGCAGAGCGTTCCTATAACCACGTACGGCAATGTTTTAAAATCACACAGCAATTATACAAGCCTGTGAAACATTTGTAAAGGTTTGTGGGTAATTCTGTAGTGTTCACATCCAAGGGACATCACAGGACTGCGTAAAAAAAAAAAAAAAAAAAAAAGAACTATCAAATCTCAGCATCATTAATAATAAAGTGACTTCTGAATGTCCCAAGAACAATGGCATTGTGTGTGGAAGTGAAGACAAATTCTTTCCTTTTTCTCTCCGTGACGCTCCTCTATCTATTAATAATATTCACATCTCTTTTTTTTTTCCATGCTAATGTGATTTTTAAGTAGGGACTGAAACTAAGCAATGTAATCTTGAAAATGATTTAAAAGACTTTTACAACCAAGGTCTCTTGATCTCGCTCTGATCAACTGCACAAAAACTGTTGTTATAACAAGAGCGATAAAAATCAACGGTGCGTTCTTTATGTGCTGAAGTTTTTGGAGTTATCTTTCCACAAATGCGAAAAGAAATCTACTTCAACTTCTTGGTGAAATGGATATTGTATTGCTCAAAGGCTGATAAATGCAGATTGAACTTTTCATTTTTATCACAAGATATAAAGCGAACAGTTCCTGTTTTAATCGTAATGAATTAAGCATAAAAGAACAGTCTCGCCTGATAACATTTAAATGCATAATTCTATCTCTATATAAGATAAGGCCTTTACAAATATCCCATACATTTAGTTCTGCTATGGTTCTGGGAGGTCTTGAAGTGTCCACTTCAATAAACATCGAGGTATCCTCACAGTCACCGTGCAGAAATCCGTATCCAAAAACACAGAGCCGAAAGGAGACAGTGTGATTCAAAGTCTTTGGTCTTTGTCAGCGTCTGGTTTTCCCCAGGATTGGCTAATGATAGTGGCTCCAGTGAGTCATCTTTGGGAATGATGATCAAAGCCAAATTAAGTCTGACTTTTATGCAAAATGTAATATGTAAGCCTCCAGCAATGTCTTCGCTATTGATTTTTTTTCTTTCCCTCTCTCCATTTTTATCCAAGCACAATACACAGTGTGAAATTCGAAGAAAAGGGTTCTCTCCGCAAAAAAGATTGGGGTATCCGAAGTTCTGCCTGTTTTCATTTAGAGTCAATTTCAAATATAAATGGTCATGTTCAAGAATAAAGTGTGCCATTCTGTATTTAGAATTGGCACACAGGAGTTAAGATGGTAAAATGTGTCATGAGTGTTTCAAAAAACTAAACTTGTATTACAAGTAATAATGGCACATTTGTAAATTCTCTCATTTGGGTTATTAAAATAAAGAATTTAGATTCTAAGTTGTATGATGATGATGACATACACACATTATCAAGTTTCAAGATCTTTTAATGTTTCTGAAAGAAATCTCTTATATAATATAATATATATATATATATATATATATATATATATACACTCACCTAAAGGATTATTAGGAACACCTGTTCAATTTCTCATTAATGCAATTATCTAATCAACCAATCACATGACAGTTGCTTCAATGCATTTAGGGGTGTGGTCCTGGTCAAGACAATCTCCTGAACTCCAAACTGAATGTCAGAATGGGAAAGAAAGGTGATTTAAGCAATTTTGAGCGTGGCATGGTTGTTGGTGCCAGACGGGCCGGTCTGAGTATTTCACAATCTGCTCAGTTACTGGGATTTTCACACACAACCATTTCTAGGGTTTACAAAGAATGGTGTGAAAAGGGAAAAACATCCAGTATGCGGCAGTCCTGTGGGCGAAAATGCCTTGTTGATGCTAGAGGTCAGAGGAGAATGGGCCGACTGATTCAAGCTGACAGAAGAGCAACTTTGACTGAAATAACCACTCGTTACAACCGAGGTATGCAGCAAAGCATTTGTGAAGCCACAACACGCACAACCTTGAGGCGGATGGGCTACAACAGCAGAAAACCCCACCGGGTACCACTCATCTCCACTACAAATAGGAAAAAGAGGCTACAATTTGCACGAGCTCACCAAAATTGGACAGTTGAAGACTGGAAAAATGTTTCCTGGTCTGATGAGTCTCGATTTCTGTTGAGACATTCAGATGGTAGAGTCAGAATTTGGCATAAACAGAATGAGAACATGGATCCATCATGCCTTGTTACCACTGTGCAGGCTGGTGGTGGTGGTGTAATGGTGTGGGGGATGTTTTCTTGGCACACTTTAGGCCCCTTAGTGTCAATTGGGCATCGTTTAAATGCCACGGCCTACCTGAGCATTGTTTCTGACCATGTCCATCCCTTTATGACCACCATGTACCCATCCTCTGATGGCTACTTCCAGCAGGATAATGCACCATGTCACAAAGCTCGAATAATTTCAAATTGGTTTCTTGAACATGACAATGAGTTCACTGTACTAAAATGGCATCTTTGGGATGTGGTGGAACGGGAGCTTCGTGCCCTGGATGTGCATCCCACAAATCTCCATCAACTGCAAGATGCTATCCTATCAATATGGGCCAACATTTCTAAAGAATGCTTTCAGCACCTTGTTGAATCAATGCCACGTAGAATTAAGGCAGTTCTGAAGGCGAAAGGGGGTCAAACACAGTATTAGTATGGTGTTCCTAATAATCCTTTAGGTGAGTGTATATGTATATATATATATATATATATATATATATATAAAGGCTGCATGTACATATTTTATCGAATCAGTAACAAGAGTCATTTTGTGAAATATCATTACATTTAAAATAACTGTTTTCTGTTTTAATATATTTTAAAAAGTAATTTATTTCTGTGATGACCATGCTGAATTTTCAACAGCCACTACACTAGTCTTCAGACATCATTCTAATGTGCTGATTTGGTGCTAATCATATATATATATATATATATATATACATATATATATATATGCATGCTCAGTTAATTCTTTATCAGTGTTAGTTTCACTTTCACTTAAATTTGATTAGTGCTGTTTACTAGTTGTTTTGTTTTCCCAATAACAAAAGTTCTGAATAGGTCTAGCTCATACTTATAAATAAAACACAGCAATGCAGAAACCAACTAAATCATCCAGTGTGTAAAAATTGCATTTCTTGACAGGAAATAATGCTCCAGGAACCATGTAATTCAATAGACAACTCAAATGCAACTCTATGACTGGCTCAGAGCTGTTTATTTGCAATAAAAACAACCACTGTAATAATCCCAAATAAGTCAGAGTAACAGTAAAAGCTCGTCTTACATGCCGTGTTTTCATAGGCTCAGTGATCTAGGGGCTTACACTTTATCTTGAGGACCTGTGCACTGCTGATCCAAACAGGCACACCTGGAGCCCAAACAAAACCCGAGCACCTGCCCACTCAACCTGCGCACGCGGCCTCTTTTCTCAGTGTGAACCGTGTGCCAAAACCCCCCCACTGTGAATGCAATGGGAATCCTCTTTAATTTACGCTCTGTAATACCTTTATGGTTAAAACTCCAACTTGAAATGAAATATTGGATGGTACTGATTGATTTCTGCTGGTGCCGAATGATGATAAACTGATATGGTTATATATTAAAACCAATAATGGTTTCTTCAGGAAGGAAATGGAGGCACAGAGTCTCCTAAAAAAAATATTCTACATTCTAAAAGTGACATAGATAAAGTTTCAGAGGGAGACAGCCTCATTGAGTTTTCATTCCTAAAACGTCTGTGAGTGTGAGGGGCAACAACAAAATACAGGGTGAAAGTCATTTTTTGAGGAGGTGGTACCTCCTTTTAGCACAATCATTGGCTAATTTTGTGGCTGATATCATATTCACAACAAATGCAAATCCGCACTAATGGGTCAAACTGGTGGAAAGAGAAGAACCACAAAGTACACTCAACCAGAAAAAAAAAAAAAAAAAAAAACCTCACCTGTCAGGGATCAGCTCCACCACCACACAATCACAGAGATCGCTGTCACCTGAGTACTAATCACCCGCACCTGCAAGTCATCTGATCATCAGCACAGTCAGCACAAAAGCACTCACCTCACACAGTCACATTGGCTGGTCTTGTTTGAGTAAGGACTCACTTCCCTGTTATTCTTACCTTCCTACAATTGATGTTTAGTGTGATCGTCTACCGTCCTGTTTCCCCAAAGTCTCCATTGTCTTCCTGGTTCCAGTCATCACTCAGCTACTTACCTCTCTCCGTTCCACTGTGTGTACTCCAGCGATCTCTCACCACAGCACCCACGACCTCCTTCATCATCTGCAAAAGAACCACAGACTGTCAGTATGTCTCACCATCATTATTCAAAGACATTCTCCCATTATCGTCACCCACTAGTGCTCACCGCTACTTGTTTCAATAAACCTGTTTCTTACCAGTATCATTTTGTCTTGAGTCTCTGTTCCACAACATCACCACGCACAGCAATGTCCAAATCAAAATGAACCTGAAATGGTATAAAAACACAGAATATGTGAGCCTTTTATTACCAAAACTACTACTATTACTAATAATAAAAACTAATTTAAAACATTAGAAATGTATTTACTATAAAAATAAAAACTTAAATGATTATTATTATTTGTATTGAAATGAATTACATTACTAATAAATTACAAACAACAGAGCAATAAAATGTTGGTTACTGTAATTATTTTTGAAGCATATAGTTTAAAAATGATAAAAAAAAATGCTTAATGTGACAGTTTTATTTAATGTTATATTAACATACTCAATGTTGTATATTTTCTTGGATAGTCAAAAAAAAATGTGTTCCACAAAATGTAAATGGAACAAAAATTTACAGTAAAAAACAAACAGAAAGAGGATTGTGCCTCCCCATTTCAGAAGTCCACCAGACACCACTGATTAAAATCACATTAGGGTATAGAATAATGGTTTTGGGGGTTTGCACTTGAAGTATTTCTGCACTTCTTTGAGAGACTGCAAATCACCGCCTGCATCCATACACATCCTGAATAAAACCCCTTTTATATTCTCAAAAGCACTTCCATTTTCTAAGAGCTCCATTCGGTTGGCTCTGTGCATGGATGATGGTGACAAACCTTTAATTTCCCTTGACAAGCTGTCGACAGCCTCCTTATGGAGGACAGGTGACTTTTCAGAAGGTTATTCATGTAATTGTTTATTTATCATCGTCTTTCTGCTGAGAAATCCCTCGCTCTCTCTCTTCTCTCTTTTTCTTTTTCTATGTTCCTGCTTACATACAGTATAGTAAGGTCTCTTTAACTAACATTGGCTTTTAAAGAAGTCCTTCGCTTTGAAACCTGAAAGAACCCACCTAAGGCAGCCAATAAGAAGAAAACAGTGCATTCTTGCCGTTGAAAGGCCTGATTAGAAGACACAGGGACACATCTCTCTCAGGTTTCAAACTGACTTCTAGTCTACCTACAAAAGCCATTCGAGCATCTAAAGAGAGTAACGGTCATTGTTACAGGTCAATACAGCGTGGATGCGAGAGACATTTCTACAATCTGTTTGTATGTGTGTGTGTAAATCATGTTTGTCAGAAATGATGATGACAGCTTTTGATGGAGTGTGAGTCTGAGCCGGCGTAGAAGCCATTTTGTTGCTTGCCATCCTTGTAGCCACATGCATAACGCGCGTTTAATGTGATTTGCCCAGGTTTATCTGGCACTGGGCTGGGCCTGATTGCCGCTCGCGTTCCTGCATACTTTTAAGGATGTCTCTTTAGAACTGTCCAGACACATAAAGTCCCGTTTCATAAGCCCCTCTTTGCATCTCCACCAACCGCCTTAAGTACTTTGAAGAGTCTTAGAGTGCACTTCACAAATTTCCACACCGGGAGCATATCAACTGTCAAAAAAATCAAGCTTTCCCATTCTTTAACATCTTTTTTCCACGCTTTCTCCCAAAGCCTTTCCAACTTCGCATCAGGTTTGGCTAATACTTTTTTAAAGCATGTTTCCACAAGATTTATCACAAACTTTGACGAATCAGCACTCCGTTAAACTCAAAGTTTGAAGGCAAACACTTGTCCAAGTTTTTTTTATTTTTTTTTTAAGGCTATGAGAAGGGATACACGAGGTAAAAATCACAGATCTGCGCTTGAATTAGAACCACCTCGACCTCTTCATTTTTAAAAATACCGTACGTATCAGCGAAACAGCAACAAGGCCCTGTGCGCACACCATTGTGCATGTCTGTGATCATCTAAAGAAGTTTCGCTGCTGAGCTTTTCGTTTATGCAGAAGTTTCCAACTCTTCAGGGTGCCACGGGTCTCGTCTCTCCCCCCCCGTTCTCCATCCTCTAGTTTTTAATTCTCCTTTTCTTTTTCTTCAACTCCTTTCCCTTTGCTCACACACGGAAGAGCATCATCTTTGCACATATAGCACTGGGTATGATGAGGGATTCAAGTAATACAAGCATCTGCTCAGGGCTTTTGTGTTCAAAAGATTCAATTAAAAAATAATTACCAAAAGATTAGTAGTAGTCGAACATGACTGTACTGTTTGAATTGATGTTTCTTTTCATGTGGTTTAATAATAGAATGCTTTCTTAATTAAGAAAAAAGGACCGCTGCAGTGCACCCTGACTGAATAAAAGTTTGTTTGATGTGTTGTAAAATTAAATATTTTTTTGATCTAACAAATTAATTTTCCCCCCCTTTTTCCCTTTTTCACTAGCAGGAGATAAAGACAATTTAATTTAGATACCAATGGCTAGAACAAACCATTCCCTGAGCTTCGGTCAACGAACGAGCTATAAAACCAAGCCCAGAACAATTAATTGCTATGGTGTTCATCTACAGCGCGGGGTTAGCGACGCACGGACGTGATAGAGCATATACGACGGGTAATGATATCGGGAGAGAGAATCCAGTGGAATTTTCTCCTTAAATTACCTTCTCAGTGGTGTCCCACACCGTGTGGCTAATGCACAGCTTACAAATCCCATGCGTGTATGCATACACAGCGGGAATCTCCTGTGCTGCCGTAATTATCCCGCCATTTTAATCTCTGATGGCCTTATGTGAGATTACACACGCTGGAGCATGTATCAATGCTCTGACTCGGGCTCTGCTACACCTCACAGTGCGAAACTGAGCATATTCATGAAGCCGGGCTATAGCGATGTCTGATTCGTGAGCAAATTGTACTTTTGAGTCTGATCTTTTCAATTAATCGTTTCAACAGGTTTATAAACAAAACATTCAAATTGGAATAGGTTCAAATGGTTAGCAATTCACTGATTTAAAAAAAAAAAGAGAGAGAAAAAAATGAAATAAAGGGGGACAAATTAAACTGGTAATTTATTTCAATGGTCCACTTTAGACATTCTACTAACTATAAGTAACTTTGCAACTACATGTCATCTAACTCTCTGTAGAGTATTAGTAGACCGTCTGGTTAATACCTGCTAAGACTTTATTTTGATGGACCTCGACAGACATTCTACTGACTATAACTTTGCAACTACGTCAATTTATTCTACCGACAAAAACCTTGACACCTAGCCAACCTAACAGTCTACATGTCAACTAATACTCTAATGAAAATAGCAAAGTTACTTATAGTTAGTAGAATGTCTAAAGTGGACCATCAAAATAAAGATAACCATTAACTTTTCAGCAAGGATGTGTTAAATTGATCAAAAGCAACAGTAAAGGCATTTATAATGTTACAAAAGATTTCTATTCCAAATGCTGTTCTTATGCACGTTCTATGCATCAGATAATCCTGAAAAATATTAAGCAGCACAAGTGTTTTCAACATTGATAATAAGAAATGATAATAACAAATCAGCATATCAGAATGATTTCTGAAGGATCATGTGACACTGAAAACTGCACTAATGACTGCTGAAAATTGCCATCACTTAAACAAAAAACAAAACAAAAAAACCACACATTTTAAATAGAAAAAAGTTTTTGAAAACTCTGGATCTTTTCAACCCCAACCTTTTGAACAATAGTGTATGGTTATAACTTCGGTGTTTGACACAAAGACAACAAAGTTGTTTTTAATAATAAAAAAACAATGTATTTAAACATAAAAAAATAAAAATAAAATAAAAAGATTTAGCATGTTTAAATAAATTGCTATTTACTAAAACAAACAAAAAATAAAAAGCCAACTTACTGAAAGTTCTCCAAATAAACATAAAACAGTCAAATGAACTGAGATATATTTATTGTAAGTGTTCATGCATCATACTAAGTTGTTTCAACAAATTCGTTACTTAAATTATGAAAACGTACAATGTTTTGTTGTTCAAACTAAATCGTTTTAGTTTTCATTTTTTGTTAGCGTGTGCGCAGTTTGAGACTTCAGCTACTCGGCGGTTAGGTCTCTGTCTGCAGCTGGTGAGAAGTCGGTAGCGGAGTGCTGCCTTCAACTCAGCGTTTCTGCAGAATCACTGGTATGTATTAATCATTTTTATAATCGACTGTATGTTATTTGTCATATATGATGTATTGTGCTCTTCCCAAACTGATGGCCTGATGTAATTCACCAGTGCTGCAGATTTCACACACTTTTGGGTGCTTTTGCCAATGCTGATGTTAACTAGCGGTGTCCAATCCAGCGTTCCTAAAGAGTCACTGGTATGTATTAACGACACACTGACGGGAATATTGTTCTTTGTGTTCTTTGTGTTGTAAAATTTAAACAAATTTAAAAAAATATATTTTTTTTTATTGTGAATACATTTTTTCATTTTAAATTAATTCATTAATGATTTAAGTAATTTTTGATGTGCTATATTAGACATTTTTGAAGTAGAAATCCGTTTTGAAAGTTCAAAACATTGTTAATTACAATAACTAGGTTAGCTGAAAGAAATATTGTTTAAAAAAAGGTACAAACTAAGACTTGACTTGGCCTTTAGGGACTTGAACATGTCTGGTATTTATCATTTTTATAATCAACTGTATGTTTTGTCATATCAAATGAGATGTTTGCTCATTATGTATTTACACTAGTTGAGTTCAGAGAGAGATATAGCCTGCCATCTGCACTTTTTCTAAAGGATGAGGTAAACCATTTAATAGCAACTGTCAATATTAATTATTATTTTAATTATTATTTCTAAATATTTAGAACGTTTTAGGAATACTTATAGTAGTAAAACTTTGTGATGATTCCCATTTACTTTTTTTTTTTTTACAGATCTCCATGGAGTTTTCGTGTATCTGTAACGTCGATCATGAAAATCTACTTTGAATGAACACATATAGAGAGGAAAATAGTCAGTAAATAACTTTATAATATCAGTTATCAATATCATAAATTTAATTATGACATCAGTCTGTTTTTCATTCAGTTGTCAATTGGGAAACAGTGCATGTTTTGTTGACAAATTTTATGATTTTACATATTTTTTGATGCCACTGTATGTAAAAGAGCAATCTGTACATTCTTTAAAAAAAATCTTTGTTATGGACCAAGTCATATCGATTTGGAATTACATGAGGAAGAGTAAAAGATGACAGAATTATAATTTTTGGGTGTGCTGTACCTTTAACTCCCAAAGCAGTAGAGATCCCTATATTAAATTATTAACAGTGCATCTGCAGATTGAAAAAAATATATATATATTTTTTCCTTTCTTTTTAGGTGAGTGACATTACCACACGTCAGAAAACAACAGATCTTGAGGGATTGCCACTTTTCCAGCATGAAAACTCTACAAGTTTACTCAGGATGCGTCTGGTAAATTACCATTTTCATTTTCATTTCTTGGTCATTTTTTAAACTATGTATGTTTTACATGTATTCAGGTTATTTACACAACAACATGAATAATAATAATGTTGTTGCTGTTATTACTTTTAAATTAATACCCCTATCTCATGAATTATTCTCCCAGGATACTGATCCTTTAGACCACGGCACCAAAGATGTAGACATCGGAATCCTTACTGTGGCCGAAGATGCCGCTGTTACATCACTACCAACTCTGACCAACTAATACTGGAAGAGGCCATTGTTCTTGAGGACATTACAGATCTACCAGCAGCATACGCTTGTTCGGACTCATGAATGCACTGATTATGGATTATCCAAAAGAACTGAAGTATACTTTCAAAGTAATCAGAAGATTTTCATGGATCTTGGAGGTACCTTCTCTGCAAGAGTGCAGTCACTGAAGTTTAAATTTAGCTAAATAGACAAAGCCATTTTGCAAATGTCATGGGGAAATTTGTGTGACATTCCTCCACTGGACACTGTTTCTTTTATAGTTAATGACTAAAAAAACAACAACAATACTGCTCTGTCAGGAATGAATGTTACTACCAAACATTTGACAGTAGCCATTGACTGACGCAGTATTTTAAGGCTACCGTCAACTGTTTAGTTACCAGCATTCTTCAGAATATCTTATTTTTAATTTATTTAAAAATTATTTATTTATTAATTTATTTATTTTAAAAGTTATTCATTAGCTAAACATGACTATTTACGTTGAAGCAACTTATGATTTTAACGTAAACTTTTGAGTTGCGTGGACTTCAGTCCCTGTTTGTGGAGTTTACTCAAAACAGAGCTTGCGATAAGTTGCCTTATTTTTTTTAAGTTGACCCAACTTTTTTTTTTTACAGTCATGGTGTAAATGAATATTAGTATTGTAAATTGCAATGCAAATTAAATTAAATGTTATTATCACCAATACGTGTCTATATGTTGGATGTATTTGAGCATATAAAATGCCATGCCAGGATGTTATGGACCATGTGGTGGAGTACAGATGTAAAATATTCAATGAATAATTTTTTAGCCAATTAAATTAAACGCGCAGTTTGAAACACAAATTCACAGAAATTAGTCAGACTTCCCTTCACTATTAGGCTAGGCCCTCTGTTACTCCAATGCTTCAGAGAGCACACACACACACCCTTCTCTGTCTGCTCTCCTCACCTCTAATCCACACTGGAGCTGGGGCTGTCAGAATCCCCGCTAACTGTCACACTGCTGACCACTTCATCTGCTCCCCCACAGACGCACAGGCCCGACTCCATTTGACCGGACACTGACCTCAGCCAAGTTCAGCTGGGAACCTTCATGGAGAGGAATAGCGAAGAAAAGAGACAGGGAGAGAGAGAGAGAGAGAGAGAGAGAGAAAGAGAGAGATAAAACAGGCCTGTGACAAATCAAATAGCCTCTGAGCTCAAGGCCCTGTGCTTGCTTTGCTGCCTCATAACCTTATTTGTTCTGAATATCGCAGAATAATAAATGATTTCTGTCACACTTTTCAAACACCCGTGCAACTTGCACGCCGTGTGTATGTTGGATAATGTACACAGAGGGGCCTATCTGGAAGGAGAAGGAGTTTAGCAGAGAGAGAGAGAAAACATGGGATATATTTGATTGTCATAAAAAAGGCCTTTGCAAAAGGGAATGAGAATGAAAGCACTTCATGTATTCAGAGATTGCTGCTATGCTGTCAGTGTTTTCCTCTTTGTTTATACTACATTATTACATCACTGGCGGACCTCATATGCAGAGCTCCAATTGGTTTATCTTCAGTAGCATGTAGACAAAATCATTATGAATGTGATTCAAAAAGCAATCCTTTAGAGACTTTAGAAACATTTTCGGTGACTTTATATGGATCAACTAAAAACTAAATTAGATTGTTTGTTTGAACTCAATTTCAATAAGAAACAATAATAATTATTATTATTTGTATAGCTGAAGCTTACCAGTGTTATTATAGTATTTATTAATATTTTGAATTAGCTTTACATTTTGAATTTAAGTACATTTAAGTTTTAGTGACTTTATAATGTGCTGTTGTCATTTTTATTATATAGATTTCTTGTTATTATTATTTGTTTCAGTTAGTTTTAGTAATTTTAGTACTTCAACTTATTTCAGTTAGTTGGCTATTGGCAACATTTACCATTTTTTTTATATTTATAACATACATTATTTTATGTTAACTTCATTTTAATGAATTCAACTTTTTAATAATAAAAACACTGATTCAATTATTAACAGATCAATGACTTGCATTTAACGACAGAAACCCCATTTTGTTTTTTTGACCCGGTTCGTAACAGCAGTTTAAGGTTCAAGGTGACCCGAGCTGTTCTTTGTTAGTGTGGTTTTAACATATCCAAGAAGCTGCTCTGAGTGTTAATTATGCCTGAAAATCTCAAAAATATATAAAAGAAAGAAACAAGTTTCTCTTTTTGGGGGAGATTAAATAAAATGTTCTTGGCGTTCTTTATCTTTGAATTATCTGCCTTTGTCTACTTTGACTGTCCCTGAATATTCAAGAAATGAATGTTGGCAGAGAGAAGAAAAGATATTAATTAAGAGTAGATTCTGCATTGACTCAGACTTGTACATAAGACAAAAGGTTAAGTAAATGCCAGGGCTGCTATGTCACCTCAAACAATGAGTATTAGCTTTGGAATCATTAATGTCTGCTGAGAAAACACAGTAAAATTGGAGTCTTGATTGCCAGAAAATGTGAGGCCAGGGCTGTTTCATTTCAATCTATAGTTAAATTAGCCTCCGACAGCGGGTTGAAAACACACAATTAACTGAGCTAGGTGGGGCGTAGGGGAACAGCACCTCTAATGCACCGCTAGATTGAGATTGAGCCAGGCTTCCAAATAAGAAACATCTCATCGGCTTTACAAATCAAAGAAGGGGCTCCCAGGCTCCAAGCCATCTAACCCCGCTGAAACCCGCCGGTGTGAACTCATTGTCAGGTGCTCACTCTCTCAGGACCTTTGATGGAGATGAATTTTGGTCAAAACATTGGCATTTCAGTGCATTTTTACATGTACAACTCATCGAATAACAAACAGCATCAGGCTACAAAAACTGATGAACATGACAGGGAGTGAGATGGAACAAATAAACAAATGAGCAGGATGAAAATATATAAATAAATGGTTGAGGTGCTCTGAAGATTTCCCTCTTTAAACTGATAGAAATTGCAGAGGCATTTGAGCAGTGCCGAGGTAGCGTTTCCAAGCATATGGCGTTTTAATTCCTGTTTGTCTCATCTGGGTAACTCCGGCCCAGCAAATCTCCGACTCCATCCAGGGAAATATCCAAAGAAGTGAATGCTTAAGAACAAAGGGCTTCAATTTTCTCTGTAATGGGTGTTTCATTCACCATATTTTCCACAGAATTATGAAACAGAGAATTCGGTTCGCTCACTGATTTATTTGCAGTTATCATCTCTGCCCGTCTTTTCTCTCTCCGCAATATGAAAATTAACAGACATTTCAAAAGTGTTGTATTTCCACAAAACTGCTCCATCAAATAAAGCACACAAATATCCAACATTTCGCTCATGACACCAAACATGAGACCGTCCTGAACAAGCGGCGTGTTCATTTTTAATCACGAGTCGCCTTTGTGGCTGTTGACAGCTAGTGAAGTATGACTAATAAGAGCGGTGTTGTTGCTTCCCCGCTGAGGTGGAATGGTCTCTTCAGACACAGAGTCCTATAGATCATAATAAATTTCATTGCGGGATGGCTAATAATCTCACTGTTTCACTTTGGTGGCAATCACAGCTACTACAACGCGTCATGATTCACCAATTAAGAGGCCATATTTCTGCAGGCTGCCAGTGCAAATGGACAGCAAGTATTGGTGCTAAGCTGAGCTCAGTTTCTCACTCGCTGTAGCATCTAGCTATCCTGTGAGATTTAAGCATACATTTATAAATATATTATATACACACACACTGTAGCTATATAACATACTCATCTGAAGACACAATGAGTTGTTCGAGGAGAAATGCGATTACACAAGCTTGAAGCTTTATTTTTTTTAGCTTTCCAAACTGCCATTTTTAAAACAAAATTCAAACAGTTTTGAGTCTAACGTGGCGTGACAGTTAAAAATGGCAGCACAGAGCATGTGTTAACCGTTCATCTCTTTCGCTTTACTATTAGTTAAGGCACGGAGAAAAATGAACACCAGAGGATGTGCTGATATTGTAAATGTATTTTGATATATATGTACTTTATTAGAACAACATTGGTTTTAGTTACCCATACTGATGTCTTAAAGTCCCACTGTAGGCAGGGCCGGATCTAGACATTTGGAGGCCCTAGGCAAAATTCATGTTGGAGGCCCCCCCACCCCCAATAAAACACACTTGAAACAAATATGATTCCTAACCTTTTTATTTATACAACATTTAATTTTAAATTTAGTATATTTTTACTTACACAGTACATAAGTTTGGACAAATTACTATTTGTAATGTTTTTGAAAGAAGTCTCTTATGCTCATCAAGCCTGGATTTATTTGTTCAAAAATACAGAAAAATAATATAGTGAAATATTATTACAATTTAAAATAATGGTTTTCTATTTTACTAGGCTATACTTTAAAATATATTTCTGTGATGCAAAGCTGAATTTAGTGTCACGTGATCCTTCAGAAAACTTTATAATATTCTGATTTATTATCAAATGTTAGAAATGGTGCTTAATATTTATTTTATAACATGTGATACTTTTTTTCATGATTCTTTGATTATTAAAAAGTTGTTTTAAAAAAGTCTTCAATATCACTTTTATAAATTTAACACATCCTTGCTGAATATTCCTGTTTTTTTCTGTATTTTTGATCAAATAAATGCAGGCTTGTAGCATAATAATAAACTTCTTTCAAAAACATTAAAAATAGTAATGGGTCCAGACTTGTTACTGGTAGCCTATCAAACTTTATCTAAGCTAATCTCTTTTTTGTTTAATGAAGATGTTATTGTTCTTGTTGTTATTTTGCTGTTTTATTCAGTTTATTCACAGTTCCAGAATACCACTTCAGTAGATGAACATGAACGTGCTTTTATAATTTTTCTGCGTTATGGGCAGGATTTTTCCCTCCCATTTAATCAATATTGACTGCAGATATTGTCATATTATTAATATCAGTAATATGTTATTATGTATTGCATTGCTACCTTAAATATGCTATACACAAATCAAGTGGAAGAGAAAGACACGATCGCTACTGAGCAGGAAAAAAAATCTAAACTAATATTCGTATAGGCTATGATGTCAGGGTATTATCTAATCATCAGCATCAGAATATAGAAGATAGACCCATAGATATGAGATCCTTTATTTGAAACATTTAAAAATGTTGCAGTGTGTTGGTTTTTTAACTTTGAATACAAACGTCTTGTCTTTTACTTTTGCAGCTTTTTTACTAGTCAGCTCTGGACGCGATGTTATTCATTGATTGTACGCGCAAATTCAAAGCGTCGCGTCTGGGCACGTTAATGACGCTCGCGCGCTCTTTTAAACTCACAAAGCGGTGAATGATTTTTCCAGAAATGACGCTGATCTACAGTAGCCCACAAGTTTATATTTAAAATACATTGCAATCACACCAAAATCGATGACCTGCATTACGAGCTGTGCTTCTTTGCGTGCCTATTTCTGCTTTTGCTTCGCACTCGCAGCACCTGATGGATGCGTTCGTTGACCGCCTCTGATCGCCTCTGACGTCCCCTCGGACTAAACTGGCTGGCGCCTCTATACAGTCATGGGCTGGCGTTAATGTGACGTAATGTAACAGTCTATGGTTAAGATAAACATCGTCACTATTTTTAGTTGATTAATAGGCTACATTTTGAAATAAATTGTAGATAGGACATTTAAAATTTTTTTTTTTTTTTTTTGTCCCTCTGTCTGGGCCCCATCCCGCCAATCGGGCCCTAGGCACGTGCCTAGTTTGCCTTTGCGTTAATCCGGCTCTGACTGTAGTCAGTAATTTTATCCTTTAAAACAACTCTTTGATTACCAAAATTACATATTTAAAAGTTCATGGCTTAAAATTGCTTGACTGTAACTCCACACCCTTGCCTCATGTAGTATACGCAGTTCTATGAATATGCAAATTAGCCTCCCCTCACTGACTCACACCAGCTCAGAGATCCACCCGTAGACGATCACACGTTGACGTGATTGGTTAAAAGGTAGTTTGTGACGTCAGAAACACAGCGATTTCAGACTTTTTGAGACTGTCTTTGATTCACCGCAGTTTTAAGCAGAAAATACTCAGCAATGGTGTTGACTTATGAATTTGTACATGGTTTATCTTAAAGCATATTAAAAACACCACATATACATATAAACAACATAAAAAAGCTTGATTTTTACCACAGGGGGACTTTATTTTTGTAATTTTCTCAATAAATGTTTCCAGTAACAGTCCATTTTCTTAAATACAATTTTTATGACATAATACTTATATTTAGCACAGCTCACATGCCGCGTTGTGGCATCCTCATCTGCTGCCAGATGCCACCCCTCATGCTTGCTAACATGCTCCTCCACTAAACACTGCAGCGCAGAATGACACAAACCCTCTGCTACAGTTTAGAGGCCTGCAGAGAAAGAAAGCCAGAAAGCGACAGGGAGAGAGATAGATAGAGTGGCAGCGTGAGAGAAAAAGAGCCATGTATGCCGGCAGTGCCCACACGACGACAACATCGATGCTAACAAACAAACAAACCGGAGCCTCACTTCCTGTAGCACATCCCTCAGCGCGCTGCTGAGCGAAATAACTGCACGAGTTATCTTGAGGGAAAACTCACTACTGTTTAACAGCCTAGGACAACAAACAAACGTAAGTCTATTGTTTATTCTGTCTGCGCTCGCATTACATCACGGCTTCAATTACAGTATTTTGGTTATTACTGCCAGTGCTGTCTCCCACTAATGTGACAGCTGTTCCCAGTTTTACTTTAAATGTTTGTAGGTTAAATACTGTGTTTTGGATAATGAGAACAATAGGACAGAGAAGAGCCCCTGGGGGCCCTGTACACTGCAGGGCAGTCTGAGGGTCTGGCCTGGAAAATCAAGCTGTGGGAAGACGAGATACAAAGCATGGGAATCAAAATAAATAAATAATATAGAAAAATTGGACAGAGAAGCGTCGACCCCTGGTCCCCTAGGAACATGTGCGCCTCTGATCTGCCTAGTATTTCAAGAAAAAGTAAGGTCTTGAACCCCAATCCTTAGACACATAACAAAGCACACTTTGCAGCTGCCATGCACAACTATGAGCTCGGAGGCCTGAGAGAGTCCCAAGACAATGCCCTCTCTATCAGCCCCAGGACAAATATCTAGACAGCAATATTTTCTGCTTCAACGGCTGCACTGCATGTAACTGTGAGTGCGAGAAGGGAGAGAGGAAGTGAGAAAGAGTGTGCCAAATGATTCCTTTAATAACTCATATACACCTAAACAAACATCAGAAGTACAGACTTATCACACGGAAACATGGGCACAACCCAACGAGCATTCCTGTAGAGATGGACATCCACATTTAGCCTGTCATGTGGCTATGTGGGTAAATACTGAGTAATACAGACGCTTTCATTTTTGACACATTCTACACATCAATTTATATCACACGGAAACATTTCACAATTTGTATCAGTCCGCTTTTTTCTGCCGGATCTATACAGACAGCATTTCTCACAGTGAGCGTCAATGGCGGAGGAACAAACCCACTATAAGTTTACAAATACTACTGTTGTATTTATACTGTGTTACTGTTATGGATACACAGAATGTAGTTTTTTTGGGTGATAATTTAGTTGTTTAGACCTTAAATATGCAATTTATATATAAACATAGCGGCTATTAGAAAATTGGTTTCGATGTTTTCGGAGATGTCAGCGGCCATTCAGCTCTCATGTACCCGCTGAGAACAGCTTTATCTCGGCCAGTCCTTCGGAAATGTGCCACTTATGTGGTTAAGCATGAGATATACTTAGTTTTGTCATCATACCAAACGGGCAATCTTTGGTCTTAATAATCGATTACTTGTTCCAGAGCAAATCGATTTGGCTAATGGCTTTTTTTTTTACTTTTTTTTTCTGTACTAACTAGAGCGCTGCTTTTGTATTTTTGACTGAATTTTTTGCTTGTGTTTATTCCCTATTGTACAAACTTCTTATAATTTTATAATGGCTATTATTGTTCAATAAATCATATTTCATTTTATATAAATTATATGCTGTATTTGGTATTGAGAAAGGGTCCGTTAGTGATTATGATTTTGACTTCAGTGAAAATGACATAATTATGCCATCAGATGGCGGCAAAGACTGTCTTTATGAGTGAGTCACTAGCAATGACTTTTATATCAAAGGGGACTGAAATAAGGTTGTAAACAAGGACAATATTTTCTACTTTAAACAACACCTTATAAGACAAATGCATTGACTAGTGTTGTCATGAGAAATCCCCTCTGTTAAAATGATACAAAGACAAATATATCACTTTCCTCACTGGACATTCAAACTGATTTTTTATTATGAATGTAAGATTGACCCAAAGAAATAATGCTACATCAGATGCAGGTAATACTTTTGCTTAGTCTATCTCTATCTTTCATAACATTCTCCTCTGTATAATACAAGTTAAAATGTCTCCAGTGACATTTTAGAATTAGTAACAGCGGGTGGGATCAACTGTTAAATTGTCAACTTGAGATTTTTATCCGTAGTGGAAGGAAGCAGTTCAGCACAAAATAGGGTTTTTAAGGAAACTTTTTCTTATTTATTTACACAGTTGAGCCATCAAACTGTTGTATAAAATCAATATCAAACTTGTAGTCGTGCGATATGGCTCTATATCATCATGGCTGTGACTGCCTGCAGCCTCGTCCATATAACCAACAGCAGTGTAGCCATAATATTTAGTTAAACACCTCTTTTCACTGACTATTTGTTGAAGTTTCAGGCCCTACTTTTTTTCCCTAAAGTGAGTTTTATACAAAGTGAACAACAGTACACTTATTGTAAGGACACTCCCTCCGAACCAACCAGAGGTTAACTGTCTTTCTCAATGACACAATGTAAAAACCATCCCATAGTGGGTCTGAACCAATAACCTTTCAGTTACCACTATAACATGACCCCATTGTGTATTACAGATGGTATAAATATGCATTTATGTAACAACGTTTATAAATAATAGGACGATTTAATCTAATAACAGCGCTTCGTACTACCAGAATCAAAAGGATCTTCAAATGACTTTGCTGTGCAAGAATATCATTGATTAAAACCATACAGGTCTCTTTAGAAGTGAACTCATTTCATAGCTAAACGCCTCTGATGTCCAGGGAAAGCTACAGTGCAGGTTGCAGTAAGATGTAGGCCAAACCATGACTGTGTGTTAATGAGAACACTGGTCTAAGGGCTTGAGAGCTGGCGTAGAGGTGCAGGCCCTTGACGAGATCCCACCTTGCCTAGTGTCGGCCCCTGGCTCCAGACTAACTAACTATCCATCACTGGCGCACGAGCCTGCAGTGCTGCTCTATAAAAAGGGGAGGGTGAACGGACTTCCTTTCAGCAGGTCAGCTCAGCAATTACACAGATCCAAAGGTACGAGAGGACAAAGCCCTGCTGCAGGCCTCACCCTGACCGTCTGACCCCGTCAACCTCAAAACCAACCACAGATACAGTCCTTCATTTATTTACACTGAGCTCTGGAGTGTAAACAAAAACTCAAAAAACTCATTAATAACACATCGCACTTGAGATAAATGAGCTCGCTTTCAATGCAACCACTAGTGTTGTTCATCACCATAATTTTTAATTGAGTTTCCCCCTAAATTTCTTTAACAACTGCTCGGTAGACTCGTCGACAGTTCCCTCAGGGGAAAATGGGTGATACCTCAGACGCATGAATAGTTTTGATATATCAGGATGCAAAACATCAGTCAGATGGTGTGTGCTTTTTGTGTGTAACCTCCACTTGAAACGGTGCGGCTTGTGCGTAGCTGTGGGCTCGGGTACGGAGCAGAGCTATGAGGAGACCATATGGCAGAAGACACAAGAGTCTCCAGTCAGCATTCCCCTCCACCACCAGAGCACGGATACACATCAGTGCTCTCACTTTCTCCCTCTCACTCGCTCACTCAGACACTCTACTAATTGCATCCTGTGTTTGTCAATCAAAATCTATTTTCCTTTCCTTTTTTTCCTTTGCCTTTTACCACCTTCTATTAATTCCCCAGTTGCTCAAAAGCTCTTTGTCACATTTAACGCATGTGATGAGGGCTGGTTTGTTGAAATGAATTCCATCTGAATTGAATTGGATCACAAATGTTGGCCGGGCAGCGTCAAACCCCTTGGAATTCTACACAACGCTCTGTCGAAACGTGAGGGGTTCTGTTGTCACCCAAACCACACATTTCATTTGTATGAGCAAATCACGCAGGAGAAACTGAACTTTCAAGCTGGGTCGTGTTAAAGTCGCTCTCCTACTCAGAGCTATTCAAGAAAGTCAAAACAAATTAGTGAAGCATTATAGAGATGATGGAGTTTGTAGAAATAAAACAACTCCCTGATGAACAGGCCTCGATTGTGGTGGATTTTTCATTGTCTTTATAACTCTTTCCAGCAGGAAAAGCACATATTATGTATTGGAGGGAAAATGCACTTCTCCACATCGTGGACAAGAATACAAATCAAAATTGAATTATTGGCAGAACTCCATTAGGAGTAATCAATTTCAGTACAAACATTGCGGGTCGGTAAGATGTTAAAATGTTTTTGAAAGAAGTCTTTTATGCTCACCAAGGCTACATTTATTTGATCAAAAATACTTTAAAAACAGTAATATTGCAAACTATTATTACTATTTAAAATAAATGTTTTCTATTTAAATATATTTCAAAATGAAATTAATTCATGTGATGACAAAGCTGAATTTTCAGGAGCCACTACTCCAGCCTCACACTCCAGTGTCAAATGAACCTTTACAAATCATTATAATAAGCTGATTTGGTGCTCTTAATATAATTAATGTTGAAAACAGTTATGCTACTTAAAAGGTATACTATGTACCTTGTGGCCCTCTAGTGGTTAAAAAACAAACATGCATGCATTTTGCGGAAGAACATGGTTTTGGTTGTGCTTCGGCTCTGCATTTCTGTGCGGATGAATATGGTTATCCTACTGCTCATAAACATTCACTACTAGGCTTAAGAGATTTAACTAGTTTGATGGAAGGATCTCATGCTGACTATCTGAAGACATTATCTGTAGAAATACCCATTAATAGACACAGTACTTCCTTGAGATTAAATTAAATTAAACTCTTCACAATAGATAATGCCTTACAATGAAGAGAGCTGTTAGAGAGCTAAATAAGGCAATTTATCATTTCAATAAAATATCTTAATCACCTGTTTAGTAATAAAAACGTATATTTTCTGAGTAATTTTCCGCATAACTTTTACAACATTTCAAATCCGTCAGTTTTCTCCATCTCCGAAAAGCCAGGCTAATGTTGATTCTCATTTTATTACGAGCTCTGTCCTGTTCTCTTTTTGCCAGCAGAAGCTCCTCTGTTCTGCCTTTTTTAGACAGGTGATTCCTCGGAGGTTGGAGATTTAGCATAATCCGTTCTCACTCGTTGTGACAACCAACCTATGCCACTCCCACACCAAAGTAGCTGGAGCAACTTTTCTCTATTTATGGATATGACAAGATGTGCACGAGCGAGTGTCGTATGAATGCAATTTCCCGTGAAAACCATCCCGCTAGGTCTAAAACATAAACACTTATAGGGCCCTATCGCAATGCAGCGCCAAGCACGACGCAAGTGTTTTTTGCTAGTTTCAGTCTGACGCAGTTATCATTTTCATGTCCTGCGCCACGTTGTTTAAATAGCAAATGCATTTGCGCCCATTTGTGCGCCCACGGGCGTGCTGGTCTGAAAACGAGGTGTGTTCTGGCGCATTGTTGGCACATTGCTATTTTGAGGCAACTGAAATAGACTGTGCCATTGACCAACTGAAACCTGGTGTAAAGTCAATGGCGCAATATATATTTTTTGTTATTTAAAGAGCGCGTTAGTAATGTGCCTATAGGCGGGTCCACAACACGCGTACACTCTGCTTATTAAACACACAGGGACGCACAGCAGCACACAAACATGCCAAATATTTAAAATAAAAGGATTACAATGTAAAAGATTATTATTGTGTACATAAAGATATGGTGGAATCCGGCTTGTCCCGTAGATGGTCTGCTTGCGCACTTTAACCTTGCGCTTGAGCAGTTCCGTTTGTGCTCTGGAGACGCGTTTGGTCTTTACACTATCAAATTCCGTCATGTAAATAGTGAATCTGCCATGACGCGAGCACAAGAGAATGGGAGATGAGTCTCTAATTGGTTTAACGCACGTAAATCCCAAAACACACCTATTACTCATTAAGAGAATAGGGACAACCCCTTTAGACCATGCGCCTGGCGCGACCATTTTTCCCGTAGTTAAACTAGCAAAGGTGGATTCGGACACGCCCTAAGTGAACTTGCGCCGTGCACTTTAGACCATGCATGCACTTAGATCGTTAAAATAGAGCCCATAATAGGCTTACCATAGTGAATCCATTGTGAAAGGGAAAGACATATACACGTTTTGGAAGAAGGATTGATGATGTATTGACTACTGATGATGTGTTACATAGTATACCTTTAATATTTTTGTGGAAAACATGATATATTTCTTAGTATCATGTCTTTGCTGTAACTTTTGATCAATTTAATACAGCCTTTCTGAATAAAAATAATAAAAATTGACCACAAACTTTTAAATGGCAGTGTATTGTTCATCTCTATTCTCTTCAAATGATTATTAGTACTGTGAAGACTGTGTACAAAGGGCAAAATACTAATGCAAAAACAAAGGCTATGTGTGACCTATAAAGTCCTGGAGTGGAGTAAATTACCAGAGAATAGCATCTTTCTAAACACTGCGCACACCAAAACTAGCACCCCGGTAATGGGAATAAATCAATTTTGGCATCTTCAGAAGCACCACTTGAAGTACGGCACTAGAAATCCTGTGTGTGGATCCTTATCTGGAAAGGTCAGAATGTAATACTCCCTCACTCCAGGAAAGAGCTCACCAAGCACATGCTTTAATTACTGCCCATAGGACGTGGATTAAGAGACTAAATGAAAATGTCATAAAAACGACGAAGAGAAATCTGTGTTATCGCTGCTTTAACTGATCTTATCATTGTGCCGTAATCACAATCACTTCCATTGTTCAGGGTTGTGCATCAAGGGCCTTTACTATCCAGCGGTAGTGCCGACGGTTCAAATATCAGCACATTTGACATCTCCATCTTTGCGACAGTTTTTATGCATTTTATTTTGTGCAACATCGATTTGAACAGTTCATTTTGTGTGATTTTCCTTAAAATTGCTCAATTGCTCCATGTAAAGAAACGTAATTTTTACTAAATTTCTAAAAAATAAAAAAAGTTTTTTTTTTTTTTTTTAATATAGGTGGCGTATTGGAAAGAAAGTAGTAGAAAGATACGATGCATAGATGACAGGACCAGACTCAACCATACATTTCGGACGTGAGCACCAAGGCTCAACGTGTTAGAAAACAAACACTAAACACTATAGGCCACAGGTCCAGCAAATCTCAAAACAAAAATGTGACTATCTTGTTTAGGTGAGCTCATTAGCTATATGTTTTGTTTCTCAATTGGAACCAAAGTTTGAATTGGTTTCACACGTTTTGGTTCTGGATTTTACTGATCTGTAACTGTGAACGTGTGACTGAATCATAAAGCCTGCAGTAGTTGGTCCCAGGTCACCATCATCTTTGCCTGGTGAAAGTGTATTTTAGCAAAGGTTTGTAAAAGTTTGTAACTTTCATGGGGAGGTCGGCAGTTCCAGCGCTTTGTGAAGCGAACGGCAGAGATCAGACAGACGTTTCTCCTTCGTTCTGCCGAGAATAGCGCTGGTAATATGGGCTGGCAGCCTCTGTCAGCTCAGCCTGCACACCTCTCACAAATTAGGACCTATTTATCCAGAGCACCCTGCACTCAATGGAAATGATTACCAAGACAGTCAAACCCTATTTACACAGTACGTCTTCATCAAAGCAGAAAAAAAAGGAAATGACATATTCTATTTCAAGGACTGTATCTAAACGAGGAGGTAGAAAAGAGGAGCTGAACGTATGTTATGTGTTAGTTTTACAAACAAATACAAAAGACCAAATCTGCACGATATGCCGAAATGCATGTTTAGGTTACTTGCTCACTTTACATGTACGCTTAGATCCAGCACAACTGCGCAGATATCATGGCATACGCAAAAAGAAAATGTGTTATTGTTAAAATAACTTCAAGGGCTTTTATTTTCTTGTTTATTCTTTTTCTAAATGAGATCAAAAGAAGAGTTGAAACCATTTAAAACTTAAAACTCAACTGGGAAATAAAAGAAAAGTAGAAAAAGGAAAACAATAATAATGAAATGAATAGATAAGCCAACAAACGAATAAACAAATAAAAGTACAAACAATCTGAGACCTGAAAGATCCTGAGAGAATTTCCCTCTCGAGTTGATTTCTTTTTAGCTCTTTCATTCTTTTTAACTCCAGAGGGCTGGCGGATAGAAACTCTCCAGATCCACTGGTCCAGTGTGACTTGGATCTAATTAGTTGAAAGGAATGAATAATTATCTCATTTCTATTACACTCTATTTGCATGTGATACCAATCAGTAAGACAGTTGTTTTTCCATCACTGTGACCTTGTCTTGCGTATCTTGCAAATACATAGTGGGTAGTAAAGGGCAGTGACCTTGACCTACAGTCAAAAGTAATTAGATGATGTGACTGTCGAATACACAAAAGATACGTAGAACCGTACAAGAGGGCATCTAAAAAGTCCAAATCTCTCTCTGGATCTGTTTAAACCAGCTCCATGGATTGTGACTTGTGTGACAAAGCGTGACTTGGATTTCAGCAACAGACTGTCTCGATGTTACCTGAACAACTTTTACACACAATGGCATATTGTGTTATTGTGATCCAAGGTAAAATCACTCTTTTTTTTTTCCACTTGAGATGGAACCACAGAATAACCCTTCTATAAAGTGAAAGAAAGATAGATGGATAGGATAGATGGATGGATGGATGGATGGATGGATGGATGGATGGAAGGATGGACGGATGGACAAGGGCAGAAAAAAAGAAAGAAAGAAAGAAAATCAATGCCTCAGACTTGCGTTTCTTACATTCAGCTGAAGGGTTTGTAGAGAAAAAGAGTGCAAGCTGAAGCGGAGAACATTTCAGGTCAATAAGGAATCAATAATGGTGGGTGAATCTACACAGAAGAGATGAAAGCCAGTGTACAGGGCTTTGGCCTGGGTCATTGTTCGCAGGATTAGGCCATAGAGGAGGAGAAATGTTATTCTACAGTACTTCACTGCAAACCTTACAAGAATTAATTTGTGCAGAAATAAAGGTAGCTGTGATGTAACCGATGATGAACACTGGACTATTGGACGCACTATATTCTTTTAAATACTAGTCAAAGTTAAAGTCCCCCTGTGGTGAAAATAAAGTTGTGTCTATGTGGTGTTTTTAATGTGTTTTAAGACAAACTACTGTGCAAATTCATAAGTCAACACCATTGCTGAGTATTTTCTCCTTAAAACTGCAGTGAAAAAGAGACAGTCTCAAAAACGCGGTTTGAAATTGCTGGTGTTTCTGACCTCACAAAGTACCTTGTAACGAATCACGTTAACGTGCCGGCGGGCTTTAGCATATTATTAACATCAAACTAGCAGGGGAGTCTCGAGAAATGCCAGTTTGTCCTGGTATATTTGTTTGTTGATATGAAAAATCAGGTAGATATAGCAATATAGCAGGTGTATGATGTTTATTACGATGTTATGATGAACTACTGTATATGCCTTTCTCCACTGACGTTCTGAGTTGTTAGAAGGCAGACTGAGATGTCGAACGGGAACATAGTTATTAACTGTTTGATAACATAGTCAAGTATAAGGCTAATCATATTCATTTCCGTTATGTGTCCGACGTTGTAAAGAGCGATACCATTGTGCAGCGATTACCTCAGTAAGTTGGCCAAATGAATCTGTGAGCTGGCACGAGTGAATGGAGGCGGGGCTAATTAGCAAATTCAGTGATCCGCGTATACTAAATGAAGTAGCAAGTAGCAAGGGTGTTGAGGGTGTTCACACAGTAGCAAGGGTGTTGAGTTACATTCAAGCTATTTTAAGGCATTAAGCAATGTTTTTTTTTTTTTACAGAAAAAAAAAAAAAAAAAAAAAAATTTAAGTATGTCCTTTTGGTGATCAAAGATGAGTTTTAAGGGATACAATTATTGACTACAGGGGGACTTTAAAATCAACCTAAATAGGAAAATAGTAGAAAACAAACCAAACCTCCAAAAGCTAAAGCTAAAAGTTTTACCTGCCCATTGTCTGCATGGAGATGTTGATACCATTTAACGTTTTGCTGTAGAATCCTCTGCTTAGGAATCAGTCAATCAGACATTCAGGGATTCCCTGAATCCTGGGTGTTTTCTCTCTCTTTATCGGCTATTCATAATGGGCTGCTATCGATCTGACCCTCTCCTCCCCTGCTGTAATTGCTTTGGTGATTGGTTTAATTTCACAGTCAGTCTGAGCCTAAGTTGATGAGAATGCATGTATTATCTTTTCCAATCTGGGAAAAAAATAGCAGAACTAAAAGAGAGAAATTGTTCGTTCAAACTAAAAAAAAAAAAGGTACTGTATGCTGTAGTACCTCATGAGAGACACTTCTTTCATGCATTGGGGTGGGGGTGAATGAAATTGACCAATTAAGCAAATACGGATATCAATTAGGTGGTATAATTGAGATTTTTGATATATTAAACACGTGTCCCTGGGTGCGTATGTAATGAGCTCCAGTGTGAGGTATGGGAGTTGATCATATTAGAGCGCTCCGCCAGTCTTTCTCTCTGTGGTACACAAATAAGTGCCATTCACACACACAGGACTGCTGTATCTGATAAGGTGAAACAAAAATGTCCAGGCTTGCATGGAGAGGAGAGGCACTGCTGACAGGGTGCACTTTTATCTTGAGCTAGACCATCACCCTGCTCTGTATACAAGGATCCTGTGACAGTTCAGCCATGGAAACAACAGAATGTTTCCTGTGTTGGCAAACAGTCACAGCTCTGTGTAAGGAGCATTTATTTTAAAAATGTATTGAGTATGAATATGAAGAGTTCAGATGCAAAAGCCTCTAAGTGCCATCTGAAATTTTCTTCTAGAATGATAATTTTTATCAAGCTCGTATATTTAAGTTCAGTAATTTCACTTAAATGACAATTAATAGGTCATTTTTACTGGCTTTTAAGTGAAATTACTGAACTTAAATATATGAGCTTGATAAAAATGATAATTTTAGAAGAAAATTTCAGATGGCACTTAGAGGCTTTTGCATCTGAACTATATATATATATATATATATATATATAACATATAACAAAATGAAATAAACACATATTGAAGTTTTCAGTCTTTTTTTTTCAGGGATTGGTGTGGAAAGGAATTCACTTATTATAAATTAAAAGGCGGAGGAAATTACATAACAGATTGAACAAGTGTCTTCTTTTAAATACTTGGGTGTCTACTGTATGTTGATGCTGCTTTATCGTGGAGTGCACAGTTAAATTATGTTTGTTGTAAGTTACAACAACATATGTTCTTAGAAGAATATGGTCATTTGGAGCAAATAAGTGTTGTGCAATATGGAATATGTGCATGGTATAGCTGTCTTTCTGTTCAACTTAAAGCTCAATTGGCTACACTGCTATGTATTTGTTCAAAGATTGTGGGCCAAATGCTTGAGTCAAGTTTTCAAGATTTATATACTAAAAAAAATGCTGCCTTTGGCAGGTAAAATTATGTCCGACCCTTCTCATATTTTATATGAGGAATATCAGCTTTTGCCATCAAACAGAAGACTTAGAGTAGCATATGCTAGAATGGACAGATTACGGAAATCTTTTGTTCACCAGTCTGTTAAATTAATAAATCAGAGTTGGGGGTCTATGTAGGCCTCAGGGTTCTGAAAAAATAGAAATTATTAAATTGATGCACTGCAGCCAGTCATGTATTTATGTATTGTTTTTGTATTAAATGGTGTATTGCGATGTATTAATTGATGTGGTATTGAAGTGGTTTGATGTGAGACAGGACATTTTTTTGAAGAAATACCAACCATAAAGTGAAATTGAATTGAATTAACAATAATTTGTCAATTCTACTCGATTTTGTTTAAGATTCCATCAGTAATTTACTTACTGAATGTGTTTACTTAATATTTATTACAATGAATTTAATAAATGTAAAGATTTTAACAATAAGTTAGCCTATAGTTGGTGGAATGGGTAAATACTGCATATGATCAAATATATAAATCAATATATAAATAAATGTGACTGCAATTTGAAGTTGTGGGGACAAAATGTCTCCCATCATTCTGATCCTGATATCTGATCATCCTATATAACGGTCGCTATTTATCTCATATCTTCTGTAAACTCTTGCATTACCAAGGCAACGACTGATGCATTTGTATTGTATACAAATATATTCCAAAGATCGTCTGTTATCAGCCCACAGTGGAAAATGAAACCATTATCTGTACCAGCTGGGCCGGATCGGCACGGTATGTAACGGTTAAGCAAAGAGAATGGTTTGGCACGATGGTGGAAAAGCGGCTTTTGACCTTCTGGGGAAATTTTTTTGGTCCCCATGAGAAAAACAGCTTTTAAATCATATTAAATTATGTTTTTTGAAAATGTAAAAATGCAGAATGTTTTCTGTGATGGGTCGGTTTAGGGTAAGGTGGTACAGTTTGTGCAGTATAAAAATCATTATGTATACTGAGAGTCCCCATAAAACATGGGAACCATATGTGTGTGTGTGTGTGTGTGTGTGTGTGTGCAGCTGTGCAGCTGTGCACTGTACAGAATGTGAGCGTATATATTGTTATTTGTAGTAAATTGAAATTAGCAAAGAGTTGGAGTAAAGTTGAAGGACATTCACAAACACCACCAAATTGTACTGCATATTTTAAAATGACTGAATTAAAAGAACATACCAACACACTCATCAAATCATTTTTAACCCAAAACATTCACAACATAAAACTTATTTCATGAATGCACTCTTACATATAATCAGATATAGTATAAAATCAAAAAAGAGTGCTCCGAGCGCCGAATTTAGCCCAAACCCAGAGCACCCAAAAACTGTCGTACTATAAGCCATAGGCGCCAATCCAATGGTTGAGCACCCATGGAACAATACGAGATATTCTCCATTGATTTGAACCAATAAAACATCGATTGCAGCTTTCAGACATGATTATCTTCACCTTTTTTATAGTTTATTTGAGGCCGCTTCTGTGGCGTTATTTTAATGACATCCAAATAATGCACGAGCACAAATCTCAACTCAATCTCAATTTCCTTCACTCTCGCACTTAACTGGACGTGCGTTTTCAAATATGTCTCATGGCTCTTCAGCTCTCGCTCAGATATAACGTGTGCGCGCTCAAAATCAAACTCAAAACTTACTTTTTCTCTGTGGTCTTCTCTCCTGGATTTAAGCTTTCAACCACTTGACTTTCACGATTGCCTGACGAAATAACTGTAGGTCTACCTTTAAATTGTAAAGAAATTACGGATTCGCCTTTAGCTATATGAGTGTGGGCACTGGACACCCGCAGCAGAAACATAAATATAAGCTATTATATATATTTATGTATATAAACTGTCTATATATAAACTGTTGTCTATGTATAAGCCTCCTCTTGTGCTGATTGGGTAGATTATCTAAACGTGCTTCTCCAAAACTTTGTTAATAAAAAAAATCATATTAAATTAAGCATTCCCTAAGAGAACGGCAGTGATTGACAGTGTGCAGCTATTGTCATGGCAACCATCGCAAGCTGATTTGAAGACATTCTAGAATAAAAGTATCAATGGCAAAGAAACAGCCTCTCTTCTCCGTAATGTCATCCCCTATTAGGAAGCACAAACATATATCATGCATGTTTTGACAGACCAGACCTGACAGGCAGCTGGTGAAAGGTCAAGAAAAAAGAAGCATAGTCGCTTCAAATCCTGTTAATGAATGTTGTCCACAACGATGAGGTTGCTACAGCTGTCTTTCTCTTTCTCTGCTATGTGATATGTTTAGAACTATTGTTTGATACATGTGCTTCATTAACAATCCTCTAACAGATCGCTCTTCATGGTAATTAAGCAAGCTGTTTGCACAAAACCGTGCCCCATACACACGTCATAACCCCACTCCCACATAAATGAACCTACATACACTTTTTCCACACACACAGAAACAGTGCAACCATATAAAACTGCATTTGAGCTCTGGCTGGTGTTAGTTGCTTGCAGTGGGAGGACGGTGAGGTAAGAGGTTTTGAAAAGAAGTACAAGGTCAGGCTTTAAATGAAACAAACGCTCGGCTTCAGGCTCAGACACAATCAGATCAGCTGAACATCCGGCCTTACCAACATCCCAAGAAACCAGCATGAGGATTTAGTCCAAAAACTCCCTAAAAAAATCCACATGATCATCCTGTAAAATATTTAAATTTACAGGGCAAAAACATCAATTCCCTAATCAGTATTTTTGTCTGGCTTTCCATCCTTAAACCAAGACATTTACTTGGAGAAAATAAAACTGCATACAATTTTTCAACTTATTTTCAGAGAATAGTCTACATCTTAAAATAAATTATTGTGTATATATGTATTAGTTAATTATTAGTTCCTAAGTTTGCTGCATTATTCCTTGCACCTGCATTAAACTTTGGTTGGATGTGTGTGTGTTGTTTCTATATTTACACTGAATATTTTACTGGAAATCAATATAAAAATGCTGATTAAGTAGATTAAGCTGATTTTTTTACTTTTTGAAATGTATCTGTTTGTACAATTTTCTTGACTAAAATAAAAGTCAAGAAATATACATTTTGTATTTTATATTTGTATAAAATAAACAAATAATAATAATAATAATAATAAAAAGCTTTGAATTTCAAAACTGATTAATGCTCAGTGATGTGGCATTCAAGATACAAGAAACATTCAAATAAGATATCGAGAGAGAGAGAGAGAGAGAGAGAGAGAGCTGAACTCTGCCATGTTTTAGGTCAACGCCTCATGTGACAAGTGGGAGAGTTTGTCAGCTAATGCAGTGAGCTGCTGGACAGCACAGTGACTCCACAGTACATCTTGGCATTCATAAACATGTCACAGACGTACACACAGAGAGAGAGAGAGAGAGAGAGAGAGAGAGAAAGAGAAAGAGAGAGAGAGAGAGAGAGAGAGAGAGAGAGAGAGGGAGCTGCTGAGTATTGGCTAAAGCACCAATTCCTGAAACACCAGCGAGACGGCCTTAAAATGGACATCTCTGCTGTCCCTGCACATGATGGATAGCCATGATAATGTTACTGGGACCAACAGCAATAAAAGTGACTCTGTCCAGGCATAAAGTACACAAATCAATCAAACTCAAGGTAATATAATTTATTACCCACCAAAACGGGAAATATGCTCAAAGACAAACATACACAGCAATCCCCCCATGTTCTGTGATAACCATTACCGAAGAAGAGGCCGCGGCAGGAATTTCTATTGGCCGCTTCATGCGGCACTGGGCAGTGCGTCTTGGGAACAGGATGAGCTGTGATCCAGGCCTGTTCCACTTGCTGAGGCCCGGCAAAACAGACCAGCACCACTGACAGCCATCCAGACTTTAACCCACCAATTAACATTTGGAAAGGATTAATCAGCTCCCATTTGGAGCCCAGTTTTAATGAGACTGAGTATGCTTTCAGCCAGATGTCCTCCTCTGTAGGTATCTATGAGAGCCTGTTGGTTTAATTAATTATTGATGTCTTAATGCCTCCTGCTTTGTGAGTCTCAGTCACTGGTGAGCCATGTGTCTCCAGCCTAAGCTAAGCCAGCAGTAACTAGGGTTTTTTATATTTATATGTCTGTGTGTGTGTGTGTGAGAGAGAGAGAGAGGGGGGGGGGGGGGGGGGGGGGGACGGACGGACAGGGAGAGGGAGGAATGAGCTAAGCGGGAAAAATGCGTGAGAGAACGAGATGCGCTTGGCACTTAAATGCACTGGATTGGCCTCTTCTTGTCCTGCACTGTTCCATACAAACATGCAACCTAACCTCCGCTCATGCACTTAAATCTGAGGTGATTGCATGTCCACTTACATAAATTATACACCGCCCTGCGTACATTATTGATGCAGCAGAATCCAAAAGACATGCTGGATTACTCGATTGAAGGCACAATATCAAAAACAGAATAACTGATTCATTTCAGGAGGGCAGACATACTGTAATATCTCATATATAATGTTTTCTATTCAAACAAACACATCCGTATCATTTCAGATTATATTCCCCGATCCTTTTGTCTCATTCCCCTCCATATCCGTTGCTTTCTTCTCCACTCTTCTCGTCTCTTCATTTCGTTCTTTCCTCTACTTTTACTCTCCCAGTCTCACATCCATTCCTTTCCACTTTCTTCTCCTCCTTTCTTCTTTTCTTCATCTTGCACCTTCCTTTAGCACATATCCTCTTTTCTTCTTTACTCTCCTGTCCTCTCCTCCATTCTCTTCTCATCACATTATCTTGTCTACTTTCCTCTCTTCTCCTCTCTTTTCATATCATGTCTTTGCCTTTTCTTCTTATATCTCTTTAGTCTAGCTGCATCTTCCTTTCCTTTCCTTTCCTTTCCTTTCCTTTCCTTTCCTTTCCTTTCCTTTCCTTTCCTTTCCTTTCCTTTCCTTTCCTTTCCTTTCCTTTCCTTTCCAAGCTGACTATGCTCAACACAAATTCCCATACACAATCATGCACACTCAAAGTGTCTGTGTTTAAATGTGCGTACGCTCATAGAGATGGGGGGATGAAAAACGATGCCACGCAACAGAAGCGTTTCCGTGTTCGCCAGTTCCTGCGCATGTGTTTAATCACACTTAATAATGTATCTACAGCACCGGCACCTACTCAGATAAATGGGAACACATGCTGAGGTGCAAGAGATATTTATCAGAACGACGGCAAAAACGCAAACTCAAGCACTTCCCTCTCCCCTGCCCTGCTATTTGGGAAGAATAAAACTCTAAGCAGTGGGTCAAATGGTCAGCTGGAGGTACTAAATGATTGAGTTGTGTTGCCATAAAGCAGAGCCCTGCTCCTCTCCTCCCTCATCCTTTTTGCAGAAACCTTCCAGTTAATCCCTGGTGAACACTCTGCATTTTTCATTAGATGAGATGGAAGTTGACTCCAGGCCAGAAACAGTGGGGATATACTGGAACAATATTTTGACAAGCCAGAGTCGTAGAACTGGAGTGTGTGTGTGTGTGTGTGTGTGTGTGTGTTTGCACGTGTGTTTTTTTTGGGACCGCGTCTGGCGTGTGTGAGGGAGACAAAAAAGAGGGGTGGCATTCTTCAGAGTTTTTATCTACTTCTATTGTCACACTGGCTTGGGCACAATGTGAGCCGTTCAAAATACACTTTTTATTATTATTATTTATTTATGCATTTATTCTGCAGTGTGTCAGGCATAAAGTTCAAACCGGTATGCAAAGTGTCACAGCATGATATTTTAGCAAGAGCCGTCCTCCTGCGTAAGTTTTTGGACACTGGAGAAGGCCAGAGCGCCAATGCCAGAGATGGAAAAAAAACAACGCTGCATGTCAAGGCTCACACAGATGACTTAACTCCTAAATATAGAACGGGAGCTCCATTCATGTAATGTTATTACAGTGCTAATGCGCACAATTGTGGATTTGGTGCAGGAAGCCATATAGCCGCCTGAGCTTCTGAATATGTATGCGCTGGAAAAAGAAAGGAGCGTCAACTGAGACACTCTGGATTTGATGTTCAATAAAAGAATAAGCCTTTGACATGAAATATGAGTGGAGCTAGCCTCAATATAAAAGAATGTGGAAGAGAGTTAGAAGTGTGGAGAATTCTCTCAGATGTGCAGTGTGGACTGAATTATGACAGGGATTGAGCACGTGTGTGTTCATGTCATAATAAAGCGTCTATACCTATGAAGCTCCAGAGGTATAAAAATGAGAAAGTGAAAGCAAGAGGAAGCTGGGCGAAAAACCGACATCATGAACATGAGAACACTTCATGATGACAATTCTTCCCACAAGCAAATGATTTTTTTATAAACTGTTTTGCAATTCCTTAATTGCATGTTATGCATGTGTAATTAAACATTATTATTATTATCATCATCATTATTACTAATATTACTGCTACTCCTAAAGGCTGTATTTTAATGTGACTTTTCCATAACTAAGAGGATTTTAGTGCACCTAAGCCACACTTTAACCTTAAAATAAGGTCAAATCACTGTATAGAACAATCTCAAATGGCTTATTGCTAAAAAACAAACAAAAAAAAAACACATTCAGCAATGTTACAAACAAAGACAATCTCTGTAAAATCAGTTCAAGCTTATTGTCCTTTTACATTCATTACTGGATGCGGAGTGTCGACAAAAGACTATTACATGATTTAATGAAATGTCTTAGGACCTGACCTCTTAATGAAACATCATAAACCTTAAAGGCCCCAGAGGGAAAAGTGTAAGACAATGTGAGAATGAGAGTGAGAGGACGACAGAAGAGAGATCTGAAAGCAATCACATACTACAAAGCTCCGTCGAGTCCAGCTGGAATGGGAGCGGCGGTGAGTGAGAGGAAGTGACATCAGCGAGAAGAAACTATCTGAAACCTGCAGCTTGTCCCTGATGCTCTACAAAGCTGCTCAAGACACAAAGCACTCTGAATGCCTCAGTAGGGGCAAGTTTCATATTAAGTATGTTTTCCATTGCAATTAAGGTTTGGGCTTGATCCCTTCTGACATCGTAATTGTTATTTCAAATGCAAATTAATAAATCATGCCAGTCTAGTTAAGAATGAAAATAGGTCTCCACCAGTGGCGTTTCAGACCGTTGCTGCATCTCACGAGAGGTTATTTACCCCAAACAGCCTTTAAAACACGCCTTACCACTTTTCTGCACATAAAACGAGAAGAAAGCATGAAATAAAGCGAAACTTACAGATTAAACGTGCAACAAGAGCGTCTCTTTTCTACACTCATAACTAATACAGTATGCAAATGGTTTATCCGTCTCCACTCCAAGTTCAGGCTGCAGAGAATTCAAAATTTATGCTGAATAATGTTAACTGGTCACATCCCGGGCCCTTGCCGGATCCTCCAGGGTTAGCTCTCTTCCGCGGTATGCGGCAAGCACTTTAGCCATCACAGTGAATTAGTGTAAGACCTGTAATGCACCTTTAAGTATGTGAGCCCTTTTAAGGCACTTCGAGGTCATCTCCTTGGCTAAATATAAAGTACAACCTTTTGAACATTTATTTTCACTTGCCAGGCCAGTGGCTCAGATAGCACGCAAAGGATGGCATGCACTTTACTGACCCTCTTCCTCTAATGGCCTGAGCTGAGGAGAGTGAGGGACAAAAAAGAACAGAACTGAGAAACCCTGAAGGGTCCTATGAGGAACAGGGAGCCACTTGTTATCCCAGCATGGACAGTATAAGACATGCCAACCGTAAATGCTTTCAGCATGTTTTAGGGAGGGTTAACTCATAACAATCGTGATAAACGTGGTGGTGCTGGATGAGGTGAAATGAAGCTTAAATAGATAGAAGTAGATGTAGAACCAAATATTTTGCCAACAGTTAAGAAATTGTGGGATGTGAAGCTAGGGATTAGCAATCGAACAAGTTATTTTAGGGTACGTTTACATGACAACGTTACTAAAAACTGATAAGGTATTCCTTTGCATTTTTTTACGTATGACGACACCATTGTCAAAACGATCCCTGTTCACACGGATCCGCAAAAATGACTAAAAACGCTGTCTTATGCATGCCAGGTCAGTATAGTTCCTGATGGCACTTTGTAAAGAAACATTACGCATCTATAGACAGAGCGCGTATCACGTTCATCAAAAACATTGTCGTGTTAACGAACGGCCCCCAAAACGCATCATTTTTATTTATTTTTTTCACGCGAGAAAAATTGGGACTCATCTTGTCTGAGGAAGACAGTGCTTTCATTTCATTAAGTATCTGTTTGCCATCTAATATTTATATTTTACTTAATTTTAGTTCACATATTTCAGTTAACAGTTAACAATAACATCACTGATGTGAGTGTGCATTGTAAATGAGTGAAGGTCTGTGTGTCTGTCCTTTAGTCCACTGTATGAGTAAAGAACCATAAATTGCAGATGGATAGGTAAGGAGCCACACCGGACCCTGTCTAGGCATGAAAGACCACTAATCTAGTGAGCCTCTCAGCCACTGGGCTCTTAACCTGGAAATGGACAGATGAAAGAGGAGGACAGTGAAAGGGAAGAGCATGTGGGGGGTGTTGTTCTGCTGACCCCATTAGATGGGACAGAGCAGTTCAGCCAGAGATATGACAGGACCAGAGAATAAAAGGAGTAAGAGAGGATGATGGGACGATATAAGAGCAAGAGTGAGAGTACGAAGGAGGAGAGAGAGAGAAATAAAGAGGAGCAAAGGGAGTAACAGAATGAGAGAGATCTGCTGAAATGGCAAAAAGGCCCTAAAAACAGCATAGTAGGAAAAAACTAAGAACAGAGTATGAGTGTGAGAGTGTGTGTGTGTGTGTTTGAGAGAGCCGTATAAAGCGACAAGGATGCTCATGATAGGACTAAAATGGGCATACGCTTCACTCTGCTTACTGAAGCAGCACATCAGAGGTCAGTTTTAGATTCTGGACTACTCATTCAACACTGGAAGTGACCAAGGTTTCACGCAGCAATGGCTAAGGTTGTCTATGCTGAGAGAATGTTTACTTGTCAAGGACCAATCAGCTGTAAGCTTTCAGATATACTTCAACAACATTTGAATCACTGAAACATTTTATATCCGGTTCTTTTTTACTGAAATAAATTTGTATCAGTTATTTTAAAATAGCAACATTTTGCTATGCAGTGTCAGCTTTCAAAATGGTTTATATATCAATTAAATAAATAAATCACCCATAATGTCAGTTATGCTATGGTACAATACACACCATTCCAAAGTTTGGGGGCAGTGCATTTTTTTTTATGTTCATGAAATAAATCTCTTTTTTGAATTTATTGAATCAAAAAGCAGTAATATTGTGACGCCACATAGTTTGATGTCACATCATGACTGTAGAAATTTTGCGTGCTCAAAGTCTAGTGTGACCTCGGCTTTAGGAGCTTCCAGTGTTGGAATACTGACACAGACACATTAACCCAACCAATAGCATAAGTTTGAGGCGGGGCTACCAATGGCAGACATGTTTAAGAGACCCGTTTCAAAACAGTCCATTCTGTAAATCTGTTTGGTGGAGTTATACTTCATCTTTAAACTTAATTGTGCTCTGTAAAAAAGTACCAGGTTAAGGCTGGTAGGGGGAAGAGTAAAGCAGAGCAGAGAGAACTGAGCAGATGTGTAGAGGGGGGCTGAGGGCAGTATTGTGAGAAAGGTAGAGGGGTCTGTCCTGGTGGTCTCTGCACTCATGACTGCCTCAGACAATAGATGCTAATTGGCCTGGCTGTTGGTGGTCCAGCTGGAATAGCTGCCGGCCCATTGGACAAAGCGCCTCTGGTTACAGCACACTTGTGCAATGCAGGAGAGTTACGTTCACAGCCATGTGAAATGAAGGCTGCAACTGTGTTGGTATCATGCAAACTCCAGGAAACCTGACAACTATCTAGTGTCACAACTTTTTCAAAGGTATAGAAGCTGCTTTGCCATCTTACAGAGGCCTAAAACTCATCTAAGCAGCCCAGGCCAGTAATGCACACATAGAGAGACATACATGGGCATAGACACACTGGCAAGGCAACCCCACAGGGGAGACATCTGTGTGTTTGCTGGAGCAGTTGCAGGGAGTGTTAATTATGTATCAATGAGCCAAATGTACACCAGGATTCCGTGCAACCAGCATCCTGTGGCCATTTTCAGACATGTCAACACAGAGACTCACAGAGACACAGAGAAGTGTTTAATGTACAGAGCAGTTAAATATTCATCCTGCATTAAGATAGATGGAAAACATGATCCAAGCAAATAGATGGAGAGGGGAAAAGGAGGACACAAGAGAGGAAAAGAGAGAATGAATCACTGTAAACAAAAAAAACAAAAAAAAATTATATATATATATATGAATATACACGTTTGTTTCACTATATTCGTGAGGACATATTAATAATGTGTTCTATGGCCTAACCAACCGCTACCCCTAAACCTATCCATTACAGAAACATGTGCAAACCACTAGATTTAAATCAAAACATGTTTTGGCTGCTTCATAGATTTATAAGCCTTTTTTATAAATATATATAAGTAAGGACACACACTATATGGATTTTTATTTTATTTTTTATAATAATATATAGCATTGTTTCATAATTATTTTTAATAATTATTTTTATAAAATATATTATTTTCATATTTTTTATTTTAGAATATTTATGTTATGTTGCGTATTTGCAGTGATTCTATAATATTGACTTATTTTTACATTTATTTTCAATATAAATGTGTATATAATGTCATGGGTGTAAAAAAAAAAAAAAAAAAAAAAAAGTGTGCTTTGAATGTAATGTAAATCTCTTTGTGTAAATGTGCCAAATGCATAAAACATGTAAGATGTACACCAAATGCATTCACGCACCACGGTGGGACAAAACTAGATCACACCCATTATAAAAAAAAAAAAAAAAAAGTTATCCACACTGGGAGTTGATGGACACCTCGTGTCTATTTTTACACACTGCTTAGCTACACCTGGCAAGTGGCCCCCAGGTAGCTTGAGTTAGAGAGGACTAATCCAAGCCAACGTGCAGTTGCCTTACATTTAATCTGCGATTCTACAGTTGAAGGGGGAAAAAAAAGTTGTAGAGTTCACGTAAGAACAATTCTGACCCAGCATTCCAAAAATACTTTTATGATGATACAGAGGTGCAGCTCAACCAGGTAGATAAATATGATAATCTTTTGAAAAATGTAGTTCATGGGATGAAATATTACAGTTGCTATTGTCACAGGGGCGCAGCTGACAGCGCAAGCGGCCACAGCTGAGAATGCTGGGCTTCTGGGGCCAACCGGGAAAGAAAACAGTCCCAATTAGACAGCACAGGCAGGTCAGCTGGGCTCCTAAGTCCTTCTCTCAATTCAGCCTGAAATCAGCATATGCTGCATGTCTTAAAATAAAACACCAATTGAGGAAAAAGACACAGTGGAAAAAAAAGCACAAGAGGAGCAGAGAAGATAACAAGAAAAGGGGCATATCAGAGAGATACAGAGAATGAAATTGTATCAATCCATCCATCTATCCATCTATCTATCTATCCATCCATCCGTCCATCAACCCACCCATCTATACATCTATAAAACAAACTCTTCAGGGCATTATGTAATCCGGCTATTAAAACCCTTTAAATCACAGGTCAGTGAACGGTTGTACTCGAGTGTAGGTAAGTAATGCTGCCTCTAGTGGTCAGACTAGAAACTATACATTTGTTCAGTCTCCACACATACATTATAAAGTATTATTCTGTCCATTAGTTACAGAATCAAATGTTTTGTACAAGAGTCCAGAATAATTGAATGTAGTTTTGTATGGTGTTTAAAAAAAGAGTTTGGCACAGTGAGCATCACACTGATGAGGTTGTGTGTTTTGCACGACCCATCCAGATGTAGCAGTCTGCCAGACACAACAAAGCCAGCCTCTGACCTTCACGCATGGCCCACATTTAAGAGTGGCCGTAAAGGATCAGGTTACAGACTAAAATAGCTGCCCCAGCCCCCTCCACCTCCACTCCAAGTCCTAAACCACTCTACCTTTAAATTTGGGGCTGTGGCTATTGACAGATGTTCCTTTCAACACAACCCTGCAGACTGGCAGGACATCTGGGTAATTGAAGGATGCTGTCAATCCAACTAAGTCCTTTACTTGGAAGTGATATTGCATGACCCTTGTCTGGCTGAAAAAGAAATTGTGTCATTGCAGAGTTTTGAGGTAGATATCTGGCCTCTTTTAGTTTCTTCAAGGCTAGAAGAAGTTCCATAATGATTAGATGCATCCATTTATTAATATAGTCTTTTCCAGTCCTTATCTACCTGAATGAGATTATTAGGCATCCGCCCGGGGACTGACCCTGTAGCTCCTTTGGTGCACAAACACTGCCTAGTTGACTTGGTATGATTAGTCATCAAGGGGTCAAGGTGGGGATATTCTTTATCCTTCTCGATGCGCCGTTTTTTATGTGTTATTGCCACACAACTTTCTCACATTGTACATTTATGCAAAGATGGAAGATGGGCGGTTGAACTTGTCCTTCAGGTTGAATGGCATTTCTCCCTTCTTTCGCCCTGCGAAGCTGGGCTACACACATCAATTAGAGTGTGAACACACATATGTCCTTGTGGTCCCCTACTCCTTTGACACACACTTCCTGTCTGATGAAAGCCCACACTGTGTTTGATATCTACACCGGTAGTCCACTCTCACACAAAACCTCTGAACCTGACCATGACCTGGGCAGCCATGTGTCTTAACACTGACTTTATGACCTCACTACTTTCAAGTGAATCTGCCTAATTAGCAAACACAAGGAATGAGTAAAAAATAAAGGACCCGAAACCTCAGGAACACACACATACTCTCTTACAGAGCCTGTGTCGTATAGTCAATATTGACTTCAGTAGACTGTGAATATTTAAACTATTTGCCAACCGAAACTGCCCATTTGCACAAGGGCTTGATCTGAAGTACCAGAAAAGAGCTCATCATGGAATACTGCTGGTGGACAGTATTTAGCACAACCGCAAAATCCAGCTAATCACACAAACTGAAGGTAATTAAATATGAGACGTTCCCCATGCCATCATCCTCACACCTGGGAGCTTCTTACAGCGTTTCTAACAAATCTATTTGAGAAAAATTCAAACGAAAATCCACCAGAGTAATCCAGGTTAAATGAATCTCTCTGAGGTATGGCAGCAAGTGTTCCACCAGGGATTGAAGTCTGGAAGCCTCCAGTTCCTCTCCCTGTGTTTGATTTAGTGTAGCTCCAGACGGACGCAGTCAGACGGTCCCCTCAAGACTGCTCTCTCCTGAGGAACTGCCTCCACTACCTCAACTTTTCCTGAGAGATATACCACCTTTCCACCAAGCACCACTTGCGGTAGCTGAGGAGGTGAAAAAAGGATGTGTTTATTGAAAAGTTTAGTCACAGGGAAGTTCATTCCAAAGCTATATCGTTCAAATCGCTTTAAGAAAGATTTCTCCAGTTGATGAATGATAAAAACACTGACAGCCAATAAGTTTCCATCCAACTTTAAAGAGCTTGAGCATTTAAAGAGGTATATAACATATCTACAGTGTACGCTTATAATAAACAGAACATTATCGTTATTTGGTGTGAATGTTAATATAGTTATCATTACAGTTATCAATCTTGGTGTAAATGGGCCTTTACACCAGGGTTTCTCAAACTCGGTCCTGGAGGGCCACTGTCCTGCACAGTTTAGCTCCAACCCTGATCAAACACACCTAGCTATGAGTTTCTAGTGATTCTGAAGACATTGATTAGCTTGCTCAGGTGTGTTTGATCAGGGTTGGAGCTAAACTGTGCAGGACAGTGGCCCTCCAGGACCGAGTTTGAGAAACCCTTCTTTACACTCTCTGGTTTCCATCCTGACAGGTCGGGTACTGGGGCTATCTCTTTAGCTGACCAATGGAAATAGGATAGTGTTTGAAAACACAAAACAAAATTTCTTCATCTTTAGTGGCATAAATTAAACAACAAAGCTGCTGTGGATCTCAAAACTATTTTTACTTATCCTCTACTATGTATATTTGTGTGTGTTAAATATGCACAAAGCGTTTTTCCCCATTTAATTTTCTAACCTTTATAGATGAACACTTTATAGATCCCAGCAATTCAGAGACTTCCAGGTATCACTATAGAACAGGAGGAGGTTAAAATAGTTCAGAATCGTTTGAACTAATAGAGATTGAGCGACTTTCACTGTTACTACTAAGGAAAAACGAATGCTTCTCATGTCAATAAATCACCAAGAGAAGCTCAGGAATGACAGGAAACAGGATATTAGGACACTGCTGCCTCAATAGGTCTTGGTCAATGGGGCAGAGGTCTAGGAAATGACTGTTAGCACACTATCAACAAACTCCTTGACACCTGACCAAACTTCCTGTGTGGATAGGAAGTGAGAGTGGCCGCAGGGGCCACAGTTAACAGTCAGCTCATGTACTGATGGGGAGGAAGAAGGAGAGAGAGCGATAAGGACAGACTTAACCTGCTGTTTATCAGCTATCTGACATGAGGAGATGGGCCCAGTTCACTATGATCAAATATAACATTATTAAGGTTATGTAATATTATTTGAAACTGGCCAGAAACGCACACACATATGCACTGGCTCTCACACGCACCATGTTCTCATTCTGAAAGTAATGCTAATGCCATGCTTAAAATATTTCAGGGTTGAGTAAAGTCGCCTATGAAATGCAAATTACAAATCTGCCATAAAAAAAAAAAAAAAAAAGATTCAAGAAGAGCACAGCCACGCAACTCCTGAAGTGTTTAAACTGCTAAGATGCCATGAATATTAATGTTCTGAAAAATCACAATAGCAGCACCGAGCTGTTTACAGGAGCGAGCGGCGTGTTTCGGGCCCCGAATCTGGTGTTTAGCATGCGCCGGTACCAGTCCGTATCAAACATGGCACGCGTTAAGACAACACCATCTCAGTTGCTGCTACTCAACTGACATCATGCATTGTGACCTATGGATGGGACAACAGAAAAAAGCCTTTGAAACAGAAGGAGATAGAGAGAAAGGGAGTGTACTGTAGCCAAACACTGTACGTCTGACCTCCTGTCTTTCTAAGTGCAGTGTTAGCATGTCTCTGAAGCAGCGGTGCATGAGCGTCCTAGCACACTACATATGTTCCATCCCAGTCACCATAATGAAACAATGACAATCCATCCTACGCCTGGCAGTGAGCAGTTTCTAAAAACCTCACATTACGCACAACCACTAAGCTGAAACATTTAATAGGACATTATCATTACCACGCACTGCTGTATTAACCTAATAAACATCAGTGGGAGTTACTGTATGATAGCAAACTGGAATGATCACTGCTGTTATCCCGTCATAATTGCACATGTAGTAATAGAAGTCACCGTAAATTGGATATTAGTGTGTTAAAATGCATCAT